>NW_026136720.1:12138009-12753009 GCF_905237075.1 Dicentrarchus labrax | reverse complement strand
TTGTTTTCTCTGTGAAGCTTTTGGATTCTCACATTTCCCTTTCAGCAAGAACGTTTTGTTTTGAATGCAATTACCCGGCTGTGGCTCACATCGTAATGAGGTCATATTGGCTTGTGATTTGCCGTGGGAGAAGAACCAGAACCAATTCCACTTGTGCATAAATGCAGCTTAATACAATTATATATTTAAAGCCAGCAGGATTGTAAAACGAGTGCGAACAGCCCACCTGTCTGTCAGAGCAGCACTGTGCTGTTTCACTTTCTGCTTCATTTACACAGCTGCTGCCAGCTTGTCACGATTTTATCAGATCTGACCAAGGTCATGATTGTAAAAACGACTGATGCTCAAAAACCTGAATGCACATGCTGTGTGTTTACAGTAAATGCATCTTGGCTGGCGTATTCAACACCCCAGTGAAAAGAAAACCTCCTTTCAGTATAATGGGGCTCCATTAAGGCCACATTTCTCCTCATTACATCAGCAAATGGGCCCACAGTGGATTGCTCTAAAAATACCTTGATGTGCTTTTCACCTTCATTCTGTCTTAAAAGACAGACGTACAGTAGGCCTGGTATTGAATACAGTGGGTGCATTATTGTTACCTGATATGATTACAGGAAAGGTTCAAAGCATCCGTCCATTATCAACCAAGACTCCAGGCTGCAGTATGTGATTCATAATCCAATCTAAATTGTTTTTGTTTTTTTTTGTCTAGAAATAATGGACATTCAAAGAAGATGAACCTGCACCAGCTCCTCCCTAAACCACACAGGTCTGAAATCCAATTATTTCTTCACCCACACACACACACATTTATATGCATATACATACAGCTGTAGACGACCAGTGTGGAGCTCACTGGTAGTTCTATATGATTTTCATTGGTCATTTGATTCCTTAGCAGCCGTGATAACACACACAGTGAGTCATTCACAGCGAGTGT
Source organism: Dicentrarchus labrax (assembly GCF_905237075.1). Taxonomy (NCBI): domain Eukaryota; kingdom Metazoa; phylum Chordata; class Actinopteri; family Moronidae; genus Dicentrarchus; species Dicentrarchus labrax. Next base: position 12,752,066 of record NW_026136720.1, on the reverse strand, counting down.
CTCATTACTTTTTACAGCAAGAAGGCAGCCGCTATAAATACACATCAATCTAGTCGTATCCATGTTTTAATGAAAACATCTGCCGTAAAAATGAAGCTGAATTAAACATAAAAAAAAGGCTGTATTTCATAAAGCACCGCTTTTATTGCGTTATTATTATTGAATTACTCTAAGGCTCATTCAAGCCAAGTCAAGAGAAGTCAGTTTTGTACACAGTGGTGAATGAAGTATTCAGATGCTTTACTTAAGTAAATGTAACAACGCCTCTATATAAAAATTCTCCATTAAGAGTTGAAGTCCAGTGTATAACATTTAGGAGGAGCTATTTGCAGAAATGGAATATAATATTCACATTTGAGGGTATTTTTTTATAGAATAAGAATAACAATCTTTATGTTCTCATTACCCTAGAGTGAGACATTTTTATCTACAGACACCGCGGTCACACTCGCTGTCATGTTGAACCGCCATGTTTCTACAGTGGCCCAGAACGGGCAAACCAAAAACTAGGTCCATTCACGTTTCTGTGCATTTCGTGGCCAACATAGTTTCTCCCTTTTTGCTTGGATAGAGCAGGTGAAGCTAGAGAGTTGCAATCTGCAACCGCACCACTAGATGCTACTAAATCCGACAAACTGGTCCTTTAATTCAAGGTACATAAGTATTGTCGCTAAAATATAAGGAAAATGGCCTCCATGATTGTTTATAATAATATATATTTTGTTATTAAATCACTGTTACTGATGCATTTGTGTGTACTACTACTACTACTACTACTACTACTACTATTTTGTAATTGATACTGGTAAAAAAAAATGCTGATAGATGATGTTAAGTTGATCTTTGTATGTAAAATCTTACTGTACAATGTAATTAGTAATTAAAGCTATGAAACAGTGCATATTTCAAACCCAGATATGTAGTGGAGTAGAAGTATAAAGCAGCATAAAATGGTAAAACTTTTGTTATTTAGGAACAACTACCCAATGTTTATATTTAAGTAAATGCACTTGGTTACCTTCGCCCAGTGTTTATATAACCCAGAATCAGATGGCTTTACAATCTGAACACATGACACATCTATTCTTAGACCCTTGGTTAAGATGAGAGAAACTGTGAGACAAAAAGGGAGGTGAAGTTCACACAATACATGGACAATGTCTTATTGATCATAACGTTAAGGATGAACTTGTGTGTCAATAACATGACTTTCTATTCCCATTCAGACAGGCTGCAGCACACGCGGACCCGACCACTCTGACCAGATTGAGCAAAGATGTAAATCGTTCCAGTCCAAACTACAATAACACTGCCAAGCTCTCTTCAAACAACTGGACCTTCAACAAGACCCTCTCCAACCTCATCAGGCAGGCTCATCACTCTCCACATTATCTCTAATCACTCAACTAAACAAAGAGTCTTTCATAACCAGTGTGTATTTCCTCTTTTATTTTTTTTTTAACAGGAAGAATATTCTGAGATTTCTTGATCCGGAGAGAGACATCTCTATTCTGAAGGGCACACTCAAGCCGGGAGATATCATCCACTATGTTTTTGATCGCCACAGTACCACAAACATCTCAGAAAATCTCTACCGTCTCTTGCCAACTGCATCCCCCATGAAGAACCAACATCACAGGCGCTGTGCCATTGTGGGAAACTCTGGGATCCTGCTGAACAGCAGCTGTGGACCCGAGATTGACTCTCACGACTTTGTTATCAGGTATTTATTTTTTTCAACAGAAACGGCATAAGTGATTTCCGTGCAGGAAGCCTTCCACTCGAAATATATCATGAAACATGCAAGTTAAAATGGACCGTAATTGAAATGGATTAGCACATTAGTTTCAGTTTTAGGTTTATCTCACTTTACTGAGAGTATAATTCATTCACTTTCTCAAGTTCTTACTTTTAATTCAGGTTTAGAGTCTGTGCTCATACAGCTGGAAATATATTAATTGCGCTTTTGAAAAAGCTGTCAGAGCTTTTTAATGATTAAAAGTTGGAAACCAACTGCCAGACTGAGAGCAATCAAATGCATGATTTTACATTTAATTGACATTTTGAAAAAAGCTTTTGCATCCAACAGAAACATATTGTGCTTGTCAGGGAAACACCGACGCTCTCAGGGGTCCTGCTCTCATTTACCGGAGAATTCTGTTTGTGAAGCCATCAGCCCGCTCTGTTTTGTGTTTGGGTTTAAGCAAAGGAGTCGCTGAGTGGGTTATTTATCACTATTCATACTTGTCACTGGAGGAAAATAAATCTGTCTCCAGTTATATTATAATAAGATGTAAAAAAAATAAAATTTTGGTTGGGATTCTGTGTGCAGCTAGGAACAATCTAACAAAACACACTAAATGCAGAGGTATCTACTGTGAGAAACGTCCTCTCATAAATCAATGACTTTAATGTTGTTTTAGAAATGGAGCAGGAAGTAGCTGTAGCTGTGGTAGCACCTCATTGAGCTCATTGATCGATAGCTGAATGGGCCTCAATGTCCCCTTTTTTTATTCTGAAATTGATTCTGTTGTCTGTGCGTCTTGTCTTTTTTAAGTGGTGCGATGTTATGCTGATGAGGCAGAGGTCATGATTTCTATACTCCGGCTGCATGATAATAATGCCGGGGCACGGCGGTAATGGCTTGGCTGAAGGCAGACGACATGGAATGTGGCATTTTGAGAAGCTGAGGAATTTGCTCTGGCATTCACATATCAGATAGGGAGATAATGTCTCGGCTAAATATAGATCGCCTGGTTTCTACAGAGTATGTTGACAGTGTCTGGGGTGCTTGTTGTGGACGATTTCAGCTCAGTGTTATAATAATATGATGGAATAATTCGGCACACTCGAGCAATTTATTGGAACTTTTAAAAACAAATTAGAGCTGGTAGATGGTGCACATTTGTCATATTTTCTGTTTGGTTGCTGTCAATATACTATGACACTTAAGGTACTTGCTTTAGGAAACAGGGTCAAATATTACATGTATTCAGCTGTAAAAACAACACAACATGCATCTTTGGTGAATCTGAATTTTAGGATTAAGCTTTCTTTCGCTTCTTAGACCAAACAAACCGTCGAAAAAACATATTTGAAAAGTTACATGGTGTGTGTGTGTGTGTGTGTGTGTGTGTGTGTGTGTGTGTGTGTGTGTGTGTGTGTGTGTGTGTGTATTTCACTGAGATCCTTCACCATGAAGATAATTACCAGCGTTTGTGTTTTCTGGCATTTATTTAAAGGCTGAGGCTAACATCAATTAACAAAATGCCATCCTCTGCTTTTCTGCTGAATTTCACTTGTATTTCTGCTCTATTTCACTTCTGGTAAAAAAAAAAAAAAGAAGAAGATTCTGCAGAGAAAGTGGTTTGACTAGCTTGAGGATATAGACAGATGGGTGATAAATTTAAGGAAAAAACAAAATAAATGTGTCTTAGTAAAGTACTGGGCCACCGTGAGCTGCCAGTGCTGCTTCAGTGCTCTTTGGTATATAGTCCAGTTATTGGTACAACTCAATTTAACAACAACCCATGTTTGCTGTTCATTATGGTCTGAACAACTGTGCACATTTTGTCCTAAGGTGTAACCTGGCACCAGTGGAGGAATACTATCGGGACGTGGGATGGCGGACCAACTTGGTGACCATGAACCCTTCAGTGGTGCAGCGGGCCTTCCAGGACTTGGTCAACGAAGAGTGGAGGGATCGCTTCTTGCAGCGGCTTCAAAGCCTCAGCGGCAGCGTGCTGTGGATCCCAGCCTTCATGGCCAAGGGGGGAGAGGAACGTGTGGAGTGGGCCCTTCGTCTCATCCTGCTGCACACCGTGGACGTACGCACCGCCTTCCCCTCGCTGCGCCTTCTCCACGCTGTCAGAGGGTAAGATACAGCTCAGGCTCGCAGCTGCTGCTCCTGGTGTGCTGCGTCTCATAAGAACACCTGTGAGCAGCATAATCAAGGGGTTGGCAAACTCTAATCTGGAGCCCAGGTGGCTATTTTTAAACAGAGCATTAAAGCTGATCACCAGGGGCAGTCAGTGTGAGAACACCACTCTGATCTCAATTCACTCAGGGTGCACCTCGACACCTCGACACGTCTCACCAAATCTGTCTTGATTAAGCGTTAAATTTGTCTCTGGGTGTTGGATTCTGTCTATTTTATCAGTCTATTTTATGTTTGAACAAGTAGTAAACAAATGTTTTGGGAAATGTGCCTCTTGGCTTTGTTGCAGAGAGTTAGATGAGAACATTGATCCTACTCTCTATGTTTGTGTATGAAGTAAGAAGCGGGAGCCAGGAGGTGATTAGCTTAGCACAAAGGCTGGAAACAAAAGCTAGCCTGGCTCTGTTCGGAGTTAATAAATACGCCAAGCAACACCTCTAAAGCTCACTAATGATCACATTGTATCTTTGATCTCTGAATGCAAGGTTATTGCATGTATGGTGGCGAGAATGGCCTCTAATAAACATACGCCTCTTATTTCAAGGCCTTACCTGAAATACCTGAAACAATGCTCCCCCCCCCCAATTCTCCTCTGTAATGAAACAAACTGGATATATAGCAAATACATTTGTAATATCACTTTAAGAGAGCTTTTAAAAACATTGAAACACTGTGGTATGACAGTGTTTTTAAGAAGGTCACCACCCTGAGGACTTTGGATTGGTTCTGAAATGCTGTTTTTTTTTATAAACTCAGTAATTGTTTCCACCCAACAACAACAAAAGCTTGGAGATTGTCCTCAATCTCTTTTAAGCAAAGCATTTAGAGACTGACTTGTGAGTTAAGCAGAAAATGTAACAAGACCCAGAGTCTACAACCATGCTTGCAGCTTTGTGAGGCATAATCCAACATCAGCATGCTAAAATGCTTACAGTGACTGTGCTACCATCCAGACATTTAGCAGATACATTCACCATTTTTAACCATTTTATTTTAGAGTATTTACATGCTAACATTTGCAAATTAGTATTAAGTACAGCCAGTCTAATCCTGCTGCTGTTGGACCAAAGTGGTGGACTGAGCAACCTACAGACCGACTGATATTTCCTTCCCGTTTCCTGGAAGCTAGCGTGACTAAAAACAACAATTTGTGCTCTACGGGGCCTTACATGCTTGGACTATTTCTTGGTGATTAACAGCCGGATGCAGTGACTTCCCGGTAGTGTTGCCGTCACGGTGAGGTTGCCAGGCGACCAGCAGAGACGCTGCGTATAAGTGCTGAGTGGATGGATGAACTGTTGTTTGTGGTAGTGCTCCTCTTATCTCACTCTAAAAGCAAATAAGCGCATGAATTGAAAACGCTTTCCAAGGAAAACATTCATTCATGAGGTGATAAATTTTCCGTGGGACTAAATAAAGTATTGCTTATCTGTTCGCTCCAAATTGTGTTATTTAGACACTGTTGTTGACAAGCTGGGGCAGTGGCACAGGAATAGAACAGATAATAAGAAAGGCTGTTAAGCTGTGGTATAACATTTTTTTTTTTTTTTACTTAATCCTTATTGCTCGCGTTGATTTATTTTAGAGCTGGTCAAGAATCTTTTTTGCAAATCTGTCAAGTACAGCCTCCACTGCCTTCAGGCTTTTATAAAATCCTTTTTTTCTGTCCTTGCCTCTCTTTCTCATCACAACCAGACTCTGTTCTGGATCTTTCCTGCATTGTTAGAAGCCACTGGTCAGGGACCAAATTATGCCATTTTGTATGCCCCAACTAACACTTGGTATTGCAAAGGAGTAGAAGTGAGCCATGTAGTTAACAGTCTGTAAGATTGGTGTTTTACAAGAGAAGAATTAACCTGATACTTTCTTGAAGATGAAACACATTTTGTTCTTTTTATAGTGGTGTCTGATAAATGATCCCCCTGTGATTGTCCTTTTCTCAGTAAGTCTGAACCTTAAATACCCATCAGGTGCAGTAGAGGACAAAGTATGTGCACATATTCACTCTAACCAAATGCCACATCAGACCTTTTCACTGATAATTAGACCACCTTCTCTGCTTGTTAAAATGCTTATCATCTGCCTTGGTGTTTGGTTGGACTCCTGCCCGCCGTTTGCCCTTCATGGCACATGAACCGCTTTAAATAGTACAACCTCTGCATCTCAACACGACCTTCCACACTAACCACAGAGTGCACAGCCGGAGGAGGCGGTGCTGGCCCAGAGGCTGGAGAAATGGGCTACTGACTGGAAAGGAAAATGAAGTTGGGGGGGGCAAGTGAATGTCAGTCCCTCCTGCCCTTGAAGCTGCTCTTGTGGGCAGCGTGTGGTATCTCACTGTCATAGGAGCTCCTGGGTCACCTAAAATAGAAGAAAGCAGTTGTGCAGAGGGGCACTAGTGTGTGCTGTGTGCAGTTTTGTTCTAAGTCTGCTGCAATAAAAGAACATAACAGTAAAAATTTTATCTAACATTCAGCCTTCAAAAGTTAGGAGAGTTTCAGATTTCAGTCTCAAGTGGCTTCTACATTTACAAAAACTAAACATGTTTATTTTACAGTGATATAAAACGGATATAAGCAGCAGAACCAGTGAATATTTCGTGTTTTTGCTTCGATAAATGACAAACTATTCATTTTTCCAGCAAAATAGATGATCAATTAATCAAATAGTTGCTTCAACATGAGTTAAAGAACAAGATGTTGGACTATTTGACTAAATGACTTATTACAAGGGAGATTTCTTGTAGTTCATCCACTAAGCAAATAGAAGAAGAAAGGGAAATGTTACGTATTGATTATCTGTGAGCACACAGCTCTTGGGGGAGAGAGAGCTCCAGAGACCTTGAACATATCCTTCCTTTTGCTGTATTTCTATGATGATGACAAGTTACTGAGTTATTGGATGCAGGTAATCACATACTGTATGTCTTTGTCAACAGGTATTGGCTAACCAACAATGTCCACATCAAGCGTCCAACCACCGGGCTCCTCATGTACACGATGGCCACTCGCTTCTGTGAAGAGATCCATCTTTACGGCTTCTGGCCCTTCTCGCTCAACCCACAGGGTAAACCGGTCAAATACCACTACTACGATACTTTAAAGTATGAGTACACTTCCAGCTCGAGCCCTCACACCATGCCTCTGGAGTTCAGGACCCTGAGCACATTGCACAGACAGGGGGCACTTCGGCTTCACACTGGGACCTGCGACGTAGAGGGGAGACCGCAGTAGGAGCTCCAGAGCAAGTAGCTGAATTTAGAGATCTCCATGGAAACCACTGAGCAGACCATGTTTAAAAAGTTTTCTTGTTACCGTACTTTTATGAAACTTGAATTAACTTATTTTCAGTAATTGGAATGAACTTTTTCTATTTTGAGCTATTTCAGTGACTTCACTGGTGTGAACCTTTTAACAAGATTTCTATGGCAACCTCTAAAATAATGAGACCCTTTTTTTGTGTAGCTGGTGTAACCCAACTGTTCACAGAGATCCTGTCATGTCCATCTGTCGGGCGCTTATTTTCCTCGAACAGCCGATTTCAATCTGTCACAGTGACGTTATGGATTAAGGCTGCAGAACACAAAATTGCCTTTTCTAAATTAATCACTAGATGACATGAATTAATAGCCCTAGTTGGTGATATGAGAGGGCTCCATTAATAATGTGTTGTAATTTACCCAGCATGTCAACAGCATGAAGAGCTGTTGAATTAATGGCTCCTGTGAGTCACTCATTGGGCCACAAGATGGAAGCACTTAATAATCAGGGAGAAGGATGATAAAAGAAAAACTGTTGGTTAACCGTTCTCTCGATGATGAACCCTTTTGATTAGGATCTTTTAATAGAGTGGATGTGATGTTTCAACTTGTGATAAGACATTTTCCTTTGATAGAGAACATTTTATGCTTTTTTGTAGCTTCTTATAAAGCACCTTAACCGGTGTTCACAGTAAAACAGGTCATCCATAAGCAAAAATCAACCACAACTGCCATGTGATAAAGTTAGGTTACATTGAGAACGAAGGAGCGTAAGCACGATGAGTTGTATTCTGCTTCTGTGAGGATAAAGAAGGAGTGTACCAGCTGTTCACATAAGAATGTTTACACAGACTCAACCAATGGTAAACTCACTTGGTAAACTCAAAGAACACCAGCCCTGTTTCTGCACTGGAAATATACGTTTTGAGGTCAGACTGTAGTTGCGTAGTGATAGTAAAAAAAAAACGAACTTTGCTTTTTATTTCAATGAATGTATTGGTGATATTCTTACAAATGCTGTAAGAAATGAGCCCCATAATGTGCTTTAAATTAATTCCTAGTTACAGTTAGCAACAGTTTCAAACCATTAACACTGAAGCTGATAACTTGAATGTCTTTATTCATTCAAAATAATGTAATAATTATACTTGTATATTGTGTTTGGGTTAGTATCAAACCAGTATAGGTTGATATAGATATTTGTGAATTTAATTGAAGCTACCAGTATTTTGTGCCTATAATCAATACATTTGTATAATTGGATCATTCACATGCCCGGAAACAAAACTGTTCAGGGTTTATCCAAGTTATCCTTAAGAAAGATGAAGACTCATGATTGTTTGATAATGTCACTCACTTCTGAAACCAACAAAAAGAAATGTGCAACACAAGTATATTTTATTGGATATTTGTTTTGTCAGGGAAGAAACTCCATTCTGTGTTTATTCTAAGGCCAATACCATACTGATTTGTCAAAATACTACACCAGTTTGGAGCTAGTTTGGCTTATATTTTTGTACTTCCAAGCTCCACCTCAGTAAAAGTCTTGAAGTTCAGCTGTTGAGTTTTAGTTGTTTTTTTTTTTTTCTTCTTTTAGGAGTTGTCTCGAATGCTTAATTAGCCCCTCGTGCACTCCCAGTCATGTGATATGTTCAAAAAAGTGTTGTTTTGACAGGATGCGCCTGTTGACTTGCGTGTTGGCCTACACTGCCAGTTAAGAATAAACATGAAAGTTGTACCAGAGACGTCAGCAGTCTGAGGCAATGAAAGGTTTATTTGTGAGCGCTCGTCTGGCAAAAATAGAAACATTCTGTGACCAACACAATTAAGTTTATTAACCCCCGAATCTGGTATTTACCACGGTTTAGAAAATTTTCTGACATGTAGTTTCTGCTGTGAAACTGTGGGGATTGTGCTGTATAGATTTAGCTTACTTTTTACCATGTATACTGTATGTTAACATCTGTTTAAGTGCTAAATTCCAGCAAACAAATGTTAGCTTTTGCATGTTTGTCATGTGTTGATAGAAATAACTTGAGTATATTTAAATTTTTTTGCATTCAAAATATTCACTATGACTCAAGGACGCTTAAATTGTAAAGTTATGACAAGTGAATGTACTTTACTGTGGAAGAAAATACACAAAAGACCAGAATGGAAATAATAACACTTCGAGCCCCTCGCTTAAAACGATTTAACACTTCAAAGGAAGCAATTTTATTTCAGTTGTGTTTTCAAAGAAATGGAAACTGGGCAAACAGCCGCTGGTACACATAACATCTCTGTGTCAGAAACCAAGCAGGGACTTTTTTTCAATAAACTTCCAAACAGTTTGTACATTTACATTTTTTTTGTTTTTTTTGTTTAAATGTGGAACTAGGGAGATTAACTAGCCTTCAAATAGCTACCACAATGACTTTGATTTATTTTACAAGAGGAACTTTCTGCAGTGGATGATTCAGTTCTAATAAAAGTCCAGAATTAGCGTCTTTAAATGAACTAGCTTTTTCCACAATGTCACAACTAAAGATAAAAGACGTTGCCAGAAAGGAAGACGATAACTGTACAAAGGAAACGTTAGCAGAAGCACTGAAATGGATCTGCAGTTGTCCTCGCATACAGTGAAAGACTCCAATTAAACATGGCACAGTACTGAAATGAACATATATGATGGAAAACACATGAAATAGCCTGCAGTCTGCTAAAGGACATCATATCAAAAATATGGTTGAAAGTTTGATTCACATATGATTTAATATATGATTCAAAAACCTTAGCATTCACACACACTCCTGCATACGGCTTAACAGTGACAATAAATGTACCCAGTCTCCTGCGAATGTCACCAACTTTGTTTTGAACAAAGGAAAATACACAATGTTCTTTCTCCTAGAAAGAAAATGTCAGATAGGTTTAACCAAGTCTTTGCACTTTCTCTTTTTTCTGTTTACTCGGGATGGAGGTCATTTGGAAACAGCTGCACCTGTAGGCCAAGGGGCACTATCAAATAACAGTTTGGATTAAAACTCAAGGTCACCTACAACACCCACGCTCACATTCGCTGCAGAAACCTAATCTAGGTGTACTCTGCATTGTTGTTAGTTTACTGTAATTACATTTAGAGAGCGCAGACAGAGACTAGGAAGGTTTGTAAACTCCTCTGCTATTTCCTTCATATACTTTAAATCAGAATTTTGATGCTTTACTGTGTATTTGGTATATGAATTAAAGACATAAGAAATATAACCAACCAGTTATGGTTTTCATTGTTTTCATTTAATACTGCTCTAGTGGACCAAATTATTTGAGGACTTTTTCTGTTGCAGTCAAGACCTTCATTTTAGACTCAGGTATCAAAACATTTCCATCAACAGTCAAAACCAGTGTTGCTTTACTCAAGGAAGAATACACTAGGCATATAGTATACTGCAACTGGCAGTTTGTACTATTTGTCTCTCTGCAAGCTATCACTGTATCTAAAGTACTAAATTCAGTACATTGAGAGCTTAGGCCAATGGTTTATAGGATGTATTAGATTTCTGAAAAATTGCTCAATTGTTCCAAAATGTTTCATCCAATGGATGAGATTGTTATTTGTTTTTTTGCCAGAATGTGTGGCACAGAGAAGCAACAATTCAGGAAATAAAATGTCCCCTTTTCAAGTTAGACATTACAAGAGTCAGTGAACCATTAATAGAAATGATTGTGGGAGACTTCACATAACACGGAACTAGCTGCTCACCTACTATCTCAAACAAGAGATACCACATTTGGGGATCATTTTTAATTGAGTAACTAGACATTATACGGTGATATAACATTGTTTGGATTTAGAAAATAAGACACTGGGTGCATGTCGAACATGTCAAATACTGTAACTACATCACTGCAATGGTTAAACCTGTTGTTCAGTGGTTACTTGATTTTATGCAATTGTCACATGATTGAACACATCTGATCACAACAGATTAAAACATTCACATTCATAGCAAATGGATGTATCCCATAAACTCCTCACACATATATCCTGACAATATTCTTTGAGCTGTTAATCCAATTTGAAACTTGAAAACTTAAAACTTCAGCTGGGATAGCAGCAAAATAGGAATGTCTAAAACAACACAGTAAAAAAATATACGCTTACTTCATACATAAGGGCAGAAAGCCTTCAGTATATATGCACAATACAGTGGTTAGTAGATAGAAATATATTTGGTATGAAAGTTTAGTTAAAAATATCAATTACTGTATATCACTAGATTCTTCAAATTGTGCAAATTGTACATTTAAATATTCTCTGCACAATATTTGTTGCATGTTAACGTTTTATGCATTAAACTGACGGTCTTCAGTGGCCACCAAGTATTAAAGGTCCAGTGTGTAACATTTAGGAGGATCTACTGGCAGAAATGGGAACTAATATGCTTTAATTGGTGGATAATCAGCTGTAGTTTCTCCTACGTGCTTTGAACAGGAGGGTGAGGCTAGGGCGTTGCAAGCAGCAACTACACTGATAGGTGCCACTAAATCCTATTAAATGGACCTTTAATTTAAAGATGAAAATCACAAAGTGTGATTAATCCAGCATTTTAATATCTGCATTGCTTCCTATTATAAACTCCTCGGCTCAGCCCAGCTTACTGTAGCTCAAGTGTAAAAATGAAATGTAAATGACAATAACTGTCAGAAATAATTAGTGATTATGAAGACGACTGAATTTCAACAGCCTGATTTGATAGGGCTGGTTATTTGGGCCACATGATAAAAGCATCAGAAAAGCAGCAAACAATGATAACTATGCAGCTCCAGTCTTTACAACACAGATAAAAAGCCATGTACAAGCAGCATATGACGTTGCTGATTTGGTAAGACTTGGCAAAACAAAAATACAGAAAAATCACTTGAGTTGTCTCAGGCAAAACAGGAGATATAAAATATCGATGTCCATGCCGGGATTTACCTGCAAAAAAAGTGAAAACTCACAGTTACTAAACAGAATTTTTAGAACATGGTGAGGAGGAAATGTGTTCGCCCGCAGTCCTGTCTGACTTGGAAGTCAAGAATGTCAGGTAAACAGGACATCATATCTTCCTTTGAGGAAGTGGTTGTGTGTTAAAGAACAATAGAAAGGACGGAAGGGTGAAACCTAATGTCAACACTGAATGAACGAAAACAGTGTTTCTTAAAAATAGTGTGGATCTTTAAGAAGAGCAAACTGATTAAATATGTCTTTTAGTTAGTTGTATTCTGTCAGTGGGGTTTTGTAGTATAACTTTGGGTCACGGTATATAGGAAACAAACAATGTTTGAGCCACACAACACAATGCAACAGGTGGAATTTGTAGTCCCAAGTCATCAAATACGCTTTAGGTTGCAGAATCAACAATCAGCAATCTTTCTCCAGAGTGACTGGCCCCACCTTTAAGTGCAATGGATGTCTACTAAAAGCCGTGAGAGACTCCTAAAGCTGCTTTACAATGGTGAGATAGGTAGAAGCATTGAGATAACTAAAAATGTAAGACTAGCAAAACCAGCCAATTTAGGACAAAGAATTACTATAAATAAGTTTCTTTTTTACTGAACATACACATTTCTGTAGAACTTATGGGCCATAGTGCGTTTTACAAAACAGTTTATAATTCCCTTATTATGTTTTAAAGTGGTAAAGGCCGGATTTTCCAGTTAGGAAATCAGGCCTTACTTCTCTGATATGTGTAGAACTTTGTCAATGGGATTAGGCCTGCAATCAATCTGATTTGGCCAGTAGAAACAAAAGAAAAGGAAATGTTTTCTTTAGTTACAATAACATGAATATCCGTTTCTCGAAACTTCTTCACGTAATTAAAAAAAGAACAAACCTATATTTGACATCAAAGAGGGTTGAGTCATCGTCATCATCATTCTCCTCATTGAGAGGAGCCATCTCCACACGCTCCGCAGGTGTCGTTATAATGTCGTATTTCCGTGTTTTTCTGATTCGTCTCCCAGTTCTGTGGGAAGGAGAAACATTCCAAACATGAGACAAACACACAAAATTACATTACGCCACTTAGGCTGACTGACTGAACCACAACATCAGCTGTGAACCTATTTTTAGTTCTCAGATGGAGATGATTCAATTGGTGAAATTTGTGATTTTACAACCTCAAACTAGCAGTTAGTACAGTCTTAACAGCCTTGTGTTTTTTGATCAGATGAGGAAGAGCGATGAAACTATGTTTTGACTGACCAAATGCCAACAATTGGGACCAAAATATCAAACATTTTTGCTTTTTTTTGTCAAGAAATCTTAAGACACTACTACATTTTCACAATGTCCTGATATTTTACAGACTTAATGTTCCATCAATTCATCAAAGAAAACAAAACATACACAGATTAATCAGGAAAGCAAATTATTCAACCCTAATATGAACTATGACTACAGTATATTCTATGAGATAAATGCAAAGATGATGGTAAAGATCAGAAGATATAAAGGCTATACAGGCACATACTGACTGATTTAGATTCACAGGTCACAGACACATGAGATTAAAAATAGTCTATATTAAGCAACTTGCTTTCTCAAGCGCCTCCACAATACAATCCCAAGTAAGAACATTATAAAAGGCCTGAACCTTCCTCACATTGAGCCTATAACATAAACCACATGCTCTTCCTCATCGATTCATTTACCAGGAATGCCAGAGAGAATTCAATACATCATAATGTGACTGCATCCCTGTAAGGCTTGTTATTACAGGCCTTAAAGCTGTAGGAAACAAAGAGGAGCCGTCGCATCAACCTGCCTACCTGATCACTTTGACGACCAGACATGTGATGAGAGCAGCTGTTAACACGCAGATGAAAATAACAATGTTTTTCAGAGTGGGGAGATAGGTCATTATGGATGAAATCCGGGATCCCACGGCAGCCTCTGTCACATTATGTGTCTGTTCATCTTCGCTGATGATGGATGATGACGATGTTGAATTGAACTGCGTCGTTACGGGCACGAGAGTTTGTGGTGAGCCGCTGACCCGCCAAAGAGCCGCAATAATTAAAGTTAAAGCCAGATTGTATGTCACCATGGTGCCGGAATAAGAAGAAGGGGGGGAAGAAAAAGAAAAAGAAAAACGCAAGCAGGATCTTTCAGTAGTTTCTCCAAACTGGATGAAATGCGACAGCAGCTGTCATATTATAGAGGATCGGCTTATCAATGTCAAATGTTGCTATACACAATAAAGAAAATGTGAGACGCAAATATCCATCTCTCTGCTCGCCCGAGCTCTTCCTGATGGGGGACTTCTATCTTGCAAATGTTGCCTTCCAAAACGTTTTTTTTTCCTTTGAGGTGAGTTATAGCAATTCCTTCCTGATTGCATTAGGACTTCGTGTAGAGAGATGGGGATTATCCGCCTCCGGAAGAGCTCTGCAGGCTGGCCCCGCTGTTCCTAGTGCTGAAGAGGATCATTATATGTGGGCTTGTGCTGCCTTCGAGGCACCCTCGTACATCCTAGTACCTACAGACGCCAGGACAAGTATGTTGGCAGCTTCAGTTGGGAGACATGACAAGCATGAAGTATTTGTGTCAGTGGTTCATGTTTGACAACTTCTCTAAAGAAGAAGAACTGTTTAATCACTCATATAATGAGTTCACAACTTTTTTTATTCCTGCTATCCGTCTTCTTGAGTCTCGACATTTTCAAATATTTTCTTAAACCAGGTTTCTTCCTCCTCTTTATTGAAATGAACTGTTTTGTATTCATTGACTTATTTATTGGTATATTCTTCTTTTATAAATTACCATATGTATCTTTTCCAATACAATACTGCTGAAGAAAGTTTATCTCATTTATTTGCTTTTATTGATTGATAATATTTTTGTCTAAAAATGATCAAATTGAAAGATAGTGACTCTAAAACTACCGCAGTTAAGTTTGAATATCATTAAGGTCATTAAAGCCTTCACATTACAACAATGTTCACTCATGTGCATTATTCCTTTTTCCAGCCAATACTTACAATAGGCATTATATTTTACATTTAAAAAACATTTCTAATGACAAATAGTGTTAATGGTGCTTTGTGGACTTCTACACAAAATATTAACAAAATACAGTTACATTACCTTTACTACCTTTGACACTGTTAACCCCCAGACATCTCATCTTAAAGATTTGTGTGTGACAGATCACTGTAACATCTCGTACCACTTCGCTGCACACTGTAGGGTTGACTGGCAGTGGCAAATTTCCGACAGCATCTGAAGGCAGCATTTAAAGGCAGCAGAATGCAGGGTCACGACCGCAGTTTCCAGGGAAAATCTTGACGAGACAGGTGATTGTTCAGTGATGGTCAAAATCATTCAGCAGATCTATAGACACAAAGTCTATCTCTGTGTTTGCCTCACTAAGAGAGACAGAAGTTATCTGCATTTATAATTTCACTTTGGGTTCACAATCTACATCTTCTTCTTCTGCACTTTCTTCTTTCTTGCACATTTTCTGTACATTTTACACTTTACCTTGTGTATATAGATATGTTTATATATATATTTATACATAGATATGTTCTTAATAATTATTATGTGTTGTATGTGAATATGTTGTATGTAGATTTGGAGTTGTAACGAAAGTAATTTCCCCCTGGGATTATTAAAGTATTTCTGATTCTGATTCTGATTCTTCTTGAAAAAGTAGACCAATGCAACTAATTCCTCTGATGGCTTGTGGGTAGGGGAACTTGCAGTTAATCTAATTTGCATCATGCAGAATTTCTGACCTGTATCTGAACACAAAGACAGCCTGTTTTCAGTCGCTTCTGGTTTGATGTCTCGTCTTATTTCTGTACACTATCCCTGGGAGTGATGGCCCCTCTACATCACCGCCTTATGTGAGAGCTTTTTCATTTGAGCAAAGCCCACCAGATGGCAGCACAGAGCCTGCACTTCCCTTCAATGCATGGGTTGAAATTCAGAAGAGACTGGTTTGCGCTGTACCACATAACACATGGAAGCTGACATTTGTTTCTATTAAAATAAGATGGTTATAATTAAGATTTTAGATTAAGTGTACTGTACGCTAACACACACATAAAACCGTAGTCATAGTCTACCGTAAAGTGCCTGTGCATTAGCTATATCTTGATTTTACACGTATATTAATTGCCTAAGCTTTTTCCCTCTGTGAAACATGATATGGTTGCCACATTGAGAGAGATAAACCTTAAACTGAGGGGGGTTGTCACACTCTGAGACGACGGCCTGAACTTTGCACAGAGAAAACAGCTCAGAGTGGGACTACAGTGATCATGTTACATTGTTTTAAACCGGCTTACCACACACCGTTTGGTTATTCAGTGTTAGTTTAGCTACTATTAAACACTTTACATTTAAGTCTTGACTTGTTGAGTTTTTTGACTAGTATACCAAATAATTCTCTTATTTGTCTTGCTAATTTAAAAGCAAACAGAAGCCTACCAGTTCAACATGTCTAAGGTTATTTACAATGTAACATGATGTTACATACAGCTTTTTATCTGAAATAACACACCCATGAATGCAATCTGGCCTGTTGTTGGTGCTGTTTGTGCAATGTGTTAAGGCACACCCTGGTGTGTACTTAAAAAAAAAAACCCCAAAACAAACGGTTGTGTTTCCGCCTTCCCCTTCTGACAAAGGCATGTTTCATGTTAAATGTTGATCCCTGCTTGCAGGTTAATGTGAGTACACTATGTGTCACAGTGGGTGGTACTGTTTTAATATGAAACCCATATAAAACCTCTCCCTGCTGACTACTTACTGAAGTAAACGTCTATTTGTTTTAGTGATTACAGTCCTCAAATTATTTCACTGAGTCAATCGTGGCATCAGGCTTTTTATTACACACCTTTAGCACCAATAGCAATCATCTTTTAATTTAACCTTCCTTAACTGAAACCAAATCTGTGCTCCTAAGACCCCTCGTCTTAGGAGCACAGATTTGGTTTCATATTCACTAAGCTTTGTGCTGCACCAACTGTGCCAATTAGAGTACATTTCCCATTCTTAATCTCTAAAAGCATAGTTTTACATCGCAACAGTCAGGTGACTTGCAAACATACTGATAAAGGCAAAACACTTTTTTGGGATCTTAACAGATTCGGTGCAACACTTCCCTATTCAAACCCATCCAACCAGTCAGTCAGTCAGTCAGTCAGTCAGTATAAAGGCTGTGTTCACTTCACTTGTAAAGGCTGGATTTGTAATGCACTTGCAGGGCTCGCTCTGTTGCTAGGCTGAGGATCTTTTTAAAGAAATCTTCCACTGCAAAGAGCATGCGCCGTCTTGTCGAACATCTCATTGGTCACTGATGGGGGTGGAGTGCATACCACAGACTCCTCAGACTGCCCAATAAAGGCTGCACTGAGTGAGCAGACAAAGTTTGCCAAGTTTGGTTGTCCCTATTGGGCGTCAAAATGTAATTGTTCAAACTTTTCACGGTTAAAACAAATAATATGGTTAGTCTCGTTGATTTTGTCCTTTCGCCACGAGCTGGGCAGGCTTCTGTCAAGCATGTGGTATTGCATTCATGTTCAGTTATTCAGAAGAGGCTCAATGAAGCAACTTTATAATAAGATTTTTGTTGTATATGTTTGCATATATAGCTACTAGTATGCATATGGCATGCCTTATTCAAAAAATGGAGTGGTGCAGGAACTAAATCTAACGTCCGAACTATGTTGTACAATATCAGGGAATAAACATGTTATTGATCATTTATTAACAGCCTTGCACCTGCAGTACCTTTCAAGGAAGAGGCTCAGAGAAGGTCTGCTGAATCAAAACACAAGGGTCATTACACTTTGTAAAATTTTTTAGATAAGTGCTATACAAATAAAGTTAAATGCATTTATTACACAGTAAATATATGTGTATATCTATATATAGAGATATATACATATAGCCTATAAAGCTACCTGTGTTTTGTGCAATGTTCCTGATGAGAAAATGTTTTCTACTCCTTAACAAACATGTTTTCATATTTACAATAACACGCTACTGGCTATAACACATAGGTATCACTGTTTTTACAAGATTATACATGTTATTTGTTAGTTTCATATCAGTAGGTCACACAGGTTACTTGTTTATAACAGCTGACGTTTACTAAAAGCTTAATGTGATTGGGTTACTGCTCACGTGGCTATGTGTGTCTCTATACAAAAAAAAAACTACATACATTTTTGTTTTGTTAATTCCACATAAAACTAAAACATTTCCACTTGTATGCTGTGGGTTTTGTGCTAAGGTATATATATATAATTTTTTTTTTTAAATGTCTATATTCAGGCTTTCAGTAGGCTGCTAGCGCTGGCTATGGGGCTGGAGAGGAAGTGGAGTTTGGCTTACGTTGAGAGGAAAGTGGGCAGAGCCGCTGAAGGATATCAGCTCAGGCAGAGGCAGAGAGGAGGACACACACAGCGGAGGAGCGAGGCGTCGACAGCGGAGAGGAGGAAGGGCGGAACGATGCGGCCGAAAGACCCACCAAAACGACGAAAATCGTCCAAAAACTCGACGCTGGCCGCGGCAGATGACGGCGGATAGCCTCGGCCTGGGAAATGGGTAAGAATTTACGAGTAATCCGACATTAATAGCTGAGAAAATAGGATTCAGGGGCGTCTGGCAATATGGTGGAAAGAACGACAGTTAGACGCAGTGTTGTAAAAATGGCCATGGTGTGTTGTCAGCGAAGAATAAAGATAACGACGCAGAGAGTTTAAATTGCATTTATTTGTGTTTTATTTGATGGAATTTGCACGTTTGCTAGCCCTGTTTCGAGTTAACTTAGTTGATATATAGACAAGCACATTTGTTCTCGAGCTTTTTTTGGAGTTATTTCAACCTACGCATTTAAAATTTGCTTTGTCCTTGAAAAGAGCAAATGCCCTTGTGTGAATTTGTTCGACAAAAACAACAAAATTGAGCAAATGTTTTCGTTTTTTAAATGTTGATTTGAGACTGATTGACGTCAACTCAACAAGCTTTAGTAGATTTTTTTGGTTTATTTTCAGTATATCTGTTTTTAGAGGTTTTTCATCGAATTGTAAATCAAAAACCTATTAAAAAATCGATCATTTTTCACAGTATCTTACCACACAGTGTACAGATGTAGTTTATAACAAGATTTAAGTAAGTGTGGGATGCTTAATACTTAGTATTTAAAATTAGTTTAAATAAATTGTAAGAAGTTGTCAAAATGCTTTAAATATGACTATTCAACCCAATTCTTCCAGTGTAGACACTGTACATAAACTATACTGGATTTGTTTGTCAAATATAGATCCTATATGTTAGAAAAGCTTTAGATATACTTCGAAATACAAAATAGGGTGTTGGCTTTTAACCCTTCGAGGTACTGGATGGAGAAGTAATTTGAATATGTACATTAATTTTGTTTTCCCATTTTACATTACACAAGCAAGACATGTAAAGAAAGATTTTTTTATGTTAGAAAGCTTCACTACAGGTATGTGAATTGGAGGAAACTCAAAATAACCTTATTAAAATTAAATAAAGAAATAAATTCTTCTTAATATCAGGGTCTTGTGGACAAGGTTGTTGATTTATCCACATAAGGCAAATACTACACATTATACAACAGATGATGTACTCTTTTATAGTAGGTATTTTTATATCTTAAACTATATTGTTAAACCCAAAGGATTAGTACCACCCTGCACGTAACAAAATGTCCTCCTAAAGCTATTCTCGATTGAATGTTACAGTTGAAGACAAATTTAGTTGCATTTTGAACCACCAAGACACGCATAGATGAAACATTTTCCCGATTAAATATGCAGCGGCTTATTTGCGATTTTTCTTATTATGTTAATACGCTCGAAAATGATCTTAAATCTTAATCTTAAGATCTTAAAACGCATACAGCCTTTTTATATCTGGTGTCTATGCCAATGCAGGTTGCAAATTTGTGTGACCACAAAATTGATCATAATCATGTTTTGTATTTTGCAGGGATTCCCTTGATGTTTCTCAAATTGCGTCAAAGAAGAAAGGAGATAATCTGACCCAAGCTAAATGGTATGTGTTTTTAACTGGTCCAGGTTTTAAACGTTTTCTGCAGTCTTGCTATTTTCTTGGTCTTTACTGCTAGATACATGTAACCAGTAGGGTGTGCTGTTTCCTCTCTTATTCTTTTATTTTTCTATTTCCAAGGGTTGACATGTAGCCACCGTGGGGCCGTGAATTGAAGGACTCAAGTGATTCACACCGCAATGGGGACTTGTAAGTATAATTTTTTAAGATAGATTAATGTTAAATGTGCATTGAGCCCTTCAAGTTTAAGTTCAGTTTGACTCTTTTTAATGACCACACACGAATAAACAGCAGAATAACCTCCATATTATATATATCATATATCCATATTTTTTCACTTAAATGTGAATGACATTACTAGGAAATGCTGCTAAACATAATTTCTTGATGTAGTTTCGGTGCATTATAACAGGCGTTATTAGTTTTCACTAAAAGCAATGACAGTCATGTCTCACCGTAGGACAGTGCCATCTAGTGTATGATGTAGCAAGGTTTTAAATGTTAATGTAAAACGTGTATGTGCTCAAATACCTGACTCTGGGGGAGTCATTTAGCGGTAAGTTTAAAATAATTACGTAATTTAACTCAGATTTTAGAGTGTTTTGACCTTCAGGGATTCTGACTTATCATTTAAATAGTTTGACAGTTAAGCATCCTGCTGAAATGTGATTAGATTATAGGATGCGCCCAAAAGTGTGGGCATCAATGTTAAACTCTATGTGTACAATCATTGCTTGTATATTTAACATCCAGATTTGTAATATATTCGTGATTGTCTTTCAACTAGCTAGCTAAACTGTGAAGAACTTAACAGTCGATAATTTCTCGATTGACAAACTCTTTTTGTCATAACAAAGTCCCATATTTAAAAACGACTGACTATCATAATTTCGCACTTATATCAATCATATCTAAAACACTGACATTTCATAATACTACCGTTGCTTGGGGGTCTTCATTCCCAAAAGATATGTCAGATTGTGCTTCCATTTCTACGGCGTAAAGAGATTGAACTTTGTACAGTATCCTTCATTACGCCATATAGCAAATTACTACCTAAGAGGCTTGGATGTTGCCTCTCCTTTTAGAGTTGTACTCAAATTAAACTTGTATTAAGATGCCCAGTATAACTCAGCTGTGGCTGCTAATGTTAAAACCTATAGACCCTGGGTTGGATTGAGCACATTGTACAGTCTTACTGCCACATCTGTCAGTAGTAGACATCCTGTGAAAAAATTGCAAATTAGATTTCAAGAACATTTTGTAAGTTAGTAACTGGTGACATTTTGCGAGGATATTTGTAAACGAACTATTGGTTAATTTGTCAATACAGGTGCACTTTGAGTCATGACCTGTAGAGGGCATCATGACCACAAAGATTTTATTAATTTTCGTGATTTCCGTGAAGTTAAATATTTGTGGTGCATTTAATCTACAACATTCACGGTTTCCTCACCTTGATTGATATTCTCAGACAACCTGGAAACACCAGCCGAATGAAAGTCCGTTCATGATCAGTGCCTGTCTTATTGGCAGGGCTGATGCTCTTTTGCAGCCAAAAGAATGCAAATACTTTTGCATCAAAATATGAATTAAGAGAAGTCCATCTTTGAATATGAGTAATGTCGTGAGACATAACAATAGCAAGTCTCCTGGGATTAGGGAACAGGAAAAAATAACTTCCTACTAGCTAATAATGCATCTTCAAAACATTTACACTCACTCCAATTCATGGGTAATGAGTAAGAGAAAATATTAAATTGTCTAAAGGGGGATCATATTTTTTTTATAGACATTGCTTACCCTAACAAAATTGATAAAAGCAAGTTGCTCTGAATAGAGAGAAGCACATTTCTGGCTTCCCCTTCATTTTTTCTTCTTCACTTTTTGAGTGAAGACAGACCGGAGTCCTTACAACAAGCTAAAAATAAGACTAAAAATCCCCCAAAAGAATATCAAGGCAAAACCACAAAGTAAGCAGTATGAATTGCTTTGTTCAACAATGAGAATTAAGTCATTCTTTTTATAGTAATATAAAAAAAGGTTTCCATTTTGCCATCAATTGACAGCTCTGAGATGCACAAGTTTCTCAAGAGCACATAAATGCACCACACAACTCAAGAACTGTCAACTATACACAGAGTGACCCACGTTGGTTCATGTCTGCACAAATCTTAGATAAAAATGTGGGGTGCTTCCCTGACCATGCATCACAGCCATTGTTATTCTGTCCTGGTTTTTAAAAAGGTGATTAAGTAGTCTGTGTGTTGTAAAATCCCTCTAAAGACACAAGGATAAAATGTAATTATTATTGTAATAAG
The DNA here is from genome assembly GCF_905237075.1 of Dicentrarchus labrax. Classification (NCBI taxonomy): domain Eukaryota; kingdom Metazoa; phylum Chordata; class Actinopteri; family Moronidae; genus Dicentrarchus; species Dicentrarchus labrax. The sequence continues at coordinate 12,729,471 of NW_026136720.1, read as the reverse complement.
ACACACAACGAGTTGTAATTATTAGCCAGATTCCATAAGTGTAACAATAACAATAGTTGCATTTTTGCATTATTTGGCCCATCTCCCATACATTGCAAACCTTTTACAGGATGTTTGGAACCACACAGTGTTGTTTTAACCAGGACAACCATTGGCTGACAATAAATCAGTCATTGGTGAGGTTGCAGTGTTGAAGGTTTCAGTGAAGTCAGATTTGAAAAGATGTTTTTGAGGCTTAAGGGTTCTGTGAAAAGTGGGTTCTTGATAGAGCAGCAGAGCTAGACTTGGGCTTTACATTGACTTGTCCTTAAATCAATTTCATTTAAAGACCCAAACACTTCAAACTAGTCAAAGTGATCCACTTGTTAACTATTTCTGTGTGGATCTGATGTCTGGTAATAATGGGTATCATTCATTCTTCTTTATCTCGTCCACAGCGGAGACATGACGGGTGTGAACATTTTTGAAATTTGAAGAACAAGAAGACAGCTCTGTAAGTTTGTTTTTTTAATGTGTATGTATAAATATATATATATATATATAAATATATAGTATTCATTCACACGCTTACTGAGCTCATTAATATAATGAAAATACATTTTTAATTTCTAGATATTATTTGTTCCCATGATCCCATTTGGATAGGTTGAGGATATTGTACTCATACTTTATTGCTGCCATTCACTGTTAACTGTAAAGGCTAGCAAAAGACCTAGATGTTGGCAGGTAGAGTGCATAAACAATGGGTAAGTCTGTAAATGTAAATGTAGTACTTTATGGTAGTACACACATAACAAGATTTTATCATGTGGCTACTTTCATTATTGATAATAATATAAGTAATTTTTTGGCTTTATGTGGACATTGGCTGTGTTGCCTCCTGTTGGTACGTTACAGAAAAGGCCACATTTCTTTGAGAGTTGCTATATTCTCTATTTTTGCTAAAATCTCTGATAGCTTTTTGGCCTTAAACATAAAAAAAAAAAACATTACATGACCAATATTACGTCACAATTACTTTCATTTTACGGCCGTATTTGAACATTTGAAGCACTATGAGGGACATTTTTATTTTATTTTTTGCACTAAAGATGTATGAAAAATGCCATTGTTTTGAAGGGTTGCTTTAATCCCTATTGGATGCTATTATGTTTCTGTTGGTCAGTCATGTCTTTGCTTTGGTGACTCATTTTGACAATTCATGCAGGGATCTTAATTTGCGTAGGATACAGCATTGTTTGCTCACATGCCAGTGTTTTGTTGTTTTGATGGTAATTTGTTTGAACAACACTGTTGTGGCGTAATTGCGTGAAAATTTGTATGCATAACACATGACGTGAATTAGGCTAGCTACCCCTGGTGGTCAGTTTCAGAATTTATTTGCAAATTACTGGAGACTTTACTCAATTGAAACTTTGAATTCACAAAATAATATATTAATTCAGAGCCACAAAAAAAATTTACAAAACGTACATTGTCAGTATAGCTTGTTGCACTTAATATGTATCACTTTAATACGAAGAATTCACATGTGGGAGCATCCGCCAGATCTATTCATTTATTTCATATGTCGCTTAAAACAATGTATTGAATGTCTTATTGCAACTTAAACGGCTACGTCAAAGTTTGACTGTAAAACAATATTTAAGGATGCTGGATTACAGATATGTTGCTTGCATTTTATACATTATGTTGATATGACTTGTTTTAATTACAGTTCAACTTCGTTAAATATTTGAACAATTGTGTATTCTTACAAACGCTCATATAACACGTCCACTTCCGCAATGCAAGCTAACGCAACTGAAAGCTAGCCATGAATGTGACTAAACTGTTTAAATTTCAGTCTAGTTTAGCATGCCGTCTAAAAGCTGGCGGACAGTGACTCATTACTCATTTCAGTTGCACTGTGGGCTTACAACTTTTCCCTCTTTTTTTATCCTATCAAGACCCCATTCAACTGGATATTGCTGAAGTGGAGACAGCGTTGTTTAACGTGAAGATTTCAAGTGATTTGGCAGTTAGCCAAATTTTGACAAGATGAAACCGTTTTCTGACTGGACTATGGCGTTTGGATTTTTTTTTTTTTTTCTTTTCTTTTAACGACAACATGGACACTGGAACACCGTTGCTGGCTGTATAGTGGACTTGTTGAAAAATGACATTGTTGTTTTTGGGAAACCCAAAATCCGCCTTTGTACATTTGATTTTCAAATGTTGTTTTTAAATAAAGTGTATGTCCTCGTATTTTTCCTGGCTTTGTTTCATTAGCTAATTAACCAGCAAATCACAAGAAGATATTTGGCGTTTTATATTTTGATAACGTTGAAGTCCATTAGCTCGGCTGTTGATTTAAGCATTTCAGATAATCTATACAACTAATTATTGCACTTACTGTCACTTATCAACAAGGTTTGCCCATTTAATTTACAAGCTAGCTAAGTGTTCAAACTTCGTACTGGGTTGATGAATCTCACGAAGTAATGCTCTCTGTTTCGGGTGTTGCTATACAAAGGAAATTCACATTCGATGGATGAGCTAAAGGGGAAAAAGGTTGATGAAAATGCACCCATGTGCTTTGATAAATCTCAACTTAATCAAAACAGTTGGCACTCATGTTTGTAAGATACACTGACAGTAATTAAAAAAGGCTTTTGGTCAGAACAGAAATGGTTTCCAAAGGCTCTCTAAAATGGCCCCTGGTTGTCCTTCTTCCTGTCCTGCAGGAAGTGATGCAATTGCTGCAGAATAATTACACACTATTTTTTCTTTTTTTTTTACAGCCTCTCAGTATTCTTACATTTTATTAAGAGGGAAGAAATGTTTCAACTTAAAAGCTTCTTACCCAAAGGCTGAAAATATATATACAAGTTTTATTTTTACTAAAGTAAAATTTAAACATAATAAAAGGGGTGGGACTTATACATCACCTGAGTGTGGTGTAAATGGAAATAACGTCAATCAAAGGCAAAGCTTTCAGAGCTAGGAAGGAGCTCTAGATGGCGGCTGAGCCTTGGGAAGGGTGCCATGGGCTTTCGTCAGACCGTTTCTCTTGCCCGTTTTTCGACCGCTACCGCTCGTTTCTGATTAAAAATCAAGAGATTTGACCGTACGATCGGTGTTTTAACGGGAATTTGTGCGTTTTGTGTGGTTTTTGTGCTGTTTTTCCGAGCCGAATGAGCCGTCTGTGTGCTGGGGAGTGCTTGTCGTTGTTTTCCATACTGGGCTCTGGCAGCCATGGCGCGCCTCCATTTTTTAGTGTGCTGCTCGCGTCTGTCGCTCTTTGAGTCTTGACACTAGATGAAGGACTTTAGAGGCCTGCAAGCTTTTTTGAAACAAAGCTGCTTATTTTTTTGTAATTTATTGTTGTGGTGTTTATTTCTTTTTTTTACTGCTGATTTTTATTCGAGTCGGATAAAAGCCTGTGATACAAAAAGCGAACGTGACTCTTAATAGTTCATTTATAGGTTACCACCTTTTCTTCACATTGAATTGGTCTGTTTACATTGTATAGAGCATTATTGACCGATTCTGTTATTCTTAAAGCTCATTTTTCTAATCCTTCATCTGATGACGCAGTTACAATTAATTGCATGCGTCTTGATCCGTGGACTATATTGAAAGACACAGGCCTAAGTTGGACATTTGACTTGCTTGTGTCTGCACCTGTCATTTTTCCTCGCTATATTTTACATTAGCGATGTAAATAATGATCCTCAGATCTGTCGATTTAATGCCCTTTTTTCCCAACTCGTGTCGCACCGCCTGGGTTTTAACTGCCACCCGAGCAGAGGCAGTCTAGTGGGACTTGTATGATAGTTCATGCTTCCTCTAACTTTTTGACAGTAAATACCAGGACAAAAGATCATCCCATCAAAGATTTTCAGGATAATACGATGATGAAGAATAAAAGTAAAAAGCAAGAGGATGAAGGATCGACTCAGAGCAATGCATCAAGGTATGAGGCTTTTACTTTTTTTTTTTTTTTTTTTTTTTACCTTTTGCATATCTGCCTTGATTGTTTACCTTGTCAAGCATGGTTGATCACCTGTGTATACATTTGCGACGTGGTTTTGTTGGAAGTGCACCACTGTCATGAATGACCTTGCTATTGTTTAATAGCCACACCCTGATTTTCCTATCATTTCTTACTCTCAATACTGAGGTTTCAGGCCTGTGTTAAGAGATCATTGCCCACAAGATGTATGTGTTAGACCACAGGGGAAAAGCCATTTGTCCTGTATTATGTTGCACATGATTTGTCACAAATGTTTGATGTCCCATCGCTATAAAGTAACATGACCTTGTCTTACTAGTTGGTACTGCATTGCACCATTTTATCAACGTTGTTGTTTGGTTTTTATTTATTTCAGAAACAATGTTTTGCTTTGGTGTTCCCTTTTGGTCATACTATATCCAGTCTTTTAGATGGGTTTTAGATAGATAGATAACATACTTTATTAGTTCTTTGACCTGAATACAGTTTGCATGTAGCTACAATTTTTCATTTTTATATCATTCTGTGATCTTTTATTTGGACCTCTACTAAAAGTTTTAGACTTTTAGGAAATTCAAGTTCTCTCATGCTTAGTTATTTATGCTCATTAAAGCCTTTAATCCAAAAGATTTTAATATCTTGTAAATCATTTTGTTTTGTTTTAGATGGGTAGTAAAACTACTTAACTATATTATACTGATTATGACAGTTATGTCAGTGTTCACCTGCTTATGTAACAAACACTTTTAACTGTATATTTGATTTCAGGAGGAGGTTTTCACTTTCTGTTTCAGGCCTTTATTGCAATGGATCATTTGCAATTTAAACATTTCTCCTGACACATAATGATTGTTTATTCTTATTAGTTATTGAATGATTTTCACTTGTTAAGCAAGATATTTAAGTATTGATAGTCTTACCCTTATCACATACATTTATTGTCATTTTTAAGTATCTGACAAGTTTAAAGAACACTTTTTGTATTATTTAATGTTGGCTGTATAGAGATTGATGTGTTCATTGAAGCATCTGTTTTGAACTGTTTTTGTTACAGCAAAACAATGTTATATTTTATTCAAATCTGGCTTTATTTGTACTAATCAGGTAAATTATATTTAAAGGCCTGTCTTGACACTTATATATGACATTTTTTTTACAGTATTGTTTGGTTTTCTCTTTATAAAGATGGTAAATGGGCAAGTGTGTATCTATCATCCTCAGGTATCTGAATCTTCGAATATCAAAACGAGTGGAAACACCATTCTATTTTGATCAATAAAGATGGTTTAAAAAAACTAATATCAGGTCATTTGCATGGTGTTGGAACAATGCCGAAATTCAGAATCAACACAAGTGGCTAGCCATTATGATGTTGTTGTTTTTTTTTAAAGGAAAGAAAGATTTTGTGTTAGTTAAGAGTTTGTATTTATTGCATAAATGCTATGGCCCAGTGTAAGTTCATAGTATTAGAATTGCTGCCATGTTTTCACATCAAATAATGCAGCCTGATCTCAATAGACTGTTGTGTTTTTAGATAAAGACACAGAGAAGTTTGGATGCTAAATTCAGGTAATCACCCTCAGCATTTTACTGACTGTACACTGCAGCAGGTTACATCACACTTGTAGTTTTTCTGTGTGATCTTGTGGCAGCCATTTTAGTATTTTCAGCTGTGAGTGAAATATGTCCTCTGCTACTGGTGACAGCCTAACTTTTTCATACTGATAGATGAGCACTGTGGACATGCAGAGCAGCAGAATAAGCAACAGAGAATGTAGTGATTTTATGTAACCTCACATCTTACAATAAAGTACTACTATATATATGTGCTCTCCTAAGTCACAAAATGGCCCTTGCTTTGTGTGCCCAGCTTGCTCACTTATCTGTATTAAAACTCAGCTCAGAACTACATGGAGGAGGAACAGGAAGAGTTCAGACCTTGGAAAGCCTGCACACTGTGCCGCTATTGGCTAGAATTCCACCTAGCAACACGCCAGCCAATGAAAATTCAAGATTATTTCCACGCCCCGCCCACTTTTGACCTTACTTAAAGCGGAAGGAGCCATGCACTTCCGAGTTTAGTCATTGAAACTGCTCAAGATGCAGGCTGTGAGGTCTGGTGTCATCATATGTACTTTAACAGCAGTTAGATTGTAATTATTAACTTCCAATCAGTTAACTCATGTTCCTCTTTAAGTTATATTCTCATAGTTGTATAAATAGCAGACGGGATCATTCTAGTAAGGCAAATGCAAGTTAGGAGTCCTCTTCTTAAAAACACCCAATATATGAAATTAAGATTGAGCGTATATACTTTTTTAATCTTAAAAACCCAAATCTATGTGATCTATATAAGGTAGTGACTCCAGGAGGTTTATTTTTAATGGTTGTAGCACCCCCATGTGCCCAGATGAGGTACTGCAGAAGGCTGGACAGGAGAGGTCACCATACCAAGATATTTTATCCACGGATGACCCCCATCACAATAATGTGCTGTCATCTCAACATATCTGCTACGATCTGTTGTATTTATTATACAAGTAATTTATATATTTGTCTAAATTTTTTATTTATATGCATCAAGATCTACCCCGTGAGATGTATCATCTTGTTTACAGAGGGGTTTCAAAAATATTTGAAGCTCTGTGTGTATGGTGATATAGCAGTTTTCTGAATGATGTTACCAACCACAGGTTTTGGACCTCAAAAGAAGACACTATATATATATATATAGAACATGTTCTCAAAATGTTAATTAACAAAACAAATAATAATGATAATTATTTCACTATTACTGAATATTTTCACTTTTTTAGGCTAAAAATACATCAAATAAAACAAATCTGAGAAGAAAAAAAAATACAATCTTGTTAAACTGCTCACAACTCAAGTTCAACTAAAGCCATAACCTTTGATGAGGGGTCATAAGTAGACACTGCTTCAGTCAGAAGCTATAAAGGTTAGGAACTAGTTGCATTATGCTCTGGACTCATTGTTTCATATTCATCAGTCAGTCTTTAGGTTCTTATTCCCCCACTAAAAGTTTAATGAGGATATGACTTAAGTGACAGAGTGGGAGCACTTATGCAAATTTGCGGTGATCAATTATTCTTATCTCTCTGGATAACCTTAATAAGTAATTATGGCCATTGTAGCATTTTCTGATGATACTACAAAACTGTACGCCACAGGTTATTGCAGGTTAGCAGAGAGGAAAGATTTTAATACTTCCAGCTTTGCTCAGTTTTAACATGTTATTTTAGTGTTGATATAGCAGATCTTAGGCTTTTCAAAATGACAAAGAGGATTTGTGTGCCCTAGAGAGAATGGGGTTATTATAAGACTGTTAGCTGAGCAAGGAACATGCTGCATGATGTAATGAGGTTTCTGTTTCCCCTCAGCTGACAGTCACAACTTCCTCATGCCATCAAGCTCTTGCACTTTCTCCATGTCGTGGTGACAGTGTGTGCACTTTGAGTTTGAATTTTAAGACATTTTTAAGTTACTGCCACTATCAACTCCGCTCACATGTTTTGCTATGTTGTTGTTTGGGTGTGCAGAATTGTGTAAGCAAATACATATGCAATGCAAAATGGAAAGAATCAACGTGTTCTTGCTCCGCTAGCAATTCAGCTTCCGAAGAATCCAACCGCTCTGCATCGGAGTCCGGAAGTCAGTCAGAGAGTGAGCATGGCAGTGAGAGGAGGAGATCCCACAACTCCGAGTCAAACAGCTCCTCAGAGTCAGAGAGTCACTCAGAGTCAGAGAGCGAGTCTGCAGAGTCCAAATCACAGCAAACCACAGCAGAAGTCAAAGACAAACCAGTTAGGAAGAAGGAGCGTCTGGCAGATGTGAAGAAGGTAAAGGTCGCTGAGCTTTAGAGAGGTACCTAAGTCTTCTGTTCTGACTTACCGTTTATATAAAGCACATTGGTGTTCCTGTCCTCTCATAATGGAGATTGAGATAACCTTGTTGTGCAATCAGGCTCATAATGTGATTATCAAAGGTTGAAGTGCTCCTGCGTGATAGTTGTAGCTGCAACTGACATTAAGCAAGATTTACTTCAGCCATACTGTCCTTTTTATCTATTTTAGATGTGTCCCAGTTCCATACTTGTTACTAATTCTCATCAGGTTTTGAGTGCAGTGTGGGCACACTGACCTGTATACACTTATTCACTTTGAATGTGCTGTTGAAGTATACCATTGTTCCACAATGCAATTTACAAAGGAAATGGAGGCACTACTCAGCTAGTGAGTTGCAGCAGGTGGTGGTAAGATAGATAGAGATAGATAGATACAGAAACATCTAGGAAAACTTTTTTAAAACCGTCCAAGAAATGTAAAATGATTGTGATTTTCTTTAATACTGACTGCTAAAGCAGTATACTATGACACCTAGCATATAGCCCAGTAGAGCTGAAGCAGTTCATAGGATAATTGATGAGGCGACAGACAGAAAAATTATAAACTAGCTTCTCAACTGTGAATAGTTGCAGCTTTTTTTTCAGTTTTATATAGTTGTAAACTGAATAGCTTTGGTTCTGGGCTGTTGGTCAGACAAAGTAAGACATTTGAAATGTAGCCTGGCACAGCAGATTAATCAATAATGAAATGAAGTGGCAGCCAGATAGCACATGCATGCAAATTGTAATGTGAAATGGAATTTGTATCATGAGACAGAAAAACAGTCTCTGACAACAGCTGATCTCTCGTTACAGATGTGGGACGAACATCCAGACGTGTATGGGGTTAGGAGGTCAAATCGCAGTAGACAGGAGCCGGCTCGTTTAAACATTGGAGCTGGGGTAAGCAGCTGTGAAAGAAAGCTTGAAGACAAGCTCCATACAATTGCCTTTATTGCTATCAACTCCTCTAAAGAAGCTACTTGTGCCATCTAGTGGACGCCATGAAAAAGTGCGGCTACATTTCTTGATGAAATGTGTATCTGCTTCGCTGTCTGTATTTACAGGGTAGCAGTGAGTCTGAGAGTGAAAGTCCGAAGAGAAAAACACCACGAGCCAAGAAAAAGGAGTAAGTGTGAATAATGTGAACATCTGTTTTATTAATATTTTATTTATTTCAGATTTATTTAATAGTGCAGCACCAGATTTTTTCAACTCTGCCATGTTGAGACACTTGTGCTGAACTCTCGTTAGCGAGGTTTTTGGCATTTAACACTCGATCCATACAGTAGTTTTGCACAGTTCATGTCTGTTCTTTTTCATTGTGTTGCCAGTCTGTGTTCATATTGTGATTCTTATCATTTTAAGCTTGTTTGTAACTGGGTATCTGTTTGCTCCAAATGGGCTGTTAGTTTCAGTCAGTCAGGTGATGTTCTACATTTAAATCCAATCTGATTGGTCAGATCAGCGGCTTATCCCTGATCACACTGGGTTGTGGTGAACACCCTGTGGCCAGTATTTCTTGAAATTTGAAATTGGTTCCAGCAGTGGTGGGCCTTGAGGGTGAACTTGTGGCATTTCTTTGTTGTAAGAAATATCTGGAAAGATGATGACTCAAATGATGAAGAGGAGGAGGAGGAGGAGGAGGCTTCCGACATTACAGACAGTGAGCAGGAAGAGAAAAAAGTTAGATCCAGACGACTTCCTGCTAGAAGGTAAGAGTGTAGCGAAGCCTGGCCATCAGACAGCTACCCACTGGTCATCTCCAAATCATTTCATATTGTGTAAGCAGTTGTTTTTCCATTTACTTTGGTGTATATATATAGACCTAATATTTTTATTTTATTCAAAAAATTCAGTCTAAAATACATCCACGATTGGATCTAATCATAAAAGATGATACAAAAAATGTTCACATTGTAAATAAATGTGGACCAAAATCGCTGTGCCAATGACCCCTGAGGTTGCTTTGTGTCTAAGTAGTTTGTGTTTCTGTGCTTAACTGTGTGTTTTACAGACCTCAGACCAAATCAGCAGTCAAAAAGCAGCTGTCCCAAAAGGGAAGGAAGTCCAGGAAGCAGGACTCATCCGCTGAAGAAGATGATGACGAGGAAGAGGACGAGGATGATGAGGACGATGAGGAAGACACTCCCAAGAGACAGACTCGAAGAAGGGGCGCAACCAAAGTCAAAAGGTGCATTTCTGAACCCCGAGATTTTGAATTATCGTTGGTACAAGTTCGTCCTTACACTGAAGCATTAGACGGGGACATTTTGACTCCAGGCCAATGTTTTCCATCACAACAGGCGTTAAAAAGTTTAGCAAGTGCACAGTTTTCATATTGATCCGTCACCTGTATCCACTTGGTCCTCATCTGTTCTGTTGTGTTGCAGTTATAAAGAGGACCAACATGACTTTGAAACCGACTCTGACGACCTGATTGAAATGACGGGAGATGCAGGCGAGGAGCAGCAGGATGATGACAGTGAAACCATTGAGAGGGTTATGGACACAAGGACAGGCAAAAAAGGAGGTGATGCACTTTCACATTAGTCCTAATATTTTAAAAAAAAAAAAAAAAAAACGCATTGCTCCATATCAAAATATTTGCTACATGTGTAAAGTCTAAAAGTTGTTTTTTTTTTGTTCTGCTCCTCTAGCCACTGGAGCTTCTACTACTGTGTATGCTGTGGAGGAAAATGGGGACCCGAGTCAAGGCTTTGACCCCGAGAAAGATGAGGGAGAGACTCAGTATCTGATTAAGTGGAAGGGCTGGTCCTACATCCACAACACGTGGGAGAGCATAGACTCTCTGACGCAGCAGAAGGTCAAGGGACTAAAGAAATTAGACAACTATAAGAAGAAACACGAAGAGCTAACTTCATGGTGAGAATCTTTGTCTTTGCATTAACACTTTATTTGCAAAGGTAAGTCTTTTTTTTGAAAGATTTAACTTTTTGCTCCGTGCTTGTCTGTAGGTTGAACAAGGCGTCCCCTGAGGATATAGAATTTCATAACTGCCAACAGGAGCTCACTGCTGACTTGAGCAAGCAGTTTCATTTTGTGGAGCGCGTTATCGGTAAGAATTCAGTATCAAATGCAGTGCTGCAGATAAGGTAGTTAAATATGCGTTGAACTTGTACTAAAAGGAATTTTCTAATTAACAGCAACAAAGACAGGAAAGACACCAGGATCCTCTGACTTCCCCTGTAAGTCCATTGTCTTCATATTTCACCATCACTGTTACATTCTGTCCTTTTTAATGTTCTCCTGTGCTATACATTTCCATCAAGTATTAAGTTGTGTAGTAATTTGCCTGCCTTTTTAAACAGCTCACAGTCAGAGGACATCATCCTCCAATGAGCCAGAGTATCTATGCAAGTGGATGGGCTTGCCCTATTCAGAGTGCAGCTGGGAAGATGGAGCTTTGGTTAGAAAGAAGTTTCAGCCCTGCATTGACAGCTTCATGAACAGAAACTCCTGTAAAACCGTCCCCTCTAAAGACTGCAAGGTAAAGAGTCTAATCTTTTAATCGCCTCCCTTTTATTTGATATTAATTGAAAAATAATCCTTAACTAAAGAAATGTGTTCCCAACTATCATTTCAGGTGTTAAAGCAAAGACCGAGGTTTGTTGCTCTGAAGAAACAACCACCGTATATTGGAGATGAGAACCTTCAGCTGAGAGATTATCAGCTGGATGGGTTGAACTGGTTGGCCCACTCCTGGTGCAGGTACTGTGTAAATAAATATAATAATTTGTGTTGGTTTTGAAAAAATAATGTGTGAAAAATTTAGAAAAAGGTGAAAACCATCCTTTTTTTTTTCGTATTCTTCGTCCTCAGGTGTAACAGTGTTATCCTCGCTGATGAGATGGGGCTCGGAAAGACCATCCAGACCATCTCCTTCCTGTCCTACATGTTTCACCAGCACCAGCTGTACGGGCCCTTCCTACTGGTGGTGCCTCTGTCCACGCTCACGTCCTGGCAGAGGGAGTTTGACACCTGGGCCCCGGACATGAACGTGGTGGTCTACCTCGGTGACGTCATGAGCAGGAAAACAGTAGGTTGAATCTGCAGGGCTTTGCTGTCTCTGGTGTTCTCTCCAGAGTCGCTTACAGAAACTTACATTGTTGCTTCTGTTTTTCTATAGATCCGTGACTACGAGTGGGTGAACCATCAAACGAAAAGAATCCGTTTCAATGCACTATTAACCACGTATGAAATTCTACTTAAAGACAAGGTAGGTGCAATGATTAGTGTTTCTTTATGTTTTTATTATAGCGTGTCTCTGCAGGAAGAGAATCAGTCACTCTGGTTAACAAGGACTTTGTTTCATTTTTCTCCAGGGCGTGCTTGGGAACATCAACTGGGCGTTCCTGGGTGTGGATGAGGCTCACAGGCTGAAGAATGATGACTCCCTGCTGTACAAATCGTTAATGGAGTTCAGGTCCAACCACAGACTCCTCATTACTGGCACTCCGCTGCAGAACTCCCTCAAAGAGCTCTGGTCACTGTTGCACTTCCTCATGCCTGACAAGTACGTCCCGTTCAATAAAGCGAACAAAAGCAGGTGAAAATCAGTTTGAATTCCAGCTGGATATGAGTGACATTTCTTATCTCTGTTGTCCACTGCAGGTTTGATTCCTGGGAGGATTTTGAGGACGAACACGGGAAAGGAAGGGATAATGGTTATCAGAGTCTTCACAAAGTCCTAGAACCCTTCCTTCTGCGACGTGTCAAGAAAGACGTGGAAAAATCTCTCCCTGCCAAGGTGGAACAGATCCTCCGTGTAGACATGACTGCACAGCAGAAACAATTCTACAAGTATGATATTATTTGTCTCTCGAAACCTGTTAACCATTACATCCGTCTTTTATACAAACCTCTAGTGCAAGCTGTATTTCTCCTCTCCATTAACTTGATTTGTTCCTCAATATTTCCAGGTTTATTTTAACGAGGAATTACAAAGCCCTTTCCAAAGGCACCCGAGGCAGCTCCTCTGGCTTCCTGAACATCGTTATGGAGCTTAAAAAGTGCTGCAACCACAGTTTCCTCATTAGACAGCCCGAGGATGTAGAAAATGAAACACAACAGGAACACCTGCAGGTAAGTCTCCTCATGAACCCTCTTTAGCTTCCAGCAACACCTCAGGATATCTCTGCTCTGAAAAAAAAAAAAAACTAGTTTTGACAGTCCTAACAGGAGACTCAGTGCTACTTAATCTGTCTGGAACTTTATGTTCACACCTTTTTTTCCTTTTTTACATTTTAGAGTCTGGTGAGGGGCAGTGGGAAGCTGGTGCTGCTGGACAAACTGCTGACCAGACTCAGAGAAAGAGGCAACCGAGTCCTGATCTTCTCCCAGATGGTCCGGATGTTGGACATCCTAGCTGAATACCTTGCGAAGAATCGCTACCCATTCCAGGTAAGCTTGGCACGTTTTCAAGGCTGCATTCTGCATTTCTTTACTACACAGGACCTCAGCTTGCGTACAAAACAATATTCTGTGTCAGGGCAACACTCCACTGTATGGCATTGTTGTCACTCTAAGAGGTGCTGTAGTTTGCATCAACGTAGGAAAACCAATTCCACCTGGTATGAGTTTGTGGTTGCTCAAAGGTGGGGGGTGGTACAGTGTGATGTGTAAGGACATCATGTACACAATTCTCTGCTCATTAACATTTCTTCGATCAAAAGTAAAAATGTTTTACTTTCTGCTCATCTGAAATGTTTGTCCAGTTTTTGTGTGCCTTTTGTCATTATTTGCAGAAAAATGTGTGTACATATAGTGCTGTTACCCTGTCAGTGTTAATGATAGTACACCTCCATCGGGTTCCACTAACATGTTCTATGCTGTATCACCAGTACCTAGAGAAACTGTGTCTAGACTGACAGTTTATGGAGGCAGTTTTTGACTGTTGTCTTTATTGGTGTTTACAGAGATGGGGCTGTTGGATGGGTTAGACTTGGATGAGGATTAAATGTCAGTGTTGTTGCACACATACTTCGCCAGGCTGAGAGATCATGTGGTTATTTATATCAACAAGTTATTTTCTGCTAAAGACCAGCTGAACTCCTGCAAGTCGTTCTACTCGGGTTGTTTTTGCTGACTTAGTCTTTGGCGTAGACTATTGTGATCGGTCGGAACATAGAGACTGGGGTACTAAGGCGTGTAGAGCAAATAGCTGCCCAGGAAATCTTAAAAAGTTGTGTGTCTCTGTTTGCCTCTCTCCTCTTCAGCGGTTGGATGGTTCCATAAAGGGAGAAATCCGAAAGCAAGCACTCGACCACTTCAATGCAGAAGGCTCAGAGGTGTGTATACTAATGACTTAATGATACCGACTGATAGACAGGGAAATTCCAAGTCTGTAAAGATAATTTGGCATTCAGTTTTTTAATTAAACTGCAGTAAATAAGACCTTTTTTAGTTTTTTAATACAAGTAATACATTTATTGTCAAATGCACACCACATATATTATGTTAGCATATTAAGCATATCACAAAAAGCAGTCTTGGCAGAGTCTTATTGAAACAAGACAGTTATAAACCAACAATACAGTACATTTTTGTGCTTGTTTTTTGGACTACTTTATTTGAGAGCGGTAGGAGGTGAAGGATATATTTGACAAATGGTGCAAAAAGGATCAAGTAAACATGGTTTCTTGAAAGAAAGTCTAAGGTTTGCAGTAAGTTGGATTCATGATTTCCCTATTTTGTTCTTATTATTTATAATGCAAGACATATTTACAAATGTTAGTGTGTGCTTAGGCGTATTGCTTGATGAGATCTGTAGTAACAGTTTCTTCTCCTTTCTAGGACTTCTGCTTCCTGTTGTCCACCAGAGCTGGAGGTTTAGGGATAAACCTGGCCTCAGCAGACACTGTAGTCATCTTCGACTCTGACTGGAACCCTCAAAACGACCTGCAGGCACAAGCCAGGGCGCACAGGATCGGCCAGAAGAAACAGGTAATCCACGGCTTAAATTGATGACTTTCACTCCAGCAAATAAGATCATTGTATAGTAAGTATGAAAACTAAATCTACGCTTTCCCATTCATAGGTGAATATTTATCGACTGGTCACCAAAGGAACGGTGGAGGAGGACATCATTGAGAGGGCAAAGAAGAAGATGGTTTTGGACCATCTTGTCATTCAGAGAATGGACACCACTGGTCGAACTGTACTTGACAGCAACTCAGGAAACACAAAGTGAGAGAGAATCGAGTTACAGGCTTTTTGCTGATTGATTTAGTTAATATTGAGATACTGAAACTCTCTCTGTATTTAACATTGCTGCTTTTTCGCAGTTCAAACCCATTCAATAAGGAAGAACTGACTGCCATCCTCAAGTTTGGTGCAGAGGAGCTGTTCAAAGAGGCAGAGGGAGAGGAGTCAGAACCGCAGGTATTAAAATGACTGAATGTCTTCCATACATGAAAAATACTTGTGTTACATATTTGTAAAATTAAACCAGGATTTCTTTGTTTCTGTAGGAGATGGATATTGATGAGATCCTGAGGTTGGCTGAAACAAGAGAAAGTGACCTGGGCTCAAGTGCTACAGATGAACTTCTATCTCAGTTTAAGGTACCTGGGAGTTCTTACTGTTTTGTAATGTTGCATTATTGTAAAGACCTTCACTTAGACCGTCATGTCAAAGTCAGACATTACTCCCTTTCAAATCCTATCCTAATTTTAATTGTTTCCTTTCTTTCGCCCGTGCGTGTTGCTGCAGGTGGCCAATTTCTCCAGTATGGAAGAGAGCACTCCGGAGTTGAGTGAGGGGAAGTCCATACGAGAATGGGACGATATCATCCCTGAAGAGCAGCGACGCAAGATTGAGGAGGAGGAGAAGCAGCGGGAGATGGAGGACATCTTCATGCTGCCCAGGAGCAGGAGCTCTAACAAGAGGGTAAGAGGGGAGTTTACAGATTTGATTTGAGAGAGGGGGAAAAAATGGTTGTTTGCCCATTGCCAGCACTGGTATCTCTTGGATTCTCTTTTTTTTTTTTTTAACCCATTTGAATCAGGTCATGAAGTGTTGCTCTGGTTCTTTCAGGCTCAGGCCAATGACAGTGATAGTGATGTGGGCTCCAAGTTGAAGAACCGCTCCTCGGGCTCTGAGAGTGAGACCGATGATAGTGATGATGACAAGAAGCCAAAAAAGAGGGGCAGACCCAGAGCCCGCAAAAACAATGTGGAGGGTTTCACTGACGCAGAGATACGCAGGTAAAGTATTAAGTGAACAATTTTCTACCCTTTCTATCCATTTTTTTTTTGTTTCCTTTCATGAACATGAATCAAATGTATTCATTCAATAATATCATTAACAGGTTCATTAAGGCATACAAGAAATTTGGATGTCCACTTGAGAGGTAAGCATATTGTTAACTGATGATACTAAAAAATATATGGCTACACCATTTGATTTGAAGTATGAACAATTAAGGTCTTTGACAAACAATGCAGTCAAGTTCTCTTTTCTGTCTCCAGGTTGGAGGCCATCGCCCGAGACTCGGAGTTGGTTGACAAATCCATAGCAGACCTGAAGAGACTTGGTGAACTGATTCATAACAGTTGTGTGACTGCTGTGCAGGAGCACGAGGAACACCTCAAAGAGAACCCAGTTGAAGGTATTGTTGGTTTTTTACGGGTTTAGAGTTTTTTTTGAAATTATAGCCTTTTTTACAGGCCCCCCAGAAATTGATGCACGTTATTATTCCAGCCAAAGGTCCTGGGAAACGGCGAGGAATTAACATCAAGATCTCTGGAGTGCAGGTCAATGCCAAGTCCATCATCCAACACGAGGAAGAGTTCGAGCCTCTGCACAAAGGAGTGCCCTCCAACCCTGCTGAGAGAAATAAGTAAGATACCACCGCATTACAAGGGTTTTTTGTTTTTTTTTTTTCAAAAAAAAATGCACCTGTGTTGCAGATTAAATACGACAAAGTTTCTGTTTCTTGCAGGTTCAAACTGACATGCAGGGTAAAGGTAGCCCACTTTGATGTAGACTGGGAACTGCAGGATGACATTCAGCTCTTGCTTGGTATCTACGAGCACGGCTTTGGCAACTGGGATCTGATCAAGACGGATCCTGACCTCAAACTCGCTGATAAGGTAAACATCTCTCTAATCTATCTCTAATTAAGGACAATATAAAAACACGAGGACGCACTCAGCTTATTAACTTGGACCCACACTGGCCTGCTTTACACTGCAGCAGTCTTTCACTTTTACCTCACATTTACTTCCCTCCGCACAGATTCTCCCGGACGATCCGAGCAAGAAGCCTCAGGGCAAGCAGTTGCAGGCGAGAGCCGAGTATCTCCTCAAGCTGCTGAAAAAAGAACAAGACAGCACGGACTCCAAAACAGGGGAGGAGGTATGCAGCTATTAATCACTGAGTAACTCATCCATACTGTTTTCACAACATGGAGTTTGCCTTTGATCCGCGCAAAGCGACCTACCCACCCGTTCGCACAGCTCATCCAGTCTCTTCCTCTGAAGGTCAAAGTGAGGAAGAGGAAGCCTCGGGTGAAAAAGGAGAACAAGATTCTCAAGGATGAGCAAGGCAACGACATCTCCTCCCCCCGCCTGTCCGACAACCCATCGGAGGAGGGCGAAGTCAAGGTCAGTCATAAGATCACTTGTGCTTCTGTGTTGAGGTTTGTGCCGGGCCTCGTTGTAGCCTCCTAAGTTAGTGGCCATACTTATTTTGTCGTACCGTTTTCAAATGCAAGTAGTGTTAGTTGATAGTAAAAACAACAAAAACATTTTTTTCTTTTTTACTAATAAATAAATTTGATTTTGTGACCTAGCAAACCTTGTCCTCCGTGCCACTGCTGCTCTGTTTTACTTGAAGTAAATGAAATACACACATTGCCTGCTGGTATGCCACATTACCATCTTGCGTTGCAGTAGTGCTACTACACCAAACTATAAATCAGGCCATGGGAAATAGGAAAAAAACAAGGTCACCACTTCAACACCTTAACAAAGAGGTGTAATTCAGCTTTATTTTTCTAAATAAGCAGAATAATGCTACATTTAATGAGTGGACAACACTTGTCCTCACTTGCTGTATAACCATCTGTTTTTGTTTTGTTTTTATTTATTTATTACAGGCAAATAATACATGTATCACACAAAACAATGTGTAATGCAAGGGAAAAAAACAATTGGACAAAAGTAAAAGAATAAATAAAGTAAACAAAAGACAAAACAAAGTTGATATGATCCCTTCAGTGATTCAAATACCCTGTATTTAAAAAAACCCAACTTAAATTCAGATTAGTTCTTAATTGGCCTTTAAATATAAATATTTTACATACACATTACAAATTTTTTCATCCAGAACCCCCGACATAATGTTTACATGTGTAGGTTTGAAACAGATCTTAAGTGTCTTCTGTTATATTGTTTAACATACATTGTCTTTTCTCGTGTTTGAGCAGGACGACGGAACAGAGAAGTCCCCCGCCAAGAAAAGACAAAAGAAAAAGGATAACAAAGAGAACAAAGAAAAACAGGGAACTCCTAAAAAGGAGAAGGACGGGGACAAAGAAAAAAAGGGTACCAAGCCCAGAAAAGAAAAGGTACTTCAGCAAAGTATTCGTGACCTGATCATATGTGCTTTCCTCAAACAGGTTCAAATTTCCATTATTGCATTAAAATGCTACACGAGGCTAAAAGAACATAGCTAGAATGCTGGGAATAATCTTTTAAATGTATGACTGTCGTATGTAGGTTAATTGTCTTAAAGTCTTTGTATTTTTGTCTTTCAGGCTAAAGGAGGCAAAGGGAAGAAGACTCAAGGTCCAGTCCACATTACGGCTGGGTCTGAGCCCGTCCCCATTGAAGGAAAGGAGGATGATGAACTCGACCAGGAGACTTTCAGTATTGTGAGTTTCTTTAATTCTCGTGCAAAGATTAAGCCAGTGGAGTTTGACAAGTCATGTGTGGGAGCTGTGTACGTGTTGTAGTTTTCTTATCATTAACAAGCAGTTTATTTAAAAATAAATAAATGTATGCTTCTGTGTAGTGTAAGGAGCGCATGAGGCCAGTGAAAAAGGCCCTGAAGCAGTTGGATAAACCAGACGAGGGTCTATCCGACCAGGAGCAGCTCCAGCACACTCGCACGTGTCTTCTGAAGATTGGAGACCGAATCACAGAGTGCCTTAAAGCCTACAGTGACCCAGAACATGTCAAAATATGGCGAAGGTGTGATGATTAGGTATCATCTTTGTGAAATGAATCACAATACTCTCCTGTTTACCTCTGCTAATTATTATTTTGTGCTCTTTTTTTTTGGCAGAAACCTCTGGATATTTGTGTCTAAGTTTACAGAGTTCGGTGCAAGGAAGCTTCACAAGCTGTACAAAATGGCTCAGAAGAAGCGATCCCACGAGGAAGAGGCAAGTTGTTCCTCTTTCTAGTTGTTAACTCTGCTTTATCAAAGTGTTATAAAGTGAACATGATCTTTTGTAAATCGCCAACACTGAAAAAAAAAATATCCTGTGACATTTCCAGAAGGAACAGAAGAAGAAGGAGGATCCTACGGGGAGGGTCAAAAGTTTCAGACCGGAACCGTCTGGTTCCAGTCGAGACTCCACGGGTACTCAGCCATCGGCCAAATCTGCTTCACACTCGAGTCAGCCAGGCACGCACGGACACCACAGAGAACCGTACAACATGGCTAATAAGCGCCACTTTGGCAATGATGGTATGTGCGGACAGGATTGTTTTAGTTAAAGGCACAGAACATGCCAAACAGAGCGAGCACTGGAGAGCTTTAGATGCTCTGGTGGGCAGGTTTTGTTGCTGGGCTGGCCGATTCCAGTCTTTGTGCTAAGCTAAAATAACCATGTCCTGACTGTAGCTACACTTTCACTACACTGTACAGACTTGACAGCGGTATCAATCTTATCATTCAACTCTCGGCAGGAACATATTTCCCCAAAATGTTAAACTTTCCTTTAACTGACGTTGTGTATTTTAATAACTGCTTTTAAATGTGTCATTACAGATAGGGGAGACTGGCAGAGGGACCGTAAATACAACTACCCAGGTAACAGCAACCAGTCATGGCAGGGAGACAGACATCATCCCTATGACCCACATCGCTACAAGGATCACTATGGTGATCGACGTTCACATGGAGACTCGTACCGCAGCTCAGGCAGTTACCGCAACAACAGCTCACCTCGAAAAAGGCCATATGACCAGTACAGCAACGACCGGGACCACAGGGGTCACAGACCTTACTACGACAGGTGAGCTACTTCAACACTGATTCCATGTTTTTGTTTGAGTATTAGGGTACTATTATGTAATACCACTTAAAAATGCTATAAATGATATTACAGGCATCCAGACCCTAAACGAAGACGCAGCGATGAATTCCGTCCCAACTACCACCAGGGAAGAGATGGCCCTCTGCAGGACTTCAGGAGGATGCCAGAGCACAGGCCAGCAGGTCCACCTGGGCCAGAGCACTATAGCAGGCCCTTCCACTCTGACAAACCTCCACCGCTGCTGGACCCTCGCTCCCCGCAGACTCAGAAGTCTCCCCAGGACTCCCGCTCTCCGCCCGAGCGCCCCGTAGAGCCAAACACTGCAGCAGATCCGAACTGGAACAACAGGAAAACATAAAGTGTGCCAGTGCTGGCTGCGAAACTGATCTGTGTGTTTTTGTCCAGGGTCAAAGCCACATGCTGCTGATGGACAAGTCTGGACTCACCAATCATAAGCTCACAGTTGGAAAGGGAATCAACTTTGTACCCTCTTTACCAGCAAAACTGTTTTGCTCTTTTCCTCCAGTGACTCTGGCTGCGAATGATTTGTGCCCTGAAGGAAGAAGTTTGTTTCCTCCTGTCATCTTCATGACTAAAACAAAACTAAAACAAGGATCTTTATTTAAATGTATTGACTCGATCAGTCAACCATGACTAAGACTGAGTGGAACGCTGATGGATGCTTAGTCCCATGGACTATTAGCTAAGGAGAATTTAGGATACATGAACTGCTGACTGATCTCAATCCTAAAAGTGCCTGAAGGTTTTGGCCTTTTCGAATGGTAAATGTATGGGATTTTTTCCCAAAGGACGCATGACATGGACATTATTTTTTTTTTTTGTGTGTTTAGCTTTAAGTCTTGCAAATGATGTCATTTAGAAGATTTCAGTACAAAAGAATGTGCAATGCATCTGCACCTTTGAAATGTTAACCCTGAACATGTAGCTGAGCTGAGTATCACCGTGTGGGTTAAAAGTGTTGGTGTGATGGGACGGCCTAATTCTTTTTGAAATTTGAATGATCATTGAAGCCAGTATGCTTTTTCTAAAGCACTCAACAACAAAAAAAAAGGTGTGAACATGTTTTAGCAAACTCATATTTCTCACATGTACAAATAATCATCATTTCTCTAATGGTGTAGCTATATAAATCATTGCAATCCTCTGCTTTGTTCACTTTAACCACTTTCCTCTTGGTAGGCCCAATGAATTGGAAGCTTTGTAAGCAGTATTTATTGCAACAACTCGTGCAAAGGTTCATAACACTATGTCTTAGAACTATCCTTTATTTTTGCCTGTCAGTATTATGATGGTTAAGAATGGTACTTCCGTGTAGTTTAGTCATTTCACCCATCTTTCCACCTACTGTATGTAAGTACTCAATTATGTCTGAAAAATACTACGTGATAAAAACATTTTCGTGTCGTATTCTATGGTTTGTTGCTGGTAGGGTTAAAGGGTTACCAGGAAGTTGCTGATGACATTTCATTATGTTTATTACCTTTGGTCACTCTTTTCCTGTGCCAAATCTGGTCCTGCTCTGACCCTCAAATGTTTTTTTTATGCTTCTCCATTTGTGCCTTATTTATGTGTGTTATCATACTGTATATTGATCCATGGACAGTACTGGGGTCTAACACAGGCAGGATGTGAAGTATTAAAGTCACATTTTAAGGAAATCGCTCTGAATGACTCAATAATTCAGTGAGAAAAGGCGAAGGGACCATGTATTCTGGTAATCATCCTGTAGTTTCCAAAGGAGTTGATGATTTGAGGGGAAGATATAAACATTGATATACAGAAATCATGTGTGTTTCGTCCAGGGCACTTAATCGACTTGTTACAGTGAACAGCCAGCACCTCTTTTCTTCCACGTTAAGCAAGCTCCAGTTCCTGTATCATATGTTCTTTAAGAAAGTCTAAATAATTTATATTTGTGACAAAACCACTCTTCATGAGAAATGTGCTGTACATATGTTTGGACATATGTAATAAACTTTGTTACACAATGTCTTCTTTCTTTTCCCTCCTGATATTGCATTTAGGATCAACTGCATCATTTATCATCTCGTCAGCAAAGACACAGTACTGTTTCAGGGCAGGCATTTAGAAATGTCCTTAAGGGAGTTCTTGTAAGTCAGTCAGGTGACCAGAAGAGGCAACAGCTACACGCTTTCCAGATTTTTGAGAATAATGGATTCAGCATGAATACAATCAAATGTTTAGGTTAGTGGGATTCTTCCTGATGGTCACATTTGCCACATTAATTCAAAAAAATTACTTGAATAACTAAATTGCTGAAACTTTCATTATATCCTAACAGTAGTACCTGAGACAGATCAGGTTCCTCTGGCTCCTCCTAATGAACGAAAACAAACCAATCAGAGCCCAGGAAGATAGCTGATAGTTTAACAATCAACTATCCTCAAGCCACCAACCCAAAGCGTCTTCATATCTTTCTCTGCTCTGATTGGTTGTTTTCATCCAGGCAATTGCAAATGCCAGTAGAAGCAATGAGCCAGAGGAACCAGAATTTTTCAGATTATCTGCCTCATGTACTGCTCAGGACCATGTTAAAATTTCCACAAATATGATACGTTATTTTTATAAAAGTAACCTACTGCAGCAGAGCTGTGAAATGACTAAACCGAATTTACAAGTTTTTTGAATATTTCAAATAATATCTTAAGGCCTCCACAGATGGTTCTCACTTAAAATAGTTACCAGTCTTTAACTCATTTAAGATGTT
The DNA here is from genome assembly GCF_905237075.1 of Dicentrarchus labrax. Taxonomy (NCBI): domain Eukaryota; kingdom Metazoa; phylum Chordata; class Actinopteri; family Moronidae; genus Dicentrarchus; species Dicentrarchus labrax. The sequence goes on along the minus strand of NW_026136720.1, from coordinate 12,706,529 downwards.
TACGAACAACATCTCAAAGCATGTTTGAAACTGTCAACAGAATTCTGGGGGAATTCTCATTCAAACACCCTTTTGCATACTACAATGTAGTGAAGTGACTGTAATCTTGAACACATCCTTAATCATAACAAAGTGTGCTTGAAGCTGTAGAGACACGACACATTACCCTAACCCTGCATTGAAGAATCATACTTTCCTAAAAGTTACTCAGCTCCTTTATACAAAGCTTTTAAGTTTTACTTTTTACTAAGATGTCCTCATGTACCACAAACATCTGCTCACGTTCATCACCACATCTTTACAACAGGGGGCAGTCTAACACCACAAACTGCGGTGAGAAACACATGGTGATTTCAAAAAAAGCTCTTGCAGCAACAGCAAATGAGACAAAAGGGCACTTCTTTAACAAGACATTTTCTTTTATTCAATAAATAATTTACATTATAAACAGCTGGCGTGTGGCACAACATTTGCTTTACATACAAACACAGTTTGATCTGTCTGGCATTTCCCATTCAGCTATTCTTTTTTTTTGTTCAACCTTTTTAACCAGTACAGTCTGACACAATTTCAAACCAAATAAGAGCTAAATGAAAAAGAAAACATAAAGTGCTTTTAAACTCAAAAACATGAACACCCCAGAACACGTTCCTACATTCCCTTTATAGATAAGGTGGGCTGAATTCGGGATGTTAGATTTGGAAGCAAAAGGGATCCAACATTTTATCACTTCCTCCACAAAGACTTGGCGAGTATAATACATTTAGTAAAGAAAAGTTTGTTCTGTGGTGTTCATGTTTTTGCAAAAAATTCCCTTTTCAAATAAAAGAAAGGTTCACATTCACCAAAACATCTGATGTACAAAAACTGGAGTGATAAATTCAAAACACAACTGGTAATATACAAATTTAAACTCAACAACTCACAAAACTTATGTACAATCTCACATTAAACGTGTAGAACCATATACTGCAAAACTCACAACACAAATTACATCTATTAACACAAGATTCAACATTACAATCATTTGTTTGTGTGATTTTTTTTTTCTGTTGTTAAACTGCACCAATACATGTTCCAAATAGCAGTAGTAAGGCCTGCTGAATACTTCAGTGTAAAGGATAAATGACCATAAAACTGTGCCCGAGTAGTAACAGTATCTACAGGAATGACTTACACATTACCAGATACTGCAGCTGAGAGCCAAAGTTCAAATGGAAACCTCTCGTGACGAGGAATGCTATCATGAAACACAAGAAAAGCGAAAGGTGAGACGGCGAAAACAGAAACGAATGCTGCCTTTATAGTGTGTCACTGTAATTTTTCTGCTTGCTGCAAATTCACCCACAAACACACAAGTTATATACAATTAAGAATCCCCCTAATGTGAATCGTTTACAGACTGAAAAGATGAAAATTCAGTTGTTGGGGGGGGGGGTGTTGGCACGAGGGCTTGTTCTTTGGCAATGACTTAAGCCATGAAATCACGTCTACAGACATATGCTTATCATTTACGCGGTGAGCCACAGTCAGGTCAGCACACTGGTAGTCTATAAAATGCTAAACAGACTAGAGGCGACGTCTTTACAGCTAGTACTAACAGTATCTACAGCACTGCTGGGCGACAACCGAGGCTTGAAATGGAGAGTAAAATTCACAAAACGCTATCAAAAGAGGCGTCGCAGTTTGATTGGTTGTGATCTACATTCTGTAAACACTCTCGAGTGCCCTTAACTAAGGTTGTTCTTTTGCGTTCTTGTTGGCTACATTCACATTACAGACTTAAAATACAAAACACTGTCTGATCGACGTGTCAGCTCAAACAATGGAGTGAAAGGCTGGATGACACATGAAATGACGTACAGATGAAAAGGGATTATTTTTATCGGCCCCCTTTTGGGATTCGCTACTTGGCTGATAGAGTACATTTGAACAGACTGTGGAGCGCCTCGTCTTTTTCTATTTCTGAAATTTTGGGTGCAACATTAAAAACATGGGAAAGATTTCTCCCAATGGAGGTTGGTTATCTCATTTCTGGGAACTCCTGCACCCACAAACACACAAAATTAACCACAGACGCGGATTTCTGCACACATATTGTACTAACACACACACACACACACACACACACACACACACACCTAACAATATGACCCATTAATCTCCACAGCAGACAACTGGAGACGCTGCTCTGACATCCTTTTGGCTGAGTGCTTCCTCCAAAAAGGCCCAGGCTTTTCCAAAGCTGGAAACTAATCAAACATAGAGCTGCTTCTGGCCTTAGGTTAACAAAAGCCCCTGTCAGGTCCTCTCGCTTCGCCACAGGAGCCACAGAGAGCTTCACTGGCTTGGCACCAATGAGGGGATCAGTGGAGGGAGGATCAGCAAACTCCTCTTTCTGCAAAAGATCATCTTGTCCGGCTTCACATAGGCATGCAGCCCCGGTGAGAATGTGGGATTTAATCCCAGGTGGATATCCTGAGCTCTGGGAGTAGCTGGGCTCTCTCACCGCTGCTCTCTTCAAAGACCAGTCCTACGAACCAGCTAAATACACGTGATGATGGAGCACGGTGAACTTGCCTTGTCATTAAGACTGATGTCACGACATGACAATACAACTAAAATGAGACTCGGGGCTGGGATGACCCTTTTTGGCAAGCCGCCGTCAAGTCACAGAACGAGAGCGGAAGACAGCAGCCAATGTACGACACAGCGATGGAACTAACACTCACTGACAGATGCACCATGAGGACACTGTTGTAAAGGGACTATAGATGAAGTGTGCAGCACTCAGTCCACAGTAAGACGGCAAGGAGGTTGAAGAGGAAGAGTGAAAGTAAATTTTGGCTCCTCTGTGCTGCGCGGCTCATAAAAGCATCCTTTTCAAAGATGTGGTATCTCTTGCTGTTTGAGTGGAGCATTTTTACATCCTCAAAGGCGTAGTAGGCTGCCATGGTGAAGTTTATGTCTCCAGAAGAGAGAAGATCAAACACGCAGGACTGAAAGTACAGGTCCTCCACGGGGAGCCGCTCTTTGCACTTGGCCTTAGCAGACTGGTAGGTAAAGCCTACGCCGCTCCTGGCCCTGCCTGCGCTGTGGGCCTCTGCTGCTCGAGCTCGGAAGTTCCTGAAGTCGATGCGCTGGTTGGCGGGACAGCCGTGAAGACACAGGTACAAGTCCTGGTTATCGCCTTCCTCCACAGAGTTCACAACTTCCTCTGGCATCCTCACGGCAAACGTCAGGTAGCGGCCAACCTGCCGGACCACTATGGTTGTTCCAATGTACCTGGCCTGAATCTCCACATGCTGCCCGGGAACCTTTTCCACCACGCGCAGAGTGTTCGCTCCGTGCCGATCCCCTCCGTTCTTCGAGCCGTCTGCAAATGCAGCTGGCAGCTCGTCTGTCTCTGCATGGTACATCTTCTGGTCCACACATTCCTGGAAATTCTTAAAGATGATTGTCAGCTGCAGGACAGAAAAAAAAAACCAAGAGAAATCTCGTTAATGTTCAACAGAAAAAATCATGTGTTTGCAGTCATGGCTTGCCGGGTCGCATACAGAATCCTTGCACACTGCAGTTAATGTAAACATAAAATAAAAAAAAAAAGAGAGGAGTGCTTATACGTTTGCATTAAGAACTAGTTAGTGCAATATGTGCCATCTACCCCACCACCCCACTTAAGTGTCACATTTCAGCACTGGCTCAACACGGGGGAGGCCAAGGTAAACGCCCTCAAAAAACATGAGTCTCGGCCATGTAAAATCAGGCCTCAGTATGCAGACACAAAGACGATCCATTCATAGCGCTGAAAAACCTGCCTGTGAACCCCAGAACTATGCTCCAGGGAGTGGCGTCAGGCCAGGACGGAGCGATATACTCTGCAGCTAATTAAGTGAGACCGGTCAGGACTCTGCAAGCTTGGTTTCATCAGGACACCAATGAGCCATTGTCAGAGCAGTGATACCAGTACAGCCTAGGGTCTGTGATGTCTGCTCGCTTGGGACAGGGGATGAGGGGAGTCTACAGAATACTCTATTAGCTTGACAATTCATCTGTGGCACCAGTTCTGTCTCAATTCCCCTTCCCCTCAGCGAACATTTCCCATCCTACATTAACTTCTGTTTTTGTCCTGGTTCATTTCTTTAGCTTTTAATGAAAACAAACAAAAGAAAATGCCTCTATTATCCCTCCCTCAGAATGAAGATGAAAATAACCAGACAGTTTTATTTGCTCGAGTGAGAGCAATGTACCAAACTCAGAGCTCTGCTAATGCAGATCTTTTACCAGAGGGGCCTTGTTTGTACAGGTGGCATTGGCTCCTGCCTTGTTTTCCCTTTGTCGAGAATCAAGATCTTAAAAAAGCTGTCTCATTTGCTTCCAAGAACAGCAATATAAAAAAATGTCATTACTTTAAAGACTAAAAACCCACAAATGCATAACAGAGTATCATTAAGAAGCCTTGATTGCAGAAAATTATACTTTCTACAAATGTGATTAAGGACAAAGTTCACTTATACCTCAGTCTAAATACTTCAGTTATGATACCCTGCAAAGTGGCTGAAGTTTGCAATCATTGCTGTCAAAACTTTGCCAAATCTGGACAAACTAAGTGAATTTGCCAACTTGAAATACTCCTACTTCTTTGTTTTTGACCTCAAGTTCTACTGAAAGCCATCCAAACTAATCAATGTACCACTAAACAAAAATACAACAATAAGATGCACTACTGATAAAGCATTGACAGAAAATCTCATAATGTAGAGACAATACAGTTTTGAATTTAATGTACTCGGTGAGGACTACACTCTAAGTAGGGCAAACATCAGCCTGAGCTGTCCACTGTGAAAAGTGAAAATGGAGCTTCATGTTAACATCCTACGCAGCACTGTTGCTATAATACTAACATATCATTTATAAAGCTTATCAAGATCTTTGTGATTGAGCTGGGTTTGGCTTTTTTATCTGTTATTATGGAACTCATCCAAACACTAAGCAGAGTCCACAGTTTGACAGAAAAGCAGACCACATGAAAGACTCACACATGCAGAAATATGAACAGAATGATGTTCTGATGATGCTCTGACCTTTATGGACCCAATACTAACTAAAGTCACCATCCACTAACATCAATGCAGCAAGGGGCAACGAGTACTTATCCTAAATTATAGATCCATTTGTTGACAATTTTTTTTTTTCCAAATCACGTTGCCTAGAAAATATCAGGAAACTGAAAAACGTAAAATGTTTACAGTTTCGGTTCTTCAATGTGCTTTATTTGTCTGACCAACAGTCCACAACACACTAAGATTCAATATAAACTGAAATAGGAAAACTCCACATTTGAGAAGCTGGAATCAACAAAGGCTTGGCGTGTTTGCTTCATAAATGGCTTCAATAATTAAGCTGATTATCACAGTTGTTGTTGAATAATTTTGCATTGACTGCAGAGCTGAAACAATTGACTGATTAATTAGTCCACCAAGAAAAAAATTATTCGTCAGGTTTTTTGATAAGTGATAATTGAAAAATGAAAGTCATATTTGAGCAGAAAGGCCAAATTTCCTTGTTACAGCTTCTAAAATATGAGAATTTGCTGCAAAGTTAATTGAATACTTTGGGGCTTTGGGCTGCTGGTTGGCCAAAACAAATGTCCCTTTCACTATTTTCAGGGGGAAAAGAAATAACGAATTGATAAATGGCGAAACTAATCTTCAGATGAATTGCTAAATGAAAGCAATTGTTAGTTGCAGCCATACTTGACTGACTGACTATGCGATTAATAGCGTTATTGTAGAAAGTAGACCATGTTAACGTGCATACAGGAGGAACAGAAAGGATCCCCACCTTGCTTGTGGCAGTGGCCAAAGAACCTGGCACTACCGGAGTGTTGGTCACCTGGACAGACAGGTATTTGTTGTGGATGAGCGGCCATGCTCCCTCCACTTTACACGTCTGGAAGTCGTCATCAAAGGTGCGAAGGTGTGGGTCTCCAAAGAAGCCACAGTGGGTGTAGTTGGGTGGCGCCGTGTTGCGTGAAATGCTGCGCTCGTAGTGGCACACTTCCGGGCCATCGGAGCGTTCCTGACTGTCAGGGAGGAGTGGCGGGGGTGGAGGAGGAAGTGGGGTGCGGGCATGTGGCTGGGATGTCGGCCCCTCCTTGGAACAGTTGTGTTGGCTCATTAGATCCTCTATGCCATGCTGGGCGGAGTGGTATGCCAAATCCCCCCTACAGGTACGTGCGGTCCGGCGTACACAGCTGTTGTACGCCCGCAGCGCCGTGCAAAACTCCTCCTCCGGTCCAGAGTTCGAGGTGGAGGCCCAAAATTCGGAGTTACACTTCAGGATCTTGCACTGCAGACTCACTGCCAGGGAGGAAAAATGGTTTGAGTAAAAGAAGCAAACCAGAGGCCACCACATAATTTTATAAACATGATACTGACACAGATAAAGCTATAAATAGACTCTATCTGCTAATGATGGTGGTTTACAAACACAGATTTACATAATACATCCAACTAATCATGAATGTCAACTACTGTGTAATGCCAACACAGCCACTGTGTTTCTTTACTTGCATTCTATACATCAAATTATAAACATAATAATGCAGCAATTATTATCTTTTGCCACATACTTGGCTTTGTCTGTTTTCTAGTTGGCATCCGGACAAAAATTCATAAACACTCCAATGCTAGAGATAATTAATAGAAAGAGAAAGTACCATTATATGTTGCTGATGTGTTTATTTCAGCAACATGAAAAATGACAAATAATATCTATATCATATTGTAAACAAAACTTCATAAGCAAAAGCAAAAAGCAGGTCTGTGAACCTCCTATTGGTCATCCTGGATAGAATATAACTTTACTGTTTATTGTAGAGAAGTGTACTTCCATTTCACACCTAGTGGGATTTGGTTTATGTAGAAGTAAAAATGCCATTTGGGATCCTAATCTGCACCTTTGATGATAACAAACCCTGCTTGGCCATAGATTGTCTCCAGCTTTATTGCCACATCCGGCCAATTCTTTACACAAATGTTCTGCAAACATTTTCAGGATGCCCTGTTGCAACACAGTGTTTGACTAGTATTACCTTCGACTACAAAAAGCATTTATTCGAATTGGCTGTGAGAAGTTTCACCCAGTGTCTCCAGGGAGGGAAGCCATATCAACACTTTGAAGTCACACTTAAAACAATATCCCTCCTTAAAGCTTCACCGCAGCTCTCTCCAACCCCCACATCACCTCTCCATTTACCACCCATTTGATAGATGGCAATAAACTAATCTTGATCTCAGCTATCAGTGCATTATCACCTTGTTTTTGGACGGTAAATGACTTAAGAGGGAAACTGATAAGGGTTTGGCAAATCTGCAAGGTGAGCTGAATGAGGTCTCCCCACTGCAATCACTCTTTTGTCAAATTACAAGGGATTATGGGAATTTCATGCAAACATGTGGGTTTTTAATATTTGCACTGCTGCAGTAGGGCTACATTGTTATAGCAATACTGTTTACTACATCTTTTGAAAAAGCTTCTCCAAAATAGCTGTTATGTGGGCTTTAAAACCATCTTCAACAGGCTCATTCAAACCATAATCGTTATAAAAACAGTTCATTAAATTCAGAGGGGAACAATTAACATTTCAAAATGAAATTCCTTGCTTAATCAATAATCTATTAGGGTGGGGGAAAAAATAAAAATTAAACTATTGGGAGCTACTAATGTGAAATTACTGAGGCATGCCCCATCCCCCAAACAAAACAAGGGTTGAGGGCTGCAGCAGCTCCAGAAAGACCTCTCACTTTGTTTTCTCTTTCTCTAATAAAATTAAGTAACATTACACAGACTTAAACTAATTTGGCGGTGTAATGGAGGTTGTTCACTTTCATGCTTGTTGTAATATTTTCCAAACCTTCCAGATGTTTGTAATTTGGCCTTGAATCTCTGATATAGAAGATTTGAATGATTTTTGTATGAGGTTTGGTGGGATTCCAACTGATTTGCTACGGTTATTATAAGTATTCAGCTATTTTTACAACAATTTGCGGACTTTTGCAGAACAATCATATTTTTTGGGGTATACTTAGTAAACCTAGTTCAATTACAATATCACTAAAATATTTCGGCTAATAAATAGTGACCGAACACGGCAACTTTGCTGTCCCAATGTAAAAGACTTGCGAAGTTACTCTATGTTTAGCTTTATAATATGGTTATAAGTTCAACATGTAACTTAACTTTAGTTAGGTCAACCTGTACCGGTGTAAAAACAAGCTGGTTGGCCGCTTTTTTAGTAAAGTAAAAAATAAAGTAGCATCTTACCGGCGGGGAAGAGTGCGAGAAACACGGCGAGGACTCTGCACACGTCAAGCGCCGAGGGTCTTCCTCTTTTCCCCATAACCATCCATCCAGCTCGGGGTCGCACTTCACTCCTCTCCCTGGTCAAACCGGATTAACGAAGGATAGAGGGGAAGAGTTAGAGCCACCGAGTTCTCGTTGAGAAAACATGTACAAAAAAAAAAGTCCATAAAGAGGTCTGAAGTCGGTCCCGTCTCCTCATCACTGTGTGGTAAGAAGTTGTTGTTTCTTTTATTGCTCTCTCCGGTACGGCAGTTAACTCAACGGCTACAACCGAGCTAGCTACCTAGCTAACACTCAGTGCGGGACAAACGGCTGAAAGCAGCCGGCCAATCTCTCTTCCTTTTAGGGAGTGTCGAGAAGGCGCAGCCTCTGAAGGCCAGCGGACACACTGAACCAATCACGGCCGCCTGTTCTGCCCTTAAAGCCCCCCCTCTCAACGTTTCAAATTACATCTGAATGTGCAGACTTGTTCGACGAAGACCGATGTCTTCACGACCCGCAAAGTTAGTTAGTAAGTAAGTCCACAACGCCATATATGAGACAGGTTAGGTCACAGCAATAACCTCACTGTGGGTGGGAAAACCTGTGTCATACATCCACAGAGCATGTGTGCAGAGATTAATACAGGGGAACAGTGGAAAAACAGCATCAGAGAGCTGTAAATGATCTGCTTTCCCGCTTTATATCACCATTTTATTCTAGGTTTAAACCTACTGTGTCATAATACATCACCTAAAATGGTGGCTACAAGCCAAGTTAAGCTCTTCAACCCATAGATAGCCTATATTGTGTTACTGACAGGTCAATTAGTTACACAATTACACAGCCAAACATTTAAATCCACATAACTGTCTTTTATTCTAATGATGATCCCAAAGTTTCTAAAGATACCACATTTGTCAGACTGAATGATGGAGACGTGTACAGTATTGGCAAAAATCTGGTGCCACGATACAAATCACGATTATTGCGATATATTGTGTTACTGTAAGCAAGGCGATATATTGTGATTTTAAAAAATAAGTAAATCTAATTTTAGGAAAACTTTCATTGTATAAAGAACACACCGCCATATGCATAAAATCTGAGTAAAGAATAGTTTACTCTTTTATGTAACCAGAACAGTGGGAACTGCATTTGTATTCATCACAGTCCATGTAACATCCAGCATCATAGCCCTCAGTTTACAACACCGCTATCTATCAGTTGGAGATTTAAATTAAAAAAAAAGTATAGTGTTTACGAGAATTCATACAATATCACAAAACAAAATATCGCAATTGGATATATATATATTTTTTAAATTTTCTTACACTCCAATTCAAATCCACATAACTTTCTTTTATTCTAACGATGATCCTGAAGTTTATAAAGAATAGTAGATAAAGAGTTTGTCAGACTGAATGATGGAGAAATGATGTACAAAATGATGCACCATCACTAATATTCACATCTTGTTTGAGTTTGGGGTTTTGAATATTTCACGTAGTCTAAACATCATTAAATTGGAACAAGCTGTTACATACTAGATATCAGTAAGGTTGAAACTTACAAATATTTATGGATTAGTGTGCTTATTATTTTCTTGATTTCTTGTTTTGTCTATAACAGTGTCACAAAATAGTGAAAATTCCCCAACACAGTTCATCATAGCCAATGCTGACATATTCAACTTGGTTGTTTTATTCCACAAACAGTCCAAAAACCCAAATATATTTAGGCTTCTATCATACATGACAAAGACAGGGAACGAATCCTCCTGTTTGACAAGGTGGAACTAGGGAATATTTGGCACTTTTGTTAAAAAAAATGCCTTAAACTAACTATCAAGATAGTTGCCAATACATTTTCTGTTGACTGACAAATTGATTGATTGCCTTTAAGCTCAGTTTAAGCTCTTTGTATGATACTGTTGGACATGTCAGTTAGAGTGAGGGGAGTGCAGCGGCTGGATTTTAAAGGGTTACAAGACAATTTAACCTCCAAAACAACCTGTCAAATCAAAGTGAATATCACAAGGCGGGAGCAAAGAAAGCCCATTTAGAATCAGCATTTAAAAATCCACTTTGTGTAATATGCCTGTAATTATATGATTTTAAACCCATCCTTGGGTTGTGCACTGACCAAAATTCCCAGAAGAAATACTGAGAACATGAGCTGTGTGTTCTCAATGACACCTGCAGCGCTGGACGGAAATATTGATCAGCATGAGCTCATTAAACATGATGCCTTGCTGTAGTTTAAATCACCCCAGAGTACACAGTAGTCAAAACCGTACACGCTCAACACATCGAGGATGAGAAAGGGACCACAAGGAAGGCTTTTACTTTTGATTCATAAGTAAAATTTCCAGATAATACTTGTTTACTGAAGTAAAACTAAGAATGCATGTTGGTTTGAAGGAATGAATATGTTTCCACTACTGATCAGAAGAGTAGGTGGTGATCCCCTTCTCTAAAAGACATAATACCCACTCCTTTGAGATCTTTCAGTTGTACTTATGACATATTACGGATGTCTTTTGGTGCCATTTAAACCAAAATGCAACCAGACAGACAGCTGCGTACTCAGGTTGTGGCTGGCTCTACAGTATTTTTCCATAGCGTGGTGCAGGTCTTTGTGATCGCTGTCCCTCTCGTGGATGATGGATACGTTCATGTACAATGAGGTCTGAGCCTACACATGTTTTCAACAAGGGTGGCCCTGTGCAGACCAATTTCCAGCTCTAATATACCAGCCATTCACATCTGCAATGAATGACTGCAGCTGAAAGGTATAAGCCACTCTGTGATACGTTATGATGAACTGTGGAACATTTTGGGGCTTTTTTTTAGCAGCAACACTATGGATGCCGAAGCAAAAAATGTCCTCTAGCACTGCAAGGGCTTTGATGTAGATTTATTTAAGTGTGACTGATGTTTTTAGAGCTGAGAATTGTTGTTTCTCTATATCACATCTGAAAAATACAGTAGATGGTGCAGATTGTACGTTTGACAAATTCACCTGTTGCAGCGACTTTGCAGACGAAGGCGCAACATGTTTGTACATTATTTACTATCAAGGTGTTAATATGTTTTGACACGGTCTGCCGTTGCTCATTTAATTATAGTCAGTTAATTAGCCGTCATTACTGTCTTGATTGGCTATCTTTAGCTGATTACTCGTTCTTGAATGAACAATGAGTCATTTGTCATTGAAAGATAGATGCATTTCTGACCTCACCGTATCACAAGCTTTGGTCTTTAATAACACATATTTAGAGATATTTGTCTTCAATGTGACAGTGATACTGGAGAAATTAATTATTTTACAAATTTTTCATATCAATATGTAATAACTCATATACATTTCTTGAGTCAGACCAGCCCTCATTCCTTATCCTGAATCAGAAATATCTAATTATGCTAAATAGTGTTAAATGATTATTCAATTAATAGATTAGTCAACTGACAGAAAATTATTTTAAAACAATTTTGTAATCAGTGAAATCATTCAATAAACAAAATGACCAGACATTCTCTGGTGCAGCATTCTTAGTTTTATATCAGTGCAATGAATGCCTTTGGGTTTGGGGCTGTTTGTTGGACAAAAGAAGACAATTTAAAGACATCACCTTGAGCTCTGAGAATTATTTTTTACTATTTTCTTACATTTTATAAACTTAACGATTAATTGATTTTCAAAAGAATCATTAGCAGCAGCCCAAATTCTATTCATAGGGCAAATGTTATCAGTTTGACTCCACCACCAATCAAAATTAGGTTAGGACCCCTTCTCTTCAATAGCCTTTTCTCATCAAGCGCTTGTTATCAGCTATATTTAGTCCCTTGGATGGTAGTTTTAGGAATGAATCAAGAGACTGTTTGATTGCTTTTGGGTTTAACATCTCCATGCAGTGAAATGACAAACCATCTATAAATTAGGAAATATCCCCCACAGAGAAGAGACAGATAACAGATAAAGGTGACATAATATAACAATAAAACATCTCAATAAACCCAGTAAGTATAATCCATTCACGTTTTATGGCGTGCTGCATTAAACCTCTGATCCCATCTGTTTCAACCCGTCATAAATGACTTAAAACAGACACAGTTCTGACATTTCCACATCCTAAATATGGTGTAATGTAAGTATATATGGTCCATTTCGTGCAGAGTCACATTGTGTGCACTAGCCTACATTTTTCTGTGTGTGTGTGTGTGTGTGTGTGTGTGTGTGTGTGTGTGTGCATCTTGTCTGCGCACTGATCCTGTTTTCCAACAGATGGCGCTTCTTATGAGCTCTGATATGAAACCTCCAATCATGACACAAACGCACATGGCAATACGAGGACAACCAAACCTGTCATTAAATCTGAGCTTTATAGACAGCTCGGTTATTGGTGTAATTACAGCTGTCATGCAATTAGGATTTTTTTTTTTTTTTTTTAAGGTGAAAATCTGCAGCCAGCAGGCGCATTTGTCCTGTTGCACTGCTCTGGAGATCATCCTTTATCCCGTGTCAGATATAACTAGCCTCAAAGGTGTTGCTGCTGTGATAAATGCTGACAAGATGATACACTAAATAGTGCTGCACGGTTTTACTGTCCGTTCTTCTATATTTAAAAGTCAAGTGAGTAGTTTTTTTATCAATGCATTTGCAAATGAATCAAGTTCTTAATATTGCAGAAATCCAGCTCCCCTCACTGTACAGATGGTTGAAAAGCAGACACATCTTAACGCACAGAGATATAGTTTGAAAACCAAGCATGCAACGCATAAACCTGAGACTCCTGTGTGAAATTAACTCAGACTGTCGATGGTTAAAATTTAAAAAATAAGTCTCTAGCTAGAACAGCCGAACCGACCTTGGCGACTGCATGAGCTCTCCGCGACTCTGGAGTCCTGCAGGAACCCGGAGGACAGGCGAACAGGAGCAGAGAGGAAGCAGACTCCTAAAAAAAAAAAAAAAAAAAAATTCTCCCCTTCAAAGAACTCGTCCTGTGTTGTCACAGTAATCCGAAATCAAACGCACTCAGCGGCTTTCTGAGTGTAAAACCCGCCGATCTGTACATGATGTCCACCGATCTGCTTCACAGTGAAATCAAAGTGCTTTTTTTTTCCCTCTTTAGAGTTGGGATTCATTTAAACAGCCACTTCTCGCACCCGGAGGAGGTGAGGAGGAGAGGGGGGAGGAGGGGAGTCAGATCTCCTCGGCCATTGCCTAACTCATTTGACTATCAAGTCGATCGGAAAAGGAGACATTATGATAGATTAAGTCCAGTAATTGCCCTCATCCGCGCGGTGAATCCAGATTGTTAGTTATGGTCGACGTCGGGGGGAGGAAGGGGAGAAAAAAAGCCCTGAGGGTGAAGCTACTGCTGCTGCTGCTGCTGCGTACGGACCGATCCGCTGTCTGGATGTTGTGAAATGGCTAGTTAGAAAGTGTGAGAGAGACAATGATCGGCTCTGCATGACGCCGATGGGAGCCCCACATCTCAGCTGTGAACCCCCTCTTTTTTTTTTTTTTTCTCTTTCTAACTTCTCTCGACGCTCCGGGAGACACGACGTCCTCAGATGGGGACTCAGCTGCATTGGGGGGGAACAAAACAAGCCAAAATTGACTTGTGCAGTGGTATTTTTCTGTTAAAGCATGTACAAACTAAACCCATGCACTGTCATTTGTCATTCTCTTAATAGGGTAGTGAGTGCCCTATTTCCTGTCTTATTTCAGAATAGGCTGCCCTGTTTGGATGCAAGTTTTTGCACCATTGACGACAGAAATAAAGAGTTTAAAGCTGAATTACTCCACGCACACATTGCATTATTAATTTGTGACACTGATTTCCAACAAGCAGACCTATTGTCAGATCTTCCCTCGTCGACAGATAACCTTTAGCAGTGCCTCATCTATGCAAATCACCAGGTTGGAAAGAAGACAAATCCATAATAATCAGGATTTAATGGAGGATCAGATGGACAAACACTTTGCAGCCCCAGAGAAAGGGTGTGGGAGGGGTGTGCTCAAAGGCAGAGAGAGCTGCATGGAGGTTGCACCTGTGTTTTAGGATCAGACTGCATGCAGGAAAATACCACCACTACCCCCTCAAAACCCCCACACCCCCCTCCCTCCTTTCCTCTTCAGCTTTTTCAGCCTCCACTCCTTCCAACATAACTGGTTCTCTCTGCTCCAGTTTCCTCTGATCTGGAAAATTCACCACACCGGGCAGGGCAGAGACTTACAATGTCTGACCAGTTCAGTGTTCTGACTGTGTGCCAGGCTGATAACTGACGTGCACAATCTGGGGGGAGAAATGTAGAGCTGAGATTTAAAAACCCTTTCGTAAGGAGTCTGTGATTTTCGCCTTCTATTAACGCTGATGTAGGAGATGTTTATTTGCATGCAGCTTACGGACCGGAGCTGTCACATTACATCATCCCGTTGTGCATCCAGCAAGAAACTGACCCCTGTAATCCACTCGTTTACTATCACAGCCCAGACCTGCCCTCTCCAGATGGCCACTGAGAGGCAGCATATTTTACATTGATGTAACATAAGAACATGAAAGAGTGACACCCCAGTGTGAAAAGAATGGTTTTAGAGGTGCCGGATGCCGGCCCCATTTCAAACACAGCTGGTGTACACGCTGCCTTGCTGAGATATTATGGCGAGTTAACGACAACAGATCTGCTTTACATATCACTGGATTAATAAGATACTTTGATTTCTCTCTTTCTGCTTCATTTTACAGAACAAATCTGTGACAGTCAGCCATGCAACTATTATAGGCTCAAATGAAAGAAGCATTCAGTAATGCCTATCCTCAGGTTTTTCTGTGATTTACCTTATGTAGCCTGTGATTTAGTTCATTATAAAAATCTGTTAAGCTCAGGCTGCCTAAAACAGAGGCTATATTGAGATAGAAACTGATGAAAAATCTGCCAGAGAGCAGAAGATTCCCATGAGAACAATGTAAAAAAGATCACAAGCTACTTTATCCTGGCAGTTACATTTATTTTTCAAACCTTGTGATATGGAAAGCATATATATCCTGAAAAGACTGACTGATTGAGTTACTCAAACTTTTTCTGACACAGTTCTGCACAATAAATTGTAGACTACATACTTTGAGTTTTTAAGCTTAACAAATGCAGAGGAGTCATTCAAATCGTGATCCACTTGGTTCACTCTGGTTATTTCTTCAGATCATCACATGCTGTACTCCCTCACTGTAGGATCAAAAGTTCACCGTTGTCTTCTGGTTAAAGGTCATGATTTCAGATGCTGATCATGAGTTTATTGTAAATCCAGCTTTCTGATGACAGACTTGGTTATACTTGTTTGCTTTTATTCTCAAAGCTTTATACTTTAATCAAGGAGAAATAATGGGACTTAAGGTGTTTTTCTTCTCTCTGGACACATACATTCAAAATGAAACGTCTCTCGAACAGCTGACCACATGTTGGGTGTGGATGATATTATGAAAGACATGCCGGAAACTATTCAGCAGTTGCAGTATTTCTGAGTCAGACATGGATTAGTAAACATAGTATGCTCTTACTGACCTTCCAGTTGCCTCTTGAACTCCTGCAGCATAACAATTAGTGCGTCACATTGCCTTGTTCCCCTTTCACGCTGCTTTGTGTTTCGGGTGCCTCAGTAAGATTTGACACAGATCCTCCTGTGATCATTGTGTTGCCTGAAATAAATATGGACGCCATTTAAAAATGCTATCCCATGTCATTTGAAAATGAAAAAAAATGTGAGTGTGTGGAGTTGTTGTTTTTCTTTGCCTTATGTGATAACAACATATTTTTTAGGTTTGGTTGCACAAAACAAAACGTTTGATGGCACCACATTGGACATTTTTATATTTTTTTGACATTCCTCAAACAATATTAACCAAATATGACTTAATTGCATCCCTACTCTGCAATATTAACTGATGATTACATCTGAAGTGAAAGAAACCGTGGTCAAAATTAGTTTTTCTTCAAAATTACGGCCTACAAGAACAAGATTTTTTAGAAGCCCATTGTGTTTAAAGCTGTGATATCTGATTTTATCATATGAACTGATTACTTTTCTTTGCAATGCTGCCAGATTAATAAGGACAACCCTTTTTTTAAATCCAAAAATACTTACAGTACATGGCAGTATACAATGTATTCTCTGCACATAAGCTTACAGAACTGTACCGTAATGTAGCTTATGAACTGCTTTGAGTAGGATTTATCAGAGAAACTACCATGTTGACTTAAAACGGGATTGCTAACAACTGTAGCCAAAGCTAATGTCTATCTTCTCCTTGAAATGGCCTTTATTGTATTCTCCAGACATCATAAGACCTGAGCTTAGTGTCAAATGATATCCATTTATGTATATCACACATAAGTCACACATATATTCTGTGTATATCCCTGTGACTATTGCACTGCTGACATGGTGTTTTGAACCAAAAGACATCTTATAGACAGTGTTTAGTGTTAGGAATGGCCATTACTGCTAAAGGTTTCTCTTTTAAAGGCTATTAAATAAGAAAAATGTTGCACCGTTAACCAGTGACAGTCCCTTGGTATTCAGTGATTCACACAAATAGACTAAGACGTATGTTGCATGTACACGAGTGGCATTTAAAAAGAGGGGGTGGTTCATCCAGCAGCACCGTCTTTGATAATAAGGTGTGAGCATGAATTCAAAAAATTCTATTAAGAGGTGATATGTGGGACTCAGACACTGTGTGGAATTACTGCCACAGTCAGTAACAATATGAATGCAGGAAGCTTGCAAATTGGCCTGTTCATGCACACAGAGGAATGGGCTTGAATGTGCAAACCCTCATTACAGAATCTCCTTTCTCGTTTTAAGCAGAGGTGAGTTTAGTCGTTTTTCACCCCTATTTTTCTTTCTTTCTAAAGCCAGGCGGCAATCCAGTGAGAATTATGCACACTGTTTAATTCCAGACATGGACAGAACTAGACAGCGTGTGTACAGACTGTAAGACAAATAATTAGCTCCGCTGCTATACAGAACTGATCTCAATGAAAGACGCAACACATCAAGCCAAATTTTAGGGAGGCACATTAGTGAATGAATAACTGTTTTAGACCATGAATGATCATCACAATTTTGCACCTGAGGGGGTTTAAAAAAAACACATTGGTGAGCAGCCATGACTCCATTAGCATGCAAGATGCCATAAATGCACGCAAGAAGACTGCGGCTTATCTCAATAAAACAGCTGCCTTTTTAATTTCCTGCCTCTGAAAATCTGTGAAAAAGGTGAAGGACTATCTCAATATTCAGTTTATGAATATAAAATTAGATAAGGGTTTTCTCCACACTGTGTAAAATGCCTATCCAGGTTTTTAATTTATAGTAATTCACAAGTAATCAGTCTCTAAAATAATGAGAAATTTTGGCATTATGCCTTTATTTGTTGTTACTGTCATAAAAACAATCATTGCATTTTGTTTTCCATTTTACACAGACAATGGAATGCATAATGCATAAGTAAACCTAAAATTACATTCATTCATTCTGAAATTGTGTGAATCACATTTATCCTTCAGGCTACATGGATTAATATGATATTGTTTAGGCTAACAATTAAACCTGTTATATTCTTTATTGTCACCTCTGTAATAGCAACCCTCTCTTTAGCACTGTATGCTTGTAGCTGAAATATTACAAGAAATACAAGATATCTGTCCGTGTCTTTGAATATCTTCCTTTAAGAACCCGTATTTTCCCTCCATACAAACTCTGGTTAACCATCCTTGACCTGTGTAAATGCAGAGTGATGGTAAAACTCACAGGAGTACAAGCACAGACTTTTATCAAGGTCAATGCTTCCAGTGTCTGGGTGTCGGGAAATAAGCAACCAGTCTGAATTCTTCACAGCTCTTTTATGTCTCGGCTTCTTCTGCCTGGTTGTTGAACTTTACTAGTGTTCTGCAGTGGTGTCCTGTATGCACAGCTGCAAGGGCTATGTCCTGCCCTTCCCTTTGTCCCATCTTGCCACAATAGCTGCTGCGAAAAGCTCAAGTTTTTGCAGGTGCAAGCAAATTATCTGCAGCTCAAAATCACTTTGCAGCTTTCATGCTCTGCCGATAGTGAGAAACAGGAATCAGGCCGATTCTTTAAGCTGCAAGGGAAATCTGATGCATGCAGTGTTCTTCAGTGCTGTTTCCTCCTGCACGCAAACAACTTTAACATTTATCATATGAATCAACCCGCCTTTTGCTTTTGGAAAACTTCACAAGACTGAAATCCAATAAGACACAATCTAAAATGAATTCCTAACCAGTCTAGCCAGTAAATCTTTAGCATTATGGAATGGTTGGCTCACAAGTTTTTCATTGTTCACCCTCTAGCTCTCTCTCTTTATTACTTTGACCACACACATTGACTTTAAAGCTCCCCAGCCAGGATAGCTGCTCCTCTCGCTTCCCACAACTCGCTCTATTTCACATTTTAATACTCCAAATTCGTTTCAAATTGTCATTATTTCAAGTAAATATGACCATTATTGGATGTGAAAGTTTGCAGGCATTCCTTCCAATATATGTGCAGTAAACTAGATTTTATTTGCAATCTAAATTGGCAGTCCTATTTAAGTTTTCAACCATTATCACGGGTCAGTTGCTCGATAAAATTTTAGAGCAATCCGTCCAACAGTGTAATTTTATCCTCAGCCAGTGGAGGGAAATGAATTTGCAATTCTAGTGCAGTAGAAAAAGATCATTTCCATGCTGAAATATTTATAGTCTCCTTAAAAACTGTTGAAGAGTGGAATTCAGTGGTGGCTGAAACAGATTAATTTGAAACTCATTAAGATGTATGCTATCTCCTCAGTAGGCTAAGGGGAGCTATTTCCCATTAGATGCTCCCAAACATTTGGAAATGCTTCTTGTATTGTTACCGAAGACAGCAATGCCACAGTGTTACTATTTGTCTTCCATGTTCATATCCCTGTGCAGTCTTGTAGTCCACTCCATCTTTATGAAGTGTGCTGTTGTTCATTAATGAGCTGTGGAAATGTCAACGCTTTGGGTTCAGATTAATTGAAGAGACCACGGACGTCTAATTACAGGAAAAAGACTTACAGATATCCCCAGCCCTCTGAGACAGTGGACCTTCCCCCCGGGCTAAATGATGCTGTTATTGATCGTTATATGTAAAATGATACTGTAATTTCTCCGTCTCGGCTGGTGCAATAGAAGCGGGTTAATTGGATCAGACCCTAAAAACGGGGGAAAAAAGAAACATTGGTGCTGAACAAGCTATAAAGGTTTGATTCGCTATGTAGACGCCTTAGCTCGAGGATCGTGGTTAATATGCAATGAGTTTAATTAACAGTAAGTTGAATGGGGTTTGGAGCTCCACAGTCTGGCCCTGCCCTCGTAGCACATAGAGCTGCAATGAGAGGTGATGGTGCCTTGTGTTTGGTCAGGTGTTTGCTGAACAGTGGTATGACGATGGAGGCTGTTGATGTTTCACTGACGGCCCTTCGTAGCAAGCACCTCACGCAGTTGTGAAACAGGAGGAGACTCGAGCCCCCCTCAGAAAAAAAAAATCCCAATGCCAGAGCCAAAATAACATCAGTGAGTCATAGTTGCCTTGAGGCCACGTTGACTTTATCTCCTCTGTCTCAACACGCAGGCTGGTCTTCTCACCAGTAACTTTAATTAAAGCAAGAGTAGGAGTCGACGCATATTTAACCTCCTCGTAATATGTCTGTAAAACCATTCAATTTCAAAGTCTTTGACTTCCAATGTGATACATGGCCAGTTTGCCCAAATTGTGTAGAGAGACAAGTCAAGATTTAGATTCATGTAACTGTTAAAAGCTAAATTCAGATACGATGCCACCACTGTGTAATATGAATGAAATTATCTTAAGCAAATGATTCACAGCCTATCATTTGTACACAACATTTTGTAGTGAAAAGTGAATAGAGGTTTTTATGACTAATATAGGAAAAGTCTGGTTCAGTCTGTATGCCTCTACTTGCCCATGTATTGTCTACATTTCCTCTCATTTGTGCCAATCAAAGCAAAACCATGAAAAGAAACATACCTTTGGCTGATGAAAATTCAATGATATGACAAATGACATATTAGGTAAAATAGGTTACCTTTTATGAAGAACTATCACGTGTCCTGACAGACATTTACTGTAACTGTCAGGGCATGTAAATCACCTAAACCTTTGGCTGCAAAAAGAAAGAAGAAAGCAGAAGAATATCAATGAAAAGCGCTTTAATACCCACTTTAAATTGGTTCTCCAGAAGGGTTCGATATACTGTAGCATGTGCAACACCAGTATATATATGTACTATCAAACAAAAGCCCCCAGCTGCTTTTAAACATGCACTGCTCTTGACCTGTGCAACCAATGAGACACTGAGCTGCCAAATTACCTTTGAGGGGAGAAAAAGAGTCCAAAAAAGGCATGTAGGTACAGTAACTGCAGACTATCCATGACAGGAAACTGTGATATCACAGGCCTTGCACCATCGGTTAAAGGTACACTGTTTGAATAAAGCAGCACAACCACATTAAATGGTGTTTATGTCACTAGCAGGAAAAACATGCCCAATTAAAAGGTTGTTTTTTAAAAAAGATAAAGTGCACAGATTCCATAATCCTGATCAAGGAAATAAAATTCTCCCTGAAACCACATTCGACAAGTCTTTGCCAGTGGGAGAGCCCAAGGCTGTGCTGTTGCTTCTTGTTAGTCAGCTAGAAGCACCCAGCCATCCACTTAGCACATGGCTATTATGTCCAGCACCCTGATAGAAGCTGGAGCTGCCACTTCAACTTCACTGAAGGTGTGAGGAGCCAGGGAGAGTCTGAAAATTAGCTCTCTGTACTTCTGAGCTGCACATTCGGAGGCAAGCAAGTTGTTTTCTGTGCACTAGCCAAACAAGAACACGAAAACAAGCTTCCTTTTCATTTCTGAATGTGTAAATATCTTAGCCCTGTGAGTCAGTAGCAAGACTGGGGAGATATCGCTGGTGGTTTGAGGGTTTCCACTTGGCACAAACTGAACAAACTGGCAGCTGAGAGGTGAGGAGACCCAAAGTTCTTAGTGACAGATTAGACTACATTCCTGCGAAGGAGGAAAATACGTGGCCTTCCTTTTTCCTCTGGATATCAAACCACACCTGGATGAGCTCAAGAGCCAGTCCAAGTATGGTTTCCCACAGCCTCAGGGCCCCTTTTCACTCTGACAATAACACTGCGGTGAAAAAACGTTGGCTTCCTCATTCGTTTTAATGAGACCACTGCGTTGGCACGACGGGGGTTCATGTTGAAGAAGCCTCAGGCAAAAAAATAACACAGGATGGCACAGCTAAAAAGCACCATCGTGCAACTGCACTGACCAATCAAATACCAGCAAGCAAAAATACCAGGAGTTACTTGTTGCATTTAGATTGAGGAGGAAATTATTGCTGCGGTGATTCACTTCTCCAAGTTTTACAATCTGGCCTCTAAAGAGTATAAACCACTCTGCAGTGTCTTAGCTTTTGATAAACCTTTCAGATTTCAGCTTCTACTTGTACCCTGCAGCAACATGACAACACCAATGCAGCAGCTTTAGTTGCTTTGCCATAGAGAAAGTCTCAGAGGAGTGAGCATTCAACCTCAATCATCTCCTGAGGGAAATAAATTGTTTGTCAGCAGCCCACAGACCTCATCTAAGGAGTTACTTTAATGCAGCATTCACACATTATCGGCCGAAGGGGAAGACCAGGAAACCCCTGTTATTCCGACTTGGGAGTGAATGCGCAATTCCAGAATGGCCACTAATAGCCTTGTAGTAGTAGCTTGTTGTTCTCTGTTACATGATTGCAGCAGTTTATTAACAAGTGAAACCAGACACAGATAAATAGTGTTAACATTTTCAAATTAGCTCAACGGATTGTGTTGGATTTTATTTAGATGTAACTGTGAATAATAGACTTTACAGCTCCGTTGCCAGCGATTGTTTGGACTCATGTAGTTTCTTCCTCGAAGTGGGAGATATTGCAGTCCATTGCTATTGTTCATGTTGTAGGAATTACAACTTTGGGGCTGACTGAATGGTTTTTCACCCTCAGATGCTTGTACGTCTGAACAATATAGCGATGCAGCAGAAGCCCTTTAGAATATGCTGTTCAAGTTTCTCTGAAGAATGGTGGCTGTGATCATGGCCAAGCAGTCGGTCCAGGGGAGAGTTTGAAGCCGTAATCAGCCTGTACTGGACAAACATCAAACATTAGGATTTTCTAGATTTTATAACGTAGCAAGTGTTGTGATGTTAATTCTAGCTAGCTGCCCACTGTAGTCAATTTGTTTCATCTGAAGTTCCTCCTGAAAGGGACAATTCATCAGGCAATGCCCAGCAGAGGTGCAGTGCTATTTGTTTAGGTTCTGCAGCACGCCTATGATGCATGAGCAAGTTTACACACATTAGTCAACTATAACTGATCACACAATCAAAGAGGCTAGTCTATGAAAATGTAGCTAAGCAAGCTTTCATTTCCTGTAGGCATTGTGTGATGCAGCACAAGCCTGCCAAGTTTAACAGGCTGGCTTTCTAATGTTTCTTTGCATCACAAATAAAGAAACTGTCAAAGAAGTGAATGAAAGGATGTTTTGCTGCCTTTTGTATCTTCACCAGACGTTAGTTATCTATCCACCAGAGAAAAAATATTGGTAACTGGTAACTTTTAGGATGGAATGTTCTCTTGTATGATATCATAAATCAATCAACAAATTATGACAACTTTGACCATTCTGTTTGTTTTCATTGGCTCTCTTGCATGACATACGCTTAAGTGATGATTGGATCTTCAAGCGCTTAAAAAAAGTATATGAATTTCAACCAGACTCAGATATGCTATAACCACTTTATGGCGTATTTATGACGTATTTGGAGGACACCTTTTTTTTTCTAGCCCCACCTGAGAAGAGCCTTCCACCTCAATCGTCTCTTGACTGAAAGAAATACCACACAAGATGTCAGCAGCACACACACCTCATCTAAGCCATTTTAAGATTTGCTGTTTGTGGTTGTGCTCAGGGCCGAGCAGTCGGTCAGTGGGAGAGTTTGTAGCTGTTACCAGCCTTGGAAAAAACACGTATTACCTTTAGTTCTCACAACCTGCCACATTTAGCTACCAGCTTTTGACCTTAACAACAGCAGGTGCAGCTCACTTTGAACACATTTATTCTGGAGAACAATCAAAGTGCTGTAGAGTCTGTTGGACAGATTTTTAGCTTGTACATCAAAAGTAGGAATGGACATGTTGTAATTCTGTTTAATGTGAGAAGTGATTTGTAAGAGACTTTAGGGAGTAATAAAGCCCAAATTTGTATCTGACTAAAAAGGAACTACAGTTTTCTGCTTCATCTGCAGTGGAAAAAGGGGAACAAGTCTTTTCATAAAGTAAAATGACTCCTTTGTCTCAGCACAGAGGATGTGTAGTGTTTTGGGTGACTTTTCCAGATGGCTGACACATGCTCATTTGCTATCCAGCTGCTATCAGTCTCTTTTTCACAGTAAGGTGATCTGCACTTGTGATCCCAGCTGTATCTTTGCAGCAAATTCCAGGATATCAGCAGTCAAACGCTCTCGTCTCTCGTCTAAGTCCCAACTTTACGCCATTGGGGAAATGCTACCACACGACCCACACACCAGAGAATAAAACAGAGTTTGGGGCAGTCTTTACCAGACACAAAGACGAGACAAAATGCAAAGATAGATTTCATTTTATTTTACCTATGGTATCTTTAAATATAGCCTTCTTTAGGTTGTGTATCTGACACATTGGCATTAGCATCAGTATGTGGGGAACTGGAAAGAACCCATAGTCAGTCAGTGCATCCTACGCAGAGGAAATCTGAAATCACTCTTCCATTTTAGATAAGAAACTTAATTTCTGTCAGATCCCAGAGCCAAGAATTCTGCCGCGCGAAATCCAGAGAATCTGCCCGTACTTGTCCTCTGTTGCATTTTAACAGTATTGATTGACGGTATCGACTGCTTTTCCAAGTAGATTTAAAGCAGTTGTAGTAAGAGAGCTGTTAAAAAAATGGAGACTCTGTATTTTTTCTCTGTTTCTGCATAAAATACCCTCGCATATTTCTAAAACTCTTCACCTATGACCAACACAGATCCAATCCAGTTATGCACACCCACTTTTATTATTCTAAGTTGGGTCTTTTACTTCCCCCTGCTTTCTCTCTCTGTCTTTCAGAATTTGTCCTGTGCACTCACATACCTCTCCCACAATATTTTTCTTTTCATTTACCAAGTCCTTCTTTTTGCACCTGTGAATCTTCCGTCACAATGCAGCAGGCTGACAAAGAACTGAAGCCCCAGTTTCACAGAGGCAACTGTCAGCCAGTATAGTTTTAACACAATGGAGGGTTGAAAAAAACTCTTCTAAGGCATCCAATTGGAACCACACAGCCAAACGTCTCAAATAAAACCAAGGAGACTTAGACAGAAAGCATGAAGGGTGTATGAAAAGGGAGCTGGAGGATCCAGAGATGAGCATAGACAGGCCTCACAGCAATCAACAGTGCCGCTGACATCCATGCAGCTGGATTCTTGCTTTTATCAACACCAACTGAAAGCAAAGCAAATACGTCGGAGAGAAAGGTTTATTTGGCGTAGACATAAAAAATCATCTATTACACTGACAGCCATGCAAGCAGTGGCAACACCAGTCTTTATTCTTGCTTAATCAGTGCTTTCATGCCATGTTTAAATTCCTTTTTTTAAACTCTAAGTTCTTTCTCTCAAGCTTCTCTTGCAAACACGCTTCAGAGATTGATATACGATCAAGTAGAGAATTATGCATCTTCCATAAAACTGTGAGAACAATTGCAAACAGTTTATTTAGTGAACAAATAAAAGCTCTGAGAAAGAGCTCCAAAAGATGATTAGGTCATGGATAAAGAAGGTCTAACGATTTAACCCTTTTTTTACCCATTTCTACAGTATCTTACAAACTCTCAACATGCTACAGAGGCTAGTAATCCTTTCCTGCTGATCTCAGTCCAGCGCTCTGAACCTCTGGGTTGTGACATAAGAGTGCAACACTAATTGGACTTGATGGCTCGTGCTGTTCTTTGGTCAAGAACCAGTTAGAAACAACTGGATGTCCTTTGTGCTGTGCTTTGAGCTCAGTGCTAAAACCCTTAACTTGTCAGGCTAGTTAAATTATTTACCGACAGCCTACTTTGTTATCTAATAACTCTCCGGATTCCATGTACTGTAGTAAAACTGACATCATTGCCTGCTGCTGATACTTTCACTGCTCCACCTGGGACAATCCTGTGGCATATTCTCAGGAATTTACCAGCCGTTGTGAGGGTATGTGAGAAAAAGGAAGCAACAATTTTGAATGTGTTTCTCTGTGGCTGCAGCATATCTGCTCTGCTAATCTTTGACACAAAGCCTGGATGAGCAGCACTTTGTGTGTGTCAGAATGGCAGGCTTAAGAAACAGGCCCCGGCATGCACAGCTTCTCGCTCAGCAGCAACGCAGTGGAAACTTAGCTGACACTGAGAACATCTACAATGATATGGTGGAATAACGCTGGCAGGGATGAGAACACATCCATATGTACACAAAAATATACACCCACAAGACAAACACATACCATCTGTTTACTATGCGGACGTTTTTGTGTATGTGCTTAGTAGTTTTCTCCGGCAGTTCATTCAGTTCAACACAGACTTGAACTTGGAATGAATGTTTGGGTTGGAAGAAAACAAAAACGTGTGTAAATCACTTTAATGTTGAAGCTGGTATAAGTGGGGGTCATTTTGAACACTTTATATTGTATATTGCTTGGTAGTTTAAACTATAATAACACATCATAACTTATTTATTGATTATATGTTTTTTTTTAACTAAAGTTGTCAAATAAATGCAGTGGAGTGAAAAGTACATATGCCTCCAAAATGCTGTGGAGTAGAAGTAGAAAGTGGCATTAACTGGAAATACTAGGAAAGTACCACAAATTGTACTTAAGTTCAGTACTTCAGAAAAAAGCAGTCACGCTTCCACCAAAAGAGTTATT
Source organism: Dicentrarchus labrax (assembly GCF_905237075.1). Taxonomy (NCBI): domain Eukaryota; kingdom Metazoa; phylum Chordata; class Actinopteri; family Moronidae; genus Dicentrarchus; species Dicentrarchus labrax. The sequence goes on along the minus strand of NW_026136720.1, from coordinate 12,680,095 downwards.
TTGTTTTTGTTATTTTTCTAAACTACTTCTATTTCATCTAAAACAGTTTGGGCAATATTTACAAATAATTTCATAAAGTCCATAAAATGAATTCAAGTTTGTGTAGCCAAACTTTTGACCCCCCAGATTTGAATTATTTTGTGACCCACTAAATTAACTGTAAAATAGTTCAAACTAGCACCACCTCAACCAACACCAGTAAAATGCCTCTGAGGCATTGATATGTCAGTATTAACAATCCAGTAATGTAATACATAATAACATATCAGTAGGAAAGGGCATTTTTGTGAAATTAGTACCTTTTTGTCTAAATTATGGTTTTTGAATGATAGACATTTACTTGTGATGGAATAATTTTATATTATTGTACCGGTAATTAGGTTTGAGTATGGGTAATAAGGTTTAAGTACCTCCTCCACCACTCAGTGGCAGGGAGCATTGTTGGCTGATGCTTCTGTGTAGAAAGAGTTTAAAACAAAATAGTACGTGTAGTGACAAATGGTTTGACGCTTGCAGATACCTACAAAAAAAAACCTTTCCTCTAAAAAGAAAAACATGTTCTCTGCATGTTTCAGTGCACGTATGTGTGTCAATCTTGTATTGCACCTGGGGGTGTGATTCTACTTCCTGGAAGCTATGAGGTATTTAGAGCAGCTCCCACAGAGACACAAAAACATACAGAGGACATCAGGTTGTAGCAAAAAATCTGATCGTTCCACTGCTGATGCACAGGAGCCACTTTTTAATGTTCAATTTCTGATGACAGAGCATCACTTTCTGGTGTCAGATCAGATTTAGTTCATTAACAAACATCAAAGTGAGTCTAGAACTTCTGTTCTAACCTAAGATTCACTTAATGACTTTCAATATACGTCTAACATTATTTGTCATCATATTCAGAAATAGATCACAGACAAAACTGAGATGTTAAGAGACACAGTTAGGAGACGTGTGTGAAGAAAATCTCTTAAAATATTTCCACTGAAGTTCAATTCAGTCAAGAAGTCAACTGAAAAAAAAAATCTGTCTACTCATGCCATTTATGAATTTCTATTTCAGGTAATGTAAGACTTTAAAAAAAATAACACTATTCTAACCTTGGGATGTGCTGTTGTGAAGCGTAACACATTTAGACGCTGCCATTTTCATTAACACTGTCATGTTTCTCTGAAGGTCCCATAGGCAAACTGGTTTTGGCAGCCTGGCGTTGGATCAGACCAACCACCTGTCATCTTATTTCTGCACATGGCCTCTTCTGTCAAACACTCCCTCACATTCCTCCCTGTGCCCCACACAGCACCTGCGATTGGCTCGCCTATTGCCATCACAGCTGTCAGGCTCAACCTCAGTGTTAATTAAAGTGATAGACCTCCCAAAAAGCTGTTTATTCTAACAGCTTGGTGTTTCTTAGCTGAACCTATTACAGCAAAAATGTAAAGTGTGAGGGTACCAAATATTAGAGAATATATATGCGGCTCCAGTTTGTGGCTTTACATCATACAGTGTAACTGAAGTGGACACTAATGAGCTGAGGTTAATTTGGTTGTGGAGTTACATGTGGAGTGCAGATTTTAAAACTGAATACAATTTTTCAATCAATCACTTGATCAGCTGAAAGTATTTTGATGACTGATCAATCCTTTCCGCTGTTTATCAAGCTAAAATGCCCAACACTCACTGGCTCAACTTCTCAAATGTACAGATTTGATGCTTTTCTTTGTCCTATATAATTCGATATGATAAGTTAAGTGAATATTGTGTCGCCCAAATAAAACAAGACCTTTTAAGACATCATGCTGGATAATGGGAAATTTTAATGTGCATTATTTACAGATTTCTGAACATGAAACTAAACTATTTATCATTTAATTGACAGAATAATCAGTTTATGAATCGATAAGGATCATTAGTTGAAGCCCCACTGCAATAGCACTATTTTTAGATTTAGAAATGACTTTCACATACTTTCCTTTTGGAGCTTACATGATGTTACTCCAACATGTTGAAACTCCAGTCCTACAGACACAAATCAGCCACAGCAGACTGAATGAAACACAAATGTGCAACGTCCCTGCACGATTGGATTTGTGTCAACTTCATCTCCGGGGACTTTTGTTCCCAGAAAGCCGTAATATTCAGCACAATGAGACAACGTCAGTAACAACGCATTGATCCAATTCATCCAGGCACTAGAGGCTCATTTGGAAGTAAACACAAGCACTGTGGATCATTTTCAAAATAATTTGCTACTCGGCATAATCTCACCAAGAGGAGTCTGGGCAGGCAGCAGTATAAAAGGTTTGTGGGGTGAATTTTTCATATAAAAGAAACTATTTTGCAGAAAATAACTACATTAATATGCAAAGTCTGTGGGTGGTTATGCAACAGAGTTACTGAAAGCCTCCCTTCCATCACTAAATAAGCCGGGGAGGTATTTAAATTTGGGTGCAGAACAAAATCGAGCAAAAGCCAGCAAGAGGAAAACGACCAAAGAATCTGGCAACGAGAGAGTCGAGACAGAGTTTGCATTCAAAGCCAGCCTCCTACTGTCGTCCATATCCGTGCCTTAGTCCACATTATGGATGGTTTTTACAACAATGTTATAGGCTTCACCTGATTATGCTGCACCGGCAGTGCCTCTGCAAATATCACCCTTTGATCCATTTCCTAGTGCTAATTCCTTACTGAAAATACAATTGGAGTGTCAGCAGAAAATACTTCTTTTCTTTCATACGAGTGTGCGCAGTTTTTTTAGAAAGATATCTACAGACTCCGACAACATTAAACAGTTGCTCAATTCTTCATGCAAGTGTGTGCAAATCAGATGCAGAGAAGATGCGTGTGAGGTTGCAAAGGATTTTATATGATAAAATATGTTAAGAAATAGGGGGAAAAATCCCATAAATGATTGTGTTTTAAAATTAGAAGAACAAATTAAGCCAATAACCCCTGAATGCATTGAATTATTCATATCTGTGACAGTTAAACTGGTCCTCCTGAAAGCCAATTTTTATGTTGAGTTTAAAGGGACTTCTTCTGTGTCCCCTTTCTGTGATTCATCTCTGACAGCGACCACCTTTGATGTTTTCAGTAAGTGTAAATGGGAGCAGAGTTGAATGAAGCGGCTGGGTATCACTGTGTGACTGACTTTTCTTTTCATTTCCGAGCACCAGTAGCTAAGCAGAGCCTCAGCTGAGGATAAAGCATCTGATCTGTTCCCTCAAATCATTGTAAGGCTTCTAACATATTTACTAGATAGGGCTGTTACAATTATTATCCTGATATGACAAAACAGAAACAACAGAGGGGGGGGGAAGACTTTAAATGAAACTCAATCAAATTAGCGTAATGAAGCTTTATTTTTCCTGAATGGCAGCAGTGTTTTGTTCAGCTGACAGAGGACGAAGCCTGTTGTTGAAGGAGTTCCTGAAAAAACGTCCGGTTTTTCAAATACCCCCATTCAGGCCAAAGGAAGGGATTTTTCCCAAGCCCAGTGTTCTCACACTTGTGCTTGCATCTCAAATAAACCTCCTATGGATTCCTAACTTCACAGAATGGCAGTGGGGGGAGGGGAGTGAGGGGTAGATGGAGTTTGGAGTTTGGAGGAGGAGGGGGGGACTGTGTGCCAAAAAGAGGGTTTTATAGAGATGCTGATTTCTTATTCACTGGCCCTCTGTAAGAACAGAAACCCAGAGGAATGCACATTGAAAGCTACAATTCTCATTCAGAGGCCATAATGCATCCATCGTATATGAGCTGAAAAAAAGAGTTTCCCTGGTGGGAAAATAGTGACCCCCGAACCCGGTGAAAAGATAGCTGCTGTGTGGGGGGGCTCGGTGCATTGTGGAGTGAGCACTGCCACTGCTTCTCACCTGCACAGAAAGAGAGCGAAAGCCCTTCTCTAGGTGTTTACACCTAGCCCTCCTCTGCCTTCCCAGTGGAGCGAAGGAATAACAACATAAGTCCTGGCTGAAAGTGAGGAAATGCGCTGTTGCTAGATCTTAATCACGACGTTCACAAGAGGCATGGATGACACATCATTCTGTGTTCCCACTTATTTGCTGATATTTTCCCTTTCATCCTTTTTTCTTCTGTCTGCGGTAGATTACATTATGAAGCATGAAGATTGTCACGACAAAGAGCTGTCACACCTGATAAGCATCATAAAAACACCAACCAAATCCAAGAAGTTAGATGGAGTATACAGGCTGAGCAAACACAATGAGCAGGTAAGAGTTTTTAAATGTGTTGAGCGTTTCTAACAGCCATTTCTGTAACATCTGAAATAACTGACAGCCTAGTGGCTTCAAAACCCCCCCTCCAACAAAATATGGTCTAACCTAAAAATAAAATTTCAACCAATAAATTAAATATGAGCTTCTCTGTTTATATTTTGGACTCCTGGAGGCACAGGGATGCTGTAAAATTCAGATAGGACCATCCAAATGCATAAATAAGAGCCAGTTGCAGTTAATCTATATCCTGGCAGAGCTGCTTGGATGTGCATTTATTTTCTTATATTCCCTGACTTGAAGCCAGCATTATGCACGACTCGTGCCACATTTGGAAGAATTAGAGATTATCCACTCTTCCAGCTGACAGGACTGTTAAACAGATGTTGAATTGGAGACAGATATCCTCAGCGGAGTGAAGCCAAGAATACCAACTGGATTTACAAACTGCACTGATGGACACATGACACTTGGGTTTGATGTGTGTGTGTGTGTGTGTGTGTGTGTGTGTGTGTGTGTGTAACAAAGAGAGAAAATACAGAGTACATGTTTTACATATGAACAAAACAACTAAACAACAAGGCTGTGAACGCAGCAGACTCACCCTGTAGTCTGGTTGGAGAGTAATGACAGCTCATTGGCAGAGAATTTGTTTCCTGGGTGATATTAGTATTTGCAGTGAGTTGTGCATGGCAGTCACATTAGAGATGCTCTTTATATAAAACCTCTGAAGAACCTCAGTTCAATGGGTCCATAGTCTGGGGAATGCTTTGTAGACAGCCAAAGGTCAGGGCTTTTCTCCCGCCCCCCTCCTCTCAGACTGTGTGGTTTTGTTGCTGAGACCATATGGTACATTTGCACTTAGCGGACCTCCACATTATTAATGTGTTAAATGCTATTAACACACTTGTAAACGAATTTCTGTAATACAACTCAATTATTCACTCATTCGCATATACTCGTGCATAAATCAAACATCAACCACCACTGTCATCATCACGACATCATGAGTGACTATAAAACTATGACCAGTGACCAAAAATGTTAAAATGTCCACAAGGTATGATGATTGGCTGGAATCACACTTTTAAATGAACACCACATCCTCTATGTGTTTCAGGTTGTTGCTGTTGAAACTCCGCTGGCAACTCCAGAAGATGAATCACCCCTCGTAGGTAAGTGTTTCAAGGATTTCACAGGCTTCAAATCCACTGGTACAAATGAGGTACAGTCCAAGCAACAGTAGACCAGTAAGTGCCCTCATACTTGACACGGATGTAGCTAAAGTTCGTAACAAAAACCTCTCAGGCCCATGTTGTTATTTGGAATAGTGTAAAAGTTTGGTGTTTCACAGTGAAAGAATATTCACTGGGATCGAGATGTCCAAGTTGTTTTTTAACACTTGAATTCCATTTATGGTAAGAAAATGTATGACAAACAAGGCTGACCTTGTGTCTCTTTGAAAAGGGAGTTTTCTTCTTATAATTTTTATTCCATATTTATTATCAAATGTCATGTATGCATTTTTTTAGATGGTAATATTTTGCTGCTTGGATCAAACAGTCACATAATGGCAACTTGACGTTACAATCTGCTATGATTTTGTTGTTGTGAATTACAGTCTTTAGCTATAGAATAACGGTCTGCATTCATCCTATATTCTGACCTCAGAAAACCAAAATCCAATGACTGAATGACTTACTAATTCAGGCTTGGAAATGGTTTTAAAGCATGTTGCAAACATTAATATATCTTCTTGGCTTCAGGTGGCATTTTGCCATATTTTGTGCTGAAACAAGAAAAAAAAAAGGAGTGTGATTTTGTCATAGGGTGTTGACTATTTGGGTGGTCTTTCACCATAAACACTTGTTGCTGGAGGCCACAAGTGTTTCTGATCTGTTTTGAACAGTCCAGCTGTCTTTGACTCACTATTAGTCACTGATACTGATGTAACCATCTCCAGTTGACTTCAATCATCGAAATTTTATTGTTTGGTAGTTTATATTGCTATTATTTTGTATGTGGCTTGATTTATTAGACCATCCGAGTTAGTACACTGGCATGTTATTTTTAAAAGTGTAAAGAGAAAACCTCCCTCGTCTTCGATTACTGGCAGCCCTGAGATACTGATGCAGCTGAGCCCGGCATGGATTTTTAAAAATACTTCTGTAACACTGTATAGTAATGGTACATGAATGAATTTTCATGCACAAAGTTGTGCATGAAAAAGCACAAATTCATTCATGCTATACTTCATGAACTAGATTAATAGTATCGCATGAATGACTTCTTGAATAAATGACAATACAAACATTTCAAGTTTCTGTATTCAGAGTAAGCTAATCAAGGTAACACCAGTAAAACTGTTCAGTGGCAGATTTAAAAGTTACTTAAAAAGACAGAGAAGTGAGAATAAAATGACTTATAAAAACACTGATTTTGCCAATTAGACCTGAGCAGCTAAAGTTTTCATGTGACATTAACATCAACGTTAAAACAGCGCTCAATATCGACACACTGGATGCTTGTTCAGATAGAAAAGGCTGTGTTATTTGTGGACGACCAATTAATCAATTCAGAGACAACCATAGAGAATTAAAGTATTTAGAGTCCCGGGGTGACGTGCCAGAGAGCTGCTAATGATTTCAGTGCACATGGCAGTGCTTGGCAACTGAGTCCCCAAAACATAGAGCAGAAAATAAGCCCTCGGGGCGGTCTCAGCCCCCTAATTGGGCTCTCACCAGTGACAGCCTTGACTAACACCGAGCACTGGTCAGATACAAATAGAGAGGAGAGAGAAAGTTTATTATTCCTCGAGACTGAGGAGAATGAAAGGTAGCCTCTTTTTGGAGGTACCTCAACTGGATTCGTGCCAAACTGGAGAGATACATCCGTTCCCAGCAGACATGCATGGCTGACATTCAAACGGACAACAGCACTCATTGTTGAGACATTCCAGTGCTGTTGGCGTTATTGTTTTCTCAGGAACACTGCTTTATTCTCTAATAAAATCAGAACAAGATGATAATCAAACCAATGTGTCCTTCTTGGAAAATTAAACAATAAATAAAAACAGATATTGGCGATGTACCTTCAGTTCTTGAATGAGTGTTGTTGTTTGGTGTCATGAAATGTCATGTCAAAAGCTTTTCTAAGAAGCTACAGTAGAGTTTAAAAGGAGAGAAAATGCTTTAGTTTATGGGTCCATAATAATGTATGAACTAAACTCACTACAACCAAAAAGTCATTATGTTGTACTATGTTCTCATTATTGGAAAATTTTTTGAAATTACCTGAAAAACACAACCTTCGCTAACATCATAAAATACTCAGTCACTTTTTCTAATTATTATAATTATAATTATATTAATTATTATATTATCACGATAGCTACAGAAATTCCTCTTGAACTTCTATTGTGTTTTGTTTCTTTTTGGCAAATGAATTACACTCAACTGTAACACTGGCAACCAGCTTTAAGGTGGGAATTAACAGAAAGAAGCAGGGCCACTGGATTATTTACATGCTATTATCATTTGTGTATTATTAACACAAAATAAATATTTAGTTTGTTTATATCATAATTAAAGTCAATATTGGCATATAGAGACACTGCTACATTGAAATCATTATAAGTTATTATGTTATTGACACCTGATTATATAACAATACCAAGGGTTATCACTTGTTCATATATTTACATAATACCAGATCTGAGAAATAATAGTAATTAGTAATTATTTGTATAGAATAATGCATATAATGGACCTGTATATGCTTATACCAAAGTGAACATGTTCTAGGCAGACAGCAAAAGCATTTCTGTGACATTTTACTTGCAGTTGTAGTTTACATTGACATGAGAGAGTATTATTCTATACAAATAAAAGTGTGAAAACTGCAGACATTTTGAGACATACAATGGGACACGGATAATTTACCAAGTTTTGTCCCTGTCAGCCACTGTAGTTCAAAGCCAAAGCCAAAGTCAGATATCAGATATTTATTTTTCCAGATTAAAAACTTCAAATCAAACCTTTGAAACCAGGCCGATGAAAGGTTTTATGATTAACAGCGAAGGAGGAAAATGTACAACCACTGGTTGCAGCCTTAAAGAAAATCTGCATACGTTATTCAATATCCAAATTCAAGCTAACTATGTCACATAAAAGTCACAGATTAAAAAAAAAAGTTCATGCTCCTTTTCTGGTAATTGTTCAAAGTCATTCTGGGCATGTAGAAGCTGATGAGGCAGGTTACAGGGAAACAGTTGAACATTACAGGTTGATGGCATCTGGAGTATCCACAGTTGTGTTTTTCCTTCAATCCACTTGTTTTCTCTGTGTATGCTGGTGGTCAACCCTCACAGATGCCGATGATTCCCCTGTTAAATCCGTTCAGTTTGTTGAGGTAAAACACCAGTAAGTGAGCACAACAGATGGTCTAATACGGTACCTGTCAGCAGGCATGAGGGAGAGCAGGGAGCCCCACTGTGGAGCAACTGAGCGCGCTCAGACCTCCCACATTTGTTTGGAGTGGTGAAGTCATTTGCAAAGAGTGTTTGTACTGTTTCTGCAAAGTGACACAGTCCCACATATGGGACACTGACAGGTGGTCAAAGGGATAATTCAAAACAAACAGTAACAGAATCCTTGTTATTTAACCGTAATGATCAAAGCTAATAATCTTTAACTGAGTTTTTGGTTTTAGTTTTGTTTCACTGAATATGTTTTTTATTGTTAACCAGTATTGATGCACACTAATGTATTGCTATTTATTATTTCACACGAGGCAGGTCTGTATTTGTGTTTAGTCTTCTCTCGGGTTTGAAGGTGGGTCTGTGTTGAGAGACAGTGATGTCATGTGTTTTTATGCAACCAGGATTTGAACAATAAAAGAATCTAAATCACAATCTGATGAGTTGTTGGGTTGTTTGTTTATGTTGGCAGGGAGATGCCTCTGTCAGTCATACCACACCCACACATCCAGATGAAGCAGATTAGATTTTCATTGTTTAACATGATTAATTACATTTATTTTTTACAAACTTTGACATTGATTATTACTTATTTACTCACAAATAGTTAATGTTATATATATAGAAATAGACTTGAAACAATGTTTTCAGGTCTATGGTGTCAGCTCAAGGTTGACTTGACTTGACTGGTTGTTTTTCACAGAGCTTTCGACCATGTGATGACAGACTGAGCTAGGAAGTTGATAGTTGACTTCTGTTCTTAAGATTATGAATAAAACTCCCTTTTTTAAGCATTTTAAGAGGTTTATATAAAAATGTATACATCTAAATGTCATAAAGTTGGGAATTCAAAACAAAAACATTTAGTCCAATTGATCCTTTATGGACACATACAGTAAAATTGCCTGAAATATCTAATAACTCCTGTATAATGTATTTTAGAGCTAGTAAAAGTATGAGAGTGGAACAGGAGACATTAATCCAGGAAATTATGCAGATGAGGACATTATGCTGGAAACTCTCAGTTAAACATTTCTCCTCTGACACATCACTCATGGATATGACTCTTAAGTCTTCTTCAGTGAACGCAGCTGCAAAAGATCACACAACTGTGCAACAAGTGCTTCCACTGTGAGAGGTATTGACCAAAATTATTTATCCTCTCCAAGTAAGAACACGGGTCAACCATTTGCCTGGAATTCATCATGCTAACGCGTTGTGCTAGGCGCTGGTTTAACTGGCTGAGTGAGATTACACAGAGATGTGACAAATATTACAAATGTCTAATCAAACCAGACATCGACAGCTTCATATAACGTTTGGTTCACCGAGCTCCAACTGTTACATACCTGACATTACTCTGATGAAACGCGGATAGTTGTTTTGTTTTGTTTTTTAAACCGCCTGCTCTCTCAGCTTGTGTCAGTCTCATGACTTGATGGATGAGAAACAAAGGCAGGCGAGGAGGTGGCGGTCCAGAGGCGCAGGCCTCAGGTGTGAACAGGTGTGTGGGTTCACTGCCATGCTGGAATGGGAGCAGTTCCAGGTGCACAGCTGCGGGGTGTGGCTCACAATCATACATACACCCAGCCTCCCGGCCTGTGTTGAAATGCAGAGTCCCTGGGAAGGAGGGATGGGTGGGGTTTCTGCGTAAATTTAATCTCACATTGCCATAACTTTGAACAAGGAACTTTGAGGAAGAAAAGAGTGCATGTGCGGAGCTGAGGGTTAGAGGGAAAAGAGAAAAGAAAGGGAAAGCACAGGTTTTTTAAAACGTTTCCCTCAAGTTTGGGCACTGTGTGTTTCTATGTGTGTAGGCGTGAGTGATCTGTGTATATTTAAGAAACAGTAGGGCCATAAGCAAACAAAATGACAAAGAATGGCGTTGGGGGGGTTGCATGTCTGGGAGCTAAATGCGTGGTAGTCTGGTCTCCTGGGAAACTATTGTTCTTATCAATCCGTGATTAAACAACTTTGGTAATTCGCAATCCTGCTGTAACACATCCTGGTGAATTTCTGTTGAAAGAACATGTCTGTATTGAACTTCTCTAAGCCCTGGACGGCATCAATCTCAGCCTCAGGACAGATTAGGTTGGAGACAAGCTCTCTGTCTGCAGGGTACATGATCTCTAAGTCTTCTCTATCAAAGGTCAGAGCAGCCGAGTGAGGACGAGCATCGGGGCGTTGCGTGGCTGGTAGATTTGAAAAAGAAATGGGTCAGTGGCTGCTGTGGATGGGCTCGCTTGTGCCACAAATACAAGCCCACACATGCTGTCAGGGGACACACACATATATATATATGTGTGTGTGGACAGTGATGCAGGGAAGCCATCACAGATTGGATGTATGGATTTGGAGCTTGCCATTCTGCTGCTTTAATCCCCAATTTTTCTTGTACAATGTAGTCCCACCGGTCCCATTGACTGCTAGACAGCATGCCAGACGAGCAGTCTGACCTTTCCTGTCCTTGGAACAGTTGATGCTGTGTAATGTATTCTGCAGTTGATTCCTTTTTTCGTCCTATGAATTTTAACAACTTTTTTTCACCTCTGTGCAGAAGCACTGAGTCTTTCACTCTGTGTCTCTGCACTGCAGGATATTATTCCTCCTATTACCTTTCAGAACTCCAATCACTACATGTCCTGTGGAGAAACAAAGCTGCAAGACACAGTCAAATATGGAATCAGTGAATAGAATGTCAATTTCCTCCAATCGGCTCAGAGGAGGTTTTTTTTTCCTGCGGGTGAACATTAGGTTGATGTCAAATCGGAGATCCAATGAGCTAAAATATGCTGAAGACAGACGCTGGGTGACGATGGCTGAGGTAGGAATGAAGATCAAAATGAGCTGAATTCACTACGAGACAGCTGTTTTAAAATCGATGTCAACCTATTTTAATTCGCCTACAATCCCATGATATGAATACATTTGTCAGTTGCAGCTGCCACTGAGATTCCTCTTAGTATCAAATCAGCCAACGATAAGTCAGAGGATGCCAAGAGTGTCCATCAGAATCCATTAGTCGTCTGTTACTAATTACCAGTGACTCCGGGGTTGATTAAAAGAAATCACCAAGCAGCAGCACACACCATTATGCTAATGAAAACTCATTTGGAGAAGGGGCGCCGGCAAGTATTTGGACGACTTCACTATACAGCAGGGCTGGCTGGAGTAAATGGCTTCTTGCACAGCATATCATTACAGGACTGGAGCCTCGTGATGATGAGGATGAGGATGATGATGGCAGAATTTGAATCAGGTTTATCTTGTCCAAAGACTACACTGATGGATTTACTCCTAAACTGCCTTTTTCTTCCTCCCTGCTTCTCATTAGCATATATATTTTTTTGCCTGCTTGCCCTGTGGCGCAAAACTACCAAATAACTCCCTGGCAAGTGAAGATAAGACATGTTTGGTGTGTTTTAGTCATAATTGATTTTCTCATCTAATTAGAAACCCTTCAGGGGAAAGAACAAGGCACCAAAAACCAAACACACACAGCTGATTGCTTTGGTGATGTCAGAAGACGCCATGCTGCACTGATAGCATGTTAGAGACACTTGTTCACTGACAGACATTGATCATTCATTACACAAGCAATGTAAAGGTCAATACTCCATCAGTGAGCTCCATAACACCATTAAACCCACCAACCAGCTCTCTGTGAGCCACATGGCACATAAAATCTGGTCAAACAAACCAGCCAGCCTTTACAGTGAGAATTAATGGATCAGAATAACTTGCAGTGTTTAATTGTGTCAGTGCATTATGACAGTTGTTGGGCTGTTTGAAATTTCTGTTTTGTACTGTCTTTGTCTAGCTATCTGAAGTACAATATTACCCATGTGCAAATGTAGTGAAGTAGAAATATAATGTAGCATAAAATGCAAGTAGGCCTATAGTATTTGAGGAAGCGTACTAACCACCATTTGGTAACGTGACTCAATTAGTTTTTCATTGTATCATCCAAAAACATAATATTCTTTTATTATTTTTGACATCCAGCAAGAAATCCAGTGGATTTTGTAGCAACTGCCCTAATCCCCTACTTCCTTTGTTTGATGAAAAATAGCCTGGGGCTTTCCAGAGGTTCATCCTCACGCAGTTTAGCTCCAGATCCACCATCCAGCCCCTGAGCACCTGTTAAAGGCTGCTTCTCCACTGCATCTAATAAACAGCTCCAACTCTTGATCCTTGTGCATGGCGTCGAGGCCACTTTTCATCCCTCACATCTGTGATTTCCCCGAGCATTTCCAAAAAATCCCCTTGGCAGTTCAGTGATCTTTCTCAGCTGTTAGCGTGCCCTCGGGCCAGGGCAGCCTCGCTATGTGCTCCAGCTGCAGGCTTTTGCTATGGTCATGGGGCCCCACTGAAGGGCACTATTGTCCATTCATGGGGTTCACTGTGTGAGAGGTCAGATGAGGGAGAGCCCGCGCTGGGGCCTGGCAGGAAATTAAGGTGGAGTGGCAGTTTGGGCCATAGTGTGGGGCTGGAGCCTGAATAAATAGTCCAAATAAGGACAGAATAAGTTGAGTCACTATTTTATACTGACAGTGTGAAAGCTATGAGGATTGATAAAACAAGTCTTTATATAAATTAACTTGTGGTTGAACAAAATCTTAAAATGCGTAGTTTCTCTTCAGTTGGTGTACGAGTGAGAAGTTCAGATATACTGTGACTGAGAACCCAGAGCGCCTCACAGATGTGCAGATAAATCTTCATTTCTCACCCAGTTAAGCAATTCAGTCAGCTTCAGAGGCAGCACAGCTTTGAGCCAAAGGCACCTTTCAGGATCTAGGGGAACTGCAGAACAAATTGGAGAACAAACAGTCACACTGGGTCATTCACATCATCCTTCATCTGAAAAGCCAAGGACCTCAGGAGGTGGGCTGGCTGTGCCCAATAATGAACAATAACACACATGTTGTGATACTTCGCTGACACTTTTTAAAATGGCATTTCTCACATAAATCTTTTATAAGCTCTCCGTTCAGAGGCAGCTAAAATGGTTTTACAGGGGACAAAGCCGTCATCAAAGACAAGTCAAGGCCTTTGTGTTGAGGCGGCAATTATTAGCCCAACAGAGGACACTTTCCAAATGTCTTTAGCTGTGCTGCAAAAAAGTTGTTTCCTTCGGTTCGCCACCTTTTTTTTTGTCCAATGTACCCCACAGCCCTAAGGCTCAAGTCTTACTTTGTCATACAGCTTAATGTAATTGTTCAATATTCACAGGCTGCACCATGTTAATTTATTGATTGTGTATTGTCTATGTTTAGGATCTGTCCTTTTTTTTTTTTTTTTTACTACTGGAGTAGTAGAAGCTGGACATTTAATGCATTTATTCATTACTTAAGTCGTCTATTTGGACTTTTCTGCTCACTTGCCAACTAATTTTTAAGAACAGTGAATTGCAAGACTTGGTCTTAAGATGTTAAAACAAGATTGGTGGAATGCTTGTGTTTTATGTTCCTTCTGAACACAAATATGTGATCATACGAATATTTTTTATCCAAATTCCTAATTTGTATTTCTTAAGCTCATCCTCAATTTTTCTAAGTGACTCCTGGTGACTGCAGAAGTATTCGTGGTTGGGTTTCAGTTGGATAAAAGATTGTTTTAACCTCTGCCTCTATTCAGGTTTTAAATGGGTTGGAAAAAATACACTATGTTAATATAAAACCGGACAGCAGGAAAAAGAGACAGAACATATGAAATGTTAATGTTGCAGAAGTAGCCAGTTTAGTAAATGCATTTCCAAGTACTGCATAGAACATATGCAGATATACAGTACATAGCACATACGGTACACAAAATGTCCTCGAACAAAGCCAGTGAAATAATATCAAATGATCTCAGTTTGCCTCTCACTCTCTATTCACCCTGTATGCACTAAAGCCTTGAATGCTGACAAGCTTAAGTATTGGACATTCATGAAGTGAGATGAATAGGAGGATTTTCACCTCAGAAGGGAGATGCCTGTATCTCCACATATAATACAGCTAATTATTTCTGTACAAGCGGCCCCTTTTCAGCGGCAAACAAAAGCTGGAATTAAAAAAGGAGAGGAATCCCTCCATTAGGGGAAAAAAACACTGAGGAGGCTTGAGGGAATTTTTCAAAGCCCTACGAAGCTTAACGAGAGGCGAGAATGAGAAAGATGCAATTTCTTTCAGACAATGCATAAATCGCTATGTCTATTTTCTTGTGGTAGTAAACAAGGTTGCATATGCTCAGCCAACAAAAATGAGATACCCATGGCTCTGTTCAATGAAAAGAGAAACATAGACTAGACCACATACACGGAGGTAATGCTTCGACATCAGCTGCCATATTTCTTTGTTTTCTGTTTTCTGTCCACTGAACAGTGGGGGGGGGACGACATATGATGGTGATGAGGGATTATGGGCCCAAAGGGTGTCTGAGCGGCTGACCAACTGACCTTTCTCCATACTGCAATGGCAACTGGTAATCAGGGGCAATTATAAAGGTCTCTTGGACACAAATCACCTAATCCTGTGGGAGTGGGAGCCAAATGTAATTATGGCACTCTGGTACGCTGACCCTGCGTCTAGCGGAACTAAGCTCAGAAGCCAACCAGAGCAGTCCAAACTGCCAACTTCAGCTCAGTCCAGGGCAGACGACCAAAGTATTCTCATTTGGTCAGAAAAAGAGAACCACCTGTTTCCTGCAGCCATTGCCTCTTTATTCCCCTGGTACTGAGCTAATCAGCATTCTGCATAATGGGAGTACATGTATATGTGATGTAGATGGCACCTTATGTTGATTCAAAGTGTAATTATTTTGTGTATGAACATAAAATGTTTTGGTTTTTTTGTCTTTATTGCCATTTTCACAGAGATTTAATATTATATGCTTTTTCACACCAGCATTTCCAGATACATTTTAGAATAAAACCAATTCAGTTCAATGCAATGCAGTGGATTCACTCACAGAGGTGAGGTAAAAAGGTGTAGAGCTTTTGTGTAGAGTTGAACTTTAACATGTTAATTTGTGTCGTTAACCAATTGTCTGTGACAGTGCTGACCTTTGAAAGAATGGAGAATTAGAGAGTCTAAAATTCAGGACACTAGCTGTGTTGCTCCATCCAATTTTGCTCATAAGAGCCATGATTTTCAGTCAGTCGTGGGAGTTGATGGTACAAATACATTTTATGAAAAAGAGTGTTTTAAAGAGTGGGCCTGGCGATATTCAGTTTTTTTCTTATTGCAGATTCTACAAAAACACCAAAACCAACAATGAATTGATCCAACCAACAAGTATTGTCTATGTAGCCAAAGCTTATATATAGCTTATACATACATAGCTTATTCTCTGTGTAATAAACCTGTTGACAAACTGTTGGTGTCCATAAACTATTAAAAAAATGTGTAGAAAGAACAGACATGCAACTAGAAAAAGATAACAAGCTGATTTAAACATACATACAGCTCTTATGCAGTACACAGGCAAGATGATAATTGTTGAGATCTGTGGCCACAGTGATATTGCTAAAAGAAAGTTGCAGTAAACCAGAATTATCCTTTAAGCTGCAGTGAGGTAAGTAACTCTACAGCCTGTGCAGCGGTTGCTCATCAATATGTGAGTCAGGCAGCAGAGAGTCCGTATAAAAGTCAGATGGCCAACTCCATTACCAACCTCCCACCAATCCAACTTCAACAACAGATTGATCACTCAGTGCAACGAACTCTGACAATTAATAATGACTGCAGTTCTTATTCCCACACCGACTTCCTCCCAAAGACTGCAAGTTTCTTTCTACACACAAAAGATTGACACCAAACTGCACATTTATTGCAGTAAATTGAGGTTTGGTACATTTAGATTTATTTTGGTTGCCGTCTCATTAGCATGTTCAAGCACTTCAGTTTGTATTCAATTCCAAAATGAACCTCGTGATTGATGGAATGTCATGTCGAAACAAATGTGCATTTCCTATATTGAGGTGCAATTAAAAGGCTCAGCTTGGATCAGAATCAGTTTAGAGCAACGCCAGCAGCAACAGTGGCACCTTGTCGGATTAGATTAGAACTAATTCCAACATCACATTTAACACATTTAATTTATTTAAGGCACCTTTGACTTAACAACATAATTTATTTAACGCACTATTGATTTTACCTCACAACATAATTATTTGATGGATTTCTTTGGCATTCCACCTCCAAGGACTTGAAATCTTGCAACACCGCAGCTGAAGCCAATAGCGGTTAATCGCCCTCCTGTTTGCTGATCTCACCTCAATTCTTGATGTTTCGTTCTCTCAAAAGCAAAATACTACGCTTTCGTACAAAAAAAGCATACCTGAAATTGAAAAATGTCAATTAAAAAAATGACAAAGTAGTATTTATCTCAGAGGAAATTAGACATCCGCTTCTATTTCTGTGTTTATCAGGCGTGTTTAGTTGTCATCTATGACAGAATTAAACTGAGCTGAACTGTTCGGGAGCCACGCAAAAATAATTCTGGTCTGTCAGTTCAAATAATGCCAGGGTATTAAATGTCAGTCAAACTGTGATAATTTATACGCCATATTCAACACCTCACCCATAGAATAACTGCACCCACCCACAATTCATTTACCTGTTCTATAGCCTGACACCCAAATGAAATAGAAATGCCGATCAATCATTATGTAGCAGGGTGAAAGCCTCTGGGGACAGACAGGCCAAGTCTTTGAAAAGTGAAATAGATCAGGCAGTAAAGTACAGAGAGAAACCATCAGCCGGGCAATTGAGTTTTAGCTGTTAGTGGTGCAGTCAGACAGATTTATTTAATCATACGTAAGCAAGGCAACTTCTACTGCGTCTGCAATTGATTTTTTAAGCTTTAAAGAGGATTTTATGTTTGGATTTTAAGGATGAGGTTTTGTTTTTGTTTCTTTTTCTGACTGTGGTCACATGTATTTAGAATTATGAAATGTTTTGTCTCTAGAAAAACCATGTTAGTTCTAAAATTCTTCGTTATTTTTCTTAGTTATTTCTCAAAAGTTTTGGGCACAAACCAAAACAATGATCTGAATGATACAAAAACGCTCTATTGTGGAGAATTTGATAATTCTCTGCAGGTTCATCCCCACGAGTGATACTTTTCACATACAAGTAGTCTTATGATCCATTCTTTGTATATAAAATGATTGATTATAGCTGCTTTTATGATCACCATTTACTTGCCTAAAAAAATAAAGATACTGTCTCACTGAGCATCTTAGTGGGACCCCTGCAGAAAAGTTTTTATTTCACATACATTTTGTGCAACATCTGTATTTCCTCTGTTGAGCATCAGGCGAGTTTATCAAAGCATGTCTAGACAGAAAATTAGACAACACAGCCAACAGTTTGACACAACAAAGAGTTAAACCTTTCTTTCAGATTGCAGCATCTCCTGTTTCCAGCAAAGGTCTTTGAGGGGTAAAATAATGAGGGATGAAGATGCAACGGATGCATCTAGCGTTACAGAGAAGTGCTCCCCTGAGCGAGCAGGGCAAGAGGAGAGGGACCAGGACATGTACAAGTACAGGCAGAGGGCAAACTGCCCCTGAACTCAGACTGATTACTGCAGGAAAGACCTGATGAGGCATTTACATTGATCAGAAAATTACAAAGAATCAATGAGTCCTATAGTCAGAAATTAAATTCAAACCATTGAAACTATGTTTTTTTTTTTTTTGTCCAATGAAGATCATTTTAGATTTTTCACACACTCTTTCTTAATTACCTATGATTTATCTGAGTAAATGATAATGGATCAGTCATTGCACCACAGATTTATTACTCGCAGTGGAAAGTCATCTAGATGTCACAGAACGTACAACACTGCCATCAAGCAGTACTGTACATAGAGTGTATTTTATTTGTGACTTCCTACAATATAATCAGGTGTACTAATATCATTACACCTCAGGGAAATCAGAGGCTTTTTGTTCTCGCTGTCTCTGTAAGAGGATTTCGAATAAACTCCTCTGAAAGGGATTGTGGAGGTTATCAGATGACTGCAGTGATTCTCCTGCGAGAATTTCCAGTCAACTGACTCCTAATGAGGTTCCTGCAGAAACAATTAGACATCAGCCATGCAAGACATAAGAAACAGGGCATAATGCCACATTGATTCAGCGCAACAATTCATAGTTATTACATTTCTGATATGTCATTCTTCTGTTTCACACTGACAAATAATGGGACAGTTTATTGGACACTGTGTTGCATTTTTGTGTCCGTGACACGAAGCACATTAAGGTGTTCAAATAATAGCCGTCATTTATGCGATCATAGCTCTGTAGCCGTAAGATTGATGGCTAAACATGTCACAAAACTTGTTGAAGTGGAAGTTTGAATCGTGTTTTTTTTGCCACTTGTTGTTGTCCTCTTGTTTTCTGCTGTTCCTCCTCTGGTTTGTTTGTCTGTCGAGCTCCTCTGATGCTCTTTTGAAGCTGATATCAGTCAGAAATTTAGATGATATCTTCCGCTTTCCCCTTGCTGTTTACATCAGCCGTGCTAAGAGTCTAAAAAGGCTCATAGGAATACTTGTGCTGCTGTAGAGGCTTGCTTCTAAAACAGACAAGCGTGTTCATCAGAGGAGCAGCATTTATGAGGCTACCTCACAACCTGGCAGTGTTTTTGCAATTACTCTACCACCGTGGCGTTTCAGCTGGCATTTGGATTTGCTTCTTGGTATCATTATAAAAGTCAAACAGAAATTCAGCAGGAAATTTACAGTTTGAGATGAAATATTGATAGCGTCTAGCTGTTGCGTGTATGAAGGTCAGGACTTTTCCTTTATTGCAGTAGTACAAAGGCAGCTATCTCAGTGAAGATTTTGTCACTCTCAGCCAAATCAATATTCTTCGACATTTGTAGTAAGGTGCAGGGCAGCAGGGGTGAGACTGGAGCAGAGTGTGTACAAAGGATGGGCTTTGGAGAGGGCTGACAGGCCCCGGTGTGACCATTAGCTTTGTGAGAGACCCTGCGGTGCTTGAAGAGTGGGAGGTTGGCCGGGCACTGCAGGCTTTTTATTTAGGAGACGCTACAGGAGACCCAGATGAATAACTCAGCAAGGGGAACAGAGGATAATGGTAGGTTTCAGTCTTCAATGAACAAATCCAACGGGCATAAACAAGAGGAGGCTTAGTGGTGTATTTGAATTGAGGGCAAATAACCATATTTTCCGCGCCACATTCCCCTGGCTTAGATCTCTCCAAGAAGATCCTGGGTTCGCTGTCAAATGTACGTGTTGTTTGTGCTGTGATATAAACACTGAAGCAATGAATTCATGCTTCGTTTTGACTTGAAATTCATCAGTCACGGAAACAATGTCTCTGAGTGACACATTAAATGAAGCCTATACAGTAAATGTCACACTGATAGACATTAGATGAATAGAGCCAAGCAAAACCCACCAATCTGTACATTGTGTATAAAGTTTATAGTTTTAATGGTTTTGTCAAATAATGGGTTATTTTGCTTTGTTTGCCCCACAAAAGGGACAAAGCTTTTGTGCTTATCTTTTTGCCCAGAAGATTCACAGAGTATTGACAGGTTCACATTTAAAATTCATTAAAAAACAATGAATCGGCAACAAGTGTAGCAACAATAGACAAAACTGCTGTTTGCTGCAATAAAATCTGCATAATTAGGTGGCGTAAGATAACTAGACTAATTACAGTATTTTTAGCGAGGTTTCAATTATACAATTTGAAATGATAATGTGTTTTCCTCAGAGTTGGATGTAGGACAAAGGTCAGTTTCACCAACATGATGCAGTGACAAGATATTTGGGAAAATCTTTGTTCTCAGTGAGACTGATTGCGCCTCAGAAAAGGACATTTTCTCCCCGTACCTGCTGTGTCTAATTCAAGCGAGAGAACAACAAAAGTGACTCATGGATCAGAATATTGATTTTAACAGGGGTTTCATCATTGTTATCATGCAAGACGCATCCTCGTGAGCCAGTCTACTGTGAAGACTCTGCCGTAGCATCCTCAGGGACTGTCCTCTAACAGGTACTATGAAATAATGAGGGATCTCAGCCAGCGGATCAATAATTGAGCAGTTTTTCTCTCTTTTGTTCTGTCATCATCCAAATACAAAACGTTATTAACATGTTGCAGGGATGCTGCTGTCAGTTTGTTCCTCCCACTGTTAATCCGACCACAGGGCAGCCGCAGGGCAGCAACACATGGGATGACTACATCCATGCAGTCTATACCCACCTCACCTATAAACCTGGTGTTACATGCTGTTTCATGTTCTGCCACTTACCTGTTCTATTGGTAACACAGCACAAATGAAAAGATTAAATCTAAACAGATATTTTGTATCACTTTTCACAAGTTATTTGTTTTCAAATGGATCCAATTCTTTGTGTGCAAGACTGTTGAGGCTACAATATTTCACTCTCGCCAGTGAAACCCAGGAGATAATCAATAAGACATGCCAAACAATAGAACACAATGATTTGAGTTTAATACCCTTGGCTCGGGAATCACTAATGTTCCTGTTGCAGAAAATCGATCTCCTCCACATCGGAGCGGCTCTAACTGAAATGCACAGAGCAGCGAGGAGTGAAAGTACATCAAACACATGCAGAGCTAACAGTGTGCTACACATACAGTGTGACGTCAGCACACACACACACACACACACACACACACACACACACACACTGTGTTATTTAGTGTCTTTCTAGTAGTTATGCTTTGAATAACTGAAAACAATAAACTGAACAAATAATATAATATAAAAAATAATAATAAAAAAACAGGCAAATTTGTCAACATGAGGAGGTATTGGTGCATATATTTTTTGAAACCTGGATGTCTACATGACTGTGAGTCAATGTGTTTGTACTGTAATTCAGAACTTTTTCAGTCTTACCCCACAAATACCATATATTATAATAATAAAAAGATATATAAAAACATTTTTAAACAAAACAAACTAAACAGAAAGGAGCAAACCCACCTGAAACTAATACAAAATACAAAACTATAATAACTGTGCGATCAGTCAGGAGGTTGATATATCTCAGCAATGTTCAATTGCAATGACATTTTGTACAGACATTCATGTTCAGAGGATGAATCCATGAGGACTTTGGCAAATGTTTTCACTTATCCATTGAAATAGCATCTAGTTAGCAATGTGGATTAGCACATTGTGTGTAGACATTAATGATTCCCAGATGATGAATCCTGATGACTTTCATGGTCTGTTGACCTCTGCCCTGGTGCCACTGTGATGTTGACATGTCTCACCAATGTCATGAGCAAATATCAGCAAAACTAATGACATTCCCATCAGTGTGTTGGTGTGTGATCATTAGCAAAAGTTAGCATAAACTCAGATGGGGAACGTGGTAAATACAGATAAAATATGGATCTCTAAACTATAAACAATACCTGCTACACATCAGGATATTAGCATGCCGACATAAGCATTAGCTCAATGCAACCCTGTGCCTAAGTACAGCCTCAGAGTTACTAGACGGTAGATACTAAATTTGATTTATCCATTTGTTTGTTTCGTTGTGTCAAGCTGAAGTTAAAAGCCTAACAAGGGACAGAGGCTGTAAAATAGTTTAAGCTAGATGGCCTATATACAGTACAGCTATTACATCACTTCATGCTGTGTGACAATGTTCCTCTTTACTGTGTTAAACAAACTAACAAACAAACCTTTGTTAGAATGCTGATCATTCCTCTCTGCTCCGACTGATTTCTGCACACAAACATTCTCCTCCTCCTCCTCCTCACTGGTGTCAGTGTTTGCATTGTGAATTCTCCATCATCTGACTGATTCGTTTACATTAATAATGCCACAGAGATAGACACTGTACTTTGGCTGACAGTCAAAGGAAATGTTCAGGCTGCTCTGTGTGTGTGTGTGTGTGTGTGTGTGTGTGTGTGTGTGTGTGTGTCCTCTCAGGATTTGGGCTGCATTTCATATTCCCTCAGATGAATACTGTTTTATACTGTACCACACTGGTGGCGAGTCGGGGTAAACTTGTGAAATAATGTGGAGAGGTTTGCTCAGAGAGTTAAGTGTAGAGGCCAACATGTAATTAATTAACCATGTCCCAGAGGCAGAAAATGACAGCCACATTTTCAGGCTTCTATTACAGGGTGTTGAGTTGCAGGCCTCAGGGGGGGCTGCCACATCTCAGGAATCTCTCCCCCTCAAATCAGATACATGATAAATATTCAATGACACATGGGCTTATGGGTAACAACGGGTTCTGTTTCCCTGAACTTGATGGAAGAGGGGCTTGACGGAGCAACGTAATACAGATCCTCAAACCAAAGCGCAAGTCTGCATCAACACCCCCTCGGGATTCACCCTCTGATCTCCAAAACCGTAGACGCCAGTGTCAGTAAACGATCCCCGCAGCACACTCCTCTCCTTACAGGTAAAAGCATGCTGCAGGACCAACCCAAATTCACACAGAGAGAAGTGGGAAGTGTGATGTTATGAAAGCAAATTGTAGAACCCTTTAAAGTTTCGGAATCATCAGCATAACCTTGTTGCTTTGTTTGTCTGCCTCCCGTGCCTCCGATTTAAGGGTTAATGTTCGCTGTGTTTGCTTTTGCAGTTACTGAAGTCACTCCCTGACAGCATGATCAATAGAGCAGATTACTTCACACTGTCAGCTATCACCTTTCTCTCAGTGCTGGGTAAATGAGCTTTACACACCGGCGATGGAGAGTGCAAGCTGATTTTCCTAGAGTGTCTACGTAAAAATGTCACAGATGATGTTTTGGGCAAATAAATCACAACACAAAATGAAACTATCCAGTTAAAGGAAATCTCAAGACAGCCTGTTTCAGTACACTTGGGCATAATCAGAGGTGCAGTGCTGTGAATCTGATTAACTGTAAATCAGTGCCTCACATCAACATATTGAACAAAGGGATATGTTAATGAGGCAGAGGATGGGCAAACTGAGCTCTCAGCCTATGACCTTAATTAAGTCATCAGACTCAGCTACTTGACCAGCGGTCAGGACGTTCAGTCACAGTGTCCTGCATTTCTAACAGGACACAAAACCAGTTTTTACTGCAGAGGATCACAAGGCTCGGTGTCTCTAGAGTACAGTACATCAATACACACTGGATTTCTCATTTCAACCTTCCTCATAGAAATGACGTACTTTATTTCGACTAATTTGTTTTTATGGAAATGTAGTTTCAGCCTGGGTTATGTTTTTTGTCGCAACATTCTTGTACTAAAAGGGTAAATTAAAGACCACTTGATTTAAAAGATTCATAGTTACCGTGTCGGCCATTTCACCCATTCCCTGCATGATCCAAGTTTCTAGACCACTTAGTCTGCAGAGTGTCTTCTTTTGGCTCGTGTCCATAGAATAAATTCCACCTTCTTGTAAAAACCCAGTGTAATCACAATTCAAGGAGGCAGGGGAAACTTGAACAAGGGTTTATTTAAATATTAATAACTTACAGGTGAGCCAAACTTAATCCTACATCTCAGCCCGGTCCGGGTGCTGCTCTTCACATGGGTCATAACAACAAAAAACTACAAAACTTGTATCAATCCAAACATCTGCTGACTTCTCCATAGATTAGTATTAGCACCACGCTGTCCAAAAATGTATTGTTTTGCACATGCACACTAAACTGCCTTACAGCATTATCATCACCTGTCATAAACTATTAATAAACTATATTCTTATGATTTAAAACTGAATATTAACAACTGGAAAATGACTATTGTATAAACTAAGTAATATCAGAACATAAATACCATGTCAACAACATATTTTACCACATAAAGGTACATAACGTAAGTGGCTCTTGCAGTTACTGATTATGTAGTTTGTTGTGTGTACACTGACCAAACACATCATTGTTTACTGTATCATTCATACTGCCGCAATGTTTGATTCAGTAGTTTCTGCTTCTTGCTGTAACGTTCACTTCAGAACATAACAACACTATTTATAAGGTGTTATACCGTATAGAATTGTCACATCATTGTTTCTTTAACTTTTTTCTCCTGTGAGTGCCTAAACTTAACCATAAAAATAATAATTTTGTCTAATTGAATCACTGGATACTCTAGGGAAAACATTTAGCATTTAACATTTCAAAGGTATGTTCGGTATAAACATTCTGAGACTTTGCTAATATGTTGATGGAAAACTTTTCTCATAATCTTAATCAAAAAATAAATTGGGTCAGTATTACATTTCTCTTGGGTTAATATGTTTATGCTGCATATGCTGCAGATTATTCATATATAAATGCAGTTTCAAGGAGACAGGGTTTATCTTTTGATTAAAGTTGTATAAAAGTATAAAATTGTACAGCAGTGATCTGATAAGTATATCAAAGCAGAGTTGCTGCACTATGTACCATGAAAATGATATTCATATCAGTGCTGCTGCAAAGCCTCATCCACAGGTTGTGTTGTTTCACTCCCTGACAGCAAAATTAGCATTCACCGACGGCAGAAGTGCATTACACACAAACTCAATTTAGTTTTCAATCTTCCAGAGACTGATTGCTGAAACACAGCAGAAGAGATGTGATGAAGGGAAACAGCATTTGTAATGAAATGACTCTGCATAGTCTTGAAAGTTAATTAGTGTCCGATGATTTGATTGGCTGTCTGGCACTCCTCTGCAGCTCTGCAGCTCAGGTAATCATGAGTAGACAACATTAGCCATTGAGCCAAAGGTTCAGACATTAAAACTCAGTGGACACACACAGCTGCTCACACATCAAGAATCCTGCTACTCATACAACATGCCTTAATCCTATTAAAATAGATCACTTACATACTGTATAACACCAAGTCAATAGCGATACATGTAATCTCATTGCCTCTGAAAAAGAAAGATTGCCCTAAAGATACTTAAAGTGGTATTAATTTCACTCTATTGATGGGGCCCAGAGAAGGCAATGAGGCCGATACTGTGTCTCTGGTGAGACATTTGACAGAGGGAAACGGGTTACATGAATACTTCATAGGCTTTGGGTGCATATTCCCACACATCTACAACCTGTTTGTCCTGTTGGAAATTGCATGTTGTATGTTACAAGAGCACCACAATTTAAAGAAATGTGACACTGAACTTGTTAAAAACAAACTAGTTCGAGTCACACTGTGGTTCAATTTGTTATTGCTTTAACTTTAAATACATCTAATGTGTGACGTGTCGACAAACATTAAAACCGGGAGTGATGCTGCTCCCACTTGCACTGACTTTGACAAATCTGCTGTCATCTCCATGGCAACCGGTGACTGTCTGTGGCAACCTGCTTTCAGAAGATCACGTAGAGGTCTGAATGAGTATCATTCACAAAAGTGTAGAAATTAACCAACAAGAAGATGGGATTTGAATTCATTACACAGGAATAAGTTGCTCTTGTGTTCAAACTGCAGCCAATCAAACAGCAGAGGATTAAACTCAAACTCATCTGCCCTCACATCATTATAGTGAGAAATAAACTAACTCCCTTTCAGTGGAGCTTGTCAGCTTAGCTGTGACCTAATTAATACCCGAGAGCAGTGCCTTGGAGAGTACTGTTGCAGTGTTTAACCACGTTAATGAGTTCAGCTCAACTGGTAGTAGCTTCACCACCGCCACCTTGTAAGTTTGATTTAATTTATGAAATTGTTAAAAGAGTCAAATATCTGCATCAAGAGTTGTGACTGCAGGGGGAAACAGATTTACCTTAACAATCTAATTATACAGCAAAATAAGAAGAAACAGAAACCAGTACAGTAACAGATATTCACATGAGTTGTCATTCATTCTATTATGCAGGCTGGTGAATTTGACTCCTGTCATGATGTTGAGCTGCAGCTGACAGCAGGTTGAAAAAAGTGATTTTACTATACTGAAAACAAATGCCTTTGCTACCTTTTGTTATTAAACTACAGATTGCATGGTATGAAGCATTATATTTATAATGTAGAAATCTCTTATGTAAGTGACAACTTGAAAAGAAGCTTCGTTATCTTCAAATAGCTTTGGTTGTTGAAAAATTAATTGTATTTGGTAATCTGAATTATAGACAAGTGACAATGCATAAATGAATGCATAAGTTAAATATAAAGTAGCAATGAATAAACAATAAACAATCAATATAACAGTAGTTCTTTCAACTGTATCACATGGTCTTCATCAGCAGATGTTGTTTATTCAGTTGACATTGAGCTGGACCAGCTTTAATATTCTAATTAAGTGTAATCTTTAAAATATGACTTGAATTAACTCCAACCTCTTATGAGGACAGTGAGATGAAAACCAGAAAAAGCTTATAAAAAGACCTTGAATTAATTATATATGAAACTAATCATTACCTAATGATTTATTGATAAAGAATCTCCCAGTCCGGTCTCATTATTATTATTATTATTATTATTATTATTATTATTATTATTATTATTATTATTATTATTATTATTATTATCAGGAACTACATAATAATGATTCTTCCTAATTTGTTCCTCAATTGTTTCCACTATTGAGGATTTTGTGAACCTTACTGTAATGAAGGCATGTGATACTGTGTATAATGGAGCCCTGCGTGGGACTGTTTCCTTCTGCGCTATGCACGTGTCAACTCCCACCTACAAACATTCTCACCATTCACGCCTTGTGTCTTCTCCAGTTTCCACAAGTGAAAAGTTGTTATTTTGCTGTGTCAGGAACAACTGAGAAGTCTCTCCAAAATGTCAGACTGGGCTTATTTTGCTTTTGTTTAGTAAAAATCCACTTAAATCTTCTTTTCAACTTCATTTGTTGACTCCTTCTGGATGGCACTAGCTAAATCCCTGGACCTGCAGTTTGTTTTTTGAGTCAAAATGGCTGCTCCCATGTGGTTTTGTATGGTCCTGTGGTCTCCCAATCCTGATGTTGTCCTCTAGTATATAACAACATTTTCTCTGTTTACATGTACCGTTTACATTTATTTAATTACAACCTGGTATCAGGCCAAAGTATGTAATACACAAGCCTCCACCATGTCACAGTCAAGATAACAATAGTAAATATGCAACGTCCAGTTACGCTGATTAAGATTTCTGCCTCCAAAAAGGACGTTTTCCTTGCCAAGTCCTGCTAATGGTGGGAATTGTTGGGTCTCTGTAAATATTTTATAACACCTACGGTTTAGACATGCTCTATTTGAAAATGAGATAACTTCTATTATGATGTGACATCATACAAATAAAATTGAACTGAATCATGAGTCATGTTACATACCTGATAAGTCAATGTTAATCTTTGGTTTCACACAGGTCTTCCTATGGTTGTTTGTTTGATCCATCCATCCATGTGGACATTCTTGCTCCTTATCCTGCTTGTTCATACACACATGCAATTTTCACATCTAGGTGAGACAAAATGTGACACCGACGCGGTATCCTCTAGTGGATTGGTGGGTCTGTTAAACACTTGGGCATTGGGCTGGGCTGTTATTTATGAGATATGCAATTTTTTTGTTGCAATTTTCTTCTGTAATCTCCTAGATGTGGGTTATGAAATGGTGGAATTGGTGTTGGAAGAACTAGGGAATACTGTACTATGAGAGGACATACAATGTGTATGTTGATATCTGGCTAGGTGATATGTTCTCTTAATACACCTGCACAGTTAAAGCAATACAAATCTGATCACAAAAAAGACAGGATTCTGTTTGCTACCAACATTTCCAGCTAGAAAAAAAATGTGAATCTGTAACTAAAAGTGACCCGAAGTGAAAATAATTGTCATATTTGCATTGGGGGGAAATTCTAAACGTGCCTCGGTGAGATTAAGTTATCATTTCTCAGATATATGAACAATGTGATGAAGTGCTGAATGTTGCACAGGTGCCCTCAGAGATTGGACGAACTGCCTTTCCCATTACATTCAGTGAAGCATCAAATGGATCTCAGTGTGCGATAAAATGATCCCCCAGTTGTTGTGAATGTAGATGAACATCAGCAGTGTTTTTCATCAACGCTATTTTCAGTGCCTGCATAAACAACAAGTCATCTCTTTTAATCTATTTGAAGTGCCCTCCAGTCGGTGCTTGACTTTAAGAGCCTGTCCGACAGTCAGGAACACAGAGTCGACTGTTATGTGCAGCTCTGCTCCAGCAGGCAGAGTGAGATGCAGCCAGAGAGCCACTCGAGAGGAAAAAACAAGCCGATATGTGTCTGAGTCTATATAGCTGCTGTCGTTTGTAATTTACAGCATATATGAGACAAAGTGCAAAACAAAATGTTTTCAGCAGAGGATGAAAAGACAGTCCCAAGCTTTCATCTGCAGGAGAACATATGCTTTTGAAAATAATTGTTAATCAACCCTCCAGCCCTCAGTTTTTACACAGCGACAGGCAGGAAAAAGTGGGTGGAAAAGCTGCTGATATCAGTGTCAAAAATATTATCTGATCTAAAGCGTTTCTTCAATCACGATTTCTTGCAACATTTCCAATGACACACGAATCACAGAAACATTATATCATTTATGAGGTCTGCTAGAGCAAAGAGAGATTCTTTATAGTGCTTTTCAAGAATCAGAGAGTGACTCTTGTTGGTCTGAATCAGTGGTGGAGGAAGTGTTCAGATTTTACTCAAGTAAAAGTACTAATACCACACTGTAGAACTACTTTTGTTGTTGTTGTTTGTAAAAATGCTGGAAATAGTGAGAAAAGCCATCACAGTTAGTCAGATCCAAAAGTCCATCTCCATCAAAGTTCTTGTTTTTTCCAAGCAACAGTACAAACATCAAAATGATTAAAGATCAATTAACATATTAAAATAATTAAAATGGAAAAAGCAGCGAATCCTCTCATTTGAGAAGCTGGAATGATGAAATGTTTTTGCATGAAAAATGACCCAATTAATTTTCTTTCAATCGACTAATCCTTCCCACTCCACTTTTATACTGTTGGGTATTTCATTCAGAACAAAGCATCATATTCTATAAGCTCTTTTTTGTGTGCATATTTGTGAAGTAACTATAGTAACAAAAGCTATCAGATAAATGCAGCTGAGAGCAAAGTGCAGTATCTCTCTGAAATGTAGTGGAATACAAGTAGAAAGTAGCAAGTAAAGTACCAGTACCTCAAATCAGTACTTAAGTACAGTATTTGAGTAAATGTATTCAGTTCTACAAGCAAATATGCATCTATCATATGTCAGTTATTTAGGGCTAAATACTATTTGTGCTCATACATAATAATAATAATAACAGTCATAATAATAATACATATTACTGCACTTACTGTAATTTTGACTATAATTTTAAATTGCCTTGTCATCACCATCATCGCTGGAGTTTACAAATAATAACAGACACAATCGGACTGTGCAGACAGGTAATTGTAATCAGTTGGACAAAATGACTCTGGTAATTGCTTGCTTCAAGGGTTATTTGGTAACTTTGTAAACTATTGAGTTCACAAAACCCAGAGTTATTTGGACAGACAATTTATTTCCATCTCATATGAGACAAAATGAGCTACAAACAGTAGATTATTATTATACCATGGAAGAACTGATTGGTTCCACTAAACCCCAAAAGCCAATAATGGATGGAGAAGAAAGATGTATATTGTGGACTTGAACATGAATTATACTGTATATAGTTAACATTGTTACTATGAACCCCAAGCCTTTCTCAGTGCCTGTGACTTTCCCAGGAAACCTTAATGAAACAGAGGATTTATTATTCTGACACTCGTACAAGACTTGCAATTCTCAGTTCACTCTTCATCAAACACTTTAAAATGTAAATGACTATTTAACACAGTTCTCCCTACTGGGAGGGTTTAATGGTGTGAAGCAAAACACTGCCTTATTTCCATACTGCAGCAGAGAAAGAACTCTGCTGTTGTTTTCACATTACCCTGCTGACAGAAGGCTGAAATTGCTTTCTGCCTATTTATGCCGAGTTGAGTCATGACGACATTCAAAATTCAAATCTGAACGTGACGTTGGACAGCATAAAACATAAAGCAGAATATCGGCTGTGATCACGCAAAAACATGGCCAAACAGCAGAAGAGGAGATTAAATTGTTAGTTTTGTGCAGTTAAAGTTCTTTTTACTGGTGTAATCTGAATGTTTCCTCTGCTGTTGATCGACCCACAGTACATGATTGTAACTATTGTATGTACCATACATACCCTGTAGACATACTATAATATGTCCACTGTGATATACAGCATATATCTATTGTATTTCTGCCTGTACTGTAATATTTTATTTGTATTAGTTCTGTGCAATGACAAATTGAATTTGAAGATACATCTATTATTGTTTTATATACTGTAATATAGTGAATTATACCACACTACCTACACACAGTGAACACATCTGCATTAACAGCAGCTACCACCCCTAAAAATGCCTGACCACCCCAGTAAATTGCTGTCAAATTTAACACATTAATTTAGATCATTTAAAAAAATAATGTGTTGAAAAAGGGAAATTAATTGAATGATGTTATGGCCTCATTTTAGACTAAGTGATAGGCTTAGGTTTAGTGAAAAAAATACATTATTTGGAAAAATGTCTGAAGATTTGGAAATAAAACAATTTGCCAGGTATATTTCTATGCTTTACTAATGTGCCACAATAATGTAATGTTTTTGAGTCCAAACATCTAAATTTGATGTCATTGATGTACATGATTGTTTGTGAGTAAATCAGCATGATTTCTGTCACCTCTTAAAGTCTCACCCTTTGGCCACCCTGTGAATATTTTATGTTGTTCTCTTCTGTTTATAAAAAGAAATACATTATAAAAGTATAAACTATAATTATTGCTACCTGCTAAAATCCATTAACATTTTCAATGTGAGCATGTTAGCATTTAGCTTAAAGCATGAAGTACAGCCTAACAGAGCTACTTCTTCTTGTTTGTGGTCCTCAAAGCTTTCTTGGTGTGCCACTGATTCACAAGGCAAATAAAGTTTCAATTCTGTCCACTCTGGCAAACTCCTTACCCCTTTGCATGATTAAAAGGAGTAAGAGACATAGAAGAAAAACGCCTTCTGATGTGGATAAGCATTGGGAATATTCAAACCTATTCTGAGATAAAAAATAAATAAAAACTGTCTGAAATGCAAGACAGGATCATCAGCTTGGGTCCTTATCTCTGAGGGAGAGAAAAAAAAATAGATGGAGGTATTTATCTCTGAGAGGATGCCTGCTTTGATGCTCCTTTGCAATAAATCTGTCTCCAGTCTTCAAAGGAACAATACATTCTCTGTGGAACAAATTCTGTCAGCGTGACGCCTCAAAACCTTCATACATGCTTTGTCTGATTCACTGACTTAGTGTCTTTAATTGTTTCCCTAACCTTTGTTTGATAAAGTAATTGAGATTCTTACGGCTGAATATCTTCTAGTTTTTACGATCAACTACCCTCATTGTTGTGTGGGCATTATACTGAACAGGTATTTTAGTAATACCAGGAACAGAGAGGAAGTAGCATTGCAAATCAATCATTTCTATTGTCTTTAAACATATTCACTCTCTAGAGAACAATGGGAAGGAGAACCAATTATAGGTTTGGCACACACAATGATAAAGGGCAGATATTCTAGAAACATGCATTGGCTTTAGGTTAGCTAATTAGTTTTCAAATTGACCCATTCATCTTAATCTGAAGGACTTCAAGATAGGAAGACTATATTACTTAGCGGTGCTGAAGAGCCTTTGTCACGGATGGACAATGCATGGATCCAACTACGCTTTGAAAATACTGAATAATTGTACGAGATTAAAGCATGAAGAGACAGTCCAAACAGACTTTACCTGTGTGGCTGCAACCATATAAATGAGCTGTAGTAGTGGGTATTGTCATTCAATTAACCATCATTAGGCTACAGTGTTATACACACAGCTGGACTTATTTTATTAATTACATCATCAATGTCTGCCATGCTTTATTTTCCCCCCAGATATGTTAATAATAAAAATAACTAAAAATACCTCACCTAAGCAACCCATAAAGCATCTTAGAAGTCAGAATTAAGCAGGTTTTTGGATGTTTTCCTGGAAACACAAATAACATTTGATGTGACGATTAGGGGTGTCGCGATATACTGATATCGATGATAACAGTGATGTTTTTGAAGTGAATTATTGATATCATGTTAACAATACACACAAGATAATATTGTGCAAATTATCCACTGCCTCTCAAATAATTTCCATTTCTTCCCATTCTTGCTTTGTTTCCAACAGAGTAGGTCGTGGTAATTCATTTGACAAAAAAGAGACAAAACACAGAGTAAAAGTTAAAGATAATTTTGTCTGACTAGTATTATTCATGTATTTATTTATTCTATAGCTATTGCAACAATGTTCTTATCCGGAATTTTTTTGGCCATGATAATCGGGTAGTGAAAATCTGATATCGTGCAACCCTAGTGGTGATGACTGGTAAAACTGCAAAAAGAGACCATACACTGGACTGAACAAAACTATTATTTTCCCCTACTTTCATAATTTTAGAATACTGTGCTTATAGTTGAATCATAGTTGAATACAGATTGAAAAACGAAACTGCAAACCCATAATCATCACAATCAATCAATAAACTACATTTAGCCCAGATTGGATGAGAAACGATGTCAAGCTTTTCACGTATATATATATTTTTTCAGCTATTACATTGGATTCCACTTAAAATGTGTTACAGAGGTAGCACTTTAATTATTATTATTAATTTCTGGAGCTGTGTGGATGCATATTTTCCTCCAACTGCCTGCTTCCAGAGCTTGTGCTAAGCTAGGCTAAACAAATCAGTCTCAACCACAACAAACAGGTGCTTTCAAGGGTCAGCATTCATAATTTAGTGAAGAACGAAATGCAAAAAACCCCACAGATGTTGTGCCTGGAGTTCACAGATAGTGTGAGTTAGCTGTGATTATTTTAACATGTATTACAAACTATAAGGTATTCATTTATATATCCAGCCAGTTCATAGTCAGTGTAAGTTAAAGCAGCTGTAAAGAAGTGTTAAAGCTTTGGTTCAGAACAGCTTTGGAGCTTGACATGGACCGTGCCAATTGTGAAGACAGGCTCATTAAAGGCTGCCTCCCCTTGTGTGACAGCAGTCATTTGTTTAAGAGCCTATCTTCTCTCCAGCCAACCCAGATGCGATGAGTCAAAGCGTAAGAGCACTCGCAGAGACACCTGACAAATGACAGTGTATAACCTACCTGCCTCGGATCGCAGCAGCATCTCCTTGGAAGAATAATGTCCGAGAGGAATCAATTTCCTGCAATGAATCTAAGCTGAGACAAAACTCTGCAAGATGTTTATGGGAATATGTTTACAAATATGGTCTGACAAGAAGTCGACCTTAGATGGAGAGAGAATTTAATATGTACAATAGCAGATGTGGGTCAGATTATGCCATTCAATAAAATACATTTATGGCAACATCACTGAAAGGCTTTCAATAAAATAGCAAAACCGTGTCAGGTAGGCGTCGTTTTTGTATGCTCTAACTCACTGCCTCAATGGGTAAAACATACAGATCGGTGACTAATTAAAGGGAAAACCTGAATAAAGAAATTAGAGAAACATGTGAAATGCAGATACTTTCATACAGGACATAAGGGATCATTAAATAGGATCCATTTAATTATGGGTGAATGGAGAGGGTTCCAGAAACTAGGAGGTTTGTGTTGTTTTTTTCCTTTAAATTGTCACCCATCTGTAGTTCTGGACTGTAGAAAGGTACACAAAAACTTTTCTTAGTTACCCTGAAGCTGCATTAAAGAATATTATTCATCTGGAGTAGTATATAGCAGAGTCCTGGATCATAAAGTTCCACCTTTAAGCCAACATGAACAAGAAGTCTTCTACATGCACTGTGTTCCACTCCTCTTCAGATCTTTGCTAAACATGACTGTTGCATTTCATTCGGAGCAACCTTCACCTTCTCTGCTCCTTGAGATTACTGTGATGCAAAGCGATCCATCCAGAATGAGTGTTCGCCATAAAATACAAACAGCAGCTTGTGAACCTCTTCAAAATATGTAATAATCCTTTCAGACCCTGTTCAACACTCATTTAGACCAGGATATCACAGTGATATTACATGTGGTAGAAATAGAGCTCCCTCACCTGAGAAGATAACCCAAGTGTGTCAATACTGCAGTGTTTGCCATGTGTATATTTTCCAGCTTTTATTCATAAAACATGCAGTTCGGGAGGTGTATGGGAAATAAGAATAGAACGAAAATCATGAAGCAAAAAGCAGAATTTCAACTCCACATTTTTACTTATATATAAACATATAAAGATCTCATCTGTAAAATGTGGCATTCATAACACATCATTGACTCAGAAGAACCATTTTCACCACGAAAGGATCCACATACGTCACAGATCCCTGAGGCTCAAAGCAACCCAGAACCTGGAGCAATTTAACATTAAAAATACCTTAAACATGACATTGTATAATATTCACTTTGTCGATTTAAAATATCCCAATTTCAGGAGAAAAGAAACCGGTTATAATGTTGACCCATATACTGCAATGCTAGCTGATCTCCAGTCTCTAATTAAAATAAAAAATTTGTCTCAGCTTTTTAATAAGACATAAAACAAGCAGTAGTAGCTATGAAGGATTAAGGCTGCTATAGCTGTGTGCTGTCTGTATTTCACTTCCATTATAGCAGTCTCCCTCTGGCTGTATCGAGTGTCTCCTGCTCAGGATGTGGTGCAACAATTAATCCTCAGATTGATTCACTTCCTATTGAATTGCCCCCTAACTCAAGCTGTAATTCAACCTGTCCCTGTTAATCCTAGACCCTGCTTCACTCACACAACTTTAAAAAAGGGGCGAGAAATGTAGCAACTGTTAATTCATCAGTTCCGACTGTATTGAAATCCCATTTGTGTTACAGCTAGGAGCTCACTAGTGTGGTAGGAGTTCATGTAGTCAGTTAACATTTTATATTATTTTTAATTATTATTTTATATTATTATATAAGTTTTAAATCAATCAATCAGTCCGTCCAAAGGTAACAAAATCCCACCAAGCAGCAACTTTATAGCTAAGTTATTAACATGTTATATCTTTTTTGTTAAATTTATACAAAATCTAAAGTGTTTAAACATAAAGTTGTGGTTTCACTCTGGGTTATGGGTTGGACTAATTGCTGCAAGTTCTTTTTATTCTTTGGTCTTTGTACAAAGGAATCACAAAAAGCTATGCTTCTAGTCTGATTTTGTACATCTGTGGACAGAGTGAGGCTAGCTCTTTCCCCCTTCCAGTCTTTGTGCTATGCTAACTAAAATCCCTAAACTATTACTTTAAAGTGCTCAAATTTGAACTTCTACAATTCATTGACCATCGGACAAAGTCTACCTGCTGTGCAAGATTGACAATCAAATGCTCCGGCACAGATTCTAAATGGACCTTGTGGGGAGAATGCTTTGTGGTCCAAAAATCTTGTTCACCCTTTGGTTGAGTTTTTTTTTGTTTTTTTGTTAATGAACAATACAACACCTGCAGTTGAAGCACAAAGTGACTGCTGGTGAGAAAATACAGTAGGTAGGTGTCTGGCAGTGGAGGATGAGCCTGTCTGTTCCTTTGTTTGAAAATGAAAGAAATCCAAGCAGTAACCAAAGATAATCTGATGACAATATTAAAGGTAAAAGAAACAAGCAATTTATTTTGTTCTATTGAGACAAAAAACACATCGAGCCAGTTATTCAGCTGTACTGTAGCTGCAGGATTTAAAATGTGCTGCAGTCTTAGATTGCCTCTGATCACGTTTCCATTGATAAAGTGTTGGAGCAGCATTTTTCAGTGAGTGAGATTTCATATCACTGTTAGGAGATAATATATTTATATTAAAAGGCTCTCAGTGCAATCAATCTTTCCTCAGGGACATGAAAAAGAAGCTTAATAAGTTCTATCAGCAGCAGCTTTTTTTTGGGCCTGTTCATTATGATTATAGTGCAGCACTATAGGGCTCAAGGGGCCGCTTTGAAATTGTGAGAACAAATATTTCACAACTGGGAAAATTTGTGTGGGGTTCAGTCAGCCAGTTGGTTTAAACCACTGACTTTTGGGGACAGTATGCTGTGAACATCATTGTGCAACATGAGACGGTAACAATACTAATCCGCTTCAAAGGCAATGTGCTTGTCACAAGTCCTTTAAAAGCTCACTCGCCCAGTCAAAAAGTGCCAGAGGGAAAACCACGAGGCTGCACTTTGATCTTTCCAGGTCTATCACTTTTGATAAGAGCTTCTGAAGTAAATGAGGAAAACATTGTCATTCAAGAAGCAAGCTTGGCTGTATGGCACGTTAATTAATGTAAACTGCTGGAAGCGCAAGCTGCACTGCAAGAAGTTGAAATTCTGCGTCTTTTTGTTTGGTTTCTCATATGTTTTTTGGCAATGATTTAATCCTCTGAAAACACGTGTTAACAATTTCTGACAGCGCTTCAAGATCACGCAAGTTTGAACCGTCTGAACTTTATAGAACTCGACATTTGTCAAAGAAGCTGTAAGAAGAAATGTAGTTATCAAAATCATCTGAACTGGAAATGAGCAGAATACAGAAATGGGCAATATGTTAAAGCATTAGATTGATATACTGTACATGCAATGCAGGAAGCCAGATATATTTAATGTACCATTCAATTACAACATTCATCACCTAATGTGCAATGCTAAATTAAGTTGCTTCTAGCCTGCAGTTGGAGAAAAGCCTCAAGAATCACAAGATTGTAATTTGTACGGATTAATGTATTATGTAATACAACTCTCTGCAGCTTTTGTTCAATTCATCAATGCAACTGACCGATTACCTTCTTAAAATAGTCCAATACAAACGTCTGAAACTGAGAGCTGCTTATTTCTTCATCACTGTAGACACATAATGTCACGTAAATATGTGAAACTAGATAAGCAGATAATCCTCAGCGGAGGCAGAGATTGTGTTCTTCAGATACCACCTGTGCTCGACTCTACCTGTTAGTTACGAGAGGAGAGCTTGTATTGATTTCTGTTTGAGCCTAGATGAGAAAACATTTCTCTGAACTCTTTGATGTGTGAAACCATTCATGGCTTTTCTTTGGCTTCAAACCTCTTTAGCTCCTCAGCCGTTTACTGCTCCTGACATTACCGAGAGTTATGGTATTGCACTCTTAGATTGTACCCTGAAGACAAACATGATAAAGCCAGTGTGTACTCTTACATCCTGTAAGGTGTCGCGTAGAGAGTAAAGACATTAAGAGGGTAGTAGGTCTATATACTGTAGAGCCACAGCTCTACAGAGTTTGCAAGTGTTTCACTCACTGCACCAACAAAGAGGTTTTGAGATTATTTTGAATACTAAATGAACCATGTCACAATATAAATACTGTGGTAAATGCTCCTCTCAGTTTGAGGGGAAAACAAAACTGGCATTGAAGTGACATTCCCAAACCACGATGTAACCTGAAAATAAACAGGAGGGTGTGAGAGCATTTACAGCTCATTCTCCCTGTGATAATGAGAGCCCGCTGAGTCAATCAGCAGAAAGCTAACATGCCGGTGGGCGTCTCCTGTGGAGGCACCCCGTGTCTGCTGAGCCTGAAATCTAAATATTCTGCAGTTGTTGACTTATTTAAATGAGATGGATGTTCCTTTCATGCTACATGGCAGTCCTCAGACATTTGCAGGATGATTTGAGACACCCGTATGGGGCATTTTGTTCTCATGCTCACATTTCTGGGTACAATTTGGAGTAATTTCCTGCTGCTGTTTGTACAGTGAAGCGCTTCAGGCTGTGTTTAGAAGGTTTTGCTGGAAAGCTTACATATATCCATCTTATTGAGAATGGGCTGGGTACTATTACTGCCACGACTTTCACTTTAAATATTAAACTTTCAATCACCGATGCGGATGGGTTTAGATATTTTTGAATTCCCCAATTTAATGTAAATAATTAATAATGTAAAACATTTGTAATATCAGTAAAAATATTTTAAGACTAATATTTAAAACCCTGGTTCTTGGCAATAAAAGTAATGGTTACATTGTTTATTCAGTGTAATAAACATATGACAAATATTCATATATGAAATAGCTCTTTGTAACTCCAGCTAGCCCATAACCATAGACAGATTATAAGACAATGATGCCCTGGACACTGACATGTTAAAGACCCCCCAACCCTCCTACATAGGAGGAAGACACCCTCTTTGTAGTCTTTTAGCATTTCTTTGTGGTCATTTTGTGTGTCTTTATAGTCGTTTCATTGGCTTTCTTTCATGCAGAGGCTTTGGTCAAGGGGTCCTCTGCATCTATGATACTAACAAGTCAAATATCATCATATGATTTTTGTAGGTGGGCACCATGGGTGGCTAACCAGAATCAGGGGATCCATTGCTGATCACTAGAGACAACATTTTGTCTCTTTGAACTGGAGTTGAAAATCCTTTATCTGTGCCTTCTCACAAATACCCATAAATAAAGATATTTGAACTTCAGAGTGCACTCAATATGATAGTACTACTGTTGTTACTGTTACTGGAAATCATACTTGAAGATCCTGTTTTATTTTACAGTTCTGATGCCGCACATATCACTGTGCAAAACTCACATAAGAGTGATGAGGATACAGTAGGAGACAACTAACTGTGAACATGAGACGCATCAGTCTCTGATCAATAACGAGCTTATGACAGTGATGGACTGCAGGAATTGCAGAGAAATTGGAGAGACAAATTGTCCGGAGCTCAGAATACACGGGTCCACCTTGTTTCAAGGTCACTGCTTTGTTGCTAAATATGAAGTGATTGCTGTCAGGCATGATCTCCAAAAGTTCCTTTTACTGCATTAAATGGTTCATTAGTGATTTTACTTGTGTGTTGCACATGAACAGTTCATTGATTGCTGCTAGTTGTAGAAGACTTGGGGTATGTTTGTATTTTGTTTTTTAAAAATGTCATGATTCATATTGTAATGTCAGCCATGTTGATTTATGTCAACGCTACAGCCTGGAGAACAGGTGGAAACATTTAATGGCTGGAAGATATCAACATACAATATGATGCAATATTTTCATGATACTGAAGCTCTTCTGCCCTCACTATAAATGCACGGCTATGCAGCGAGCTAAACACACTTCCATTAGACAGTGGATTGGCTCCAAGGTTTTTAATGGGAGCAATTATGAAACTGAGAAAACAGAATTGGACAAAAACGTCAATAATAGTGATTATTAATCAGAAAACAGTGAGATTCCATAAACAAGAGTTAGGCAAAAGGTATTATAGAAATTAATTTCACACAAAAGTATGGATTAGCACTTAAATTAGTTACTATAGATACTTTATGCCAAAGGAAGTACAGCATAATAATCCACAAGACTTAAAAAGGTAAAATACACAACAGTTAGCCCAGCAATAATTCAGTTACTTAATGTTATATTAGCAACACATAAACTCCAGAAGGCTATAACAGCTGGCTTGGTTAGCAGTAAGTTGATCATAGAAATACTAAACTCTACTAAATCACAAATAAGCAATCACAAAACAGCTATAATAGAGAGAGTGCCTGCATATAATGCTCCACTAAGTATAAAGTACTAAATAGTTTTCCTAATTACACTGTGCCGTCAAACGTAATCACTGCCAAGATTATGTTCACAGCCAATGCTTATTTGAATTAATGAAGTGCTACATTTGTTTACCGCACTGGAGTCGCATGGCAGTAGTCAGGATGGATGTTGGACGTTCAAAGCACAGGACTTTGTCACCACAGACGACGTTCACAGTCCCATCGAGTTCCGTCTCTAGTTAGGTTTAGGCAACAAAAACACTTTGGTTAAGGTTGGGGAAAGATCATAAAACACTGTAGTCATTACAAGCAGATAATAAATAGCAAGCTTAGATATTTTGGAGGCAAACAAATGCAATATGTTGTCAGGCAACGTTTCACTGATACTTTCATTATCAACATTGTTGCCAGATATGTTAATTAACAACATTTTCTTAATATGTTAACAGAAAACATAATCGGTTCAGCATTACACTTCCAATGTGTTCAAAATGTGTTTGCTGTTGCAAATTGGTTGTATCTATATATGTAATTAATAGAAGACAGGGTTGCTAGATGTGAATAACATGAGTGCAACAGATTCTGTGTCTTATCGCTTTTAGGTCTGTTATTTTCTCATCAAGCAGATTAACTGTCACTCCTTGGCTCTTCGGCCATCTTTGTTGTGATTCTGAAACAGAGATCTTTTGTTAAAAACCATGCAGGGCGTGGAATGTTTTTTCATCCAGATGGTTGGAAGAGTTTTACCAGCGTTTATGTATGCTAATACATGAGAGGCACTAACTAGGGCTACATGTAGCCTGCAGCCTGCTATGTGCCTGTAAAGAATTAAAACATAAATTCCAAATGAGCAAAATCACGTAAGCCTTTAATCGGTGTGCTCTATTTCTGTGCTATTTCTCCAAACTCTGTAACCATTAAAAATGTTATAATTTAAGGACAGAATTGCCTTACAAATTAGACCTAAATTGTGATCATCATTTGCCTCTGCTGTGGTGTTGTTGCCACTGGTGTTTGTCAGCATTAACAGCTCATATATCCAGATCTTCTAATTTTATTCTGT
Organism: Dicentrarchus labrax; assembly: GCF_905237075.1. Lineage (NCBI taxonomy): Eukaryota > Metazoa > Chordata > Actinopteri > Moronidae > Dicentrarchus > Dicentrarchus labrax. The sequence continues at coordinate 12,638,768 of NW_026136720.1, read as the reverse complement.
TTTGCTTCCGTTAAAAGGAAAAACATGGTTATTCCATCGGTGTTTCTCCTGCTCCATCTGCCATTGTGAGAAAATGTGAGTGCTTCATTAGAGCTGGAAGAACATCATCTTCCTTCTGTTTCATGTTGTAAAGCATCGAGCAGATTTCCTACAACACTCAACCAGGTGGCACATAAAGTAGAGGCTGCCAGCCTTGTCTGTGTTTGTTTTATTGCCGCTAAAATGCTACAAGTAGCATATTTAAGCACTGACTAAAGCAATGATACTACAACATTCTTACATTGTAATCACTACAGCTTCAGGTTACAATACTGAATAAGCACTTATATATGTGACTTCTGTTACCCTAAAAAACCTCTCCCAATTAAATGTAAGTTTAATTGGAAGTTTCTGTAGCTCAGCTGGTTTTAAACTCAGCGCCCCAGTCTCATTACACTTTCTAGCCCCTCTAAGGATATACTATTAAGGCAGCCTATTACCTCTCCTGTGTTGTTGTCCCTAGCAGAGGCAGAAGCACAGAAAAACAACGATTTGCAAACAGTGCAGCCAACAACACAAAGCTGGAAATCAATACCTAAGTGTGGTACCGTCACACTGCCAATTGCTATCTAGTGCTCATACAGAGTTGTTCCTTAAGTGGACTAAACCTGGAATTACAGAAATGAAAGCATGATTGATTCCTCGCTTGTCACCGAGGGATACAAGCAATAATGCTCACAGGTTTAAAATAAGACGTGTGCTACTTGACCAAAGTGGCTTTCTGAATGGAACCCGTATTTGTGTTGAAGGCAAAGTGTGACGGTAATCTCACTGCAAGCCTGAAACCAATAGAATATACTAATCACGTTCGGGAAGCAAAAGACACCTTTGGTTTAAAATACAAACACACACACACACACACACACACACACACACACACACACACACACACACACACACAGTGTGAGTATTTTATTCCTCTGTCTCTATTCCTCAGGTACAATGACAGGCTTCACATAAAAAAAGAAATTATTTTTCTCTCTGGAAGAAAAAGCGAGTACGTTATGTGACAAAGAAAGATAGCAGGCTCCCAGAATAGCATATATTTGGCCGGATGAGAGGGATTGTGATGATTAGTGTCTGATACTTCTGGGTCATTTTCTCGATTTTGAACTTGGGTTAATCATGAGGGATGAGACCGTTTCCAGTACAATCAAAGGGAGCTGAATTTGTAACTAAAGGACTCTCCTGGAGAGGATTTCATCAGACGGACAAAAGCAGATTTGGGTGACGAGATCATTTCATTTGGTGCTGCATCTACCATCTCTGCACAGCTTGGTGGGTGATCTAATGCAGCTGGGATCTCATCTAGAGCAGTGCTGGTAGTTTGTGGGTGATACTAAAGGGCGTCAACCACACTCCAGTGTGCCATTAATTCACATCACACAAATTAATCCAAGTGTAGGCCTCTGCCACACACAGAGAGCCCCTCTGCTTTTCCCACCATACGCAAAATATTCCAGCACTTCTGCACGCAGCCACATTTTGGCACGCAGTTGAACACAAACGTGAAAGCTAGAGGGGGAAAAAGAGAGAAGAAAAAAACTTGGAAAAACTTGAAAAAATCCTGTGTCAGAGTTTTGAATAATTCAGAGTGCAAGTCAACGTAGGCCGTCTAGCCTGAAAGGAGTCATAAATACCACACACATGTCAAACCTTCATAGTGTCTGCCACATCTGAACAGCAGACAGTAACACTTGGTCTGTTGACAGCGTTACAACCCACACATACTGCAATGCACACTTTTCTTGCAAGTTGCAAGCCATCATGTTAATTTTTGTCATTAATCATTAATATTGGTTAGAGTCTCATATGTCTGTATGGTAGCCTAAATATAAGGCTACAGCCAGCAGCGATTAGCTTAGCATAGCACAAAGACTATAAACAGGGGGAAACAGCTCAGTCTCTGTATAGCTGAAGAATCAAGTGGACATCTGCTGGAGTAAGACTCCCCTGAATATTGATATTTCCACCATCAAAAAGTGCTTGTCCTTAGCACAGCTTGTTTCCTTGGAAACATGTCCTGCTCTCTCTGTCGCCTGACTTTGATTTCCTACTTAAAGTCCTACTCCTGTGTGGAGCTGCTATCTACACAATAGTCTGAAGTGATAAATTCATATCTGTTTCTTTCTTTTTTTTCATTGTTGCCTTCTTTTTCTCTTATCTCAGCTCACTGGGTTTTTAAAATAGGACTATATCCCATCATAAAACAATTGCTGCTCCAACAACGTAATATTCTCCTCATGTATTGTAATCGCTGTACGGGAGTGTTGTCTCACAGAAACGAGAGTAAAATGTCATCCACCCTCCAGGGAGAGCTAACGCTACTGCCAAAGCTCCTTAATGTAAGATAATTAATCACGTTTCAAGAATATACCTTCAAGAATATACCTTAAGAAGAAAACATTCAACTGTAGCTTATTCTGATGAGGTGAGTAATAGAGATTGCATGTTGCACTGCAGCCTCGGTTCATACAAATAGTGAAATAAACATAATCTCCTCTGCTACTATTGAGCTAACACATACTACACTGTATATTGTTCATTCACAATGTCACAACACAGATAACAAGTAGTCAAAGTGATCAATTAGCAGAAATTGTATCCTATCCTATTTTTACATCAATATCAAATTTTCAACCTGCTGATAAATCTCCTCCTCAGTGACTCAAAAAAAACATACAAATAAAACAAATTAAAAATTAAATTTCTGAATTTGCAAAAGTTGCAGTTTCATTCACATTGATTTGGTTTTGTATCCTTTAAAACTACTGTTAGTATTGTATACTATTCTGATTAGTAGTTTTCAGCATTTCGGTGCACAAAACTTGTGCGTAAACTTCAGTGACATTCATTGTATTCTCCAAGTAAAATAAATGAAGATCACTCATATGCATATATTCAACACAGCCTCTTTGTCTATTCAACAACCCAGTGATCGAGGCTAGATCACAACATGTACTCTTGTAGACTAGTTTATGTACCACACAGATATTCAGATTGAAGTTCCCAAGCTTTAAAGGTCCAGTGTGTAGGATTTAGTGGCATTTAGCAGTGTAACTCACTGAACACTGCTTGCAAAGTGTGTAGGAGAAACTACTGTGGCCATGAAACTTACAAAGAACACAAAAGGCCCTATCTACAGCCAGAGTTTGGTTTGTCTGTTCAGGGCTACTGTAGAAACATGGCGGTCCAACATGGTGGCATCTGTAGATTAAAATTACGTCTAAGGTAACAAAAACACAACAATTGTTATTTTCAGATGATTATACACTATTGAAAACATACCTATGAATATTATATCCCATTTCTGACAATAGATCATCTTAAATGTTACACACAGCAGCTTTTATTTTGTGTTTCAGTAGTGTCTAACACAGAAACGTGTCCAGGTTTGAGTCATTTTTGCAGTAGTAAATTGACTCAGACTGTTTGCTTGGACGTACATCAGGGGTTTAACCAGTCTAGACAATGTTTCAAGTGGTGTCAGGTTCATTTGTCTAATGTCATCAGTGCTAATAGCTGACTGACCAGTGGCACATTTGTTTTCATGGTCTTTAAACTAATGAGGTGCAGTTTCATGGTTTATGATGTTCTCATCCCCAGAATGTCCTTTTATTCATCTCAAGGGAAAAGCAAAGTTAGGATATTTGAGTATACTATCCAAAAATGCATTTACACCAATAAGATATAATCTATGAACCCTGAATGGCATGTTTTTCTCAAATAAACTAGATGGACCTTCATAGCAAAAATGAGCAAAGTCTCCTTTGTAACAAGGTCATATACATTTTGGAACTTGACGGAGAGAGACTCTGACAGCTTCAGATGATTTTTCTCACCAAACCGGTTGTCGACAAAAAATAAGCAGGCAAAGGCTGTTCTGACCTTAAGAGTGCACAATGATACACAAATGTAACCAGACACACAATGAGAGGCAGTCACACAGATACATTCTCAGTGCACAAAGTGAACACACACCTACACACTCATGTCCTACAATACAGATAAAGAGCAAGGAAATAAGAGACACACAGAAAGGGTGTTAAAGTATGTTGCTGCATGAATTGCATGTATGGTCACAGAAAATATGGGTATTGTGTAATATCAAAAAGGAAAATGCTCATATTTGCCTGTTAGTCTGTACAATACGCCTCCAGAGAGTGAGACATGTTATAGCTTTTGGCTTTTCATCCTGTTACCTCAAACAGCCATCTGTTTTACAAAAAGGAACACTGTTTGAATAAAGCACATGGGTGAATCCCGGGACAACAATGGAGCCTTTAAATTCACAAATTAGTAGGGCGTGCACACATTTTCAAAAAAGAGTCTTCAAAGAAAAATTGTGCAACAATAAATTGTTGTTGCAAGCTCACCCTATTTATTTATTAATTCTATGGATGTTTGTTCATGGTTGCTAAACACTTCACAAAGGACTTATTTAATACAAAGATAACAGGTAGAATCCTGAGTTCCAGTAAGCTAATTTCATGTAGTGTGACTTTTCACATTAATATAACATTCATAGATATATTTTCATTAGCGTATAATCATATAATAATATAGGAATGGTTGTGTTTTCGTTACCTTAGAATGAGCTGTTGTTATCTACAGACGTTGCGGGTTGACTTTTATGGAGTCCGCCATGTTGAACCGCCATGAGTTCGTGGCCACCATAGTTTCTCTTACACACTTCACAGTTTGTTCTCATTCCCAGGTCATCAGAAACATATGCAAGTGTTCAGTTAGTTGCAATTTGCAACTTCACCACTAGATGCCGCAAAATCCCACACACTGGTCCTTTAAGTCACAACAAAGGCATTAAAATGTTATCAATCTTATATTGAAAGTTGGAGCACTCAAGAAGGATATAAGTGCTATCTCCTACATTTTTTTACGAGAAGCCTTTAAAACTAAAATAATTCAATAATTTACCAGGAAAATGCAATTATTAGAGGAAAAAAAAACATACAATTTGAGTATATTTTTTCTTTGTTCCTATCCTGTTAATCGGCTTGTGATGCTTTGGGGGGATCTTGATCCCCCAGGTTGGGAACCACTGTCCTGCAACTAATTTGCTGTCCTTAAGAAATATATGTCAAGTAATAGATATAGAGATCTTTTTTCAAATATATGAGCGAGACAGACAGAGGGAGAGAGGGAGGGGATGTGGGGAGGGGGCATCTATTGATTTGACAGCCAGTTAATGCAAGTCTTTTGTTACCTAATACAGTCTGATCTATCACCAATCACATCCTACAGCAGAGCACTAAATGTGATTTACCCCGAGCATGTTGATCCTCTTTCAATAAGACACCTGGGAAAAGAAGAAGCAATAATAAAGAGAGGATTTCTGCAAGCAGTGACTCATACTGATGAGCCAACTGCGTGACCTTACGAATGTTAAACGAAACAAGCAATGTACTCAGGTTCCCTAATATTTTATGAACCTTATGACCTTCAATTTGTAATTACAGTGTAGTAGTATGTACTGTTTTACTGTATAACTCAGCTGCTCTTTGTCTGTAGGAATTTATAAATGTGCTTTTGAATGGAACCGCTCTTCACTGTGCATGCTGAGGTATACAAGAGGCTTTTGTAAGGCCTGTTAAGTGATCACACACATAGTAAATACAAGACCATCTACTTCATTTGATCTTTTTGTTTTCTAAAGAGATTAAGTGGAAATTTTGATAAGCATCGGTTTTAAGGGCCTTTTCCCTGCTGTGAAAATTTTGGGGAATCGGAACAAAGAAAAACAGACTAAGCAACCCCCATAGTTTCCCTTTTACATTGAAAACAAATGACTGATAAGACAGGAGTGCTAATTACATTTAACTATGCACAATTTTTAAAGCATCAATTGATGTTTTTTTAAGCTATTACACAGTTTCTTTAATCCCAGTAAGTGCTTATTTGATGCAGCCGAAGATAGCGATCCAATCAGAACCAAATCAGCCAGTAAGCCATAAAGCTGCAGAACCGCATATCTGTGAAACCAGTTGAGCATAAAGTTGGCTCTGTGATTCAAATTGGTATTTTCTGCTGCCTTATTCTAAACAGATGAAGAGATAAAGGCAGGAGCTTGTTGCTTTGCAATCTCTGCGTGGAGTGAAACAAAACATATTGGAAGAAAGTTTAATTTTAGCATCTTCCCACAGGACATTCCTTGAGCACTGCACCTATTGAATATTTCCACCTGACACATCCTATAACAGAAGAAAGCCACACAGACGATCCCAATAGGAACAATGTCGAAGGTCACAGTGAAATATGCAGAGATTTGCTTGTATGTTAATGTTGTATGATGTATGTTTTTATTTTGCTTTGTTTGACCCTGGGACAGTCTATCTGTCAGACACCTTTGAACAAGATATATCAACAACTACCAGCCATGACATGTGATAAGTACTGTATATTCATGGTCCCCATAGGATGGCCCCTAATGCGTTTGGAGACCCCTTGACCTTTTTCTAGTGCCAAACCCAGGCCAAAATTTTTACTATAAATATTAATTTTCCACTGACAGTGTGCTATGACATTTACTGAGGATATTCACAACCCCCAGAGGATAAACTATTTTCATTTTGAACACTGCATGAGCTTTCCTACACCACCGTCCTCAGGCCAAAATGTCAAACAAGCTATTTCATCGTCCGATAAGAAGATTGCCATGATATTTTCTGAGCACGCTCAAGTTCCCAATGGGATGACCCTTTTTGATTTTAATGACCCCCTCCCCCGAGATAAATCTAACCTTTTTTAGCTCCTCCACTGGTAAGATGAGAAAAATCCCCACTATGAACGCTCCATTCATTCACCTTTGTACTATTATAGTACGAGTATATTTCCGTACGAAGCCTTCGCTCTTCTGATGCCAACCTCCTGTTTCCAACACTGAGGACCAAGCATCGTACCTGGGGCGACAGAGCCTTCTCCATAGCTGCCCCCTCCCTCTGGAACTCTTTCACCAAACGCATCAGAGACTGTACTGATCCATCCAACTTCAAATCACTGATCAAAACCCACCTCTTTAGAACTGCTTTTAATGTTTGATTCATTGCTGAGCTATATATCTATATTTTAGTGTGTTGTTTTTATTACCTTTTGTTTTCTAATAACTAATGTGAAGTATCTTTGAGTTCCTAGAAAAGCGTTCTATAAATAAATGTATTATTATTGTTATTATTATTATTATTATTTGGGGGTTTTGATGAACATTGCAAGGGGTCACCAACTTCCAGTACTTGAGTTTGGTGTATCTGCTGTTTCTATCTATTTGAATGACTATGTCTCCTTGACAGAAACTGAATCAGCAACCTTTTTACTCATTGATTAATAGTAATATTCTTTGCTTCAAGCTGTGAAGATTTGCTCATTTTCTCTGTAATAACATTGTAAATTTAATGTCTTTGGATTTTGGACTGTTATTTGGACAAAACACGACATTTGAAGGGCGTTAGGAAAGTGTGTTGAGCATTTTTCACTGACTTTTTTTATAAAAGAAATTAAACAACGAATTGAGAAAATAATCTGCAATGAAAATGTTTGTTAGCTGCAGCTTTAGTTTTGTTTATAGTGTACAAAATACGAAAAGTGTAGGCAGATTGTGTGCAGTTATCTACCTGTATTTCACAGTATCTCACTAGGTCACCACAGTTTTAACCTAAAGCACTGTTTTTTTTTATTGTTTACTGTGGATGAATTCATGGGCATTCATCCGCCTCCTTGGATCAGCACCATTCAGGGTTTTTGTCCATAAACAGCAGTAAATGAAAAAAGTTTCTCTTGAAAAGTAACAAGAAAAATATTCTCCATTGTATATATAACTCCATTGTCCATATACTGTAGCTATTCAAATGTTTGCATTTACACTACACAAAAAAAATAATGGAAGTGACATCATTATAGAAACTCAAGGCGAAGAATCTTAAAGGGAAGTCCTGACAACTGTTTGCTAAAGTGAGAAATAGAAAAGAGATACACTACATGTTGTCTGTGCGACTCTGTTGTTTTTCCTGTAGACTCAGTTCAGTAAACAGACTTATTGTGAAATAAGCATGTCTTGAATATGTGCAATATACTGGAGTACAGTATTATTCGGTATTCGTAGTTAATGAGAAACATGCATACAGTGAATGCTTCCAATTCTTGAAAGCTGCTAACTGGTTCAGTTGTATACAAGCTGCGTCTTAGAGCAGTGTTGTCATAACATAAACCAGATGTCTTTTTGGGCTGCATTTTTTGACAGAGAAACACCTCTTTGGCATACAACTTTAGCTCAGTTAGAAGTAGCATAGATGTAGAAAATAACAGCCTAACCAGGGAGGACAGGTGAGAAAAACATGGGAGAGCGTATGACTTAAATAAATCATTACACGCCAAATCAAGAAATAGCACTGTTTTGAATGATACAAGTGGCTCTGCTCTGTCTGTAACCTATGTAGAGTGTGTCTGGATTGCAAGAGAATTACTTACACCCTGTTGTGGTACTTCCCCTGGCTGTTTGGGTTTGGATATGTCCCAGACAAAAGCCTGTCCAAATAAGATCAATGTGTTCGTGCTCCTCTCCTCTGAGTGGGTACTCTCCCACAGCTCCAGAGCCTGAAATGAGAAATAAAAGAGAGTTAGCACATACGAAACTTATGTTGGAGGGCAAAAATCTTGTTTATGTAAAATCACACATTCACGGCATCGAGGGACATAATTCAGATGCATCCTGTTACTTTAATCGCAATATAAATAAAACTCTGCATCATGGAGATATGCATGATTCAGAAAATTCATTTTGAGGATAATCTAGTCAAAGTGACATATCCAGGCCATTAGGATAGTACAAAGTACTGCCTGATACCTTTACAGCTCGGTTAAGATAGTGTGCCTAATTGTATCACAGCTAATTACAGCGTGGCAAAAGCCGTGTAATAAGAAACCAGGATAATGATCCATTACAACAGAGGAGGATCATCAGGATTTCTAGCACCTAGTGGGCTTTCTTGGTGCTGTGGTTGTAAACATATAATAGCTTAATGGCGGGACAATTTGGAAGCAGCTGGAGGCAAAGCAGCCGAGGCAGCTGTTTCAGCTCAGACCAGCAGAGGAGGGGGGAACAGTGCAAGCCACAGCACTGCATTAGCATAGAGCTCATCACAGCGCAAGAACACACTCACACAAACACACACACACACACACACACACACACACACACACACACACACACACACACACATACACATATTTATGTAAGCAAACATCACACTCAATAAGGTAGTAAAATAGTAAAACTGCAGCTTTAAAAAAAAAAAAAAAAAAGCAGAGACAGTCAAAATGTCGGCCTGTGTTTAATTCAGTGGGGCTCATGCAGAGAAGATGATCTTCAGCAGAGGTACAGACAGAGGACAGTTTATCACGCAGTCAAAACAAGAGAACGGCATAAAATTCTGCAACAAGAGCATCACATTGTTTGAGTTTGGGTCACTGTCTGTTGAAACCATTGTCACTCATCGCTGATAATAAAACACTTGACGGAGGAGGTATTGCCACAAATATTAAATCCAAATGCAGAACACTGCATGTAGTTGAGCACAGATATTGCTGCAGTTTCTCATATTCACGCTGGTGACAACAAACAGTGTTTGTAGACACAAGAACCCAGAAGACTTTAGGAGCTACAGCACCCTCTACTGGTAGCAGATCTCCTTTAGATCTGTGGTTCCTGAAAACATACCCAAGGTCCACAAGAAAAACCGTCACTCACATTCCCCTGCCCACAAGCTTAGAAACTATAATTTCGTGGCTTTGGGCAAAGTGATTTACTTGGACAAGATGACTGAGGTTTTCTGCTCCAGCTGATGTCAGTTCCTTAAGCATGAATCTGTCCTGTTTGTTGTTGGTCTTTGAAACTATGGACATAAAAAATTTTGCACTCCATGTGTTAAACAAAGCCAGTACATGTTTGTGTTTTTGATCCATTCTCGAAAAAGCTGGCCTCAGATGATTAGAAAACAACTACCTTAAGATATAAGCTGTCTTCCTGCTGAGTGCATGATCCACGCTTTGTTACGGACTGCGATTAAAAACAATAAAGCCGACTGGTGCTGCTCTGCTCTCAAGTGGAGAACCACTTGCATTCACTCTCAGCACAAGCACATATTGTAGACAGAGCTGAATTTGTTTGGCACCTGTGCAAACACACATACACACTCTTGCTCACATACACAGCCGTAACACCTATTTTTATTGTTGTGGCTCTGGAGAAGCTCAAACAGGAAGAGCAGTGGAAACAACAGCTTGTGGTCCATATTTGTGTTCCTCTCATTGCAGTTTTTAAAAATCTGTCTGTAACTGTTAATGCTAACAGACCTAAATCCCGGCATCCTTGAATGATTTGATTAAAAAAGAGAACGCCGCAATGTGAGGACAAATTGCATGGTGTGATATATTGCAGAGTAAAATCATCTAAAATGTCATTCCCACCTCAGATGCTCCAATACCAACATGCTGAAGGTAGAACAAGAGACACCTTTCACAGAATGAAAACCTCATGCTGTGACGGCAAAATCCTACAGAAACACTTTTACTCAGAGTCCTCTGCTCAAATAGATAAATGGCGGGTACATCCTTACAATAACAAAGCGCAAAAGATGAACAAGTAGCGGAGGTGCAGTAAGGCTAACAGCTGCACTGCTTCATCTACTGCAGTAAGTGTACATAAACAATCTCTTCCTTCTGGAGCTTTACTTGTATTTTTCGAGTGATTATGAAAAATATGGTAACGCTTGACCCGTGAATGTGACAAATAGGAAGCAGACTCTGCTTACAGCTGTGAACAATTACAAACAGTGGATGGAATGCTTATCCACTGCTGCTCTCAGGAATGTGCATCACTGCCCTTTGTCCTCTGAACAAATTGGGGGGAAAGACTATTCAAGACAGAATAATCCATGCATTAGGAGTGTTTTAAAGTAGTCATACTTTACATTCTTTTGATTTATACCAATGTTGACACCTGTGAAAATGCCAAAATACCTAGATGCATGTTTTACATTGTTCAATTTTGATATGAAAGTAAAGTGTATGTGTTACCAATGTTTGAGCCACCTTAAGATATCATAAAATGAAAACTGAAGTAAGTTTATATTACAGTTAAAATTGAAGTGCTGTAAATTCAGTCAATCCAGGTTTAAGCACTGAATTAAGCAGAAGTTTCAAAAATGAATGATTGGAATGAAAACGAATTAAAAGCACTGAAAAGTCAGTTGATGTAGAGGTGATTTAAGTGGAAGTCCTAAAAGAAATTAATGTCACTTCAAGTGTGATGAATGGCGACGCTGAAGAAGCATTATTGTTGCTGTTAAAAGATGAAGAACTGAGATCTGAAAGGGTTTGAAGTGCCAGTTGAAGTATGAGCACTGAAAGGAGTTGAAATGTCAGTTGAAAAAAAAGAGGTGAACGCAATTTTAAATGTCAGTTGGTATGTAAATCCCAGGCAGGAAAAACTGAAGTGTCACAGCAGCAAAAGAAAGTACTAGAACAGACACCTAATATAAAAAAGTAACCTTAAGAAAAATAGAAAACTTTATACATTATAAGCATCTATTATATCAAATATGAACTCTTGACTCACAGACAAACAAAAATAAAGTGAAGATATATTACCTGACGACAGCAAATACTGGGGGGAAACTGGCTTTTTCATATACTGAAAACATAATTTTAAATATCCTTAAACATTAATGTGATTTACCCTAGTTTTCAGTTTGCACATCACATCATATTTTACTTTCAACAGCTCCTTTCAACCACTGTAACACAGGGGAGAAAAGAGAAGTAAACATCCATACTTGGAAAACCAGAAGCTTATTTAAAGGAAAGCGAACAAAGTTTAAATTATTGACAGATATACTAAAAAGAAAGCTAAGATATCAGCATATCCAATTTCAAATTCTAAGCATATTTGTTTTTACTAAAACACACAACAGTTTGAGGTGTAAATCTCTGTGGGTTTGCACAGCGCTTTAGCCGTGCAAATGAGCACAGATCCTTCTTAAAAATCCTCATTCCAACCTGACAAGTTTAAACAAAGCAATTTCAGGCCCAACTGCACCTGCAGTATTGACATGCCTCGTCAGGGGTGTCTAGCAGGAAGACAATAATTTGTCTAGTAACACGATTGAAATGAGCTCAGAGTCTGGATGCTGTTGGCTGGGGGCAGAGTGACAGCTCGTAACAGGCCCACTATATAAAGAACACAGACTAATTGATTAATCTGAACTTGTTTACAATATACAGCTTTGGGATTAATGTGGTTTCGATTCTGAGATTGCACATTTTTATAACTTCTATGTACAAAATTGGTCATCAATTATATAAATCAGATACAACTTCAATTGTAGACTGTGATCATTTTAGAATAATGCTGGTGATATTCTGTATTATTGTTATTCTCAACAAATCCCACGAAAAAGCTAAAACCAAAAATGCTTTAGTCTCTCAATAGTTTCCAACATGATTATAGTCAAACAGGAGTAAACTGTGAATTTGTGGAGGACTGTTTTAAGCTGCAGATTAGTATTTACAGTATCAGGTAGTTATTTATGGGATGGACTCAAAGTAAACTACAGTACGGTGCCCAGGTTCAGCATAATGAGGGAACATGTCATCCAGTAATGTCACTCATTGTTGTGCTTTTAATAGTTTCTGAACAACAATAGAGGTCTGCGGCACAGAGGAATAGGTTATATCAGGCTGTGGCTACACAATAGACAATACTTAGATCAGGGTATTGTTTGCTTGGGCTTTTCATGGGATTTGTTCACACCAAGAAAAATAAAGAATACCACCAGACTTCCATCCTTTAAAGACAAACAAAGAAAAAAAATCTTCATTACATTTTAGGTATTTGTCTGCTTGAAAAGCTCCATTATTAGCACATTTTTTAAAGAGGATCAGCTTTCACTTTGCACTTCCGTCAGTGGGCCTGAGGGCTGAGGTTGCTAGGCGATGCTGGCTATCTCCGTGGTGACGTGATCCCCCATGGGCCTGATTCTCACTCATCACCTCCACAGAAAGATACAGGGACATGTGCATACACATGTGCACAATGCAAAATGCCCACACACTCACACAAACACACACACACACACACACACACACACACACACACACACACACACACACACACACACACACACAACCACACACACACACACACACACACTGTTCTTCACTCTTATCTCTGGGAGGCTGATGTCACTCACTCATTGCTGTGCTGAGAGGGGCTTCAATGGTTTGACCTGATGAGGCTTAGACAACACCTCGGAAACCTCTTGGTTGTCAAGGAGAACCAGATGGTGACAATGAAGAGACCACAGGAGCATGAGCTGCTCAGCACCTCCTCTGTCCACCACTCAAACAAGTCGAGAACAGAAACAGAGAGTGTAGAGATTTATTTTGAATACAAATGTTGTAGGGGTTCAATTATTTAGTGTGGTAGGATTTATGTTTTGATAGTATGCTGTATTTTGTAGCATCAGTACACTTCATCTATTGTTGGCCGTTTTCACACATTTTGCAGCTACAATAGTTTCTCCTTCAAGCTTGGAAAGGGAGGGTCAAGTGAGAGAGTTGCAATCTGCATATCCTACCCACCAGTCCTTTGAAAGACAGCTACTTGTGGTGCTAGATGAAAAGCTAAAGAATAGCTCAAGTTATTCTGTTTTATTCTGTGGGGAACATGAATATGTATAAAATTTCATGGCAATCTAGCCAATGTCAACGTGTGGCGGAAGAGGAAAAGTCAGGAGACCATCAAAGTCATTAGGATACATCATCTGGGAACCATGAATGTTTGTAGAAAATTTGGTACCAATCCTTCCAGCAGATGTTCAGATATTTTACTGGATAAGAGAAAATCGTCCTGTTTTTGACACTAGATGAATAGTCAGAGAATCACCAAAGCTATTGGGATTCATCCTTGCGTTCAATTGATATCTGTACCAAAGTTCATGGATTAATAAAAGTGAAAATTGTTGAGATCTTTAATTTTGGACCAAAGCAGTGGACGGACAGACTAACCAATATCACTATCCCTTACAGCTAACATGGTTAAAAACAAGTTAGAAATAAATTAATCTGCCTCTTAAAAGTATTTTTCTGAGTTCCACGTCAACTACAACATGAAGTCAAAGTGCCGGAACTAGTCCCAGGTCCTTCTTTTCAAGTCTCAAGTCAGACCTGCCAAGCTCTTTCCAAGTCAAGTAAGAAAGAAGAAGCCAAAGTTCACCACAACAGTTACTTAATATTGATAAAGGAATGTCTGATCACTGAGATGCTGGACTAAGAGTCAAGGCTCTGTCTCATCCTTGTGTTTGTTTACTGTTCAGACTTTTACTGTTGAGCTACACAATCTTCATATTTTATGACTCAATGTCTGCCACAGATGTAGAAGTACTACAGGGTAGTAGTTACAGAAGTCACAGTACATGAACCTAAAACCTACCCACTGATTTGAGTGGCTTACTGTGTTTTCAAGTGCAGAACAAAGTCTGACCTTTTGCATCAGGTTACAGTGTGTTGGAGGCTTCATTGTCATCACTTTGACTCACACATACAGTCTGTGTACTACGTACCTCCAAGCATAGAAAGGAATCATGTTTTCCATTCCCCCACTCTTCCTCCACGACAGCTGTATCCATGGGAGCACAAATCAGGTCAGAAAAACATATCAACACGAGGAAAATCATATCAATTCCAGAGGGAGGAGAGAATGAGTAAGTGTGATTTTATAGTGCATTAATAAAAGCAAGTCATCATATTACAATCAAGTTGAAGAGTTGTGACACAAGTCAGGCAAGTCAAGTGTTTCTCCATGAATCAAATCTGAAGCCATCAAAATTAGGACTATTTATAGACTTCATTACATGCATGAAAAGTACGTGCCATCTCTATTCAGAGTTAGAACCAGATTATAGTTAGTTTTATATATACCGGTATATATTTTTTTTAATTGCTAGGACAATAAAGACTGTCGATCTTCATTTAATTTCTCGATGCGTAAAAGAAAACAGTTCTCTTGTAAAACATTTTGCAAGTTTGTAAATCTTTCATTTGCACTATTTAAAAAAGAAGAAGCCTGTGCATGCTTGACTCTGTTTGAATATTCAGCATCATCTACAGTATTAAGACAGACCACAGCAAATCTGAAGCTCAGCCGTCTATGATCTTTCTCTGTACACAAGTCTTGGGCTGCTTGTATGTTTATTCCAGAGCTGAGAGGCACAGGGAAAAGAGCTTACATTTCTCAAGGGGCATATTCCACTAATCCTGATTGCTATCTTGGTACTATTGAAGTGGTGAGCATCTCTACGCACTGTTGAAAAGTGTTGATTAGCTTGGTTTCTAACAGAGAAAATACTCTTAAGAATGTCGAGGAAAACGTGCTTCATCTTCATCATCTTTTTACCAATTATTACAAAAGGGAAGGACACTATCATCCCATAATAACTTGCTCCAGAAATTTTAGAAAGGCTGCATGTTAGAGACCTACTTAAAATATTTTTGGGGCTTAGTCAGACAGTTCACTCAGATTCTCCTGGCACATTGGTCATCTTTTTCTAAGTAGTAATGATTTGTACTTCACATTTTTCTTGTATGTGATATGTTTTTAGCTCTGCTAGCAGTGTGACACTAGGGATGGCAATGTCAGTCAGTCGGTCGGTTGGTCCAGATTGAAATACCTCTTGGATCAATTGCTATGAAATTTTCTACCGACATTCATGGTCCCCAGATGATCAATTCTACAGTGTTTTGTGGTCCTCTGACTTTTCATTTACTGACACCAATTTTGGTTTTGAGTGAAATGGTTCTTGAGCCTGAGAACCAGATGAATCTGCTGAGCTCATAATCTTTCATTTGCTCCGGCACCTGCAAATTGGTCTGGCGGTGCCAGGATAATAGCTCATGGATTGCCATGAAATTTGGAACGGATATTTAAGGCCAGGAACACCTGCAAAAACAACGACATTCCCATCAGCCTCATCTGTATGTTGAATTTAGTGCCAATTAGCAAATCTTAGCATGCTAACACGTTCTGTAACTAAGATACAGAACATGGAAGAAGAATGTAAGCAAAATACTGACGTTAGCATTTAGCTCAAAGCACCTTTGGCTTTAAGTACAACACAGAGCTGCAAACTATGAGGTCTTGTTTAATCTGATTGCAACGCCTTTGCCTCATTCGCCTCTTCCAAGTGTGCAGGAGAAACTACTGTGGCTGCAGCGAAACTTGTGGAAAATGCAAAAGGCCCTATCTAGAGCCAATGTTTTGTTTGTCCATTCTGGGCTACTGTAGAAACATGGCGGCCTCTGTGGAAGAGGACTTGTTCCCCCTGTAGATAAAAACAGCTCCTTCTAAGGAAACAACAGCATAATGATTTTTAATTTCAGTTAATTATATATTAATGAAAATATACCTATAGACATTATATCCCATCTCAGCCAATAGATTCTGCTAAATGCTACACACTGGCCCTTTAAGGATGTCATTTCTAAAGACAGTTTTTTGAGCAGAATGACCGTGTGTCAGTCAGACCAACAAAGCCAATATTCCTGCTGCACTTCTCTCCAATTAAAGTGTCAGTACAACCAATATTCTGTAGAGATCAATATGAGACACTGACATTCACCTCTCATTTATACTGACAGAACACTGACCACAAGAAAGGCTGACTGAGATTCGGAGAGCTATAGTAAACTGGACTGCACATCTGTGACCCCTGATTTTCCTGTTTGTGTCCCACACTTTTAGTTTTTCATTTCACATGCAGAAGAGCACACAAAATCGAACCCACTGCCCTCAGTTTATACACTGGATTTGATTGTTGTAATCTCCTGAAGGATCTGCTTGCGTCCATAGACTGCAAGCACAATTAATGACCGATCAACCTGAATGTGTACACAAAAACACACAGATCAGTTTACATCTCTCAAGTCTGCATATTCTGGCATCAATACAGCATTTCAGAATAAGAGCAAGGATTCAGGGTCAGATCTCACATCAGTCCTCCCACAGCCAGTTTTTGTCTGTCTCTCCAATGCCATATAATCTTCAAGGCTACAATTCAGTCTTGAAGTATAAAGGATCTGTCTCTCTGTCTTTATCTGGCCTTGGATCAGGAGTCACTCGCCAAAGGGAACGGGCTGACGAGTAGTCCCACGTGTATGGCAGCTTTGTGAGCCCTGTGATGAGAGATAGATGCTTGTTCCCTACCTCCATTCTCATTGTTGACCAAGTCCTCTATCATGTTTTGATCAACTTCGTTTGACCTCGCCATTCAGTGGGGCTTCGCTTGAAAGTCACTGCCTGCTACATGTCTGTGTCAGTAAAGCGTGAAGGCGTAAAATGCAGCTGCGGGATAAGATGCAATCTTTTAATGGTCAATATTAAAGACAAACAAAAACATGCCCTCCAGTAAAATAATTTTAAATAATGAAATGCTCAATGATATGCTTATTATTTTCTATTCTAATCTTTGAAACACAATCACAGACATTAGAAAATCCCATTAGAACCACATTGCTTTACCACTTGTATTTTCTTGTTTATACAAAATCGAAACTGAACACATCCACTTTAAGTATGTACAGGTTTATTTCATTCTATTCATTTAATTTGTTGTGTTTCTGAACAGAAACTTAAGGCTGAATGATTTGCCATCGCTGACTTTTGCATGGACGTGTGAGCAAAGGCAAACATGAGCGCAGCTTTCACAAGCAAATAACTTTTCCTTTGAAAGACTCCTCTGAGAACATCTGCACGGGAACATCTGGGAATGGCAGGAAATTCGGCATCTCTCAGCGTGACATGCAATGAATGTTTTTCAAGTACTTCAGAGGGATGAGCAGAGTATTGAGCCCTGCAACCTCCAAACCCTGACAGAATTTATGGAGTCCAGCAGCAAGTGGTTCTCATTACCCATGTCATCTTCCAAACAAATTGCTGTATTGGGCTCACAGCTGGGGTGCTGTTTGTCTCCTGGCATAATTACAGTTATATTGTGTTTTCACAATATTTCCACAACATTGTTCCAGTTGTTAACAATACACTTGGTGTGATGTGACTCGAACGAAGGCGTCAGCGGAGGATTTTCATAACATTAACACTTTCTACAGTGCATACTTGCATTATACTCCCTTTTATTTCACGAAAATCCTGTGGAGTAAAACCACAGAACAAGAAATGTCTGTTAATAACAGGAGCCCACCAGTGTGTGTGTGTGTGTGGGGGGGGGGCATTCCAGTTCCAGTTAAAAAAAACCATCCAGTTTTAATAGTGTTCATCTGGCAGTAGGGAGCGACGAATTATCCGCCAGGAATTATGGTATAAATTGTGCCTGAGACTGGAGAACTGAACAGTTTGCACCTGGTCTGACACAGCTGTTACGTACACAGTTCTGCAGCTTAGATCAAGAGGCCTGATTCTCTGTTACGGCCTTGA
The DNA here is from genome assembly GCF_905237075.1 of Dicentrarchus labrax. Taxonomy (NCBI): domain Eukaryota; kingdom Metazoa; phylum Chordata; class Actinopteri; family Moronidae; genus Dicentrarchus; species Dicentrarchus labrax. Next base: position 12,620,233 of record NW_026136720.1, on the reverse strand, counting down.
AAATGTCTCAGGGGCTGAAAATAGAAAGGTAAAATGGTCTCTTTGGCCAGATATTTAAAAACCAATGCGTTTAAAGTGTTTAATTTGGCATCTACAATTTGCAAGAAAAGGCAATGAGAAATCATTCACTCCCCTAATAGAGAAAATAATAGAGAAAATGAACCTCTTAATTCACGCTGTATTCTTTCCTCCAATTTACACCTGATTACCTCTTGTAATAACCTCATCAGTAATTTAAATGTTTATTGTGAATGTCTAGGTGCATTGTTTTTCAGTATCTCTGAAGGGAGTATATTGTGTAGAGAGATCTGGTTTAATTGTTCCCAACAATTAAAAGTGTTTTACAAAAAGCTTCTGCAAGTGAGGCTAGTTTCAGTTACATGTAGACATTGCAGGTAAGGGGTTAATTTCACCAGCACTGCAGGTGTAATATACTATCAGAGTACTGAGAGCCCATATTGAGGAGGCTCAATATGGGTTTATGTCTTGTTGGGCTCCTTCAAGCCAAGCAGGTGCTCAGTTGAGTTGCATCCAGTGATTTGGAGAAGCATGTCCAACCCATTATCCTCTCCTCATCCATGCCTGTCTCAGTGGATTCTTTCTTCCTGCCAGGATTTTACATTGTTCTTTACAGCTAACAAGGACACAATGCAGAGTTTATATGAGAGAGTATACAATCCCAGCAACATCACTTTAGATAAGATACAGTTAGACTTTTTAAACTGCTGACACCCAGTAACACAAACCTGACTTTTTGGGGAAATCTTAAACCAGTTCTGCAACACCACAAGCTAATTTACTGCTTCTGTCTCAAAAATGAAAAACTCGATAGGATATGCAAAAAAAGATGTCATATTAAACAAGTTTAAGTGAGAAAGAGGAGTTCAATATATTTCATAATGTATGCTATATATTTGTAGTATTATAATTTCTCTTATGTGTTACTCTAGATTTACGTAATAGCTATTAAAAAAATGAAGCCGTAAAACTCTATAGTAAATCATTATTTTGTGTTTGAAGTCCATTTTACCAGCATTGGGCTCATGGCTGGTGCTTATTTCCAACCCTAATTACTATATGTGCAATTTTCTGAGTACATCAGTCGTATCATTATGGTCATTGCAGGACAACAGCAGAATCATATAGAAAAAGTATTTGAATTGGATTTGTATATAAGATTTTTCAAAATAATGCAGGTAAATTAAAAAAGATCCAGGCTAAAGATCAGACATTCATTATTTCAGTGATTTATCAGAAATGTTTGACAATATCAAAGTTCACATGGCTGGGTTGGGGGATGAGGATGGGAAATCTGCAGATATCTACAGCATCGTGTGTAATGTGTTTCTTGATTTCAGTATTTTCCCTTCTGTCTCACCAAGTTTGATAATTTTTTTCCCCTGATTCACCGTTCCCTCTGTGATAAAGATGTACAATTGATGTACAATACTGTGCGACATTTCTACAAGAGCACTGCATTTGTTAAACACATCTTTTAACATGTTTTATTATGTATCATTTAATGCCTTATTAATGTTTTATCTATATTAAATTAACTATGATAAATGAGTAACATTTTGACTCTAATGTTATCAAGATTCAAAGAGCAGCCTCTGCTAGAGATCATACTGCTCAAGGAACAGGAATCACGAAATCGAGGAAATCTATTCATCATTATACGACACAATTTCATTCCTCCAAAAAACATTCTAACATGTATAGAAATACATTTATATAACCTATAAATCAACAGTGTATAAATATTACCCTTGGAAGACGTTTTTTACGTGGTTAGTACTGCTCATACATACTGATGTCTAAGAGGTGCCACGAGGATTCAAGAGACAACAATAATGAAAGACTATACAACTTTGCCCTCTTTATATACTCTATCTGTCTAGTTTTGACTTGGACCGTCCCTGAATTGAGGACTCCTCAAACCTCGGGTGGAATGTAAAACAGGTGCTGCACAATTGGTTCCTCCACAGCGGGGGCGAAAGAAAAACAGCCGCCCCTGCAGGAACATGACTGACAGAACATCACATTCTCCAGCCAGCTGTGTCTCCAGATGATCCCTTATTTACACAGTCCGACTTAATGGATAACATACAGCATGCATACAATATATTATGCATTCTTATTCAACTGCAATGTCCCCTACATAAAGAAAAATCCCATATTGTATTATATTAGGGCAATATTAATTGTTCCTTGATAGCATATTTTCTGTTTTCTCTTGTAGATAAGTTTTTGTAGAACACATATATGTTTCTCATAAGATAAAAGATATGCTGATAAAAACGCATTAAACAATCTGGGCTGGTTCCTTGACACCTTGTGTGTTCTTCAAGTGGCGCTGTAACATCTGGCATGGATTTATACATTGAAATCCTGGCTGGGGATTCAAAGAGAAGAGTTTTTAATTGAATCCACTCCGAAGACTGTGAGACTGAAATGTCTTCTGGCAAGAACCTTCGAATGCATACTCATGTTGCTTTGTCATGTGACCTCTTCCACAGATTGAAATAGTTTTTTCCCCTCTTTTTAGGACTCCTGTGTCAAACTGACAGTCTTTTCAAGCTCTGAATTAAGTTCTTTTGTGCAGATAGTTTCAATAATCTAACATTGCCGTCAAAAGAAATCCCTTAATTCCCCAAATGAAAAAGGTATTTTATTGAAATCCTTCTCAGCATATACAGACCAGTTGTGTTTATGGTTAGTCCATGAACGTCTAATGCTGCCTCCCTTCCACCAATCCAGCCCTGACCATAGCAAATACCGGCTACCGCCACTAAACCTACTGCTGTGCAACAATACACACATTCACAGCCCATAGACAGCAAATTGCTTCTCTCATTCCCCACCACGCCCTGCCTTCGTTCTCAGCCACCTGCAAAACAAACTGTGCTGGAAATTTCACTACAAATTACCCTGTGTCTGCCAAATCCCCCCGGGAGCAGAGGAAATCAAAACCCTGGATCTCCCTGCCCCCACAGAAACAGACCTCAGCTTCTCTCTCACAGAAATCATGTATGATTGTATTTCTGTTTATAATCCTAACAATTATTATTTTTATTTTATATAAGAAGTGTGTATGAAAAACTTTGATATACTTTTTGTTGGGCTGCATTTTAAAGTTTCAATTCTTATCTATGAGTTTTCATTTTAAAGCATTAAAACTGGAGACAAGCTTAAAAAAAAACTACTGTTAACCTTTCACCAAAAACTTGATTTGAATGAAAGTGTCTGGAGGTGAAGAATCAAAACCATATGAAAGTTCCCACTTTACTTTTGTCAACACCAATTTGACAAACAACCCATACTTCTGTGGGTTTGAGGTCAACATGACATCGTGAAACTAAGCCTCCATTTGCACTAAGAAAGAGTGAAAACTGAGACCTGTTTCGCTTCAGGGGAAAATCAAAGGAAGGCACATACCTTAGCAGTGAATAATGATCAACAGCATAAACCCAACTGCATTTACACTTAAGGGCCACAGTGCCTCCTGGTGCCGACTCTACAGAACTGCAGACGGACAGGAATGTCAGAGAGAGAGAGAGAGAGAGAGAGAGAGAGTGAGTCAGTGGCCGATGTGCCAGAGAGATGAGTGTTGAAAGCTCCTTGGAAAAAGGATTAGGGCTGTTTATGTTGGCCAAGTGGCCCGCTGCCAGCTGCTCAAGTGTGCAAACTTCTTAAAGCTGCAGAGCTTCGGATTGGTCATGAATCTTTTCACTCTATTTACCCTCCACCCAAGACTGTATGGAGGGTTGTGCTTTGTTCAGGGGGAAAACCCACTCCGATTCAGCCCCCACCTCCATAAAAGCACGCTCTGCCCCCTAAAAAATGTGTTGGATTCAAAACCAGGCTTTCTGGGACACCACCCCTAAATACACACCCATACAGAGTGTGCATAAATATAGTTTGAAGGTCCAGTGTTTAACATGTAGGAGGATACATCGGCAGAAATGGAATATAATATAGTATGTTTTCATTAGTGAATAATCACCTGAAAATAAGAATTGTTGTGTTTTTGTTACCTTACAATGAATCGTCTTTTTCTACACTTCCGTGAAGGCCACCATGTTGAACCGCCATGTTTTCTACAGTAGCCCACAACGAATAAACCAAAAACTGGCGCCTGATAGGGCTGTTGGTGTTTTTAATGTATTTCACTCCTGGCGTTTCTTGCACACACTTGAGAGGATGAAGCGAATGAGTTGCAATCTGCAACTACAATGCCAGATGTAGAACCCCACACACTGTACCTTGAAGTAGATTAACTAATTTTTACCTTAAATATACAAGCAAATGTCCATTTAATGTATGTGTTGGAAAACAACCCTGATCACATTTAAATTAAATCCTGTATAGTTATATATAGAGTGTAATCTGACAGTAATACTAATCAGACACCATATTTGGATTGTTGAAGGTAAGAATCTGATTATATTAAGTAAATCTGTCTTCCGCAGACTTGATATGGATTTCATCAAATGAAGAAAGGCAGGCATTAGAAGTGTCCAGGTTGGAGGTAAAAGGAAAAAAAGGGGGGGGGTGTCCATGTATCAACAGTAGGATAAGACTCAGCCTGGGAGTTGGCAGGGTGCCAGAGCTCTGCGGCCTGGAGCTAGATCAGAGCAGGGTTCGTGAGCTGTAGTTATGAGATGAGGGTCTCAGGTCATGGAATAATAAAAGGCATAGAGCCTCTGCAGCAGTAGAGCTAAACTACAACTTTTGTTCTTGAGTCTCAAAGTACTAATACAGCTTGTTTTTCCCCCTCTCTTGTAGGCTATAGGACTACTATTTGACGTAGAAAACATGCATTATTATTCATTTTAATCGATTCAGCTGTCCCTGCTCTTTCAAGTTGCTACAGCAGTTAAAAAAAGCCTCATTAGGATCTGTAATCAACATTGATGAGTGTTTTTTGGCTTGAAATGTAAAACACCAACAGTTTCTCTTAACCCTAATACCCAGGTTCAGACTTTAAAGGAATCATTGTGGTTTTTCTCTCAATGCCATAAGACTAGAGTCAATCTATAACCTTTGGTGTTTGTGTCATGTAGCAAATGTTTCAATATCCCTGTGAGTTGCTTCTCACATTCTGCATTTGTATATTTGGCATTTCATTGTGAATACAGATTGTGTCCAAATTGGAAAACTAACTCCTAACAGAACTACCTTGCATCCTTGGGTTGTATAATTAACTCCCGACTTACCAGGAAGCAATCTCAAGTTCTCTATTTGAGATATACATTTGGTTCACTAAACTTACATGATGAGAGCGCTCAAGCAGCTGGCCTCATTCATTATCATTAAAAACGTTATAAACTACTAATCCTAAACAGATGTATCAAACCATAAAATCATGCTGTTTTACTCAGGAGCTGTCAAGTTTCAACTAGATCCCTCCATAAACAAACACACATCCCAGCAACACTGTTTGTGCATGCTGCCATCTTTTGGTAACAGTGGGTACTACAACTAATAAAGAATTGTACACTTTGTATTAAAAGGTACAAACAAAAATACATACTATAGCTCCACAATATATGCATGTTGTATATTTGCTATTTGTTGTTTGCTGCCAGAAAACAATTCAGACACTTTCACACTATAAATCTTGTATTCAAATAGGAACATGCTGAAGAAAAACATTCTTTAACATCCATCGTGTCAAACTGTCCATCTAAAATAGTTTACAAATTGACTTCAAAGTTTGAAAAATATGTCAACAAAACAACGTTTCCAGTTTCATTAAATGACAATACTTCAGACTTTAAAAAGTGCATTGGTCAAGCCACACAAATTCACCACCTTTTACAAGTGGACTCAACTACCCATCTAATTATGTAAGATGAGTGTGCAATACTACATAAATCTGATATTTAAGGTTTAAGGCACATTCCTATATCTCACACTTCAGACTATTTCATTATTATGATGAATCCTTTTTTTTCTCAAAATGATTTTTAAAGATTGCCTGGTGTCAAAAGAACACACACAACCTGACAAGATAATGTATATTGCACCCGATTCTTACCGTAAACACAATTTACACCTTTGGCACTGTATTCAGACCTAGAGTGAAGACATGAGGTGCATGGCAATAACTTAACAATGAAAACACAGATACAAAAAATAACTTACATCAAACAAGGCACACAAATAATGCTCAAACCCATGTCAAATACAGATTGCCTCACACGGTTCTGGCGACAGGTGGAGACAATGCATCTCCCATTTTAGCATTTTAAGGCAAAAGTTAAAAAATACATTAGTGTATTGGGACAAATATGATAAAACAATCATATTGCGATTATTTTTGACAGATATTGCAACTGCGATATGATCCCCAATTAGTGGGGATGATAATTTTTGCATAACTCTTTTCATTTTTTACAAAAAAAACCATCATGATGATGAGACATTTGTTGAGGACTGTAACAAACAACCATGTTTTCTTAAATCTGGAAAACAAGATTCGTAGGCCAGGATTTCTCTTCATTTTACCTTTATCAAACAATTGCAGCTTCTGCCATTTAGATATTGCACTCGGCCAGATGTATTTTGATTAATTGTGCAGCCCTAACACTGACGTGACAACACCTGATGTGTCGATACTAAAACAGGCACTGACGGAAAGGCAGGTTGTGGTAAAGCTACCTGGAGCTGGGTCGGCTCAAGGTTTCTGCCTCTTAAAGAAGTTTTTTCTTGCCACAGGTCTAGACCTGCTCTATATGAAAGGTGTCCTGAGATAACTTCTGTTATGATTTAGTGCTATTCAAATAAATTAAAAAATAGAAATGCCTACAAAGCAGATGTTTGCATAACCATTTAAAGGTACAGTGTGTAACATTTAGGAGGATCTATTGGCAGAAATGGAATATAATATTTACCGGTATGTTTTCATTAGTGTATAATCACCTGAATATAGAAATTGTTATGTTTGTGTTACCTTAGAAGCCATTTTAGCTACAGATTCCCTGCCCAACACAGACACCAGCGGTGTTCAGTTGGCGGCAATCTGAAACTTAACCACAAGATGCCACCAAATCCTACACACTGGCCCTTTAATACCTCAAATTTAGTAAAGTACCTGAGGAACTGTAATTTCAACAAACATCAAAAAAATTTCAAAACAAAGAATCAACAGTATTCAAAAATAATATTTCAGCGAACTGTATTCCAAGTAAGCTCTTCGAAGATATGTTGGTGTCCTAAATTGTTAGAACAGGGTGCAGCTATTTAGCTTCACTTCAGGATAATCAGTGAAGTTTCTGCCTCAAGCATCACAGTTATAGTATAAAACAGACATGTGGTGGTATTGCACAGAGTAAAAACGATAGGAGATTTAAGCTTTATCTTGACTGTCACCTACTTTTTCTAGGATCATCTAACCCAACAGTCTTAAATAATGATTACGGTTTCATGGGACTCAAGAATGCACTATCCTGTTTATTGATAATGTACCAAGGCCTGTCCCTGAGATGTTTGAAATGGTGGAGGACTGTATGGCACCAGTACTGTCTGTTGGTGAAACTACTCCGTTATCTTTTGTTTTGAAATAAATGACATAAAATAACGGCAGGACGATGCCAATCAGGAGCATAGCAACTACAGCGTTCCACCACTGGATGCCCCAGTCTGCACCGTGACTGGTCAGGCGCTGTCCTCTGAAACCAAACCTATGGCGTTTCTCCGAGTTATCCAAGAAATCCTCATCTTGATCATTCGTGGTCTGAATCAGTTTCTCGATATCCTGGTCCACCTCCATTAGAAAGTCTGTGACCTCCTGCAGATGTGGCTGGGCTCTGGCTCTGTCCTGAGGCTTCACTGGTGTGGTAGATGAATGTGGCATTTCTTCTTGAGGGTCACTTAAGTCTGTGTAAGTCTCGGTTAAGAAGCTGTGTTTCTGAACGGGTATTTTGATGGATTTCAGCGCAAATAAATCTTGTTCATGCATAAGGTTGTTCACTCGCTTTATATCTGCCACCTGTTGACAGAAACAAGAATGAAGGCACGTAAATGTCAACACTTAATATGCCGCTGAAGAGATTAGCGCCAGGAATAACAAAAAAAACCTTTCAGTGACTATCAAAATTCTTTACCTTGCAGCCATATTGCAGTGCAAGCTTGTTGAGACTGTCTCCATCGAACACCTCCCGCTCCAGCAGCTGGACGTTCCTCAGGCTGCTCTGCTCCTGCTCTTGGTAAACCCGTGGCCTCATCTCCATGACACTGAGCTCCTCATCATCTGAGGATACAGTAGACTCATTCTGCCTCCTCTTGAACATGTAAACCTGGCCATCCGCACTGGCATGGACGTCCACTGGGGCCTGGAAAGCCCCTGGAACGTGCTCCACCCGCCGCATGATGAAACACCAGCCTGTGAGGAATTAAGATTTAACAATTAGGATTCACACAAGAAAAAAAAACGTAAAACTCCGACCTCAGATATCTACATGTAAGACTAATTTATACATACTTCTAACTCGCCTCTGCTCCACTGCCTTGTGTAACTGAGTGGGGTTTCCAAATAGAGGGTTTCTTTCATCTGTCTTTTTAAAGATACTAGAATAAAATGTGAGCGCCTCCTCAATCAAGATTGATAATCAAGATAAAACGACAATTTTGCGAGCATCCAACAATATTTCTCAAGAGTCTCATGCTAAAAGTCTTTTGTGCAATCTACTGCCCATGTGCAACTGCTGCTGCTACTATTTGTACTATTTGTGTTATCTGTTGTTTGTGGATTCTTACTGTTGTGGATTCTTACTGTTTTTCTCTTGTACACAGTATTTTTATTTATTATCTTTCCTACTCCTACTGTTTTTATACTGTTTTTTCCCTATCCACTTTGCTGCTGCAACATTGGAATTTCACCATTGTGGGACAAATAAAGGAATATCTTATCTGAATATCTTAAAAACAAAACAAATACGCCCTCCTGTGGCAGTAGTGGGAGTCCAACAACTGAAAAAATAACAGTTAAACACAAAACTACAGCTTTCAATGCACAGTAAAATGTGCCAAAAGTTGGGCAATAACTCCTTTAGAAGCCCAGTATTCATGGTAAATTATGTCTTGACCTAAAATTAGACCCCACAGTATGCCAGTGACGCTATAAATCTACTGGACACCATGACACCACTCTCTACCCTTGACCTAATGCCAGAGGTGGGAACTAACAACGTAGTTTTCAGGAATCTGTACTGTACTTGAGTATTTATTTTTCAGACAACTTTTTACTTTTACCCAAATATCTGTACTTTATACTCCTTACATTTTCAATACAGGCTCGCTACTTTAATGCATTTGAGGGGAATTAAGAGTTTTATTTTGCATCACTGAATGCCTTCCCAACATCACCATCAGTGAATGTAACATGACGAACACGCAGAAAACAACGTAACAGGACGAAACAGACTAGAGATCGAGACTCAACCTTATTTGAAGTTTCAATTAGGTCAGAAACCAAGCGAGTACTTTGAGTACATGTCGGAGCCTGTACTTTCTCTTTTACTTGAGTAAAGAAGTTGAATCAGAAGTTCTACTTGAGTAAATACTGAGTGTACTTCTGCTACCTTTGCCAAATACACCTTTAATCTGCCTTTCAATCCAAATCCACAGTAATACAGATACTTAGCAGAATGAAGTGGCTTTATGTCTACATTGTATTTGCTTGGCCAGTGGTTCTCAACCTGGGGGTCGGGGGCATCGCAAGGCCCTCTTGATTTTAAGGGGTATAAGTAAACATCTTATTATTAAACATAAGATTATCTTGTCCTGCATTAGAAAAGTATGCAGTTAAAAAAAAAAAAGCACTAACAAAACAATAAGGCCTCAGGAAGAATAAAAAAAACACTGAATTTGTCAGAAAAGAAGCCTATTAAGTGTGTATGATTGTTAAAATATAAAAAAAAATGATAATACAGATAGAGAATTGTTTTTCATTACTAGAAAAACACAACTCTGACACAATATTCACAGGAAAATAATGAATCAAGTCCATCCAAATTGCTCGTTTTACACAAACTTCCTGCAGTTACTGTGTTCACTATACAATTTATCAGTTGTTCTGTACTATTATTGTTATGCATTGAATATAATTTGAAATATATACACTCATGGGTCATCAGTTTACTCAGTGATAGAAAAAAAGGTCCCTTAAGGAAAAAAGGTTGGGAACCTGACTGACTTATGCTAAACTGCACTGCTGCCAACTCTGGCTTGAATAGACAGCTTCATTTAAATGCCATAAGCCACTCAAGTGTCCAGCAGTGTTTATCTACTTGTACAAGGCTTATTAATAGATCAATAAGAAATTGTGTACGAGTGTAAGAGTGCAGGGAAGCCTACAGGGTTGTCAAGTGGGCACCCCCTCAATAACTGCATATTTAGTCTTTAAATCTACAGTACAACACCTCATATGTCACTATGAGTCTGAATTCAGATGACAGCTGTTGTCAAGTTAGTGTTCGCTGTGTTTTGCTCACATTTTAAAAAAAATGTGTAACATTTAGGAGGATCTATTGGCAGAAATTAAATATAATATATAACTGTTTTCGTTGTACGTTACTTAGGGTCTACGTCGGCGGCTGAAGCTAGCAGGTTAGCGTTTAGCTCCTGACGTTCAGCATGTGTTCCGCCTCTACCATGACAGAAAGCCAGACAACGAGCTGTCTTACTTCAGTCAACTGTTACTTCTTTTTTGTGTGTTGGAAACCACATGCAGAAATATTACTTACAGTAAATGCAGTTTCACAGACTTTTTAAACTCAGACTGCGCTGTTCCCATCTTAGTTACCTTATCCAAATGCTTTGGCAACAGTAACGCTAACAACCACCGCCGCCGCCGCCGTCCTCCCCAGGTTGACTTGCTACGTTACGGCTTCTTCTTCACGTTCTTGTTGCTATGTGGCAGTTGGCAAACAACGTCATGGTGCATTACCGCCACCAACTGGTATAAAGTACGTATGGCACCTATATATATATATATATATATTGTCGATGCTTTGCACTCACTATTTCTACTTGGATAAGGATCTGGTTTATTGCCAAGTAGGTTTTCACATACAAGGGATTTAAGGTTAAGTTTAAGGTAAGTTTAAAGATAGAAAATTATAAATAAAGATAGAAATAGAGACAATGAAAGGAGACAATATATACAAATAGAGAGAGAATATGCATAATATGGCCGGATACTTAAATAAATGAGTGAAGAGTTGTACAGGAATGTGCCAAAAAATTGGGAAAATGGGAATTCTGTGTGTGAGTAATGATATCTGCAAAATCTAACAAACAAAACAAGACAAAACAATGAGCAACAACACAATGAGGCTGCCGTCCAAGGCGTCATCTCGCTCTAGGAAAGGTAATAAATACTAATTAATAAAATATTAGAAAATGAGAAAAAATAAAGTTATATTCTCTCTATTAAGTTAGTTTCCTAAGATGTACATTAAAATACCTACACAAAAATATTTATTCTAGCATCCATTACACTTAGTAGTTTATGTCTATTTGTATCTATCTATCTATCTATCTATCTATCTATCTATCTATCTATCTATCTATCTATCTATCTATCTATCTATCTATCTATCTATCTATCTATCTTGTTGTCCTATTTATTTATGGTATTTTGTGTATGCACATTGAGAGTAATGTAAAACTGGAGTCAAATTCCTTGTATGTATACACATAGTCTACTTGGCCAATACAAATGATTCTGATTCTGATATTTAAATAAAAATGTTACTTTCCTTTGAACTGCTTTTGCCACCTTTCAACATCTTCAACACGTAGTGCTATCAAAAGATGAGGTCGGCCCGAAGATGTATTTAATACTTTATTCACTCATTTAAAAACACAAGCTTGTAAATAAGAAAAGAAACAAACAACAAGACACAGACGAGCACCGACACCACACGCTACAGTTGAAAACCTGTGTGGCTTCCCCACCCCCGTCCACCTGTGACCTCCCCATCTAAGGTACATGACTGATTTGATGATGACTCTTTGTGTCCTCAGGGGCGCAAGTGACGCAACAACAACACTATTTACACTTACCACACACATATATAGGACACAAGTAGTATATGAGAATTCTTGTTTTGGGTATTTTCTATTTTATTATGTGCTTATTCATATTAAGTAACTTCAAAGCTTCTCTATGTCTGACATCTGTTGGTAGAAAGTTATCTACATCTCATCTAAGCCATTAAGCATATAGGGACTCTCCTTTTTTCCCCCTCCCCTCTTCTGTCCCTCTGTAAGTTTCCCAGTGTAAGATAAGAGGTGGTGTGGACAGCAGCGGCACACAGCCTTGGGCTGAGCGGATGCTAGAAAGTGAATATTAGCTCTTGAATCCTCAGGGAAAGAAGCAAAGAAGTTTGAGAAAGGTCAGGGTAGTAGCAGTGGCTTCTTTGACCACTAGATGGGGCTATTGGTCTTTCATACCTCTTGTCATTTGTTTACAGCTGCTCATCAATTTATCGGATAAAACTGATGCAGAGCTTTTTAGAATGGGGCAAAGCATTATTTTCATTCAATTCTGTTACTGATTGTTATTATTAACTGGTGTGGATACTGCAGCAATGGTTATTTACCTGGTGGAAAATAGAGTAGAACCCCTTCCATCAAACCATATGTAAGCAATATAAAAAGCAAAACTCTAAATCCTGCATGGCAAGGATCATGAAGAAAGGTGTGCCCCAAAGCATATACCCAATCAGCTCAATTAGACACCACGATGAGTTGAAACCATGGTCAGTGTGATGTGGTGTCCATGTTTTTCACATATTGATCTGGCCTGTGTAGACTTTTGATTGTACCCCATGAAGAGCTTTGACCAATTCAGTTTTAGTACCTCTGTGTTCACAGTATGTATATCCCACAATGTGGAATGCACTGGCCCTGGAAACAAAAATACGGTATAGGTAGAGTATGGACCACAGAACGCATTTCAAATTAGTCGGGTCCATAAGCACCACAGGGTCACTTTAAAAATCTGTTATTTTTCAACATTTATTTTCAGTAAAACTTTAAAGCTAACGAGGTGGCAGAGAATTCAAATGCCAGCAAGTTGGATTTACGTCACACGACATTATTTAACCAATCCATGTTTGGATAGCAGAATTTATTGATATCACATGTGGTCTGTGGTCACAGAGTATGATATATGATATATGACCTGTAGTCTTAAAAAAGCGGCTACAGAATGATTTTATTTACATTTTTGTACATTCAAAAGTAGGTTCCACGGTCCTTGAAGTAGAATAAGATTTTACCAGGGTGAAAAAGACCCACTCCATGGAAGCCAACCCGCGGGGTCCATAGACAAAAGCGGCTCATTCTTAGGTTAATAAAACATAATGATGCTTATTTTTATAACCTCTCTGTGATTACACTATTGAAAACAATAGTGTTATTATATTCAATTTAGATCCTCCTAAATGTTACACACTGGAGCTTTAAGTTGTTGAAGTTTTACTCCAGTCACCTTTAAATGATGTAAAACAAAAATACTCTGCTTTGATAATTAGTATCATAAATAAACAATATTTTGTTTAACATGATTGTCCGACATAAAAAGTCTGAACTACGGAAGCCACGCCCACCGAGGTCATTGCCCCAGGTTGACGGGTGACAGAGCCCCAGGCAACAAGATGGCTAACCTCAGAGGAAACATTGGATATATTCAGACATAGCCTCCATGTTTAAGCCTCAGCCTCAAACTCAGAATGGTAAGTGTAGTCAGCATCTTTTATTTGTTCATGTTGGTTGTTAGCAGTGGCTGACACAGCTGGCTTAGTGGTTGTTAAATATACCATAACTGCTACAATGTTACAGTGTTACATTGTTATTATGTAATTAGTTACATAGTGGAAGGAAGCTCCAGCATCCTGTTTACATCCAAAAACAGCACACTCCCATTGTTTGTTGTCGAAACCGTCACTATACTATGCTAGTATAAACTCTCTCTGTGTTGACTGGCCCTTTCAAACGCGAAGGAGAAATTATGGTGGCCGAGAAAAACGCGGGCCACTTTGGAAAAATGGCGGTTCAACATGGCGGACTCCCTGCGACCTGTGGCGTCTGCAGATAAAAGAAGGCTCATTTTAAGGTAGCAAAACATAGCGATTCTTATATTCAGGTGCATTATATATTAGCCTATACACTGGTGAAAACATAGTTATAGTAGTTATCTTCTATTTCTGCTGTAAATATTACACACTGGACACTGGGATGCACAATTAATCGCAATATTATTGAAACTGCAATATGGCCAAGTGCAATATGGAAATCACAGAAAGCTGCCATTGTTTGATAAAGGTAAAATGTGAGACAAAACAGCATTATAATGAAGAACCTGGTCTACAAATCTTGTTCCCAAGATTTAAGAAAACATGATTGTTTGTACGGAGCCCAACTAATCGAACATCATCATGATTTTAATTGTTTTATCAGCATAAAATCTGCACCAATCTCAAATCTTATTGCATATTCATGTGAAAATAATGGCAATATGATGTTTTTACCATATCAGGCAGACCAACACTCGACCGTTTAATCTGTTATGAAAATGCAGTATCAAGAAAAGAGAAAGTGCAATTTGATTGTGTTAACCTGATTGGGTGCACAGGGATATTCCTATAAAAATAAATAAATAAATAAAATCATAGTAAAGCTGCTAACATATTATAACCTTTTTATAGCATTACACTGATGGTATGAGTCTTAACTGAAGTGTACATTTTTACATGGCTGGGAATATAAATTAGGTTTTTTTTTTTTCAGATGACTTCAACCTCATAAAAATGCTCATGAGGCAAGATTTTGCCAAGATTGTGGAAGTTGATATGGAGAGATGGGATGTCCTGAAAACATTTTGCTTGCCCACAATTGTCACCCAGATCCCTTTATACTGAATATCTCTTGATATATTCATTACATTCTTGTTTACTCCTTTGACATAAAAGAGCTGCACAGTGTACCCATAGCCTACAATGCATAAATATGTGTGTACATTAAACTAGTGAAGCAGTGCAATGCTTGACGACTAAATATCTCTATTAAAAATATGACAAAAAATAACCTGCATGAGCTGTCCCTGATAGTTTCCTCTAATATTTTATATGGTGTCCTACAGTATCTTATAGTATAGTATTTGGCTAGGGTGGTTTAGACATAATTTGAACTCATACCACTGTGTTTCTTGTGTCTTGTGCCCATAGAGCACCATGTGGCACTTTTGACGGTTGATGTAATGCAGAAAACAATGATTTGGAGATGGATAGAGGTTGATAAATACTGATCCATCAAAATATGTCTCGATTGGCCTTGATTCCAATCTGGTGTATCCAATTCACACCATCTACACATATACATTGTGTAGGTCAGTGGTGGTTTCCAACTGGTCTAGTATCAGGGTTCACATCTCCTTATTGAGGCACTCACAAAGTAGGCTAACTCAACACCCATTCAAATGTATTGATTGATATTTACTACATTGTAGTACATTACCACATAGAAGACACTGAGGTTTTTTTGTCCTACTGTTTGGAGGCCTTGCTAGTTAGACTCATGGTATTGTAAAGACTGTAGTGCTGCTTGTTACTCTGTAGTGTTGTGTGTGTGCTGATGGAGGTTAATTGGACGGAGAAAGACTTGCAAACTTGAAAACTTGATAAAAAAAGCCATTACACTGTACTTTATGGATTTGTTTTCTTAGCTGTTCCCCACCGAGCATGACATACTCACCTGTGGTTAATACAGGTGCAGTATCAGAAGGAAGGTGATGCAGAGACAGACAAAGCCAAGCAGGAAGAGAAGGTGGAACAGGTAAGAATTTAGACTGAACAGTGAATGTAACATATGTGACAGGAAAGCTTGTCAAAATAGAGATAAGAGTGACATGTTGTCAAAACAGGCATCAGAGACTCAGCTGGAGAAAGAGACAGTTCACCCAGCAGAAAGAGAGAAGTGATGAGGTAAGTTGTGTCATTACACAGACCATGACATTAGTGTATAATGGTAGGTTTTACTGTGGAACATTTTGCCCATGGCTGATTAAATTATGCCATAACCAGTCCACAAACAGTCAAGAAGGCACTATTTTAACAGATCCTTTTCAATCACTTATAGTTGGTGCTATAGAGACGGGACATGTGACACAAAGACTACTGGCAGTAAGAGGTTGGACACTGAGTGCAATACTGAGTGACTAGCTGTTGAAATTGTAATTGTTAATGAAAAGCATTTCTCTCTTGTCAGGGAGGTTTTTTGTCCCAGCTGAATGTCAATTTTTATATCATCAACTAAAAGTCATCTTGGTGAAAGGCAGAATTAAGGCCATATCAGGATATCATGGATAAGAAAGAAGATTATTCTGAATGGAACCTCTTATGTTACTCTCTCTTTTGTGTATGGAGCATTAAGGGATACCACGTTGAGATTGCAGGAACTGGGATGTGTCAGAATGAAGGGCTTATGCTTTCTATACCTTTCTTGATTGTTGACAGTCAAGACAACATAAAGCAAGGCTTAGTGGCTTTCTGCTTTTCAGTAACATATGTGCTGCTTGGCGTAATTCCTGCTCTATATCTCAGTGATTGAAAGTATGCAAATGATTACATTGGCTGAAAGATGCAATTGTTTCCTATTAAAGGCAAACCATTGATTTACATGACATTCAAATGAATAAAAGTGTAAACACAGGTACCTTGGGTTATATAGTAAAAGCAAAATATGGCTTGATAATGCGAGAAAAAATCCATCTAGTGTTGCAGTGGTGCAATCAACAGGTGAAAATGGATTTTGAACCATAAACCATTTCCTATGTTGTTGTAGAGATTTACACTGCATATAGTGTATACCATGAGGCTAAATGTAAACAAAAGTATGGAGTTGTAATGATTAAAAGTGCATGGACCCAGTCAAATAGGTATGGTGTTGTGCTCGATTATGACTGTTTCCATTCACAGGAGAAGCAATTGACCATGGGAATGGGAACCTTTGTATGTAGCTTGCTAGCTACATCATAAGTAGTGACAAGCATGTGATAGAGCTGCTGTACAAGTTTCTGTAAGTCAGATACAGAAATAACTGATGTTGAGTGGACAGATACATCACACGCTACTAATTTATTATTGCAAAACAAAACAAAATAACTGCCCCTAGGCGGGCAAACATGAACATGATCTCAGCTTAAATCAATAAAGTGAATCATAGTGCAAAGTGAGCCTGATTATGAGGCCTTTGATTAGGGCTGCACGATACGGTAAAAACATCATATTGCGATGGTTTTGACAGATGCATATTTGCATATTGCACTTGGCCATATTGCAATTTCGCTAATATTTAGTGTAATTGTGCAGCCCTACGTTTGATGTGGTAGCAAGTACAATTGAAGTGACTGAGGAGAAAGGTCTGCTGACAAATCTTTTGTTATTTATTTCTTCCTACAGATGAAATTTACAATAGGATTGTATTTCTCCTCACCAGTTAACATGGGCTGTGTGTTGTAAAATTGAACTTTAATGGAGATATTAGAATAGTGTACAGATAAATGGAAAAGATAATAGAGAGAGTCTACAGAGAGACATAATAAACAGCAATATTTTCTGTTCTGTGAGCTGAAATTGGAAAATGGAAGTAATAATTTCTGTGACAAGAAATAATAGCGTTTGAAGTGAATTGTTTAAGAATGGAAAAACTGCAAACTGCTCGAGTTGAACTGTAGAACTTATAATCATCATTAGTATAACATTAGAAAAATGCGTGCGCAAATCTTTGTAGCTGACCTGTCAATTGATTTACAATATTTTCCCCAGCAGGAGACAAATGCTTTGATTGAATGAACCTGTGTAAATAAGCTTTCACTTGGGTTGTAGCTTGAAGAATTAATTTGTCGAGGATACGGCATATTTCTTATACTCGGTGCTTAGAGTCTTGCCTTTTATGAAATACAGTGTCTATATATTGTTTTAAGTCACATATGATACAGGGCTAAGCTACAAGCAAGACTGGTTAAACATGAAGTTAATAGCAGTCATGCATATTCTAGTGTTTCTTTCCACATATGCATACCCGTTCAGCCGGAAACCACAAATGACCTCCAGTTGACTTCTTTATCTAGGCAGCATAGTTGACTCACTAGCAAATCAGATTTTGTGTTTAAGCATATAGACCAGCCTCTTAATTAAAAGAGTCATTCAATAGTCATTGATCTCATGTGCGTAGTTTGTTGCCCCTTTTTAACCATGATTGCTCAGAAATTGCTTCGTTATTGTATGATCATCTGCCAGCACAACCACCGCATTAAGTCAAAGTGAACTGTTACTGTTGACTTCATTGTCTCATGAAGTCAACCTTTGCACTTGAAAGGCTTAACGATGGTAAAGTTAATGTTGCCTTAGAGGGAATCATCATATCATTTACATTGCATTCAGATTCAGGGTGTAACGCTGAACGATGATCAGCAGAGCGGCATAATGTGCCATATTTCAGGGCCACTGAGCAGCTTGTCCGACTGAGAGAGAGAGAGAGAGAGAGAGAGAGAGAGAGAGAGAGAGACACACACACTTGGGTGAGAAAGGAAGGAAACAGAGAGAGAGAGAGAGAGAGAAAGGGGGGAAAGGGGAAAGGAGGGAGGCAGGGACTGAGAAGTGAGGATAAAACCGTGTACACTCACTGCATGCACATGTTGCCCGAAGAACAACAGAAAGGGCTTTGCTTTAAATGATTCAGAGCAAAGATTAAATATTTATTGAGGTGAAAGATTCATGTATGCCACATCTATGAACTCATTGCTGTATTGCCACATTATATCGTGTTCTCGTATCTTGCTCTTTACTTTTCAAGTATTTCTAAGGCCAACTGACTGAACTGCTGCGACTTAAGACACATGTTGATGTTACATTATTTATGCACAAAATGTGGCTTTAAATATACAGTTTTTCTTTTAAATGTGTTTTTAAGGTAAATATTTAAATGTCTTGCCCTTTTCTCCCCAAAAATGTAGGCTCAAGCCAGTTTGGGGAGCTTACATTTTCATCCAAATGAAACTCTTTACAGGGAGTCCTTTTTAAAGGCAAGTGAATTCAAAATCTACATACACAACAAGGGCAAATCTTTCATGTCATCATTAGCAGATCAGTTATTCTTTTCATTGTTACTGACATGTTGACATAGGCCTGATTACACCCTATTGCCATCATCCACTGTGAGAAACATTTGATTATTTGTCTTGCAAAAAATAGAGCATAAGAATAGAGCATACGATTAGTTTTATCTGTCGGGTGTATTTTGAAATGAACCACAGGTGACTGAAGGTTTGTCTCGGAAATCCACAGGGGTCCTGCTGCAGCAGTTGGTGTGGGGAAGCCAAATTAAATTCCTATGGCTCAGGGTCATGGCAACAGTTCAGATGTTTATTGATTAAATGTCAACTGCCCAGGTGAATGTGATTCACAACTCAGAGGGGCCTAATTCAACAATCCATCACCAGTAGAGGAGCATTCAAACCAACACATCATCACTACATGTTTAGATCTAATGTATAACTCTAATATAACTCTACAGCATTGTAAAAGTGGTGACAGGTTTCATGCTGGAATAGCGGGGTTGGTAATAACGCCGTCTGTAAGTTAGTTGTTAGATGTTGAGTCAAATTAATGTACTTGTATGTTTCATGAGGATGTAATGCCACGTGTCTTTGGAACTAAGAGAAGTCTTCATAAGCTCAATGGTTTATAAAAACTGCAATGATTAATCCATTGTTTAATTATAGCTGATCGACAAACAATCATTATTCAGATTATTTTATATCGTTATACACTGCATAATTTGGGTTTTGGATTCTTTGTTGGACAAAAGCAATTTAAATAGGTTATCTTGGGATCTAGGAACTTGCAATGGTAATATTTTCTTATGTTTTATAGACTGAACAGTTAATAAATGAATTAAAAAAACATTGGGAGAAAATAGTCATTAGTTGCAGCCCTATTCTCAATTTTAGATAGATAGATGTTGTTCTAATAATATTCAGTATTTCTTTGAATATTAGACCGTGGAATCTAAGGTTAACTATGTTTCTGTGAGGACAACAATTGAGAGTAAACATGCTGACATCCTTATATATTATAATGGCGTGTTAATTATGGAGTATTTCAGACTGCTATGGGTACAATTTCAGGCAAAGAAGGCCTTCAGCCAAGGGACTGGGGCAGAGATTTGCTGATAGGTGCAGTGCAACTATAGTAGGGTATATTAATTTGGATCCCAAACCCTAAGGGTGACCCCTCACATGAGACAGAGCTCTGGCAGTCCTGGTCTTCATGCAGGCCATGAGCATACAGTGACACATAACCTTGCCCTGTCACCACCCTCACCAGTGTGTCAGCTAACATTACTGTGATTGACGTTGAGCCAGCACTCAGACTATGAGATCTGAGGCTCTGTATAACCTCGCCCTAGCTGTGTACCAGGGCTAGGACATTTGGGGCAATGGTACTGGATCATGATGCCATCTGTGTTTGTAGTCATCTGCGTTTGTAGCCTGTACCTCTGTTAAACAAGGGCACAAGCCTTTGTGACCTTGTTTAAATTTGAGCTGTTTTTATAGCTAAAATCTAAATGTGTTTGTGAAGTGTCACTCTAATACAGATAGATAACTAAAGAATAAGTGCTTTTACAGAAATGTAACATTTTAAGATAGTGCCATAACTGAAAGGGGAGAATCTAGATATTGTCATTGTTGAACACTATAATATAAACTATGTAAGTAAACTTTTGCAATAGAGATGCGTATGAAATTTTATTAAAGCAGAGATTCAACAGAAAGTTCAGTTGAAGTGGTAATATATCACAGTGCACAATACTGCAATAATAATGCTTCTTGGGGGGCGGACAATGAGTTGTCAACATCAAGTTAACTTCACATTGTTGGTATTAATTAATCACTCAATCAGGATAGTTTTATCTAACTAAGCCAGAATGGAAGATTAGCTATGGGCTTACACATTTTGAACTATGTCAGTAATTCACTCTGCCCACTACAGACGTGTTTTAAACTACACCCAAAAGGCTCCCCTGTGAAAGACACACCACTCACAAAATGAATACTAGATGTGCTTGATGAACCTCAGCTGGCAACCTACCAGGGGAGGAATGCTATTCCTATATTATGTCAGAGTTACCAGCTTAGAAATGCTTTGAAAAGCCCAGATAATAATCAGTCTGGTGGATTGCTAAGCTGTTCATCTAAATTTCCAGGAATCCAACTCATGAAGCAAGGCAGTTTATCAAAAATCCACTGACTTGCTAATGTTGGCAAGCATGTTGCCAGCCTGGGAATGCCAGTGACAAGCTTCATATTTAGCTCTGCTGGCCTTACTACCCCTGTCCTATAAGTGACTAGATCAGTTACTGGCTTTGAGATATAGCACCACCAGGCTCTCATTAGATCTGTTTCTGGGACTTTGACTGCTTTATATACAGTAGCTAAATACAAACATATGATGCTCCGATGGATTGTAAACACAATTACTTTGGAGTATATCATTTGAGCATTACTTGGCTTGATAATATATGACACTTCCAGTGTTGTGGTAGTAATATGACCATCTACCATCCTTAGGTGAGAGTTAATTCAACATTATAAACTGCTATGTACCTTAACTGCCGGAGCATGAGTCTAGCTTGAGTATCAGCTGTAGCTTAGCTAATTAACCCACTTTCATATCCAGCAGATGAATGCAATAGTGAAACTGTTCAACACAGTCTCATCGTAGTGGAAAAGGAAAATATTAAGCTACATAATAAATAAGTTTTAGACTATTCATGCCTGTCAAGCTCATTTCTTTAGAACACCTGCATGCATAGTGTTAGTAAGGAAAGCACTGAGTTAAAAGGCTTCATGTAATGGCCTTTAAAGGAAGAAACACTCCCCATCGGTAAGGGGACTATCTTGTAATGCATGGTATCCTCAGTGCGAGTTCAAACTGCAGTCACGAGCGTCACTACCTTAGCCGTGTTACTTCATAGAATGTAAGCTTCCTTGTGACCGTGGGATTTTAATAATGTATGCCAGTTGTGGCACTGCAGTGTGGTTTTATGCATTAGTTGAACCACTACATGACCTCAACTTTCCTGCCATTAAATCATCACTGACAATAGGGGAATGAGATGCATTGAAATATTGATTATTATATGGAAAAGTGTACCTTTTTATGCAGTAGTGTTAGAACTATAAGAGTGGATAGATCCTATAAAAACGTAAAACTTCTGATATATAATAAAATAATAATAATACAAAAAATGAATGATACAAATATCAAGAAAATTAATATTGTTCAGTACTTTTTTACTTTTTTAACTCCACAGACAGGGAATGGTTGACAGTGTATGTATCCACATTTGATAGGGGGCTAAAGTTGAATGAATACAACCCTCAGTGTTGTTGCTTCATCAGTACACAACTGCAGATCCCCACCCAAACTTCGTGTGTGTGAAAAATAAATAATGCTTTCCCATTGAGACTGTCCCAGTCTTTCTGTTTGTGTGTCCCTGTCCTTAGTGGCATGCCCCTGTCCTGCTAGATAGGGATGTTCATTATCACAAACAAATAAACAAATAAATGAACATATTCACTTTGACCCACCACATGAAAAAATAACACTCTAAGAAATGTCACGCTCTACTGTGTACTATACTGCCTTTATTGTATGCTTTTATTTTGATAGGACAAGAAAGGGGGGAGAGATAGAGGGAGAAAGACATGCAGCAAAGGGCCGCAGGTTGGAATCGAACCCAGGCCGCTGTGGTAAGGACTCAGCCTACACTTCTTGAAATCTTTACACCGCATTTGCAAAAGGTGCAACTGTATCACAAAGTATGCTAATGAAACGACAAACGCCATTACTAATTCAACGAGGTGATTTGTGCCCTGATGGTAAAGTTACTGGCAGGAACAGTCAATTTGAGAAATGCTAACATTTGCAGCTGACACTACTAATAGTACACTGGAGCCCAGTCAAAGGCAACAGATACACACCCCTATGTGAGCTCTGTTTTTAATATATGCAGGTTCACAGTGCGATGTCACAGCTACTGTAGATCTGCTAGTCACTAAAAAGCTTATATTTCGACGATGAACATAATACTGGAGGCAATAAAGCTACAAGAGTTAATTTGCAAAAACTGATTAGCGCCATCCTTGAAAAAAATGAACTGATTACTGTGAGTTATTGTTAACAGATAGCACATTCCGTTAAAATTTTGCACTTTCACTCATGACCAGGAGTTTTATAGTTTGGCCAGGATTTTCAAAAGTACGATCTTATGTGTAATATATTGTTAATGGGCTCTTTTTGTTGACATTTTCAGCACTTTACCTTTTTTATGTTAAATAGAATAGTAAAAGAATTTTACTGAATTACTGAAAAGAAGCTTTTATCCATTACATGGCTTTGTTTAGCTCTAAAACATGATACTATACTTTTGGTGTTGTCTAAAACAGACTTTATTTGCATATATACAATTTTTTTAAGGTTTAATTATGTAAATTACCTGTATTTTGTTGAGTTATTCTTACTTCATCAAAATAACCCAACTGCACTTTGATTAATATTACCTGGAATGCGCAATAAATAAACATGATTTATGAAAATGAATAAAACGGAGCTATCTGTTTTTGCAAATGAGCTCTTCAAGTTGATGTAAATTGAGATAATCCTCTAAAAACTTTTCTTACTGGGTTAGCGCCTTTATCTCATTTGAAAAGATCTGATGACATGAAGGAAAGAGGATATGTAGGAAATTAATTGATGTGGAAATTGTCACATGAGGAAATCCTGAATAACTTCAGCAGCCAATGACCTCTGCCATCGCAGTAAGAGATAAAGCATTATGGGGGGGTGCTATAGAGCTAAACGTAGGATTGTAATCGCTGTAATACAGTCAAACACAAGTCACTGACCTGTAAAACCACATCTTATATAGCTCCAGATAAAATAAGATTTGTAATGATCTATAGAAATAACAGTTGACTCAAATATCTAAGGATGAAAAGACAAAAATCTATTTTCAACAAGAGGACAAAATGATCACATGTCATACTATATAGTGTTATATGTATTTGCCAGTTGTATCATGAACAAAAAATAGTGGCACTCATGTTTCATTTCAAACTGTATTTTATACAATTCAATAAAGAGCAGTACTGTATTAACCTTCTGTAGAGAATGCCATGACCTACTGATGAAGTACATCTTCTCTCCATTTGGTGGTCATCCACAGGGAAAGAGAATAATTAGGCCAAAAAAGGAAATGGTCAACATCAGGAAACAATGCTTCTGTTTCCAACTGTGCTATCCCTTTGCCACTTTTTCAAGAAGACAATAAAAGAGGACAGGCAAAACTGAGAGTCAAATCGAAGGTTAATTGGAGCCAGGAAAATGTCAACCAATTTTACCGATCACCCACAAGGGATATGCAGCCCTTGGTGAAAAAGATGCTGGAATATCTGCACAGTATATTAGCTTCCTATCCATAATGGACTCCTGAAGAGAGTGATGATGACATCTTTTCAGCACTCTGTTTCCCCTCGAAGCATTTGTGTGTGCACAAAAGACAAAGCGAGAGAGAGCGAGAGAGAGAGAGAGAGAGAGTGTGTGTGTGTGTGTGTGTGTGTGTGTGTGTGTGTGTGTGTGTGTGTGTGTGTATTTGAGTTTGTGTGTATTTGAGTTTGTGTATATGTATGGATGTGTTGTATGCTTCATGTCAAAGTCAGTATTGTTATTGAAAATGCAACCTCCCTGGGAACCGACAGGTGTTGGCACCAGATCTCTGACACCTCTGTGGGCATGACATATCCATCCCCTCCAGTTAGTTTTACCGTAACACATGGTGTTACAACAACCTCTCTGCTGAGGAATATAAACGGCCTGATATGCCATGTATTATAAATATGACAAATATAGTAGGGAAAAATAAAGTGCAAATAAAAGCTGTTGTGAATCTCAAGCCTTCTAAGATTCTTTTTTTGAGCTTTCATCATGGCAGCTTTTGAAAAATCATAGGTGTGAATTCAGCTGCGTGTGTTTGCTGTTTTTGAATGATTGTTACAGCATCCTTCACTGAAATTGAAATCTCAAGAAAAAGATTGATAAGAAACTTTTAAAGCTATAAGGGAAAGGAAATAAAGAATGTTCTATTTTAAGGCTAATCTGTGCCACAATGGCACATTGGCAGTTTATAGAGGAAATTGGCCTGGCCTTCAGCTGAAAAATGAAAAGGATTGCCACATAGGGTTTTTGTATACACACACACACACACACACACACACACACACACACACACACACACACACACACACACACACACACACAGACAGTTGTACATGTTTGTAATGGGTTTACGTTTTCTGTGGTCTGGATCAATTTGATGTACAGTATAATCTAGAACTGTGGTCCCCTAAAGATTTCATGAAATTCCTGTTTGCTTAAATTATTAGGTTAGTTAAGAATATGTGTAGGGGAAAAAAATTAACAACCCACTGCATTGACATTTACAACTGATAGGGCTATTTCCATTATAGTGTTGTTAATTAAATTGATTAGCTCATACAACTGCATGTTTATTGCAACCTTATTGAGCTGTGCTCCACAGTACTTGGAGTAACCCATGCTATCACTAACATTAAATCATGCTGTCACACCCCATAGTCTTTTTTGTGCCTTTGACAAAGGGCAACTTGGCCTTGATCTTCCTCACAGGACTATAGAGATAATAAAAAGGATTACTCTTGGTATAAGAAAAGGTGCTGTAGTCCAGTCTTAATTGGTGAGTTCCCTTGCTAAGTTGATCTAGTCTTGAGGCTGCCAGTTAGTGAACTGGTCAATTAATCTTCCTTCTCTCATAATGAGGTGGGGAATTTCAGATGGCTGGTCCTTCACACAAAGACAGACAATGTGCCCAAAGGATCTTCTGTCCCTGCACCAAGTGACCTGACAATTAAAAAATGTACCTCCCTACTTCCCCCTCCTCACCAGGTGGCAAATTGGTCTGACCCAGCCTCATATCAAAAGGACTAACCATGACTTCAAATCAACTTCACAGGCACAAAAACGGGGGAAAGGGCAGTATCATCCATGAAATAAGATTGTTGTATTAAGACTTTTGGCCCCTAATCATTCTGCCTCCCTCATTTTGAGGTAAATGAAAAGAGACTTGTTGGATCCTCCCTGCTGTGTGTCACAAGGGATTACCTTCTCAGAGGAAATAAGAAGTGCTGTAGCTTGACATTAATTTGATGATGCAGATGTGACAGCGGAGTAAGCTAAATGTTTCGGGTTAAATATGCTTGACCTTGCATTGTAGCTGGCTTTAAATCTCTTTTGTGAGAAATACAATAATAGAGGCGCCAGTCTCAATCGAAGGCAAATAGAAACCAGCCAAAATCCTTGACTTTTACACCATTTTGATATTTCCTCTTTTAATATATTTTATCAATGTTGAAGTAAAAAGTGCCCCTTACACTAAATAAGATATTTAGCTGTGTTCATGAATTCCATGATAAAGAATGTTCATCCTGCCTGAATAACAGTATTGTTAATACCATACTGGTGGTTTTACATGTTTTATCCCATTGAGTGCAAAATTCTGCAAATGCTTTACATGATTGCCAACCATTCTGAAAACCATACCATGACATCTATCTATCTATCTATCTATCTATCTATCTATCTATCTATCTATCTATCTATCTATCTATCTATCTATCTATCTATCTATCTATCTATCTATCTATCTATCTATCTATCTATCACTTGCTTGAGATAACAAAACCTATATATAGCTTGCTGCTTGATGGTGAAGTCAAGGATGACTCCAACTACGACTATGAAATAGAAACATAATAGACATATCCCTCATAAGGAAATGAGAAATTTTGTTTGCTGTTCAGAAACTGACTTCCAGATCTCTGATGTCAGAGCTGGTCTTGAGCTTTGGGAAGTGACCGAAAGTATGATCAGGATCAGGAATACAAGCGACTGAAATGAGCTTTCCCTGCAGGGTGGCTACACTCAGCCTTAGAGATAGGATAGGGGGATCAGAAACCCGGAGGGAGCTTCGAGTAGAGCCTCTTCTCCTTTGCATCGAAAGGAGTCAGTTGAGGTGGTTCGGGCAACTGATCAGGATGCCTCCAGGCAAGTCCAACTAGTAGACCCAGAATACATTGGAGAGATTATAGATCTCATCTGGCTTGGGAATCAGAATCAGAATCAGAATCAGAATCGGGTTTATTGCCATGTACGTTTTTACACACAGAAGGAATTTGCCTTGGTGCATTGGTGCATAAAAATCATACAAAATTTGCAAACAAAACAAGAAAAAACAATGCGCACCAACACACCGAGGCGGCCGTTCGTGGCGCCATCTTGAATGATAATGCCTCTGAATGCCTCTGGATCCTGCAGGAGGAGTTGGAAAACACAACTGGGGAGAGGGACGTCTGGACTACCACGTTCAGCCTGCTGCAGTGGATAGACGGAGATGTTGGAGCCATGTTACATCGAGACGGACTTATTTAAACTGTCCCTTTTGCAACAGCATAAGCCAGGCAAAAGATTAAACAGAATTACTGAAGGAAAAACAATAATTGACTATCAGGTAGAAAATTAATCTTGAAACGTATTTAAAACATTTTTTAATCAATGCAATTTGGATTTATAATTTTTAATTAAAACGTGTACATCCTTTGCAATCTGTCATCGAAAAGTATACAAAAGTGTAATCACACCACCAGAATTTAAAACACAAAATGCTATTACTTCCAAAATGGATTGACACGTCTTTAACACATGCTATAGCACTAGACAACAACTAAATACAAGTTATGAATGTTTACTGATGCGGTGAAAGGTTTCTTTTTACCAGTAGTCTTTATAGTCCTACACTTTAGATATCGTGAACATACAAAGAGAATCAGTTTTGCTCTGCTGAATTGTGAAGAGATACCTTTTGAGAGTTGAGTAACTGTCTCTTGGCTATAGCTCAGTGACTAACTAGTATGGCATTGTTTAAGTTCACTGTTGAGTGTCAGTAGCTACAATCCTCATTGATCCATGACTTTATCAGGTGCTGCCATGCAGAATGGTGGTACAAACCAGGAATTAGTCCACTCACTGCCCTAACCTGGTTGTTTGACCCCTGACATTTAACGTTGTCTGCTAGACTGCAGAATTTGACAGAATAGCTTAAGATGTCTCATTTTTTTTAATAAGAAAAAACTCATACTTTTTTGAATTTTATTTGCTAGTTTTATTCAACATTAACGATTAATAAACACATGGCGGTAGCATCTTTGATCTCAAGCCACTAAAAAAGATAGATTTGAAAATAATGATAATAAAAATAATATAATGACATACTGTAATTTAGCTTAAAATTTGTATTTTCATATTCATAATGGTTATTTTACAGTTAATTTATGCAGTCTTATTATTAAGTAGTGTTAGTGATGTTTAATTTGGTGTATAAATGTCTTTCAGGACCCAGTCAACTCAAAAAAACTACACTTAATTGTCACATTGCCACTCTGAAAATACTTTTTTTTTTCAGCAAGTGGCCCACCATATTCCTTTTTGGCCAATAGGCTGCTTTTTTGATAGCTCCCCACCTGCTTGCCTTGCATGGGCTCCCTGTTTGGATCCATATGTGAAAGTGGACTTCTGTTAATGGAGCTTTTATAAGTTTCATGGAGACATTGCATTTACACTGTGTTGGTGGCTGTGTTCAGATCTTTAAGAGGCGGCAAACAGACACATGTTAATGTGAGTTTTTACCTACTATGGTATCTGGTGAAAGACCAGGTTGTAGGATGTAGTGACATCTAGCCGTGAGACTGCAAATTGAAAACTGCTAGCCTTCCAAGTATGTACGAGAAACTATGGTGGCCATGAAACTCGCAGAAAACGCGAAAGGCTGCCCGTGTTATGATATATCCCAGAAAACAGACACGATGGATGAATCGCAGAACAGTAGGTGGTAGTCATATTACATCTGTGACCTTTATTCATTCAAAGGCTTTAAGGCCATCTCATGCCTTTTCTGTATCTGCTTTCTGATTGAAATCTGCATCACTGTGGAGATGCAGTATATGGTATGTACTACCTAAAGTTACTGATGATGTCAACATGCTGCTGTATGCTACTTCTTGTTTTATAGTTCTTTAATTGGCTAAAAATACAAATACACACATAGCTTTGTAAGTTTTTTGTACAAAATTGAGAAAAAAAACTATTATTGTAAATTGAAGGTTATGCGTTATGTCAATGGAGACGCATGTGGCCAAACAACATTTAACCTGTGGTTTAAAAATAAAAGTTAATTGGCATCCTGCATATTTTACCTTTCAGAAAAAAAAAAAAAAACATATCTTTTCGTTTATAAGCTGAGTTTTTTTCTGTGGACGCCATAACATATATTTGGAACAGAACATACCTAAACATAAAGTTGACCTTACTCATTTTCAATTTATGGTGACTGAATTGTTCAAATAGTAGAAACCCCTGTGAGGGATGATTTAATAGTGAGAGTACCCTAAGTATGGGTCAAGATCAGAGTCAAGTTTTTTTGGCTCTGTCTTGTGGAGTACAGACTCCACCGAGAGTAATTATTTGTGGAGGGTTTAGGGCCCTGGGGGTGACGGAGTTGGCGGGAGGGGCAGAGGGTGCGCTGAAACGGAAAGCACGCCAGTCCCACTCACGGTTGATGCTCAGTGAATCTGAAAGGTCATGTCATGTTTTCTGGCAATTGACTCGATTGGTTTGGATTCTGCAACATAAGGCCGGGACAGTGGTGTATGTGTGTATGTGTGTGTGCGCGCTTGTGTGTTTATTTGTGTGTATGTGTGTCTTTCTGCACATTTGCTGGGAAATATGCCCCTGGGTTATTTTTTGCATTGACCTTATTACCCTGCACAGTGAATAGCTTGCCACATAACTTGCTCCCTCTGACTCCTTAATACACATCTAGATGCAGATACTTTAATCGTTAATTGTTAACATCCATGAAAACCTTTTTAGATATTTGTGCAAATTACCAACAATAAATTATTGCACAACTTTTACTGTTATATTAACCATGAGAAGACATTTTTGTTAAATAACTAAATAAATAACTAGATTTCATTTCATTTATGGATATCACCATGGAGCATGTCAGTAGAGGAAGGAAAAGGGGCTGTTTGTTTCATGTGTGCATGTCGCAGTCTCCAATTCCCTAAATGAACGAAGACAACGACAGTATTAGCACATTTAATTAAGGTTGATCACAATCATCAAGCACAGACAGCTTACAACTAGAAGCTAGCTCAGACATATTGTACATTCTGTGCTGTAGTCTTTAAGGATGTATCCACTGATATGGCTTCTGCCTTGCAGCCATTCTGTGCAAGTAATTTACCAGAACAATGTAATCTTAACCTTTCCCCTTTATTCATCATCCGGGAGGCTCAACTATCCAGCTATAAATAAAGAAACATCATCAGCATCAGAAGAATCTCTATACCGTATGGTGTGAAATGGACCAGTCCCTTTAATATCTTTACACAATGTGATAGAAGTCATACCCATTAGTGTCTTCAACCTTTATATTTTAGGTATAACTTATTGACACAAGCATTGGAATAGTTTGTGTCTTATTAAAATATGTCCTAGTCATGTTAAAAAAAAAAAAACATAATGAAACCACCTAAAAAGGAATGAGGTTTTCCTCTAGGCGATAGCACACAATGTGGAATTTTACCAGCAAATCCTTTGCCAGCCCTCTCTCTGCCATGCCTACGCAGTTGACTCCTGCACTCCAGCGGATTGGTGGCAGAGGTCCAGAGTCACTTAGATCATTTTACCCGGGGCACAAAGGGGGCAGAGAGGAGCCACTGACCCTGCACTCGTCAGGCAGGGCTTTACGCCTCGCTGACTTCCCTGGTGTGACATTTCTCCTGTATTTGCCCCCTCCCAACGCCTCCCAATGTAACCACCACTGCAGTGTAGAAAAGGATCATTGTCTGTAGAGATATCAATCAAATGAACAGCATCTGGGGTCAATCTGCTGTCACTGCTCCCTCTTTGCTGGCCCGGCTCTCATGTAAAGTGACAATAATGACAGAATGTCAGAAATGTTGCCAAATGTAGCCAGTTAACACAAGACGACACTTTGAATAAAACAGAGACATTGTACCTGTCTCCCTCCCATCGCCCATCACCAGACCTTTAACACACTCTTTTTGCTTCTCTAAACATGATGTGTGTGTGGATCCCCCTCCCACCACCACCACCACCACCACCACCACCATCATTACACACTACAACAAACACACCCCCTGCTATGGGTCATACAATGGTCATGACATTATAAAAGGATCAATTGTGCCTTAAAACACTGCCTCTCCTCCATGGGGATATGTAGTAGAACAGATGGGGCTTATGCAGAGCTGCTTTAATATCTATTTAAAGTGCTTTAGAGACAATGATCTAATGAGACATTTACATTTTGTTCAGCTGGGTTGAGAAAACTTAGACCAAAGCAACTGTCATCTAATATTGTCAGCATAAACGTCCTTAAATTTTGCTGACGCACATGCACTGTATAAACAAAAATTTATATATACGGATAATTTTTTTTTTCTGCTTCTAAACTAAACTGATTTTCACCTTGGTATTTTGTTCACGGTAAAAGAAGATTTTGATTGCTATAAAAAGCCCTTGCCTAATAAATGCTTCTAATAATAGTGAA
Source organism: Dicentrarchus labrax (assembly GCF_905237075.1). Taxonomy (NCBI): domain Eukaryota; kingdom Metazoa; phylum Chordata; class Actinopteri; family Moronidae; genus Dicentrarchus; species Dicentrarchus labrax. The sequence goes on along the minus strand of NW_026136720.1, from coordinate 12,588,424 downwards.
GAGAAACATTTGGAAAAAAATGCAAATTAGATGATTATGCACCAAATTTCTTCTTAGTAAAGAAAACCCCACAGTAAATGGGTAAACTCAAGGGGTTTGATGCTGCAAAAATATTTTTAAATTCAATTTCCACCTACATTATGTTTTTATTTATTAATTTATTACTTCTTTAATATTCAAATGAGCAGCAGTAAATAATAAATAATGATCCCTAATCATAGAATACATGTGATTCCATACCATTTCTACCATTTAAATATCAGAAATTGGTTATTAGGATGCCTGTTGTATAGTTACACATGGATAGGGCTGTTTGGTGCAAGTGATGATAAAAGGCTGCAGTAAAGTTGAAAGGCCTGGACATTCTTGCTATCCATAAGCTGCTGTCAAGGGAGTTGCGAAGAAGGGGTTGGGAAGGTAAAAGCTAGGACATGCTGTGCAGGGATCAACACGTGTCTGCAAAAGCCTGGAGGTTCCACAACAATCTGTTCCAGTTGGTTCACTCTTGTGCTGTGACCTCAATTTTTGACTGCTGTTGGAGCTTCCTTGCACTCTGGTTTGACACAAGAAACAGTACAGGCAGCTCTACACCCGCCCAGCCTAGCAGAGGTCGGCAGAGTGGAAGAGCTGCTCGAATATCTAACAATGAAGCTGAGGAGGAACATTGAATTAACATCCGCTTATCCCAGGCTGCAAGAGCATCTCCAACTTGGCAATCCTGTGAAATGACACTTTCAATTGGGGTCAATTGGACCCCTGCCTCTGGATTTCAGGCAGCTTCTCTGCCTAGGGGTAATCAAAGGCCGAAGATATAATTAGAGTAACAGGCATTCATTCTGTAGCAGTGTTGCAGTGCAACTGAACGTTTGAGCAACACTAGGGGTCAGTGGCAGTCCATGCAATCATGTAGTGAAGAGACCCTTTTCAACATGTATATCATCACTTTTAGGTATGATCAGAGGACAGAATTTGTGGTAACTGACCAAAGGTGACAGTTGATTAAATTACACAAACTTAAGCAATAATACGATTTTTTTTATTTTTACGACAAAAGCAACTGCTGAAAAAGGTTAATAATTAGGCCAACGTTCAAAGCATGGCAAACATTTCAGCATTTCTAGTTGTGCCTTTTTATGTTTTAAATCTTTTCTCTGCGTCTCATTTGATGCAGAAAGCGTGATTGTGTGTTCTTAGCGCAGTTTGTTACTTTCTCCACTCCCTCTCATTGTCACAGCAAAACATCTCAGCAGCGGTGACACGGTGGTCTAGTAATTATCTAATTGTTCGAGCTATGTCTTTCTTTGATTTATGGTCTTGTATCAGTGGCTGACCTGATTTATAATGAGGTTCCCCCACTTGTGAAAATATGAACCTGAATTATGTGGCACCAGTCCAATTATTTCTTTGTTCGGCTGAGGCTCCTGTCGACATTGACGGTGTGCATCACAAATAGCTGCCATTGAAGCTTTCACCTAATAACAATAATATGATCCATCATTTTAGATTGGCCCAATCACACCTCCCACCATGTTACCTACTTCATTTATCATTGTGAAGATGCACCCTTATCCCTAAAGATTGTAATCAGACATTTTCGTTTAATGGATTATTGGTAGTTCATCAGATTGGAGTTTTCATCACAATGTTATCAATTTCACACCTGCCAGGTAAAGTATATGATATGATGGTCATTACTGTGTCTGGAAAACCACAAGAGCAGCAGCCGAGAGGCAACATGACTGCACCTTCCATTAATCCAGTAGGCCTCCCATTATCAAGTTCAGGCCACAAAGTCAAAAAACTGGGCACTAAGTGGAGCAAGTTGCTTGGCACAAGGACAAAGTTGACAGAAAACATAAGGCCCCCACACACTGTCTGGACAGCAGGAGGCTGTGAGTACATGGGTTGAAGAATAGACCCAGCCACAAACACATCCACTATACAGATGAGCTGCCCCCTTCAAATTAGCACCGAGCATGGAGACTGCTGCTGGTGTCTGATGAAAAGATGCACGGCTGCCACTATTTGTGCCGCTAAGGCATTCATCAAATTAATTACTGGTGGATCCAAGCACCTCTCTGATACCTCTTTATTTTGAGTCCGGTAAATGGGGACTCAGACTTGTGCTGACAGAGAGGCCTAATACACCCAGTCTTTCGTTGCACATAATTAATTGAAATCTTTGCTAGCTTGACAAATTGGAATGATGAATCTATCTTCTATGAATAGCTTAAGAAAAAAATGCATAATCAGTCAAAACCATACAGTAGAAGCAACATCTTGCTCTCTCTGTCTTGCTCACTCGGTCTCTGTCTCTCTCTCTTTTGCTCTCTGCAGCATAGTATGATCCATTAGGCTGAGAAAGCATGGCTTGTTGAGAAGACTTCCCTTCCTTTCACCACCTCGATTGATAACTTTGGCTTCTTACTTTAATAGAGCGGTCAAGGTGGAGAGTTCCTTTGTATAGTTCAATAGAATAGGGGAGAACATAAATCAAACTCCACTGTTCTTCGCCACAGGAAACAGATACTCTGTAGTCTCTAATCTCTCAAATCATATATTGTCATAATAGTCAATATAAATAAATAAAGCTAATCAGAAATAAAACGGCTATAATCAATATTTTTACAACAACAATGGATAAAATGCCTAATATAATTTTACTTAGCTCTCCTCAGGTCTACAGAGCTTTGTAGTGCATTTTCAGCTCAGTGTTTTCATTCATAGCATTGTTTTAGCTTGCAGAAGGCAGTAGTTTTTGATACTGTTAAGTGGCATAGCTGCTAAAGAACCAAATATTTCTCCCCAGTTGGTGGAGACCAAAATTGGAGTAAATATTGGCCTTACATTTACCAGGAGGACAGAAACACAACCCAAAATAAATGCTATTGTTGGCCTGTTTTGAAAAAATTTTTTATTACCAAGTTTGCCATATCGACGTAAAAAGTGATAACATGTCAATACTGTGCTCCTGCACCTGTTTGGGTAATTTCCTGATTCCAAGTGAACCTGTTTTCACTGAGGTGGGTAGAGTGGTGCAGCTGAGGTAATGTTTATGCAGACCAGGCAGAATAATGTAATTATGGTACTGATTTTGGCACAAAATGGCATGTATCATTCCCCCTGCTTTAACCAGCTCTTAATGCAAATGCAGGCAATTTTCCTAGCTGTAGTTAGTGGTGGTGTGTAAAAATGCTGCAGCAGACAGCAATGCACACCATTTCACCATTTAACATTTAATTTGTTTTTCAACTGCAACTCCACACCGACTTTTTAAAGCCCCAATATGTAGATTTTATACGTAGTAAAAACATGTCACATGATGTCTGATATCTATTTTGATATGACCACTTGGACAAAAGTCTGATTCATAAAGAAATGAGGTGGACTCATAGACGGTGTAAAGAAAAATGGATGCAATCTCTGTGACGTCACCCATATGTGTCTGAATAGCTGTTGTGTAGCTCATTGTGGTCGGCTCTGGCCATTGCCATCTTGGCATTCATGACTCTGCCAGCTCCCGGCTAATCCAAAAATGGGCAAAAACATGGAGCGTCGGTGGAGCTGAGGTGGGCTGAATGAAGCTTGGTTACTGAAAACAGTTGCCTTTGACAGCACCTACCTGTCAATCAAAGCGGCCACGTTCAATTATACACAGCTTTCAGCCTTGATATAATTTCTACATGTGAATTCACCCCCTGTACAGCTGTCATGATCAGGGAATTGAGACTGACCACACTGGTTTACAGTGTTTGTTTCTGCTTTAAATTTGGGCATTTTAAGGAGGACTCATGGCGACTCACTTCTGTTGCCAACCTCAAGTGCCGTTTAAGGAACTTCAGTTCTTTGTTACTGCCGTGTTGGCTTCATTTGCCTCTTCGGTGGACCCTCAAATGCAGTGTTTGCAAACAATACCAGGCACTATAGAAACCCTTAAACAGTCTTAAGCAGCAGGTTATTCATTTTGAAAGTGACTGAGAGCAAAAACAATCATTTGTCTACACATATTAATGTGTAGACAAATGTGTTTATATACATATTATTCACGCATGATTTAAGAAATTTGAGAGAATGAATTAGTACTTCATGCACACACTTCAGTCATTTGAGAGAACTGTTATTTTAGGTATGTTTAAAACTGTTGTGTGCCACATTTTCATTGTATAGTGGTTTGGGTACGGTGTGTGATTTTAAAGATTTCAAGGGTATGATAAGGGTGTTTGTAGGGAGGACAAAACCATCACATGTGGCAGTAGATGAAATATAACACAAAAAATATGCACAGCAGTCTGTGGGTGTGTGTATATGTGTATCTGTGTGGGTGTGTGTAGATTGAGAAAACACTGAATGTGAAGGTTGCTGCTGTGAAGGACACATCTTGTCTATGGTAAGTAGTCATCCTTAATAGGTTTGGTTTGGATGTGAAATATTAGTGTGCCAAGACAGTATGTGACATTAGTGTTGTCTCTAGGGAAAACTGCAGACTGATCTCAGTTCAGCAAGTACTGAGACAGGATAGGGGGCTAAATAAAGGCTCAGATAGATGAAACTGTACCTAAACCTTACAACCCCAAGACAATCATTTCCCTCCACCCTCTGTGATGTCCATGTTCATCATATGTACAATATTGCTGCTGGAAAATACTCCTTTGTATGAGCATGAATGTTTATTTTTTTTAATTTTACCAATTCAGTGTGGACTAATTTATAGTTTTAATTCTTATTTCAATCCAGTTTATTACCGTCATGAAACACTGCTGGTTTCAAGACCATGGATGTTCGTAACTGAGATTAACTTTTGATATGAATCAGCTTAGTATTATTGGTATTGTCACGATAACTGAAAACACATGAATGTAAAATTGAACATTGTTAAACACACAGAGATGCTCTTTGTCAGTCTGCCTCTAACTCCATAAATACTGCTTCGTTGAATCAACATTAACTGGCTAAAGCGTTTACATTATTCCATTGCACTGTAATCATTACTTTTACAATGATCTCTGTAGATATTAAGGAAAAACACTTGGTGCTATGATAAGATTTCTATGGATTATGTTACTTATGCAGTATGTGCTTTCTTTTCTTATTAAGAATCAGGTTCCAAACTCCAAATCATGCAGCCAATTAGGAAGAGGCCAACTTTTAATTGTGACAGAGTTACTTTCTAAAAAAAATGGCTGCAGGAAGCTAAGGGTTTTACTTGTTTTAAAAAGTCTTGGCTCTCTGAATGAAGTGGTTCTTTGATTGAAATCCTTGCCATGGAGCGTGACATGAGCATTTCCTTTCTGTTCTCCTATTATCAGCTGAGCCTGTGGTGCACAACCTAATCCCTCTTCATCAAAGCGGTGTGGGCAGCAGTCAGTGAGATGTGACCATCAATTAATCACCCACTACCCCCCTGACCAAGCTCAGTCCCTGCACAGATGTGAGGCCTCATTGGTTTTAAACACTCACTGGGAGATCTGCTCCAGACGAAAGACTGCCACAAACTGGCTTTGTCAAAGGGCTTCTGTGGACAGTGAAGCTGTCCCTGATATCAGAGTCAGGCTGCTCTGAGGGGAGGTCAGTGTGAGAGAGCACCAGATCAGATTAACCTTTAAGCTGAGCCTTAACTACTTCCCTCTTATAGTTCTGCTTTAGTATCTTAACTTCATTTTTAATTGAAAGGAATGCTGTGTTTTTTCAGTTTCATTGTCAGCATACCTTCTCTGAGAGTTAAGACCAACTAGTGAGCTCATTTACTCAGTTTCATCCTCAGGGTTTCACTGCTCTCCAGCTAAGCTGCTTTCTGAGAAGTCCATTGTCTTATTGGAAATCTTCTGAATATTGGATAAACCAATTTCCCCAAAGCTCCCATCCCTAACCCAGCCTCTCCTCTATCCAGCCGCCCAATTCCCAACACACAAGGCAGATAAAACACCAGCTTGCTCACCTTACTTTTCATTAAAACGCAGGTAAATGTCATTTCAAAGTGCATTTTCATTCAGCCTTATGTACTTTAAACTCCAAATGCACTATACTTTTTGCCACCTAGCCATATAATATTCCATGTAAATTTAAGCATCTCAAGACCAGTAGCTTCGAGCACTGCAGAACAGAAGGGTTGCAGAGTTCATAAATGAGTAAGAATCTCCAAATGAGTTTGGTGACCTCTTAAACTCCATGAAATTAATATAAGCAGACATTCTGCACGCTGCAGGCTACTGCAGAGCTTGGGAAGATCACTTAAGCTCTCTGAGTTCCATAAAACTTTTATAAGTTGACTTTCAAGACACATTGTAGCTGCTTACTGCTGACGACAGGGAGCAATATGGAAGCAAATAAACATTCACTGTCTTCACTTAACCCCTCATACAAGTACATTGGAAATACTGGCATCAAAACATGTAACACCACCCCTGGGCTTTATAGGATGCTCATCCCAAATTATTTCTCATTGAATTTTTTACAGGCATGAGGGTGTAACCATTGAGCTCAGGTTTCTTGTCTGTGATTTTACAAAAATTTTTTTTTTTGGTTGTCTGAACTTGTCTTTTTATTGCTACTGCTATTTTGGGGCATGCTGTCACATAAGATTTAATATACCATTGGTTCTGTGATAAAATATATATATCCTCTATCTCAGTAACTTAGTAGATACATCATAATTGGATGCATGGACTTTCCAGAAATTCAATATTATTACTCATTACTCTAGTTTGGCTAGCCATGGCTCCATATAGACAGCAGGGATGGCAGATCACGTTAACAATCAGCCACCTGTTTGATTTTGAGTCTTCTAAGTTAACCAACATGCCTACATTAGGATCTACACTTAGTACCACTTTGGTGTTGTCAGACTGAGGGCACCGGATGCTACAGTGACTCACAATCACCTCCTAAGGTACAAAGTGGTATTATGAGACAGGACGGTTCAAAGCTAACTGGTTAGCACGTAGAGCTTTGCGATATATATATCGTTTAATAGAGATCTACAATCAAACTAATTGGAGCAAATATTGTCCAATTACAATTAGTGACCGTTGAATTGGCGCACCTGTTATTTCTTTACATTCTACTGATAATTTTAGTTACTTTTATGCTTTAAACTAAAATTCTTATATATTGCACTTTTTAAAGAGTCAGTGTTGGGTTTCCACTGCTGCCAAGTAGCCAAAACACTCAGTTATTGCAAGTTTGCTGTAACTCAAAGTACTCCCTATTACATTTAAAGTAAGAGTTTGTATTCAAACCAATGTACAGATGTAGTATACCGTCAGATGATAACCAGACATGTGACACATGCTAAATTAACACGAATGTTGCTCTGGGTCTCTAAGATTGCATCGGGGAATGGTACGCAGGTGTGTCTGTCAGCTTGTTTTTGTGCCCCCTAGTGGTTACACTCAACATTATTCTGCTCTTTATATAACCTTTTACTTAGAGCAGCACCCGTGGAAATCACACGTACCTTTTTACCTGAAGATGCATAGGAAGTTATTCTAATTACTTTCTTTAGCCTGGGAGGGTATATGTTAACTGAGTGTATGTTAAACTACTGTAGCCTGCTCCATCATCATGAATCTTAATGCTGTTCTCATAAAAGGTGCTTTATTAAATCTCTAGTGTCCCAGAGTGTGACTTTCTAAGCAGTTGGTGGGATACTAATCTGAACACGCCTCTGGAAATTAAGAGATAGAATTGGCTGTTTAAAATATGATCAAGCACAGTGATGCTATGGGTATTTGCTGGCGGTTATCTCGTGTTCAGAAGCTGGCCCAGGTTAAGCAGCATGTTTTTGAGGAAAATGGGCCAGCAAGATAAATGGGGACCCTGAAATGTATTTAATGAGGATGAAATCGACTTCTCCCATAAGGATGTACTCATGCTTAATGAGTTGTACCCCCAACCCTAAGAGGAGATTTACAGGAATAGTCTTGCCAAGTTGTGAATTTCTAGGAATAAGACTGTTAGATGTTTCTGTTTATTATTCAATAATTGCGTGTGAGAGAAATTAATAGTTCATACTGTAGTGTTGTTGATGCAGGAAAAGGGTGAAAGAATTAATGAAAGACAAGAAAATATTATGTCAGTATCAAATCAGTAGAAAATCCAGTTCAAGCTGAATATTTTGACTTGCAGTTTGACAGTCCAGGAAAAGGTGTCAGGCTCCACTTTTGTAGTAGGTGTAAACATGTCTGGGTTACAAAGCATTAACTTGACACCTCCTGGGTATGTTGTCCTGGAAAATAGTATTTTGTCATTTTGTTAAAACTTGACTGTTGGTAGGAACAGCTGTGCATTATGTTAGTTCAAAAGGGGTTTACCATGAAGTGGAACGGACTTGTGGCAATCTTTCCGGCATCAAATTGTCGATGTTACAGTTAGAGGAAGATTGTAGTAAACTGTAATCAATTCACCGAAGACTGTAACTCTGCTCCAATGAGCAGAATAATTGGTGAAGCGTGCCAAGAAAGCAACTGACCTGAAGTGTCCCATAGAGGAGGATTAAAACTGGGGTTAAATGTGCCAGTACTTTGTCTACTGGTAAATTACATTACAGTTTGTGAGAAAGGTCTGTTGTGTATTGTCAAGAAAAACTCCTGGAAAATGTCCTGGACAGGTCCTGGAGAGTGGGAACCCTGTACTATGGAGGTTGTTACGTTGTAATATTGAGGGGCAGTCAAGAGAAACTGTGAATGTTGAAGCCAACTAAATAACAAGAAAAGTAGGCTGGATGCCGATATCTGTTTTTTTCATGTTGCTTTTTGTGGAACTTTATACAGCCGTGCTAGCTCAGCTAGTGTTAGCTTGGTTGTCGTACAGAAGTCCGTTCTGCTCCCCTGTGGTGTGTGTGTGTGTGTGTGTGTGTTGTGTTGCTGCTGCTGTATGTGAATGTATTTATTGGCATGAACTCAAGTTAACGATATAGCTTTGTGTGAAAAAGAAATGGTCAGAATGAAGGAATTAATTTGCAATTTGCTTGGCAAGGCTGTGTAGCTTTGATTAGCACCTAGCAGCTAACTTAGCTGGCCCAGTTGGCATCAGAAGCTCGCATGCAATGCATCCTGGTACATATAGGCACTGCCAGCAAGGCTGGGTTCAGTCAGGTTGAGTCTTTAAAAGAGTACTCCGCTGATCTAGCCCTGCATTCTTAACACTGTTGTTTATGTAGCCTCTAGCCACTTGCCTGAAGCAGAGACAAGGAATGGGCTGCTGAGGTCTGGTAACTTCTTTCAGTCTTAGTAAACTCCACATCTGATGGGACATGATTTGTTTTTCACTTTTAAACCTGTAATTGCCAACCCCATCTGATGCTGCCTTTATATAACTTTTGTACTGATATATAAAATGTATTAATCTAGTACAATGCAGTTTATTAAAGAGGAAAAACATCTACATCTAACTTACACCAATCAAATAGTATAGTACTATAGCTCTAATCTACCTTCATAAACTAGGTTTTGTGTTGAAGAGGAACAGCATCTTCAGCTGCAGTCAATTCCTGATGGGAAAGAAAGAGTGCATTAGAATCACCATAGACTTACTCCTTAAGGTACACTGACGCTTAAAGTAAGAACATGCAATAACATGCGTCTAATCTCATGTCTCAGCACCTCATAGTGACAGGGGATAAGAATCTATCATCTGTGGAGGTAACTAGGAGGTGACTAAATCAGATGTGCGCTGGCCCAGAAACAAGACTGTCACACTCTGATGACTCCATGTGACTAAAATGTGCTAATATTGTTAGGCTTTTAATACAGTGTCTCTAACACAGATGGAGAAAAAACAAACAGTGATGGCATTATCTGGGAGTGATGTTCTTATGCATCAATGAGGCAAACAGCCAAACTGAGCTATATTCTAAAAATAACGTAGTCCTTCACATCGGCAATAAAATATAAGATAACAGCTAAAACCTGTGTCACACAAATGACCCCATAACTAGGCACATAGCTAATGTACAGTAAGAATTGGTTTAGTAATGCAACTTCCTATAAGCTTTAATGTGTGTTTTATTTATACTTATAACATTGAAAATCTTGATATTGATTTGGGGACAGTGATCTAGCTTTATAGCTAGCTTGTCTCGTTGTTAAACATGCTGTCAAATTATATTCACTGTTTGTGGACCATACCCTATGTTATTGACTTTGAATCTTGCTTGCATAATGTTAGCTTTCTGGCTTGTAGTTGAGCCAAAGAGCTCTATGAGTGGAGGGAACTAGAAACATTTCCAGAGCCTTATGGGATGGTGATGACTGTTTCAGGTATTAGTCAAACCCTCAGTTATGGCTTGTGAAAAACTTAAGATTTTGATTGCAAAATGCATGCTAGCTCTCTCACCAATCCTGCGTCAGACTGATGTTAGGACCACCCACTCAGTTAACATACAGATAAGGAAATAAAGAAATTAGTAAATGAATGTAATGTATGTGTTTTCCGTAACACATTTTTTTTTTATTTCTGTATTTAATTATTTCTGCAATTATTTCTGCATTTATATATTTTTATGCCTATGTAATTTTTTGTCCTTCATAATGTGCCCTCCTGTCCTCCTGACACAACACACTAGTCATGTACACATCAAGTGTTTAAATCTGGCTTGAGTTACATCCATGTCGGTCACACAGCATTCTCTTTCTTTCCTCTCTCTATCTACTAGACTCTATATTACATAAGAGATATGAACAAAATCCATAATTCTAAACTTTATTGTGCTGTTGTTTGTCTTACCCTTTAGTTTGTTGGCTTGGTACAACTCGGTGATATAGGGTATGATGAGATTATTAGGCATGAGTGACCAAGCGACGTCAGAACTGGATTATTGTATGTAATAATCTCAGTTACATTCACCACGAGCTTGCCTAGTTTCTGTTTGAGAGATGGAGGGACAGAGGGAGAGAGAGGGGGGAGGGAGAGAGAGAGAGAGAGAGAGAGAGAGAGAGAGAAAAGAGAGGAGAGAGAGAGAGAGAGAGAGAGAGAGAGGCGCTGCAATCTCCCCTGTGGGCTAATAGATTCGAGATGACATGCTCTCCGCTTCCTAGCTGAATGTTCACTGAACTTTCTGGCAAAAGAGGCTGCCACTAAAGAGGGTTCAACCAGAGGTTAATATAAACAAACAGCAGAAAATGGAGAGCTAGGGATTATTAAATACAGGGATGACTGACAAATCCCTCATTGCTATTAGCCCTTGGCCTCTACCTATGCCCTTTGCCAAAAATACTGTGTTGTCTTATTATTATCTTGATGATTCTTAGCATTCAGTTTTAGCTTTGCAGGTCAAATGTTCCTTATTCTTAATTGTGAAGTGATATGAATCATAGTGATGAAAGCATCCTAATAAATATCAGTGTAATAGTATCTTATACCTCTCTGTGTGTTCTCTAAATTACATACATTTTTCTAGCTCTGTCCAAAAGATTTAATAAACTGTAGTTTAATATCCCACCAATGTGACAATATGATTCATTTCCCAGAAAGTCAATATGCCTGGCTTGAGTGAATGTGTTGACACTCCTTTTTGGAAAATACCCCAAACTTGTTTTTAAATTTCCCTTTCCACTTCATTGTACAGTATCTTTGTGTATAATACAAGTTCATGGTGTTTAAATTGTATGCTGCCCTCCAGTGGTTGTTTTCATACATTGCTTATATTTCCTGTATGGCTCAGGATAAACTCTGTTGTTGTTACAAGAGCCTCACTGTTTGCCACTGGTAAGTCATTTTCAGTTTTACAGCACAGCAGTAACATCTTGTGAATACATATGGGCAAAAATATGTTGTCATGATTGTTGATATGTTTAAAGTTCCCATGCGTCATCGTTTATTATGAAGTAATAAAACGACACTATCTTGTAAAGAGCGGGTTAAGTGAAAGATGTGAGTTGTCCCTGCTGGGATACTGAAATTTATCACTGCCAGAACTAATGTGCAAATTTTGTGATGTTAGCTGTGCATTGTTAACCGTGATTGTCATCTAATTAAATCATGGTTCGTCACAAGAGATGCTTTTAACGGCGAGATAAGCGCAGGGAGTCCACTGAAGCATTCCCAAGATCAATAAAGATGTTACAGTCTAGAGTATTGTCTCAGGGTTACATAGGCCAGTTGAATTAATTAGTATTGCGTTCTAATATCCCCCACTCAAACTTTCTGACCAAGCAGCATTTGGTTGGGTTCTGGATGGATATAGCCTCTGACTCTAATTTTATTTGCTGTTATAGCTTCATTAAGGAGATTAATCTGCCATGTTTTTCTTTCTACACATACATGTAAAATGGATACTGCTAAAAAATCAGGCCTTTTATTCTTTACAGATTATTTTCAAGGCTACTCCACTGTATTCTGGATGTTATTTATGTCCACTTGTCCATTTGGCCCAGTTTTTTTTTCTTGCAACAGCTTTATAAATCATGTCCATCAGCCAGCTCTGGAAAAAGCTTTTCTGTCACTGCAGGGTGCCTCACAGACAGACTGATGTCTGTCCTATTTGTAATACTGTGATTTCAATCTGCAGGCCATGGGCAGGAATAAATGAATTGCTTTCCCCCCCCCTTTTCTTATGTAAAGAACATTTTTGGGGCCACATAAAAGTGCTCAATACTGAAGAAATGCTGTTCATAGTGCCTAGCAGCATGCTTCACACATGGTCTCAGAAGAACCTCATTGGGGTGGGCGATCTCTGCTATGGTATATTCTGTTTGCAAAGCATAGTAAAACAATATTTTTTTCTCAACCAACTCAAGCAATATTTGAAGACATAGAGAAAGACATGGAGGTGACATACAGAACCAAGTTGTGCATAACACATTAATACATATTACAGAACACTTTGCTTAGTATAATTGCTGCCATTACATAATTACTGTGATTATATCTTATTATCTGTATGTATTACATTACAACAATATAATAAGTTACCAGAGATTCTGTTTTTGTAGCCATACATCTACTTATTTTACTGTACTATCTTTTTTGAAAGTGAGTGAAAAATATAACCTAATTTTGAATTGGTTGCATTTATTAAAGGGAAAATGCTTATACGAATTAAATCAGGGCTAGAACTATGGTGTTATAAGTTTATGAAAACTTACATCTAAATGAAATGTATTAGTTAATGTAAGACAGACATGGAAAGAAGGGGATGAATTGAGGGGTAGTGGTGTCAGGCCAAGCAAACTATAGCAGTTCCTCCTGCTGGAGTCTTGTGACTCTGACTGTGTGAACCCTGGGGTTCCTTCCAGACTCTGCCTTGTGTCAGTAGAGTGAGCCAGGGGCTCAACTCAGGGGCTCAGCTCAGGCCACCTAACTGGGAGTCAAATCAGAGGCGCTCAGTTGGCACCTCATGCCTGACTGGCCCATGACCCTGCAGGGCAAGACCCATGTCTGGGTCACGTACAGTCCTGTGACCCACTTACCAAATGATGGGAGGGTGACAGTCATGTTCTTACATATGAAGCAGCATCAACTTCAACTTCAGCAGTTCCACTCTTTGCAATGTTAACATGTAGTCCCATCAGACTTATACAAAGTTGCCAGTATATTTTTTGTTGTGGTAAGGATGGAATGTGAAACAAACTTCATGAAAAGTGGCCAAAATCAGTTTTTGCTCGTATGTGACTATGTGAACAGCAAAAATCACATTGATCCCAACTTTACTACTACTTTCATACGTGGTTCACATGCGGGTCACTTAAGATAATAATAAGATAATGTGAACAACCAAACAAAAAAAGAAATCTGATCCAAGCAATAAAGGTTTGCAGAAAATGAATTGGACAGAATGCCCCACGCTGTTAAATGTGTTCCTGTTCCCAGACTGAGCAGACATATACAATTTTTACTCCCAGTGTGGTGGATCTAAGAAGACGACACTTGGCATCAATTCTCTTTAAAGATCCAGTGTGTAGGATTTAGTAGTGTAGTTCCCCCCCATTTTACTATATCTTAAATAGCTATCACATCTTCATCAGTTCTAAACCATGCAGTGTATAAAATGCTGTCACATTATTGTACACGTTTTGAGTATATTTTCCATTTCTGCTTGAAACCCCAGTGTTAGTCTGTACAGACCTAATGTTATCCAAGCCATATTCATCAGATGTGACATCTGATATCTTACGGGTATTAAGGAGCACACTGCAGGCTGCAAAGTGGTGGAGGGCCACTTGGAGCACATCACCTGCTTCCCTTGTTGTCACCCTCTTCCTTGCAGCTGTGAGGCACCGCAGGGCCTGGTCACTGCTCTGTGAGCTAATGCACACCATCCCCCTCTTTGCCCTCTTAATGGCCTTTACACTTGAATGTCACTCATCGGCTCACCTAGAACACTGGAACGCAATTACTTGTCTCTTTAGGTCAATGAATTGTCATGTTCAAACATCCCCCTTTTTTGAACATAATCCAGTTGTGTATTAGGATTAGTCTGATAGCATTTTTCCGACATGAAAAGTCCTCTGTGAATACAGTAGTATTTATTTATACTTTTAGCCCTCGGTGACAGAGTTAGTGTTTAGTTTAAATGTAGATTTACCTAATGGATGCAAAGCCATAGTAGCTTTGAAAACCCTGGTAGTACAGGGGATTAATGTTGCTTATGGGTGAAAAAAGTAGTGTACCTCTTTAGCTTAATTTGATAAGACAGAGTGAAACTGGTCTCTCCTTGTGCGATGGGGTCTATTAGCTCACCGACATGCTACACAGTATGTCATTTGAGTCTGTTACAGTGGCAAACTGCCTCGTTACCCCTGTGCCTTGTTGTGCAGCCTGACCAATTACTTTTGATCTTAAGAGGACATGACATTTGTAGGTTTTGCACTCTGAAATGACTGCACACGTTAAAAGATGCATCATGCCTTCTCCCTTGCAAATAATTTATAGCACTCTCCCTCCAGGGTTTACTCTTTGAACTTAAAGGTACAAGCGTTGAATATAGTTGTGTTAGCTGTGCTTTTAAAAATGTCACATTTGGAATTTGTTACAGCAAATTGACAAATTTGTATTTTCTGTGTTTAGCAGAGAAAACCATCAGATTTGATAATCCAAAATAATTTTTGATGTTTAATATTCTGCACTAATTAAAATAAAAAGCAATACAGAAGGATTGCCCTTAAAACACTGTTTCAAAACATCTTACATGCACTGTTACAACTACTGCTAGTGGGACTGAACAGAAAATACCACAGGGTAATGCAGATAGCTTTTCTGATCTGTCAACAACCTGCATAGTTTCATCTTGTTTTATATGGCTAACTGGTAATGGGTGATATGATGTATTACATGTCATGTTTGTATTATTAGGTACACTGAAAGCCTCAGATTTAGACATATTTTATGCTTATTCAGCCATTTGAATTGTTGCCTTTCATATCCAAATGTGCTGTGATAGATTGGCGAAAATGTAAAGACCACAAGCCTGTCTGCATATGCTTATCAAAGATCTTCTTTTGTTGTTGATACAGATAAAGGTAAATATAGACCAGAATATTCGATATGAATCCCCCTATTTTATGGGGATTATGTAGCTGTAGGTAAAAAATAAAACATGAAAAAAGTATTGCAGGCTGTTTTTAAGGTGAGTTTACTCTCTCCTACCTCTCTGACCAGTACCTTGCTATTAATGAGTTATGAACCAGGGATAATATTTTTAAAGCATCTCTTCCTCTGCAGCTGCTGGCTGTCATGATATAGCAGATTATACACATAGAAAATCAGGGGTGGGTGGGTGGGGAGGCTAGTTGTAAACCTAGTCCTATTCCCTAATTCCCTTGCTGAATACATGTGTTACCTCTATGGCAATTTGTCAAACACAACACTCCATGCTTGAGGAATCAAGTGCCCCCTGGTGGTGATGTAATGGACCAGAAAAATAGATTTTGATTGTTCAAATTGGATGTACAACCAGCCAAGGGCACTCTATGTCCATTTGAGCATTAATTTGTGCAGAAAGAAACAACTTGTAAAGCCATTTATACAAGCCTCAAACAATGTAATATTTTTATTGATGTTTTATGTATCTGCCAGATGGGGGAGAAAAAAAACACAATTATCCTAATATGCAAAATTATTATAGAATTTACCCAGAGACAAATCACAGAGATTCGTTATGCAGTCATACTTTTTGTTTTATTTTCAAAGCATAGTCACAAAGATTCAGCCCCTCTGCTGCCTTAGATTCAAATTGGTTTGAGTCTTAACATGGATGAGTAACCCACTGCCTCTCTCACACACATACAAACACATGAGAGACATAAACATATAAACAAGGGACAAGAGGCGACGTCCGGCCAGATGGTTTTTAGCCTTTGTGTTTCTGTGGGGAGGTCACAGAATGAAAGAGAGCCAGAGCAGGGCATTTAATCCCATCAGCAGAACTGCATTCCCATAATGAGAAATTAATAACATGAGCATGCTTTCAGATTAAACAGAGCAGTTAGGACCATTAGATCGTTTTCATTGCTGGCATTAGGGCAGCGGATCAGTTTTTTTTCCCACGTATAATCCAACAAAGTAGGTCAGTGTCTATTGAGTATTAGTGCTGTGGCTGTGATCCTGTTGTTTCAGCTCCAGGACATGGAATTAACCCCAGAGCAGCTAAACTGCATAGGGCAAAGGTTTTTGGAAGGGTAGGTTGGGGGTGGGACTTCAGGCACCTCTGGACATGGGTGTAAACTGTGGATAGTACCTCTAAACCTCTAACAGGTCCTGACACTCAGCCCCTGCTTATTCACAGAGCTTGAACAAGTATTTCTGCTTCCCTCCAGCATTAACTTAATACCTTGTTACTGTATTCTCCACACACACTGACCTGTAGATCCTCACTTTAGCCTAAATCTGCATTAGCTTCACACTACTCCAACCAACTACACAGACTCATAATTTTTTATAATGCTGGATGTTTTGTTTAGCTTGTAAAAGTCGAATAAAACTTAAAAAAAAATCCTATGCACAAATTAATTTTGTACGGAAGCCGAGAACGGCCATGGATTTTTATTTTTTGCATGCACTGTTATCTCATGATAACGACTTATTATCTCGTTATCTCGATATAACAAAGATCGTTTTCTTGTGATAACTAATTAATTAATAATGTGTTTGTCTTGATTTCAACCTACAAGAGCTGCCACGAACGGCTTCCGTAGCCACTGGCTGTAACTGTAGCCTACCGGTAAGTTACACTTTACCGGTAAGTTACACTTTACGTTAGTTTGTTTACTTGACTGGAAGCCGTTCGGGGCAGCTCTTGTAGGTTGAAATCAAGAGGAACACATTATTAATTAATTAATTATCACGAGAAAACGATCTTTGTTATATCGAGATAACGAAATAATTAATTTGTTATCACGAGAAAACAAACTTTGTTATATTGAGATAACGAGATAATAAGTCGTTATCACGAGATAACAGTGCATAACAATAAAAAAAATCCATGGCCGTTCTCGGCTTCCGTAATTTTGGAAGGGGTAGAAACATTATTTTTTTAAGCGCGTATATGATTTGTTTTTCTTTAAGTGCAGAATTGCCAATGCAATATTTAAACTTGCATCACTTGAACAACAGCTCAGTGATCTTGCCCACAGCTGCCCAGAGAGTAGTAATCAGTGAACAAGCAGAAGGCCCATTTAAGATCAGTGTCCTTAATAACCACACCCAAGACCTCACACCCAATGAGATGATGAGGGGGAGTCACAGATCATGCCAGATTAGTGCAGCTTGTTTTGCTTTGGCGGTTGAAACCCCCATCCCTTGCTCACACACACACACACACACACACACACACACACACACACACACACACACACACACACACACACACACACATGCATTGCCAGCTTGTCACTGCTGCCCTCTTAATGTGGAAGCAAGTGTATTTTGACAGATAAAGAATGAGTGGCAGGAGAACACAGCACAACTCCTGTCATACACTGTAGTGAGGAGTGTAAGATATGACAGTCGGACCATGAAGATAAATATTTTTAGGAAACCATCTTTTTATTGAGGACAAAACTGGCATAGTCAAAGAGGAAATAACATATTCAGAGACTATGGGGTCACATTTGTGGCTGACGTGTTGCGGCTCAGGCTTCAATTGCTACTGTGTTCACCCATGTTAAAAATATATACCTGTGATGGGACTTATTAGGAAGTGTCCATCAAATGCAATGGATGTTTTTGGGATATTCAGATCATTAGAAAGATTACATTTTTATCAAATTCTAAAAATCACAGTTTACAATGAGCTGCAAGAATGATGAAGCGACGTGGCTCACCGTGAGAAACAAAGATTTATAGAATGACATCCTACCTCTGACAATGGGTGACACCCATTTGTGTGGAAATGCAACGAAGCAGTGAGGCTTGGGCTACTCTGTCCAGCTCTTACAATCACAGAGGAACCAAAAGCCAATTGTGGTGCTTCCGAAGCAATCTATGATATCATTAAAAGTGACAGCAGCTGCTCTGTCTGTCCTTGTGCACAGTTTCAGTAATTCCCTCTGCCACCTCTTAAAGAGCCAGGTCACTTTTACCCCTATTGACCTTAGTGCCCTCATACTATACCTTTGTAAGAGTGCTCAGTGGCATCATGATCGCCCAATTTTATGAATGCTTCTCGGAATCGGGAAGACAGATAGCAGCATAGTAAACACACATCTGTGTCTGTGTTGCAGTTAGCACACTATATCTGGTGATGAATTCACATAGAGGAGGCCGTGCCCTGAATTGCCCTGTTGCCGTGATGCAGTCAAAGATGGCCTGGTTGAATCCCCAAGTGAACTGTGTTGTGTTGTTAGTGTGACCTAAATAGGGCAGTTTGGCAAATTTACCTCAGTTGCCCCACACAGAGACAGAAGAAGAGGAGAGAGTGCAGAGGAGACAAGAGGTTGAGACAGGAGTAGAGTCACTGAGGGTGAGTGAGAGAGAGAGAGATGGAGAGACAGAGAGAGACAGAGAGATTGGGCTCAACAAAGTGTGAGAGCACGCGAGGCATACAGTAACTGCTGTGGGGAGGTCATTTTGGGGTAACTTTTGGAGTACTGCGGGAGACTTAATGTATTAATTGTAATGACTTAAATTAAATAAAAACTAAATTAAATTAAATTGTGAGACAGGAATAACCAGTGCTCTGACATCAGTTCAGGGTTTAAACCTCTACATTTGGTATGAAAGGAGATGCATCAGGCATTGTATGAATGTTGTATCCAGTCATTCCTGTTATTGGACTGTGTGTGTGGGTATGTATGTGATATCAGGCACATGTCTTGATATTTATGTTGATAAAATGTCTTCTATTGATGCACTGTACTGCATTTTACTGTCTACTGATGCAGTAACACTTGTTGATGACAACTTCCAGATGTCATGTATTTACTGTAAGTAGTGTGCAATGTTTATATACCTTAATACATAAAAATAATAATAATACATGATAATACTTTTATCATAAGCAATGTCACTAAATACATGGTCACTTAAATTAAATGTTGAGTTGTTTGGACTTTTATTAGGAGGCTGGACCCAATGTGGCTGCAGCCTGTTGTTGTTTTTCTTTCTTTATTTTTGTTCTTTATTTATATCTTTCAGCAGACCTCCCTTCCGATCCACAAGGATTGAAAAAAAAAAAAAAAAAAAAAAAATCCAATATACAATTAAGTATTCTCCTGGTGGGTGTGCAATAACAAACACCTAAAGTTTGAAAATTTGAGAAATCTGTTGTACGTGCCATAGCCTTCAAAGCTTCACAAAATGGTATCCCAACTGAGGGGAATCCTTCGTACACTAGAATCCAATGGAAATTATAAAGTCCATGTATGAATTTATGAAAACTGTGAACCAGTTTGTTTAAATCTCACTTACTTTGCTGCACATAATTACCATAAATGGTAAGGCTTCAGACTGATCCAATATGATTGTGGCACTACAGCAAGAGATTATATATGCAGATATAATTTGAGATGAGTGTTGATGAGTTTACATATTGTCAATTTTTTTGAAAACAGGGAAGATGAGTCATGGTGTATCTACCAGTATAAATCATTTGCTCTCTCCTTTTCCTAATTTGTAATTTTTCGAGACGGGATCATTATGATTTTGACAAGTACGCAGACAAACTGGGCCCTTAGAGTAAGGAGTTTGTATAGATTTACTCAGACAACTGTCTGTTTCGGATTTGTGTGTGAGTTAATTGCTCTGGTGGTTAAGCTCTTGGCCACTAAGTTCAATGACATCAGCTCCAGATAATCTTACTCTGTGCTTTTTGAGAAGTGCAGCAGGTGACAAACAACATAATACTAACCTGGCCCACTTAGACATAGGATTCAAGTCATCACATTTAAACGTGTGAAAGGATGTAAGAGTAAACAAATCATTAATGATGCTACCTTGTGCAGTGAGACACTATTTTATGAGGAAAATTACATTCCCTACCACCTTAATGAACTTTCTTTCACCTCTCATCTTATTCTGTGTAGTGGAACCTGTATGTGAAAAAAAATAAAGTAAAGCCTCTTGAGTGCTGAAAGGGGTGGTTGTAAAAATGGTCTTGGGGTGGGGGCACAAGGACATATCATAGATCACAAGGTGCTCTTCATCCTGTAGAGGGCAGTGAAGACACATGGCACGGTGTAAGTTCTGGGTTCTGTCCTGTCCTCTCTAAGCAGTGCATGTAATGTTCTCCAAGCATGGCATCCCTAACAGCAACACAACACATACATGCAGTAGTGACATGTAATAAATGAAACCTTTTTAGAACCACTGATCTGCAGCATAATACTGGCAGTGATAATCCTGTGACGTAGCTGAGAAAAGATATCTCTAATCCAGGTAAAAGTAGTTAGTTTACATTTATTTTCCTTTTAATCAAGATAAAATTACATAGCTACAATCTAGTAAATTAGTATTTTATTATTAAATTATTAATTATTAAGTTGTATATGGAGTAAAGTTGTTTATGCAAGTATGCTGATCCCCATTATTTTCCAACTTTTTTCTCTGCACAGCAGTCCCGTTGCTGAGTGATAATTTTAAAATAACAAGCAAGTCCGGACATTTTTATTTTCTCATGAGAAACCATATGTCTCACTGTATCAGGTATTCTGCCTTTAAAGGTCCAGTGTGTAACATTCAGGAGGATCTAGTGGTAGAAAAGGAATATAGCAGTCAAAGGTATGTTTTCATTAATGTATAATCACCTGAAAATAACAATTGTTTTTCATCTACAGAGTCCTCTTCCACGGAGGCCGCCATGTTTTTACATTAGCCCAGAATGGACAAACCAAACACTGTCTCTAGATGGGGTGTTTCCCGGGATTCAGTTTCTCTTACTTGCTTAGAAGGTGAGCATCATTCAGTTGGGTACATTGTGCAACTTCATCGCTGGATGCCACTGAATCTTACATACTGGTCCTTTAATGGAGTACTACTACTATTATTTAAAGTATGGTTAAATCACCCCTGGTAAATGCCTATGTTTTCAATCTCCACACCTCTGTTTTATAACGCTGGCTTTTTGTTAAAGATAACCCAGGTGACA
Source organism: Dicentrarchus labrax (assembly GCF_905237075.1). Classification (NCBI taxonomy): domain Eukaryota; kingdom Metazoa; phylum Chordata; class Actinopteri; family Moronidae; genus Dicentrarchus; species Dicentrarchus labrax. Next base: position 12,566,907 of record NW_026136720.1, on the reverse strand, counting down.
TTGTCGGGGTTATTCCCTCAGACTTTAGAAAGTTGCCTACAGACCCTCGTATTACATTATACAGCTGTTTTCACAGGTTGAGTTGCACTCCTGGTGATGAGTAAATTGTGGCATGCCCCTTTAACAGTTAAAATAACTTTACAGAGCAATCCTTCTTACCATATTCTTTAGATAATAATAATACATTAGATACCTCAGTACATACTAGATGTTTCAAACTCTTCACCAGCCATTCATTCCTACAACTCTCTACCTTTTGCTGCTGCAGTCAGCTTGTGGGCTTTATGTCGAGAGTTCGGTGAGAGCTGTTAAGAGTTAATCATACTGACTGACACACTCATACAACCAATCAGTAAGTGGCTGAGAACTGCGTAAAGCTGCAGACAAGGTTGTCTGTAGCTTCAGTAGTAGTAGCTACTGCTTCACAATAAGGGCAGTCATGTACTTTAAAAATATAACCATTTGTAGCCTTACACAACCTGCTTTAACACTGTAATGAGAGTAGTAAAGTATTTTTTAATGATTTTTGTACCATTGACTTGCGGTCTCCGTTGCTGGTTACCAGTAACCCTTGCATCTGACTTTTTGATAAATAAAGTGTTTTGTTTTGTATCACTAACACAAAATACCTCAACCACCAAATAATACAGTTGTTCTGGTGGAGTGTTAATCATCCTCCTTTATCTTTATTTCAGAGAAATTCATCTTTTTCAGCCTGTAACACCATTTCCCATCTTATCAGAGTTGTTGGGTTTCCTTATCGTTTCTGCTGTGAAGCCATTTTGTTCATTTATAGGATTTATGATAATAATGCACCCAGGTATGTTGAAACACTGCTTTAGAAAGTTTGAGGAAATTTGATGGGCATAATCAATTTTTTGCATTGTTATTGTTTGACCTCAAAAGGTTACTGCATGCGCTTTTCCCGGAAAAATCTTGAGTTAAATCTTCTCAACAGTTTCTTCTTTATTGGACAGCAATAAGCAAGGAAAATGTGGGAATTGTGCAACTTGCAAGATTTTAACCCTGGATGCTGTCACATTGTATGTGCCTTAATGCCAAAGGAGATGCCAGGACAGTTTTTATTATGACTGTTTACCAGCTGTTACTGTATAATATTTGTTATCTGCTCATTTTATTTAGATCTCTGCCCCATCTACATGTTTTGATTGACAAAACATACTTTAGAAAAATGCATAAATGTCATCACTGGTAGTACTTAAAGTGGAGTTACATTGAGCTATCATAGACTATCATAGACTAGGACATTCATTTTATCTGAATATATATACTTTATTTTGTATATATATATGAAAGTAAGTGAGCTTTTTCAGTCTTTTTCCTCCATCTTTTAAACCATAGCCCACATCCTCCAAACGCGCACCATATGTAGTACTCATATGACTGCTTGGAAAATATAAGGCACCACACATATGAAGACAAACAATTCTACCTGTGTACTTATTAGTGCACAGCGCTTGGCCACTTATGTCAGATGATTATTACATGCCACTCTGAGACAGACGGTTTGGGGATCAAATCCTCCCTGGTGCTTTTGACTGAGAGTGCAGATTCTCATCCAGCATAATGTAGAGAATTAGGCGAGTAATGCCTGTGATGGCACATCAGTGACACATGGTCCAAATTGCTTCCTGACCTGGCTGTTTTTAAAGTGGAAAGTGCTGTAGATGAATGAAATGAAAACACAACAGGCAGCAGTGTTTCCCCTAGATTTTTTTTCAGCAGCAGTTGCTGTTGTGTGCGACGTCAGGCATGCAACGCCGTCATGTGCATCATAATAGCTTCACCGTTTTCCCCTAGTTTTGACCTAAGTTAGATGCACATATTTGGTGGGTGGTTTTACTTTGGACCATATCTGTATACACAAGTTGGAAAAGCTAGAGCAGATAATAAAAAATTTACATTCAAAAAAGTTTAAAGACAAAACTTGCTAATGAAGTCCACTGAGGGCCAATTACAAATATTAGATCTTGGAAAAGTAATTTAGTTAGTTATGATGCTCTCCACATTGATTTTAGATTCATTGGGCTTGGGTGCTGCCCTTAAGCCTCATAATGGTAGGAAAACACCTTCTAAAATGACCTCAAAATCATTATAGATTATTCAGGATTACTCATGTCTGCCTTTTGTGTCTTAGTTTACTTAAGTTACTGCTTTTGACTTTTATCTGTAGACACAAAATTAATTGTAATGCTGAAACGAATGAAACGTTTATTATTCTGCACCGAGTTACAAATTGTTTTCTCAAGCTAAAACTCAGTGACAGACTACATCTAAGCCTGTGAGCTGGGCCTTGGGTAGAAGAGCTTCAGGGCGCTTCTCTAGGGGAATTCGGTTGTTTGGGGTCATTTTGATGCTCAACTGTCACTACGTAAAGTCCCTGAGATCTCCACAGGTGAATACATTAATGTTATGAAGTTCTTTTTTTACTGTCGTATGAAGCACAGGGGAGATGTTTGCTACGGCTAACCCCCTTCACTTTTCCCGCGGTTGGGAAACAACAGTTGAGACTTCCATTGGTCTTAAGAAGCTGCTGTGTTAATTAACTGACACACTGTAGTCTATACTTTACATTTACTGCCATGACTGACACTTTTCTGACGGTCGCTCTAATTTTTCTTCACTCGCTATGCACACACATTACACACTGCCTCATTCCTTTAAAGGAGTTACACTTCTCTTATAACAGTACCTTTCACGTAGATGTCTTTTGAAGAATAATAGGGAGTTAGTCAACCATAGGGTGTTATTGTGCTCGCACAGTGCAGGTGAAAATCATTAGTAGCCCATTGATATTAATGATTGTGTGATATTTTAGTGGTGGCGCTTGTCTGTCCTCGCTGAGGTGTCGTAACTTCAACTAGTGAGCCAGCCCACATACAAATGACACAGGAGTCTGGATGTAGCGTTCTAGCACTGTATTTTATTCCAGACTCTATATGAATTAGGAGTGAAACTGAAAACATAGCAAAAGTACAATGCAATTCAACCAGATGTCCTTTTTACAAATATACAGTATATGTCAAAATAGTAAATAATACAGCGTAACCACCATTTGTGTGTATTTGTGTGTATTTTGTTTGAGTGACATAACTGAATAACTAGCGTACAAAACAATAAACATTACATTTCTATTATTTTCGAAAATTCTAGTTAGTATCCTAAGGGTAACTGCTAAATATACGTAAGAACATGCCTCTGGAAAAACAACTGGATGGCACCAGATTGACACCTAATCTCCTGACATACATTCTAGCCTTCTAGACCAGGGGTACCCAAACCTTTTTGCTTGGAGAGCCTAAACTAAAACTTAATAGTGGGCCCCAGGCCAAAAGCAAACATTGTATTGTTAAGATTGCAAAATGGTGCTTCCTGTGCAAAGTGTCACTCTGCCTACCATGCTCAGATTATGAAACATTATGAATAGGCATCCTACATATATAAAGAACATTGTTACCTCACAAAAAAAAAAAAACAGCATAAACAGTGATTTATATTATTATTTTCTTTCTGTTTTTGTTCCTCGCTAGAAACATCTGACAGGCCAAACTGAACATTATGGTGGACCAACTTTGGGCTGTGGGCACCACTTTCAGTTCCTATTTAAGACCATGTACTTACTAAACTTCCTATTCCACAGGAAGTGATGCAAAATCGCTTACTTAATACTATCCAGTAGGAGGTGCTAAACGACATAAAAAAAAAAGAAAATATTTAGCAAAAATATAGAAATAGTAATTTTGCAGTAGCATTGCGCTGCTGCTTGATAAATATAGGGGAAACACTGGATAGAAATGCTTTGTAGAGTACAGGGTTTGCAGTATATCATGGTAAACTCGCTGCCCATCCTCTACAGACATGTACCCCTGATGTGTATAAAATAGTACTCTGACATTAATGTTTTAATATCCTTATCTCATTAAGTCCTTTGCCTTTATCAGGGTTATCATGCATTTGAATCTTTGATTGAATTCCGATTCATTTTCTTACACAATGGGATCTCCTTCATCACTTCCTCTTCTATTAACCTGTATATCAGTGCTCTGGAAAGGGATGCCTCGTGTCACATTATAAGCAGTTGAAAGTAAAAGATAGGAGACAAGCCTGGGTCATCATGGCAATCTTCCAAACAGCTTTTAAACAGTGTTTCACAATTGATAAACAACCATGGCTGTAATTAATATTGTACATTCATGGTAAAAGGCATTCTGCATAATTACTCCACTGTCTCCTCCAGAAATATGCACATTCAGTGTTATTATAAAGCACACCAGTATATCATATTAAGTCATAAATAATGTGCCAGTAGAATTAATTAATTTTATACACACCCCTCCCCCTTACGTGGTACTTTACATTTAACGATGTCAGCAGTTATTGATGCACTCTTTAAACAATGACATTTTACATGCCTTTTAAAGGGAGCTGTTTTGTGAGGCGCTCATGGAGTTTGCATAGCAGATTGGTTTACTGTTCTTCATTTTTTAAGCATTTTTTCCCCCACAACACATCTTTAGAGATTTAGATGATTAGATGGTTGTTGATAATGAAAATGTCAGATAAATAAGATTGGTTTAGTTTCGCCTTATACCTGTGTGAGGCAATATTTAACTCCGTTGTACCTTGATTTGGGTCGCTGCTCACAGCAGGGTGCACGGTAAGTGGCTGTATGTCAACTCTAAAGCTTAATTAGCTAATTAACTAATTACCCAAATAAGGCCAAGGTATAGATTTAGTTGTAAATGATCACTTATTTTTAATGATTTAATAAAGTTATAAATGACCAATGGGTATGATTCTTTTCCCCATAAGGTTTTAAAAAGATGTTCAAGCCCATCTTTATATAATACTCACATGCCCATATGTACTTAGAAAGAGTTCTTATTCACTGTAATGGTTCCTCCTGTCCATACTAGCAATGAAGAGATCCCTTTTTACTGCGACTACACTGTAAAAGATGGGGATGATCATGTATTCCAAAGTTCAGCTAATAATGATAATATCAGGCTCTAGCAGTCTGAATTCAATCAATGAGCTACCTTGTGAAAGTGTCTTTTCAGCACAAAGTTTGCCTGGAAGTCTCCTTGCTTGCACATAGTGGTAGTTGAATGTCCTGGAGGTGTGTTGCTGGGACAAAACACCTGCAATAAATCTATATGACAAGCAGGATGAAGTTATCCACTTGACGTGGCTATGCATTTTTGCTCAGAAAAAGGACTGTGGATTTTGTCCTCTATTTCTTATTGTGTAGTAATGTTACAAAGGGATCGCTTCACTGCCAAGTTCAACGCAGCCAATAACTTAACGTTCATTATGGGATAATATGTCATGATGCAGTATTGTGTGAAGATGCAATTGAAAAATCAGAACCTGACCTTTACGCATTAAAAATATTTATTGTTGAAGAGAAAGAGCAAAAGAGTGGTGAGAGTGACATGGCTATGTTGTTGTACTTATAAAGTATTATAAAGTAATTTTGTGTGCATTTGAATTATGCTGAATTTGTCATGGCAACCATGACAGTACAGGGATTTTCATTTTGTCCCCCAGATTTTTCTCCCCAGTTGGCAGTGGCCTTTATATGTTTCTATAGATTGGACCATATTATTTAGGATCTGTGCATTTAATCCTTGCTTTTATCCAAGAATTTCCTGTGAATTATACCACTCCCCAAATGTTAATATACATCACTGCAAATATGCTTTTTAGGGCCAGACAATGATTTTTTTATGTCATCTTCACATTTAAGATATCTTTATTGATCCTCAGACAGGAAATTCAGTACCGTCTCAAGCAGAGTGATATGGTGGTGTGGTCAGTAAAGTGTAGTATATGTAAGAGTAATATGATACCGTTTACTATCTATATACTAACAGCTTACACCAGAATAATACTAAATATGAGTAAGTAAATATAGAAAGTGTTTATGTTAATCTAGAAATAGTACCTTATGTAATAAAACACTAGAACCTATTATTGTAATAAAGTGTCGGATATAATATCTAATATAAATGTAGTGATATAGTATAAGATAATATCTACTTAAGGTGCAATAATATGTCTTCATTTATTACTTTCTGTTACCTATATTGTTTATTTATTTAAGTGATTAAAAAGTTTGCACTAATATCTGGTTTCAAACTAAACCAAATAAACCAAATAAATAAGACCTTAACTGGCATTGACAACCGTCTGCATTTTACTCAGCCAGCCTATATGTATACAAAACAACAAATTATTAACAGCAGAACAGATTAAACAATTTCTTGGTAACCTTTGACATTTGATATTGTTTTACAATCTTGAACACATCAAGTCATCCTTGATTTCGCTGCTTGAATTTCTGGTCTGTTCTGCTTGGCTCATGTCCCCATTCAATGCAAGATGTATTTATTTTATTCCAGATAATGATCTCTTGATATGAAAGTGCAGTATGTGGTGTATCTCTTACTAGATTGTAAACATACTAATGAAGTTGTGTTTTTCTGGGATTATGGTTGGATACATTCTTATAATTTGTCCTCTGATTTCTTCTATATTGTATCAGATTAATATGTCTGAATATGAGGACATTGGAGGACATATGACAGCACTTTTGTAGTTCCTATCCTTTTGTCAGGTTTCCTTTTTTTGATAAATACGAGATGTTGTCTTTGATGGCTGCTCAACAAAGAGAGAGCTGTCTTCAGCTGTAACCTTTCTGCACCAGAATCTGGAACATGACACATGTCAGGCTGTGATAAATGGTGCAGAGTCTCAGTAATTTCACCAGGAATGCCCTTGAGATGCCCAAAACCCCAATCGCAAATGCTATTGTTGAATTAAACCATAAAAAGAAATCCTTCCCCCTTGACATGATGGCAACCAAGCTGAAATGGAGGAATGTTTTTATTCTGCCCTGGATTTACCTGTACAATGGAGTGTTTGCATGGCTGCCTGCATGAAAGAGGGAACATAAAGTGCATCTGTTTATTTAGATGGCACTATTATGAAGGCTTTTTATGTTAAAACTATAAATAAAAACAACTGATTGAAAATCTTGTCAAATGATAAATCACTTAAAATGCTGTATAAAATATCAGCACATTATTTACCGTACATATGCTCATTGAATTGCAAACAATCAGATATGTAAATATTTGCTAGGAAAAGCCCCCAAATGAAGAAAATATTTCATTTTTGTGAAAATATCTAAAGGTGGCATTAGAAATCAATAAATTGTTTTATTTCCAAATCTTCCTAAATTTTGCAAATGTTTTTTTTTTTCATTTAACGTAATCCTATCACTTAGTCTAATATGTGGCCATAACAGACAATTTCAGTTTTTTAACACGTTATTTTTTAAATTAATCTAAATTAATGTGTTAAATTTGACAGCATTTGACATCAAATTGGGATGGCAGCTGGGGTGGCAAAGAATATTTCTAGATCCGCCCCTGCCAAAGAGCTGAGACTGCCAGAATGTGCAAACTGTTGGACAAAATATGTTGAATTATAATTTCACATATTTAGTCTTTATAAAGACAGATTTTTGTCAAATATTGTGTGTGAAAAAAAGTTAATTAAAAGGAGTGTTGCATATCGATTGATCTCCTTTTTGAGCAGTCTCATGCAGTATCTCAAGCTCCACCATCTTGACTTTGACTTGAGGGGATTTGCCTTACCATTGAGAAGTACACATTCAGAAAATTCCCTGAATATAATCACCGTTACCAAGCTTAGTGTGCACAATAAACAATGGCAAGCCTATATTTGCTGATACTTTGTGTTCCATTTCCAAACAAAAAAAACAGTACTCACATTCAATTTTGTGCCACTTTTTTTTTTTTTTTTATATCACTCTTGTATTGCCAGAACATGACAACGACTGTGTGTAAAATTATCCCAAACACCCCAGTGAGCAAATCACATCTCAGTCTGAGGATAGCAGGATGATCTGAGCCTGTTAATGTGTGCCAGCTTTCCAACTAGCCACTTGACTTGAGACAAACGTGTATTATCTACATGTTGAGAATTGAAGATTATAGTATGTTGTTTTGCAAAGGTTTGTGAGACAGGTGGTTACTAAAATGAAGTAATAATTTTAATGGCAACAACATTCATAATTTCTCCAAACACATTTTAGAGACACCCTGCCAACGCTGGACCCATCCATGGCATATTTGGCTGACGGTCATGTAGCTGCCTCCTTGCTTTTGAATAAAAGGTAAGACAGAGTGATCATATTTTCTAACCAGAGACGTTGCAGCTTCTCTTTAAATGCTCAAGAGTGTGATGTGAAATGTAACTTTGATAATATTTTAGTGCAGTGAGAATCAATGGCATTCTTTAGGAAAGCCATATCCAGCATATATGGGACACCAGAAAATACAGCGAGGCACATGACATACAACAGAACTGCATCCGTCTGTCTTGACAAATACATGCTCAATTTTGAACAACCTTACCTTTAAACAATGCCTACAATGACTGCACACTATTAAGCATTAATAATGGAAGTGAAGAACAGGCTGTGATGAATAGTTTCTGGATCCAATTCCCCACGGAGGCTTATCTGTAAAAATAACAAAGAAAGAAAAAAAAAACAGACTTATTGTCATTGGTATTCTTGCTCAGGCTCACTGAGCATTCTTGCGTGTGGTGATTTGCCCAGCAATTAATCCAAAAACTGTGGCTAAACTACCCTCTGTGATATCCTTTCCATCCTATGACAAATAGAACAGTGGAATCTTAATTAGGAGGGAATGCGCTGCAGATGTATTAGAGTAGCGATGGGAAAACAGATGAGGCCATCACACCACACAGCAGGGAGCTGAGGAGTCTGGTCCCCCAACACTGTGCCCTATCCATAATGCCACGAATGTGCCACATGCCTCTGCTGTCATCTGCACTGTGCACCGGGGGCCCCCAGGGGCTGGGGAGGTCCTCGCTATCCAGTATTTGAGTTCTAGTGCCTTTTGGCTCATTCACTCCTCTGGAAAACCTTCACCATCAAAATGACCCTAAAAATCTGCTGCTTATTGAAGGACCAGTGTGTAGGATTCAGTGGCATCTAGCAGTGAACTTTCAGATTGCAGCCATTCTGCTCAGCCTTCCAAGCATGTAGGAAAAACTCCATTGGCCGTGAAGTCCCTATCTAGAGCCAGTGTTTGGTTTGTCCATTCTGGGTTACTGTAGAAACGTGGCAGTTCAAAATGACAGACTCTATGGAAGAGGACAGCTCATTACCTTGAATTAATAAAGAGCAACCATATTATAAGATATACTGGTTAGGATTTTCTTGTAATGCGAATATTTTTACAGTAAACTTAAAGGGATGTTTAAAGTAAATAGATGTGAACTGCATATAATAAATCACACAACCATATCTGCATAGCTTTGCCCTGTGTCTTGGCCCTGGGACTCCTCGTTTTTTATTTATTTTTTAAGTTTCCATGTTGGTCATTGAGGTTCCCTTTTGAAAAATAGCCATAGTTTGACTATTTCTGTTCAGCTGGCTGCCTTCAATTTTATACCTGCAAACTTTCAATCTAGGCCCTCCCTGCGTCCTTTAACATTCGGTGCCCGTGCCAGCACCCTCCCCCACCTTCTTCTCCGTTTTCCAGGATTACTGGTAGAGACTGCACTTCTGCCGTTATTTTCAACCTTGGTGGACAGGGGCTTCGGTATGTATTCTGGAAATACTTCAAAGAAAAGCAAAAAGGCAGCAATTTTCTGCTTGAATATCTCTCTGACTAAATCCATTGATCATCCTTGGGTTTCCTGAGAGAGAGAGGGAGTGAGATGGAGAGGCATGTTTTATTCTCTAATAACTCCTACCTTCACCCCTTCTTGCCTCTCTGTTGTTGTGTTGTTGTTGGTCACACTTCTGCTCTATTCCTTGGAGAGCTACTGAGATTGAAGTTATTTTATGCTTCGGCTCCCCGGGCCCCAATTTGAAAACTCTTGTGTGTCAGTTTTCACACACTCCTGTCATATGGCAAGGAGTGCAGAGTTTTGCCTTTTAGTTTATTCTGTGAAGGCATCTTGTGGGGCATTCTGCATTTAGTCACAAATAGGTCAAGGAAAGATGACAAGCTTATGTATTCTAAAAAGTCATAAAACTTTTGTTGTGTTAGTGCATTAAGTGTTTTTGAGAAGTCCTAATCTCTTCAGTTTTGACCAATCTGGATGTGAAATATTTTTTTTTAATATTTATACCCCAAACCACAATTTGCAGTACAATATACAATATATAGTCCTGCTGTAGTGTTTGTAACAGGTAAAAAATATGATATGATATAATATAATATAATATTTCAATGTTGGAATGCGGGAAAAAAATTATTAGCTGCAGACTGACAATGACATTAACAACAACAAAAAAAAACTAAGGAAATTTGGAAATAATTTCAGCTTTGTAAGTACAATAATGTTATCAGCTCTAGTAGTCAGTGAGAAAAGCGTTGTATGGAGATGTCTACCTCCAAATCAAGTTTAAGTAAAAGCTTTGTCCAATAGAGGGTCCTTCTCACAGCTCTGTGTCCAACTGCTAATAATCCTTACAGGTGCGCACCACTTCGGGTGTGTGTGTTTTTTTCTTCCCTTTCCTATTCCCGTTTTGGCTAAGGTGTTAACAGATGTTCCCATGACCAGACAGTTTCCAGTTGGGGTCACTCACTCTGTCAATGAGTCTAGGCGAACAGTGTGAGTAATCTGCAACAGCCTACAGTCTTCACTGAGTTCCAACATGTTTGTTTTTACTACACAGAATTTGTTTTGGGGAATGTCACAGTGCCATGTTTCCTTTTTACCCAATATGTTGACTCTTTATATATATTTATATTTATGGTGTTTGTAATGTGTATATGTAAAAAAAATAGTTTAACTACACCCTTTAATTCTCCCTTTTAACTCCCTCCCTCTCAGCAAACTTAAAAATTGCATTAGAGACCTGCAAAGGACAGTCACTATAGGATCGACACCGACTGGAATAATTGACAGACAGACCACAGCAGTGTAACAGGAACAGCGAGATGGTAATCAAAGCTAACCAGCCATGAGCAGCTGCTGTCAGGCTCTTTTACAATTACTTGACGCACATTAAGAAGTTTCTATGTGGTACCTGTATTGTAGCTTAGCTAGCGGCCGTGTTGTAGCTAAGCCAGGCTCAGACAGGCTAACTCTCCGTTATGTGTGTGTGTGAGTCTGTGGGGGGAATGTCAGTGAGTGAGATCAAAATAAAAATTGCAGTTCAGTGGTTCAACTACAGCCGTCTAAAGCACAAGTCCGAACGACTTCGCCAAAATAGAAAAATACTAAGTAGTGCGTTTGCAAAACCAAGCATGTGCAAGTCCTGTGAATTATGCATGCATGATTTAAAACAATAGAGGGCGTATTGAGCCAGTTTCAACCCAAAACATTTTTATAAATGTCAATATTAACACAGTATTGATGTGTTTCAACACAGAATAGTCATATAATTTAGTTTACAGCTCAAATACACATTTTAGGGTAGGATACCTCTTTAAAAGCTGGTTAAATCTTTAACATTTAGATTCTCAGTTGGCAATTTATTAGGTAGACCTAGCTAAAACTAATAAGTCTAATACAACAGTCCTGCAATAATGTAGGATCTATTGCAGCCCTGTTGTATTTGACTGCTGGCTGAGTGTATATTTCAGCTTAATTGACCAGCTCTATCACCAAAATGTCCCTTTTGAGTTGAAAGGGAGCCATTGTCTTAAGAACAACCATGTCGTGTGTCTGGATAGGTTTCATGCTTTTTCTGACTGTATATTGTCAGCAGTTTGTGTGTGTACGTGTATTTATTTTGTCTTGCCTGTGAGGTCTATTGGTCAAGGTGGGGGACGATGTCTGGGTCACAAGTGAGCTCTGTCCAATTTTGGTGTACAGGCGCAGGCACCTTTCAGACACCTCTCTTCACCTGCCAACGTCCTCCATCTCTGGCAGACTCAATAAACCGCAGCTAATTGGAAGGTGATGACAGACAAGCCAGGCCCAATTTATTGCAGTTTGAAGACAACCCATTCACTTTCCCTTTGTGGCCCTGGTGAGTCCTAATGTTGGAGCATTGCTCTCACCCACCCCTAAGCATACAGTTTGGCGTCTGATGTCTCCATTGTGTGACGTAACATTGAAACAACCCTTAAGAAAAAATTTATGTACTGAATACCATGCATTCTTTAAAAAAAAGAACTTGTTTAGCCTTGCTGCTTACCTTGCCCTCTTTCAGTGGTATCAAAGGTATTTCCCCTTATTCAAGCAGGTTAATGAGAGTGTATCACAACACCACAATCTGGCCCTGCCTGCTTGCCTGGGCTATTAGTGATGTTTTGTCGTGCTAAAATCCATTATTTTCCCCACAAGTTACACATTTCTATACACAGCATGGTAACATAAAATTATGTAACTGCAGTACTAAAATGTGCATAGAGCAATATCATTTATGCCATGGTATAAACTTTGTTTTCTACTGCTTGATTGCTAAAACCCAAGCTTTGACACTTGTGATGTACTCTGCCAAGAACATTAAGTATCCGAAAGTGATAAAGCTTCAATTTGCTAGACCATTAGACTAATTACTGCAATAATTAAGTAACTACTTGATTAGAACTAATGGGTACCTAATTATCCAGGAAGAAAGGATCAGGTGGTAATTAATAGAGTCAAGCTGATGTCTTCTGACTTACCAATGCCGATTACCAAACATACGGGACTGAAACTGGTGAGGACAAAATGAAAAAAACAAAAGGAAAATGCCATTTGAGTGTTTACCTAGCCCCCTGTAGCTAAGGCAAACAGTTTGTTACTATCACATCACTTGAGTGGATTGTTAATGATTGCTAATGTAACAAGAACATTACACATCAATACATTATACGGGATGATTAGCCTGCATCTAGAGGTTGATCTCAATAGTATTGATACTGATTACAGAGATAAGGAAGTGTTACACTGTACTTGACATAAGTCATTTTGATGGATGACATTTATTTTTATTTCCACGGAAGCAAAGATTTTTTTGTGTGTGTGTGTGTGTGTGTGTGTGTGTGTGTGTGTGTGTGTGTGTGTGTGTGTGTGTGTGGTGTGTGGTGTGTGGTGTGTGTGTGTGTGTGTGTGTGTGTGTGTGTGTGTGTGAACCTATGAAACTATACACCAGGAGCTGTAAGTCACACCAAGAAAATGAATGGTTTAAACTTGATTTTAATCACATTTCACAATGAACATCTCTCACAGACACAAAGACAGATGAATAGAGACAAATCTAAAATTTATAGAATTCTTCAATTTGCATAAAGTGTATTATCTAAACAGTGTAAGTGAAAAGTAAGGGTGTTGAAAAGGTCATTAAAATTTAAGTATACTGAATGCAGAATATGGACATTATCTATCAATCCATCAATCTGCTAGTTAATGGATAATTGTTATAAGACGGGCAGCAGTCAAGCCTAGTCTACATATAATATGCATGACTATGAATGGAAGTAAAAGTGAAAGCTGACACCTTTTGATGTATAGTTCTTTTTTATATTAATGTTTGAATAATATGTGCCTGGAGGGTGGGCTATAAATTAAAATGGAGAATTGAGGAATACATTTTTATGAGTCATCCTCATCTATTTCCATTATGTGTTTAAAAATGAAAGAATCACAGTTATTTGAATGAAACAGACAATCCTACGCTGCATTCCTTCAAGTAGACAGAGGTTAAAGGTCCATTCAGGAATCTTCAATTTTCCTCAGACAGCTTCACAAAGAATGCAATTGATGAAATGAGCCGAATAGCATATTTTTGAAACAATTAGTTGATTAATCATTTTGTTGATCGACAAGAATAGTTGGCAACTTTTTTGATAATCAGTTAATCTTTCCAATCATGTTTCAAGCTAAATTAGTGGAATAAAGCCAAATATGTATGTGTTATTGTTATGTGAATATCTTAGGGTTTTTGCGTTATATGAAACAATTTATTGATATTTCATACACTAAATAATACAATTGATAATTCAGATAATCAATCACATTTATATATTTGTTAATGCTCTGTAACCATTTTATGGGGGTTATTCTTGTGCATGTTATGATCTAAAGAAGGTCTAGTTTAGCTCTTAGGCATCATGATCTGTAGTTGATGTCCCACATCCTATTGAGGGAAAACTCTTTTAAAAATGCTGTTTACATTTACAGCTGTGGGAATCGCCCAGGGAGTGTGCGATTACAAATGCAAAGGACAGTGAAGGAGAAGGTGTGGGGTCTCCAGTTGACGGCTCCTGTGAGAGCCCCAATGAGGGTTTTTAACAAGATGAGCAGTGAGGACCGAGTTACCATACCTAGACTCTCTCCGTCTGCATATTCCTGTGAGAAGATGCTTTTTTTTAAATCTCAAAGCATGATAAAAATAACATACTTTGTGTCTGTTTCTGTCATGGTATGGCATTTGGAAGGCAGTGGCTCATATAACTGGAAACAGTGGTGTCAATTAATCAAGTGTTTATAGGCCGTGCTCTACAAGACATCAAAGTTTACTGCTCTCAGCAGAGATGGCTATTTGAAACATAGGCAGACTCTGCAGACCTATGTTATGTTCATTACTCTATTCAAGTGTCTAACATGCTGAAACTTTATTTTCTTTATTATACGCTACAAATACCTAGTGAGTTTACAGAGAAGAAGGCACATTTTCTTGGAGTGTGTGAGATCTTATCATATCATACTACTTGTAATAAATAACACTCTATAACTCAGTCACCATCCAGTCCTCTCCCTGTGCTCTCACGCCGCACTGAATTGATATGCAGTCTAATCATCTGCTAGGAGCTGATGTGATGTAAATGAAAGTAATTAGGGAAATGTCAAACATAATTAATAAAACAGGTTTAAGTTCTGAAAACACTTGTCAGTGGAATGAATGAAGATTTCGCCTCTTGTCTCCCTGATGCTGCCCTCCCTTTTTGCCGCTGTTCAATTAGGTCACAGATTGCTCCTAAGTTACCGCTCCCCTCTCACTTTCCCTTTTACCCTCCATCTCTTGTTCTCACAGCCTTTCCAATTCTATGCATGGAGACCTTTTGAGAAAGGAGGGGGAGCCACCATCCTGTGGAAGGGAAATAAATTTGCCTGTCCATCCACCGCCTGGATGAAATTAATTGCAGACTCCTCATGCTGTCTGGGTACAACTGGGGCATTAACATAAGCAATTTGCGTCCAACTTCTTCTGCTGGCTGTTTAATAGAGCATCGGACCTGGCCGATAAGGCTTAAGGTCCCTGACGCATTAGCATTTTCATAATATCAAAATATTATAGCACCATGATTTGCTAAAGCCCATTCATTATTGATAAGAACAAAAGGTTTTATAAATTACAAAAGGGGAGCGTGACCTATAATTACGGCAAGCAAATTAGGGTGTGCAGTAAAGTCAGTTACATTTTGAAGGAAAATAATGATGCTGGAGACCTTTCTCCTTCCCTCAGGATTGAAAAAATAATAGATTCCTTCACAGCCTCACATGGGGTTGAGGAGCATGCTCGCAGGTTCATGAGGGACAATGTCTGCACAAGAAAGCGAGCAAGTGTCCCTGGCCCATACACCATCGCTGCATGCATAAAACGGCCCATTAGCTGAGTTAGTTTTAGTTAATGAACGTAGCTACTCAAACCGAGAGAGAAATTTATGCAGATAAACATAAATATGCTTCAGAACAATTTTACTGAACAATACTGTCAAATAACAGGCTTATGTAACAGCCAAAAACACTGATATAGATTTGTTTTTCAGGACCCGATTTGGTCTGGCAGTGGTTGTGAGTGATAAAACTTACACTGTTAGTTGTGGTTGGTGACCTAATATAGCTCTGAGATTTCTGACTATGACCCCGTTACATAACCTGAAGTTAAATCATACAGGGATGATTAATCAAACCTTATTATTTATTCTTAAATCCTACTTTTAATTCTACTCTACATAAACAATGTGACCCTACAATTGAGAGAACAGTGGGATATTTGCACAAAATAAGACAAGACACAACTGTGTTGGCCAGTTCTTGTGATGAGATAAGACTCAACTCAGCTAATAGAAAATTAGACAGAGGATACATTGCATAAACCATGGTTCAAAACAATATACAAATATTATTAATAAATACTGATTAAAATAACATTTCATGCTGAACTATCCTACTACAAGTAGTGCCTCTCATTGCCCAGAAAGTTTATTTCAGTGTTCAAAAAATCAAAAGATGCCGTCCCACACACACAGCTAACTGATGTAATACTGTTTTGAAAATCAAGCGTGTGCGAGTACCCTTTAGCAGTCGTATGTATGTGCTTACATGGATCAGCACAAAACACTAGCAGCACTTGCATGCTGTGTCACCAAAGAACAATGGTGCCATTCTGTTACTATCCTATCTCTCTATTTGTGTCATATTTTCAGGTGGGGCATCACAGATGCCAGTTGAGGCTTCAGGGTAGATGAGATAATTGTGCAAGTCCTCTAGAGACATCTTCCATCATTATCCACTGTTTGTTACTGCATTATGTTTGCCCCAGATGACAGAAGCAGGAAATTCACCAAAACATTTTGTTTAACAACAAAACACAATTCATCTGGTCTATGTTTTACTGCAAAGCTACACAGTTATGTTTGAATTATTAGGTATTAGCAACTAACGATACACAAGATGTAGTAAGACAGTTGTGGAGTTGTTCAAAGGCGTATTTCATCACTTTTGACTGAGCTAGTCCAACTGTTTCCCCTTGCTTCCAGTATTTTTGTAATTTGTAAATTGAACTTTTCGTGTCCTTCAGATTTTTCTCGTATGTCTGAGTATTCCTTTAAATTATTTTTATTAACGTAATTGATTTCACAAATACATATTCTCCTTTATTATTGTGGAACAGGTATTCATATCCTCTCTGTAATTCACATTTGAAAAGAAAACCAATAAGTTGTTGCACCATGTAAACAGAGCCATCTGGAAACGCTGAAAAACTTGACTTCAACTTCAATTTTTTATTCTATCATGTCTCTAGGGACAACACACATGTACACGCACACACACTTTGTGTTTCTAATACCTGTGACACACTTATTTGCTTAGTTTTAAGTGTTAGTTTAAGGTGTTTTTTTTTTTTTTATGAAAGATGGCACTGCATCAGCCTCATGAAGTGCTATACAAGGTATTTTTGTTTCTGTCATTTCTAATACCTAATGTATTAAAAAGATGTCTCCCTGTAAAAAAGTTTGGTTAGAGACACCTGGAGCCAGATGCATAAAACTCTGTGTAGATTCATGACTAAAACTGTGCGCACACACAAAGACAGAAATATGTACATACATATTCTTTTGGTCAGATTTCTAAAGCCACACGTACACCCGATTCTGTTTTATAAATCTCAATCATTGAGGAAACGAGGGCGCAAGCACAAGCTTCATTTCCACTCCCACAATTAATAAATGGATGTAGAAACGCCCTTAAACCTCTGTTTGCATATTGATACTTATACCAGCTCCATCACTCATTAGACCTCTCAGTGAGAATAATGGCAAATAAGAAGCAGTAAAACTGATTGTGTTGCGTAATTTAAACTCGCTTTATTTTATTTTTTTGGCCACTTGGAAGCAGCGCTTAGTTGATATGGTGAAAATGTTAGCAAACAGTATTATTTATTATTTACACCGATCAACATTTCTGTCCACCTGCTGTGTGAAAGTCCAATATTCAGTCTTTTAGCTCTGTTTTGGTCTCCAACAACTCTTTGAGGGAAATATCTGGCTCCTGATGCTCCACTATGTTTGCCAGCTATGTTCTTTTAGTAATTGTGGATGTGCACGATGTCAATCTTCTGTACTTTAGACTTCATATTCACCCAGTATGTTCCTTAGATTAAATTTGCAGATATCCCAAATTATACAGAGTAGCAGTGTGCTTCATTTATCTTTGGGTATCCAGTGTGTATAGGTATTTAGAGTATTAACTAAAGTATACAAAGTAATATAACCAGTGGGAATTATTCTTTGTTATGTCACTCATCCTTGTAAAGTGGACTCAAAGTTTGATTGCGTCTTACTGGGCCTGTCTAATCACTGCCACTCCGTGTCCCAGAGTGCTCCAGGCTCCTTATCATTCATTAACCTCTAGCTGTGATGTCGCTCTGCCCTCCTCATTCAGTCATACAGCATTTCAAGTCATAGCTGTATTTTGCTGAAGAAACAATGACCATATAGAATGAATCCGGGGCTTCGTTAAAGGTGACTTAGTCTCCACTCTCTCTCCTTGTTCCCCTCTTAATTTCTCTCCATCTAATCTCCCCCTGTCTATAACAATAAGAATTAATTAGCCTGCTTATTTTTCTCTGGTTGTAGAGAGGCTCCCCATCTGGATGGAAGACAGTCCTCTGTGTGCCTGATTAATGGCGTGGAGAGACAGTTGCCAGTTCTGAAGCCTTGCTGTCTGGCCCAGGTCAGAACTTCCAGAAGGCAACCTAATGTTAGTCCAAAAGAGAGAGAGAAAAACCCCTCAGAGATTATTGTGGTCTTTTATAATGAGCAGGACCTACCTAAGTTTTAGTTCTACAATAAAAAGTTACTAATACAAAGTCATTAATAGATGAAGGGATATGAAAGCCTTAAAGAGGAAAAAGGATATGTGTATGTGTTGTGGTTTTTTAAAATAATGGAAATATATTATAAATCTGCTAGCTGTATTGTCTTGTCAGTGTAGGTCAACATAACTTTGATAATGCACTTTATACACAGCCTACTCAGCTGCCTTCAAGATTTATCACTATTGTACTGCATTCATATTGTGACCTTCAAACAACACTTCCTACTGTGGTTATTAGAATTTATTTACTACATATCATAAATGATTTGAGGTTTTTTCTCAATTGAATGTATATTTGAATATTTTGTACACAAATAGGAATGGTACTTTAATTTAGCGACCTCATTAAAGAAGGAAATAAACAACAAACAACACTAATGCATTATTTTATAATATTCAAATATCTACACACCTTATTATAAAAACTATGCAACAATTTGGAAGACTAGTCCAATCAATCTAATATGATATTTTGAATCTTGTGATATACATGTCAGTGCTCTTTGCAGCACTGCTTGTGATTTTGGCCTGGACCAGAGAAATGAAGGGCAAAGCATCTCTCTTGCCACTAGAGCTTTGACTCATTTGTCACTAATGTGTCAAAGAGATGATGACATTTACAGGCTGTTGAAGTGAGTGAATCCCCGCCCATCAGGCCCCCCTGAAGTAATAAATGTTTACCTTTAAGAAAGAGGGTTGTGGGTTTAGCTTTTTTCTTTAGAAGTGAGAGGATCCTTTGCACGCTGGTTTCTTATTTTTACTTTATTTGTCAAACAGAATAATTTTGGAGACAGTATTTCCACTAATATTATTATTTTAAATTTAAACTGAGATGGAAATCTCGTTTCACCAATTAAAAAGTTTTAATGTTAGCCATGTTTAAAATTTTTATGTGCCTAAATATTAAATATACTTCAATGGCAGCATCTTTACCTCAATGCAATTGAAGTCCATTATTGACCTGTTATTATGGCATGATTTGATCATTGACTTTTTACCTAAACAAGGTTTGATAGTTATACACCTTATAAGATGCTATATTATAGAAGAATAGTATATGAGTGTTGAGACTAAACACTGATGTAATATTGTTGTCTGTAAAGGTAGCGTACTGCTAGGGGGCATATGTTGTAAAAAAACAAAAACAAACAAAAAATATAATATTTTAATGTTGAACAATAATGTCTTGAACTAAAAACAAACAAAAAAATTACAGCATAGTAGTACTTACAGTAGAAATGGATATATGTAATAAACTAAAAATCTAAAATATATCTAAAAACATTATGTGCATTTGTTGAGAAATGCTTGACGTCATTACCATGAACAAAAAACACTCAGCCCAACAAGTAATTCATAAAACAACCAGATCACAACATGTAATGTACAACAGTTAGCTCAGGAACACAATTTTTGTGCAAGGAAAGGAAATTACATTTATGGACCCTAGTTAACTGATGACAAGCTGTTATGTTTCTCACCAAAACATTCATTAGGACAAAACTAATGGCCTTGGAGTATTGTAACATCTGAAAATACGTTGAATATGTATTTTTCAGGCTGTTGCCAGTATCTTATCATGTTTTCTGTGATAATTACTTTGTAAGAGCTCTCAACTGTGTAGACATGGTTTAAGGATCGTAATGGAATCCTGATAAATCGAGTATGTGTGTAAGTGGATAACAGGTAGACTGTGTCTACCCTGACCTACACTGATAAAATGTGGACTTATCTTGAATGTTTATATGCCCAACTGTCTACAGACAATAGCACCCCATCTAATACAACCCTTGCTTGAACAGTCCATGAATTGAGCTTGTACTAAATCAATGGAAAGCTGCAAAAAATGTGAAGACGAGATGAAGAGAAAACCAATGTGTAGGCCTTCAGGGCCATGATGCGCAACATCACACCAGACTCTTATCTGTGGACACGTCTTTCCCCTGAGAGGATTCTACACTCCAGCAAACAGCTGGATTCAAAGGTATATCAGGTGCATGACCTTAGGGTTAGTGAAATATACAGTCAAGCAGTATCAGCTGAAAAAGTTGGACACAGAACTAGACATGTGTCCAGCATACAATTATACAGACATGCACGCACACACCCAACTTACTTTTCTTTCTGTTACATGCTCCACTCATACAATACTCATATACACTCATAAACAGTTTACAGAGAGATGGAGAGATGCATAGATACATACATACTGTAGATAGATACATGGATGGATAGCTAGATCATATCACATATTTTGCCATTCTGTGCATTATATATATATATAAGCATTATAGACTAGTTTAAGTTTTTCCTACCTTCTAAAGTCTATTGTACTAATTGCCATGGATGAGTTAATTTTAGACTGAATTTGATTTAATACTGATTGACTTTGTATTATGCCAAAGCATAATGCATAATATGCTGTATCTTTGAAAAAATAGATCCATTATCATTCAATTTTCCCCTCATTAACCTTTGGTTCATTGCTTAATGTGCCACAGGCCAAAGGCCATTGTAATCTCTCTCAATGGACACACTGTTCTTGATCAATATGCTTCTTGCTCAGCAACTCGCATTGTTTTATTTTCCTGCTTGTGTTCCAGAGTAAGGTGTGAAAGGATCATTCCAAGTCTCAAAGGAGAGGCTTCTTTCAATATCCTCAAAGTAGCGGATCCCACCCACTCAATTGTTCTCCACATAATCATATAAAAAGATTCAGGAAGAGTTGTTTTTTATTGTTGTTGTGTTTTTCCTCTGCTGAACAATGCCCTTCCGCCACAGGGTCCCATAACAGCCTACCAGTCTATGCTCAGCGCACCTCCACCCCTCATCCCACCCTTGCTATCTCGTTTTCCTCATCTGGCCCAGGCCCACTTCCACATCTACATCCCATTGTCTGAGTGAAGGCAGCACGCGCAGGGCTGGGGCCAGTCCAAACATACTCATCTCTTTCACTGGATGACTGCCAGTATTCTTTGAAAAACGTAAACTTTGTTACTTTCCAAATCCATTTAACAGTTGTGTTTTAGTAATGGAACAAAGATTACGGTCTTTCTGCCGGTTAAAAAAGAGTGTATGTATTTATTCATATGGTTTCTTGTATGTGCGTCTGTGTCATGTTGTATGTTGGGATTCCTGCATGCACGTGTGTCAGAGAAACTAAATCCCAATCCATCATGCATTCCCCAAGGTGGGCCAAGCCAGTGTGTGTGTTTGTCACTGTCCCCTGTCAGGAAAGAGGGTTGGAGCGTGTTCTCCGGACGAACCCCCTTTGGCTGAGGAAGTGCTCCTCTATATTGGCCTCTTTGTGGCTCGCTAATCGAGCTTTCCTGTCAGCAGGCTGCACAGTCCCAGTGCAGGGTGCACTACGTGATACAGACCCACTCCGGTGCTCCAAGGGAAGTTCTGGGATCAGCAGATAACAGCACAGCTCCCTCATCTAACACGCAGAATAGTGTTGCCTCTCTCTGTCCCTCTGGCCCTGCATGAATAAGGAAAACACCAATTTTAACCATTTAAAAAATTCCATTATTCAGAGCTCCTGACTGCCAAATGGTCTCCTTTGGAAAACCCCATGATTTCCTTTTAAAACTTTGAAGTGTGTGAAGTAACAATACTATTTTCCAGAATGTGCACGATTACATATAATTGAACATCTTCTTTTACAATGCTGAACACAGCTTGTCAGAAAATATCTGTTTAACATGTACATTGCTCTACCTTTTGCATTACGCTGTCTTCTTTGGGTTGCCAGTTTTGTGATTAAACTGTTATCCCTCCCACCTGAATTCTGTACTCCACAGTGGGTCATCAAGCAAACTGTGGCCCTCTTTTCAAATGTAAGCGGATTTTAGTGCTATCTGGGAAGAGTGGTCACGAAGGACCCATGTTCCGGTATTCAAAACCAATTATAAAATAATAATCTGTAGGTGTCACTTCTATTTAAATTGTCCAGTTATTCAAGCATTCACAGATATGTCAGGGGGATTTTTCAAGGACACTGTAGGATGTAGCTGATATCTTAGTGGTGACATTACTGAATTTCTGATTTTCTCATGTGTCCTTGGTCTACCTTTTATTTAGACGGTATATTATTCTTCACATGTCCACATGTTAGCTAGGACAACTGATGTAATGCATTATTAATTTTTGTGAACAATTATTACAATAATAACAATTCAAGAGTTCCATATTATGAGATAGAAGATGTGCAAGTGAATGCATGAACACCACAATTTTTGGAGTAAAGTAATATCTGTGGGGCTATGTCCACAATTTAGTTGTCCATACACATTAGAGTTCTGTGTTCTGTGGGGAATTGCAGTTTGACAGACCTTTTAGGTCTAAAGTAACCAAGTAAACCAGACATTCAAATACTTTTTGCACATTTTTGTATTTTCTTCTACATTACAGGTTAACCTCTTGGTTAAGGGTACACCTGCGAAGACCCTTACAGGACATGTCATAGTCATCCCTGTCCAATAAACGATTCCCTAAGAATGGTGTGACAACCACACAATTTGAAATTCAAACCCAAAGCACCTGGAAATAAACAGGTATATTTTCCTGACAATGGGTATAACTTAAGAATTGTCTTTAGAAAGCCATGTTTTGAAAAAGTTGATACAAAAATTGCCTTTTCAAATATCACAGTATCGATTAAATGGTTACTGTACTGCATGCTAACGTGTGGTAATCCTTTAATACAAAAGCCCAATATGGTCAATCCAAGTTTACAGAGTAAAGTAACATGGACATACCAATATTGCACCTGCTAGATGTAAAGGCCAATGATTACAATTGGTTTATGTTCACTGCTGGGCAACATATATCTCCAAAGTATGAGATGCGGGTTCCAATATTTGAAAAACAGGAATATCAAATGTGGATCTGAAGCCAGTGAATTATTATGACTTTTACTGGTGACATTTTCCAGTGGCATATGGCAGCAAGCTCATGGGAGAGCACAGCTTTTTGATGAATACTTTGAGTCTGAGGGACCAAAGGACAGTGCTGGGCATATGTTGCCTTCTGTCTTTGCCTTGTGAAATGATAATGTGGCCTCACTTAAACAAGATTCTAAAGCTACTGAGCTTCCATTTTTAGCAGCAAGAAATATCATAGGACAAACATGGAGAAACCGACGAGTGTATATGTATGCATATTTGTGTGCGTATATGTTTGTATTTTCTTGTTGACTGTCAGCTGGTCATAACGGTTGAACACAGTGAGAGTTAAGTGCAGAGTGAAACTGCAGAGAGCATGTAAAACAGATTTGTTCCTGGTCATAATTTCACTTGTGCAAATCTATATTAGGTACTTAGATGCAACTGAAGATGTTTTAAAAATGCTAATTTTATGAATTTCAAATTCTCACATTTTAACAGGGCTTCAATATCTATATTTAGATTAAAGCACAGTGGCATACCAACAAACTCACATATGATGAACTATATAGTATGGTATATATTATATACTATTATATATTTTATATATATATATATATATATATATATATATATATAGGTTAGCTTCATTTCAGTTATCTATTGCTTAAGCCTTGATTAATTATTTATTGTCTCCTATTTACACAACATTAGCAATCATTTAGATTTGCGTTACTGTTCACCTGATGAATACAAGTCCAATAGTCACTCTCCTTTTAACTCCGACTTGGTCTCCACCAATTCTTAAGATGCTGAGAAGAAAGTTTACAGTGGGGTTTGTCAGAACCAAAACAGTGAAGGTGAGGGCTGTGAAACAAAACAAAAAAAAAAACAGGCTGAAAGATGCTAAGATGCTTCATACAGCCGGGAGGAACAACAGAGTTGATTGATGATTCTCTGTGGTTTCGTAACTATGAGGTACACCATTCGCATTACACATAGGCTTTTTCCTGTTATAAAAATATTGACAGGTGCAGCTTTAACTTCTTTTTTTTTTTGTATCTTTTTGTTTCCTTTTTGTCATTGTTATAAGGTTATGAGAAAACACAGTTAGATAAATGTGTCTTCCACATGCCTAACCCCTTTCTTCCTTATATAAGGATCCACAATGGTCAGTAACTGTATAGAGGCGCAAAACTCTAGATGATCTTGAAGCGTGCAACTACAGCTGTCACATACTGTACTACACGTTTATTATTATGGAAAAAATCCTCTTTATCACTGTAATATGCTTCTGTTTGGGCATGACCCTCTTGATTCTCTGAACGTCTGTGTGAAATTGTTAAATATACAGTTGAGCAGATAAATATATCACATTTTGGCATGACTGAAAGCCCTGCTAAAACTGTGTAAAATCACACACACACACACACACACACACACACACAAACATTTGCATTCTGCAGTTTCTATAAACAAAATCAAATTGAGACAAGTAAAGCCAGAAATTAATTATCCATCTAAAGCAAATGTACTGGAAAATATAATTTATGGAACAATTATGAAAATGGTGCGCTTAAGTGAAAACCCCACAATAATTTAATTAATATTTCATTGGATTACTCTTTTAATTCTTAGCCATGGTGAGTGTGATGGAATGTATGAGGCTGTTGAGTGGAGTGGTATTTTGGGTTTTAGGTAGAACACAAAAAAAGGCTTGCACTGCTTTCAATGAGATTGGAGTTTTAAAAGCTTGCTGTTATGATAGTAAATCTGAACCAAAGGGTAAATGTTCTGCAGGTGATTAAAACATTTACAGGATGAGACCTTGACTCTTGGTGCTAGGATATGTTATGTGATGAAGCATATTATTATGTACTGGGCATTTTGTAGTAGAGTGAACACATGTATTTTTCAGTGACTATTTGTGTTTAGAGTTTCAATATCTGTGTATTTGCATACTGTGTGGGTAATTGTGTGCGTGTGTATAACCTCAAATGGTTCCTTTGCTCAATGTCTTTCCTATACACAGTGCCTCTTTATGCCAAGGAAAGACTTGCCCTTCTTCCTGTCAGCCGTCCACTGGGAACACTGCTCTATGTGCAGTCTCATTGGCATGCTAAAGAGCCCCGATATTTTTGTCTTACATTTAAAGAGGGAATTACGCTGAGCTATTGAGGGCTTATGTCCAGGGCATTTTAACTTTTTTTCATGGTTCTTGGAAGTCGTCCAAGTAGATTGAAAAGATGGGAAGGTTAGAGAATGGATAGAGAGGTTATTGACAGCGCTGAGGTTAGTACTTTGAGGGACAAGCGGAAACAATGTGCTGACTGTTAGCCAAGGACCAGCTCTGCTGTATTGCATGGGGACATGAGTGTCCTGAGTGGGCTTTTTTTCAAATGTTTCTTCCCTTCTCCCTAGAAAGCTGTTACAATGAAACCAAGTCTAAAGCAGCAATTTGTAAGTCAAGAGCCTGGCAAAATGGTTAGTGTGGGGGGAAAGGGAGTTGAAAGTGTATGGTGTGTAAAGTGAGAGCCGAGGGTCTGTTTAGGGCAAGTGGAGCTCTGGTCAGCTTTGCATGCCACTTAAGTGGCTTCCTGCAGCTTGCTGTAAAGACACCACTAACACTGTACTCGAGCTTTATTTTTTTTTTTTTTATCTGTTACTGTTATATACTGTTGTTAGATACTACAAATTATGTCAGAAAAAAGTCAACTTGTTCCCAACTGAATTGTACAGGATTTTTCAGTCACCGCTGAGTGGTTAGATTTTTTATTTTAGCTGGTCTCAGTTAACCATGTAGGCCTGCAAAGATGTAGGATTTCTCAGTAAAGACAATTCCATATAGGTAAAAATGGTAGGCTAAAACATAGAAAAATTACACAAGACTGTATCAGTAGTTTGTTTTTGAATCCACAAATTGGGCAAAAGATCGGGCAAGTAATGCTTGCACCTTCCTTAATACATTTCACGTCATACAGTAGGAGACATTAAGCTGCCTTTTGAAGTGCAAAGCACCAACACATTCACGTATTCTGTATGTCATGAATCACTCGTCAGTCTATATTCTGCCTCACTAACATTATTGTTATGGCCTGAATGTATTTTCTGCTGAAAATGCAACACTGTTGAGCTCGTCTTAATTGGCAGATGGTGAACAGTGCTAAACCATGTTATCCTTGACACCAAAATTGCAGTGCTGGCTCACCAATGACACTCCTCCAACTTCGGCACAGGGCGAGTCACCAAAATGCCAAATGGGCGCAGGTGATGAATCCTCCTCTCTGCACCTCTGGAAAATGTCATTTCACCAGCACGATGATCCCAAAATACACCCACAGTAAAATGAGTCTGAGCCCTTAGTCTGACTGTTCACATTTAACAACAGTCTGCCATATATCATGGTTTTAGTTATGAGATTTTGTAGACTTTTGACAGTAGATGTTTGTAGGAACTCCTTAAAAGACAAATTGCAAATTGTTTCTCCACACAGTTCTAAGTGAAAGGCTTTATTTTTTATATAATTTTTGAATTATTTAAAACTCTGAAAATACCAAAAATATCTTGTGTTAAGTCAGCATAACAAGTTTTTGGCTGGTTATGCAACCGGTTACAACTTTACAGTCGTTTCTTAGACAGAC
Source organism: Dicentrarchus labrax (assembly GCF_905237075.1). Lineage (NCBI taxonomy): Eukaryota > Metazoa > Chordata > Actinopteri > Moronidae > Dicentrarchus > Dicentrarchus labrax. Next base: position 12,539,747 of record NW_026136720.1, on the reverse strand, counting down.
AAAGCTAATTTAAACCAATGCCACTTATTTATTATTACTTACTCTATTATTTTATTATTATTATTTATTATCACCTAGAAGGTTTATATGGCAAATTACTTTATGAATCCAATTGAGCAACATTAGCATTCATTTGAAGTCATGTTTGTGTTCACCTGACAAACATAAGTCCAGTATTTACCGTACTTTTACCACTGGTTTGGTCTCCACTAACTTCACAAACTTCTGATGGATAGCACTTTTCTTAACAATGTTACAAAGACAGTATCTGGCTCTGCAGCTTCTAAATGCTCAACCATGTTCATCAGACAGTCGCTAACTTTGTCTCTTTTGAAATCTTTTTAAGCTTTTAAAGTAAAAAATCCTGCCTGCAGCAGCTAGAAATTACACTGGTGAGACCAAACAGAACCAAAACAATAACCTGAAAGATGCTAAAATGCTCCATAGAACTGAGGGGGATTGCAGAGTTGGCAGTTATTATCTGTAGCTTTGTTATTATGAGCAACATCTTAAGCATTAAATGTAATAACTTAATCAATTGTTAATATAAATATATCAATTAGGGCAGTTTTACCTGCAATTTAAAATTCAAAAAGTAATTTATGTTTTGTTTGTCATAATGTATCCACAAGTAACCAAATAAATTGACAATTTGGCATCATTGTAGCAAGTGCCGCTGAATACATGTACTATTTAGTAATAACAAAATATGCTGTAACAATGTTTTAGAATTACTTGAAGAACAATCACTGACACCTCCTGTGTAAATATAGAGTAAGAAATCCAGAGGTCTACTCAGCTTTCTGGTAAATTTACAGAGTGACATATTAACTGTGGCCTCCATGGCAAGCATCTCGATAGTCCCTGAAGTATCAAAACGATTATGAGAGCCATGCGCTGCCACTGGAAACAAACTCACTGACACGCTGATAAAATCCCTGCCCCGTGTTTATATGCCATTTTGCAAAGAAATCAGAAAAGGTAATCATGTATGGAAGCCGAGGTTAAGAAGCAATGTAACAGTCTATTAAGTTTAATATAGATATGTAGAATAAGCATATGCAGGGAGACATTAGCATAAATCTTGGTTACACACGAATGGTGCAGTGCGCTCTATTCTCTCCCTGCAGTCGGGTCTAATGACAAATACTGTGAATGAGCCATGCCAGCATGCCGACTGCTCACTTGAGCTCTCAATTAGCCCCCTTACCAGTAAGTCTCCAGTCAATTCAGAGCTCTAATATTCAGTTTTCCCAAAATGAAATGTAACTAAACTGATTAATAAATAATAATACAATACTAATTCAAAACCTCTCCGTAGTAGTGTTCATTTTAAAACTGTGAAGAGTTTCCTAAGCAACAACTCCAAACATCAAGACATTTTGGGTCCAGCCCAAAGCTTAATGACTGTCAATTTACATATTAAGCTGTCGGCTGAAGCTGTTATTCAGAGTGACTAATATGTACAAGCACAGTATCTTGCTCAAGGATGCTTGAGTGGCACACGCAACTCTTGTCTTATTACCAAATAAAGATGTGTTGATTGTCGTGAACTTTAAAGGTCCAGTGTGTAACATTTATGAGGATCTATTGACAGAAATAGAATATAATATGCATAGGTAGGTTTTACCTATCATTACCTTAGAGGGAGTGGGTCCTCTTCCACGGAGGCTGGCAGCAGCCCAGAATGGACAAACCAAACACTGGCTCAACATCTTGTCTGTCAGACATCTTATTTACGCAGTGCTCTGAATGGCTAAGAAGTTCTATAAATATTCACCACAGTTGGATAATTTAGATGACATTAAAACAGCTTTATGTATGTGTATGTTGTATCTGGCCTCTAAAGCGTTTGTGATACCACTGCATTGGTTTCAAGTTATTATCCTTGGAGAAGACATGTTCAGTTCCAGTCGCTATTTTATTTTTATTTTTTTGTTTTGATTATCGACATCACTATACTCATTCCTGCTGACTGCAAACGGCAGTAATTCCAATGTGCAAGCTATATTATGTCTCGGTTTCAAGCTATTCAGTTTTTGGAGGTAATGTGACAAAAAACTTGTGTCAAAGTGTCAGCAAATATTAGGGGAAGAAGAAAACAGCTAGGTGATTTAAATGAGGATGTAAGCAATGCAAGCTTCGAAATATTCGAAACAAATTGGCCTTCCTAATATTTCTGAAAAAGAAACACATTCAACATGTTTGTTTGGCCTCAAGGATGGACACATTTTTTTGTTGGAAGCACAGCATGTTAACATAAGTGTTTATTCACAAGAAATCTGCACAGGGTGCCTTTTTTATGTTTTTAATCTCAGGCTACTCTGCCAGATAACACAGCTATGTCCTTGTAGAAGAGAAGGAGCCTTGAATCAGTCATCATCTTTTTTGAGTGTCAACACTGACAATCAACAGCAGACTGCAATAAACACATTATAAAAGTGATATATCACATGATAGAAAACCCATACTCAATTGAGTTGATGCTCAGTGTAGCGCCTTCAGGGGCTAATTGGATTGGTGTTTAGCAAGACCTGCAGATGAGGCAAAGATTACCTTCATGCATAAAATTGTCTTTGTTTTTCTCTGTTGTCTTGTCTCCCCCTTTTCTTCCTTGGTTGCTTTTTCTCACTGCCTCCCCCATCTGCACAGGCCATCGAAGGAGTCATGTAAGCATACCTTTGTCCCTGCATGGGAGGAAGAAGAAATGATCTGGTATTAAATTTCAATAACACGTTTTCCCAGGTCCTCCAGAGTACAAGCAATCAAGGGTTAAATTGGATCTGTAACGTATGCTCGGTGACCCACAAATCGCTTACCCATCAAACAGACTCATTACGAGCCGGCAAGCAGATGAGTGTTTGTGAGCCTTGCCTCTGAGCGGTGGGGATTGTGTGTATTACCGCTAACACGGCTGAGGTATTTAAATTTTGATTTTTTCGTAATGGGTTTTGACATGTTTCATTTCCTCTGGGGGAAGCGCTCGAGACCTCCGAAAGTAAATGTTGCTAAAAAGTCATCAAGGCAGAATATTAAAATGCCATCAAATAAGAATTTCACTAATGCGATGGGGCTTGGGCTTCAGGTACGCAGGGCCGGGGTCAGAAGGGCTTGGTTCTGGGAGAAACACTATTTGTTCCCCTTGGCTGCCTTCTTTCCCTCTTAAATAAATTATTAAACTACTTCAACCCCCTCCTCCTCCTCCTCCTCCTTCCCTGCCCGTCCACCTCTTGTGCCTTTCACAGCTTAGCCCTTGCTTTTGAAATGAAAGGCCAGCAAGAGGAGGAACTGGTAGAGCACTAAAATAGCACACCTTTGGGTGAAATTAGATTAGCCAAATATATATACATTTACAAGACTCAGCGTTTGAAGCTATCGTCCTATATGTTGTTCCATGTAATAATGCCCCGCATTTAAAAACAGCAGTAACTCAGATTGATAGTATTCCCTAACATGATATTGTACATTTTGTAGACTTTCCATACCGCAAGCTCTCTGTTTTGACTTTTATCGCCAAGGTGTAAACCGTTACTATCGTTGGTTTTTGTATTCCGTGGGTACTCCTTTTGAGGCCATTACCAAGCTGACAACCCACCAGCTGTCACTAATTGCCCACTAATGGGGTTTGGTGGTCTGATGGTTTGTCTGTGAGGGGCGTTCCAATTCTACACTGGAGGTCCTTCTGGCTTGCCAAATCAAAGGGGACACATTTAAAAAAGCATGTCATGTTATTCTGTTATATTACCTCTAACTGCACCTCTACAATAACGACCAATTTACAGGGCAATATGTGGAGACAAAGATTTCTTGTGTGTGTGATTAATCACAGATTATTTAATATTCACCTGACATTACCTTGTATTGTTTTAAAAAAATGGCAGAGATTGCTTTGTTGGTGGCAACAGCCATTAACATGCATGATATTTTCTATTCCTTGTCATTGAAATCTTTGCAGGAGACAAGAGGGGCTCGTGTCTGCCCTCTGCGTCAGCCAGCCCGCTAATAGATGTGAGAAGGTCATCTGGCATTAGTGGCAGAAGTACGTTAGCATTTGTGCTGAGCGTCTCTTGCCAGACTGTGTGCATGTTTGAAGGCGCTTGGACAAGCAGGCCCTTTCATGGTGATGAATGGCTTTTTTCAAGCGTTCTGCTCCCTAGTTATGAGAAGGGTGACCTGGTCATTGGACGACTTTATGAAGCTATAAAAAATGTATGTCAGTCTGCAGTCTCTAATGCCATCCCTAAACGGGGGAAGGGGGGCAGGGGTAGCTGGAATGGTAAAAAGGCCATTTACCGTCACTCTAAATAGCTCTCTGACTGCCCTTCTCCACTTATCTGACAATGTCCTTGTCGTCAAGACAATTTTTTATTCTCTTTTTTATTTTTCCCCTTTGAATCAAGGGTAGACAAGCTAGTATTTCTGCCTAGTATTTTACAGTTCAGTACAGTCTACTAACTTGTAATTAGTGTGTTGATGTGGTGTGTTGCTCAAATTACAAGATATGTTCTTAATTAAACTCATTTTTATATATTTAAACAATGTGCCATAAAGTATTGTGTAATACTGTGTAATTAGTCCAAAATGGCTATAATACTGCACAACCAGTAATTCATACACATCTTACTAGTCTACTGATCAGGACTGTACATGATCAAGAATCCATGATTTTTCTCCTCATCCACATGTGACATGGCTGGATGCCATTAATCACAAATGTCTCCTTTTTAATAAATATGCAAATTTATATTAGCCAAATGGTGTTACAGCTTTTGTGTCATTAATAAATAATGAGCTCTTTTGTTGGCTATCTGAGGTATTTAGATACAAACAGTTCATAGTAGCAAACGATGCACAGCCAGCGTTTTACTGGGATATTTTAAGTTACAGGGCTATGCTGCATACATGCTAGGGCATCTGAAGTCATGGACACACTGTAACAGAAAACATAATCAATTTTTATGCCTCCATGCTGGCGATTGCCTTTTCCGTCCAGTGGTCAGACACTTAATTGGTGACTTTTGACTCAAAGGTCAAAGCTCATTGTGACTTCCAAATAGGTTTTTAGCCATGACTGGGACTATACAATGAGTAAACAATTACTAGCACTGTACAGGCTTTCATCTTTCCATCTCATCCATTCTGCCTCTCTCTCTCTCTCTCTCTCTCTCTCTCTCTCTCTCTCTCTCTCTCGCCTCATTCTGAATTTTGGGCTTCTTCGGAATCACGTGAAATAAAGTATTGAAACGTGCATAGCTAATAGAAAGACTTTGTATCGAAAAATGCCAGAAGAAAACAAAAGGGTCACATTTCGTATAGCTGTACTGAATCCATCTTGACATAGTAAATCAAGTACATGTGTACCTGTTAATTCATTAATCAGTTAAAAAAAATTATATTTACTGTCATCATATGAAGCATCAATATCATGATAACTTCCATTTTGCCAAAAATACACTTTATACCATTTATATTATTCCTTCAAATTATTTACTACATATATTATAAAAGTCTGGATGGACATGGATGTAAACTGCAACTTGACTGGTCGGCAAAGGGCATACAACTGCGGGGTGGTAATTCTAGTTGACAATGCAATTGGTTTTAATTTAGCATTTAGTCTAAAGTAAACGGTTTATTCAACATTTTGTGGGTAACTATTCAGCAAAGATGATATGATACCAGATAAAAGAAAATATTAAACTGCCATCCTCCGTGTCCAAAAAGCTTGGTAACTGTGACCATGGAATACACGTGCACATATGTTTTCTATAGGATAGATCCCATAAGTAGGCAAAAAAAAACTGTATCCTCATCCACCATTCACTTCTGTAGATTGTGGCTATGAATGTATCAACTAGGGGCCACAGAAGAGAGAGGCCCTAGTTTAAGAAATGCTGACAGAAAGCTGTATACACTACTGAGGCTAATATGCAGCTGATTGTAAAACACAATTTTTATTATTACAAGTTGCTTGTTTGCTGTTTACCTCACAATATACATATATACATTATACATCTGAATGGACTGCAGAACGTGATGTCTCAGTCTGAAATGCTGCCCCTTTCTTTCTCATACAGCACAATCACGCCTTTGACATGCTATCACAGTGAGCCTGGCCACCATTGTCCTAGCTAAGCTAGCATGTCTGACAAAACAGTTTCAAATAGTCACATTAGCTATGAATGCTAAAATGTTTACATGTGTTCAACAGAAGAAAAGCTACTGACATAATAGTTACATTAATAATAGTAATTATATAAATCCTTGTAGCAACTAAAACCGTTAATTAGAATATTCTTTTTGTACAATAGTATAGGCTACTGTCATACTGTCGGCAACTACAGGAGAAATAAATCTATTGTGAGACATTTGATGGAAATTGTCGACGTTTTGGGTTTACTGTAGCTACATGGTCCTGATGAGAGTAATTTGTTGTCACAATGAACATTATTTCTTGTGCCTCTCATAGGTCTCATACAAATTGCAAGCCAGCGCCTTTTCCAATATAATTAAATTTGGCAATAAGAAAATGAGTAATTGTGGTATTAGCAAACCTTTCTGACATTTAGTCCATTTGTTTTCTTCTTTTTTTTTTACAGTTTACTCATTAACAAAAAGCAGTGTTTCAAAGATTTAGACCTGTTGAAGTATTACAATTTTTAAGTACTGAAGTGGGCTCTCTGGTATCTAAAAGATAGCAGGATTTCCAGGAAGGAAGATTATAGAAATAAAATAATTTTTCCATTATCAGGGTAGAGAGGCAAAAGTGTGATGTGGGGGGCTGAACTGCCTGACTCTGTTTCTTGGTGAGCAATCAATCATGGGCCTCTCTGCAGTCTCTTTGATCTGAAAACAGCTGTAATCTGTGGTCATTGTTGCTAGAGTAGATTGTTTGCCAAACTATTACCATAACTGTCAGCCCAAATCAGAGAAATAATCTCATGGCCCTGGACAGATGTGGTTCCTCTGCATTATTGATATGGTCATCTGAGAGAGAGGGGGAATTATAAAACATAGTTCTATTTACAAAGGGAGATTGGCTTGGTCCTTGAGAGTGAGTGAGTGGGACAGGCACCTCTAGAAAGTGAGATATAGCCAAGTTCAGGAGGGAAAAAAACAAATTTCCTGGCCCTTTTAGGGTCAACTCACCCCTTGGGTCTACTTCCTCTCTGAAATGAGTCACCAGAATACACAATGGACTGATTTCTGAGAAACGCCTCCACATGCACCTGTATAAGGGCATTCAAATATGTATATATTTTTTACTCTTCTTTTTTTATAGGGTTGCATGACCCTTGTGGCAAGGAGAGGGATGTATTTACTGACGTATTCATAGTTTACCATAAATGTTTACCTACATTTGGTTTCTGCATGCAGCCATTTTTGTCTTACTAAATGAAATTCAGGAGTGTGACAAAGAAAAAAAAAAAAAAACCAACAGCCTTTAGAGCAGCATTGAATGTTTCCATTAGAGCACATGGTTGTGCCTTTTGGAAAGGTTGTGAACCCGAACAACCAATGCATGTTTATTTAGCAGCCCTGCCAACCCAGCGAGACTGGCTAAGTTTCAGTCAGTTAGTGTGGCCAATGAAAAATTCCACATCTTAAAATTACAATGCCTTAACAGTGTAAGTAGAAGGATGTGAGAGGCTGTTGATGTCAGCAGTCAGACACAACATGCCTTACGGTGGGTGGGCGTCTACTACAGGCAAGAAGAAAGAAAGTGAAAGAAATATTTTACATTAAATACATCTTCGTCTTTGATATTGTAAACATTATTTTACAGGAAGAACAGAAGAAACACGCTAAGGTGAGACAATAAAATGCTTGCACTAACTTTGGTGGTATCAGGATTTTTCCTACTGAAACCCAAATTACAAAATCATCAGCGTACCATTTGCCAGACTTTCCTTTGTGGAAACATGTGGCCCTTGTTGGCAAAGGGCAAAATTTGGCAGGATCCTGAGAAACCGATTACAAGTACTGGCATATGGAAGAACAAATAGTTCCTCATTCAGTGCATCAGGTCTGTGCCATCTTCATGGACTAAAAAAGAGACATGATGGATGTCTAGAAGTGCTCACTGGGCTGGGGCCAGATACTACTGATGTGCAGCACAGAGTACAGCATGACCCTTCTGTCTGAATGTCCTTTTAACTAAATAGTTATTAATTTACACGTATTTTAGTATTCTTAAAAAAAGCTTATTTCCACATTCAGGACTGTTTGCCTTTTTAACTGTCAAATATCGCACTCATGCATCTATATAGACCTTTATCATGATGCTACCCTGCAGTAGAGCTTTCATCCACAGGTCAACTATTAAAACCACGAGTTGCCACTGTGGTTACTAGTCAGTGAGTCTTGAATAATATTATTTTATCCACAATAACCAGATTTATATTTAGAAAATTGTTGTCATGTTTTGTCAGGAGGGTATTTGGAAGCATTACAAAGATGAAATGGGTTTTGTTCCATCGCTACATCTGTATGAGAGATACAACCCTAAATTCTGTGGACATACAGAGAGGCAAATCTGGTAGTTGTAAAAAAAGAAATCCCAAGTCATATAAAATCCTACTGTACTGTACTTCATGTCAGTAGAGTGGGAAAACTCAGAAACAGCCTCAGTCAACCTTGTTACAGAAGCCTGGTAACTATATGATTATCATCTGGCTAAAGCTAGGCTGTTAAAACTTTTGGTTAAGGTTGGTTATAGACTGAGATATGCTTTTATATTGTATATATGTGCTTTCTTTTTGGACATATAGGACTTACATGATACTGCACATCATATTGTACACATTGTCTTTTTATATTTATATTATATATATTGTCTCTTTTATTTTTCTCATTCTCTGTTTATTGTTATGCACCAATATACCAAGGCAAAGTCCTTGTATGTGAAAACCTACATGCATAGTAAAATTGTCATTATTGTTTATCCTTATTGATGTTTAGATATCTTCTCTGCTATAACTATATAGGCACCAGTCATTGACAGAGGTGGTGCAAAATCCTTCGATCCATAATTTACACCTGTTAGTTGACTCCCCCGTCATTTGTGAGCATACTCAGGCTTAAAGGTTAACAAAAGAGAAACAGGGCAAGCACCGCTGCCGCTACAACAGATCAATGTCAAGTAAATAACCTTTTCTACCTTATTTCCTGACATGTATAGATCTGTCTCTCTTCTCCCCGTCTGCCTCCCGCACTCTGGTCCTTCACATGCCGCCTCACTCTCCGTTTAATGTCTTCTCCACCCTTATAGTACGCTGTTAACAGTTAAAAGGAGCATGTTTTTCTTTTTTAAACCTGTCTTAATAGAACACACAAAGAATAAGGCTTCTGGACAGTTTTTTTTTGTATGGCCTTGCTTAAAGAGTACTTCAAGGGGGAAACTGTCTTTGTTCTTTTATTTTGAATGGTTAATCAGAAACATATTAAGTAGCCTGTCCATTTATTTGATTTTAACACAATACACGGCATTCATGTAAACCAATTCCAGTCAAGACAATCAGTAGTATTTGTTAGTGTGTACTCACAATTGTTTATGGGCTCTAACAAAATACCAAAACAAATATTAATTGTTTGGCCATTATGAATTGAATCCTGCAGCTGCAATTGTAGATTGAAAAACTGCTGTGGTGTCTCTTGAATATTTTTGTTCATCAGTTTTTTTTTGTTTGTTTTTTTGGGGGGTTTTTGTGTCTTTGTGTCCACATGTATGATTCGACATTTGAGTTGTCACGCAATACTTGCAATGAAAAAAATACCATATGTTTCTGCCATAGGTTTAGCCACAGTGCAGGCTTGATTTTAGCTTGCTTTAAAGTGTGTATGGTTTAGTTGCATCTAGCAGTGAAGTTGCAGATGGCAACCATTTGAATACAATGGCTTTGAAACTCGCGAGAGCCCCTATCTACGACCAGTGTTCAGTTTGTCTATTCTGGGTGGTTCAGTCAAAAACGACTCATTCTATGGTAACAAAAACACAACAATTCTTATTTTCAGGGGATTATTTACAAATAAAAACATCCCTATGAATATTCTATTCCATTTCTGCCAATAGATCCTCCTAAATTTCACACACTGGAACTTTAAGTCAAAATAGCAAGATGGGAGGATTGTTTGAGAGCCATTACGATTGTCAGTATATTATCTGCGTTATAGCTCGATTGGGTTGACATTGCTTAATATGCATATTAGTGCTGAGATGATTAGTTGGGTAATCTGTTAGTCAGATGAATTAAAAACTACATTTTGATCACTGCCTAGTCGATTCAGTAATGTATTAAGTGAGAATGGCTAGTTTCAGCCTCTCAAATGTGAACATATGGTGCTTTTATATAGTTTAAATACTTGAAAATGTGACCTTGGGTGTTCAGAACTTGTGATCGTTTAAAAAAAATAAATAATTCTTGATACTTTATTGTCTAAACAATGAAGGGACCAGTATAAAAAAACAAACAATGAAAAAAACAGCTGAAGCACTAATGGACTGGTTAAGATTCATGCATATGTCTCCCTTTTCTGACTGCAAAGCAGAAGGGAGTGAGAGTAATGGCGCTCCATTGGCACCATTATTGCTATTATTAGGACGCCATTCTTATTTGGGCGAGCAGCAGCTGAGTCAGGGATAGTGTGTGGTTTAGGGATTAACAAGACTAGAAGTATTAAACCTTTTTCTAGCAGCCTACGATGTTCATTACACCATACAACACAAAAGCGTTGGACTATACAAACAACGTACCAGCAATTTTGCTGTTCTTAGAGCTTTACCATTGTCCTGGTGGTGGCAAAAGAGTAAAGGGCATGGGGTCATTCAAATGAAATGGGCTTGTCCTCTTGGGAGCATATATGCCAGATAATGTCTGTTTCCCCCCCTGGTTATTTTCATCTCACAGTGCACCCGGATGCTTTATTCATATATCACACATTTCTGGCTTGATGGTAAGCTAATAGGAAAAGTCCTGGCATAACCAAAACACGTATCATTCATCCTCTTGGGACCATGAATATCCAAACAGACAGATTTAAGAAAAAGGATAATTGAGATACCTTTTTAGATTTTATTGGTCAACAAAATTATTTTAAACTGTCTATGGCTGTTAAATGGTTTGCCCGTTACACTGCCTCCCAGCATATAATGGCTTTTCAGTGTATTTGCACTGAGGCAAAAACTCTGGCTAATATGGGACAGTTGTCAGCTAAATGTGCTTTATGGTTACATTTCACCATAATACAACTTTTATGCTATGTTATGTAAATATTTTTAAATAATATATCATTAATATTAAAGAAATTAGTTTTTACAGTTTACTGAAACTTGCTACCTACCAACTTACTTACTAACCTACTTCAAGCATCGCCATTAAAAGCTCATGTATCTGCCTCTAGTCTTTCTGGGGTCCAAAATACAGGACAGACATACAACGAGAAAATACAAACAGCTGATACATTTTGATAGAGCTCTGCAACAGGAGTGAATTGTCTCAACATGACTGACTTGTTTGTTTAAAATTTATGAATACAGTAACTTGAAATCTCACTACCGCTTGTCTGTGGGTTAATCCTCCACGGCATTATGTCCTCAGATGAACTTGTAAACACAGTTGTCTACATCTGCGCCCCATTGATTTTTCACAAGCAAAAAACTGGGGACAGAGAAAGCGGCGAGAAAGAGGGTGAACAGCAGTATGCATGTTCATGCCCTTGTGCTACAAAATCTCTGAATTTCCCTCTGGGAACTAAAACCCATAACCACTTGGAATGATTTTGTTGTCTAGATAATTCTGGAATCACTGAGTTCAGTTATAGCTTTGGAGACCATCACACTGTCCATATCTATATCATATCTATGTCTTTACAAAACAAAATCCTCCCACTTCTTACCAATATTTGCCAGCACCCAAGCAGTGATATTCAAATAATCAAAAAGAGTTTGAGTGGAGATTGAGCCTGGAGTTACAGTAACTCATACAACACTGGCTGTTAATGGCAGTGTTTTAATGTTTGTGGAAACTGTTCATAATACTCACGATCCACTATGAAAACAGATGTTTTAATTTGACTCAAGAAGTGTTTCCAGATGTCATCATCATTATCATCTTTTTGTGTTATTTCATGTGAAATAACATGGCCTACTTATCCATAAGGAGTTGATGTATTGATTAGGGGACTATTATGTTTGTTTTTTCCTGGAACTATTCTTCTTCTTTGATGCAAACAGTTTTTAAGAGCAACTAAAGAGAAAATACACATTGGGTTGAATGCTACATTAAGTTCCTAACAAAGTTTTATTTTTGCTACTAAATAAGAAGACTAGCCGATCTTTTTAGTCTTTTCTCCTGGGTTTGCTTAGAAGTTATCTAAGGATAAGGAGTGTGGGCAGAATGACCACTAAAGTAAAAATCAATAAGCACTTAATTTATATACTGTTATCTCTGAATCAGCAAATGTAGCAATGCAAGCACTATTTTTGCAAGCACGCCACAGAATTTTACTGATCCGATTATATATGATCTATCAGACTCGGAAATTCTGTCACACATATGACCTTTGTGGTCTAAAATACATGACAAGCAAACATCTGATTTTTAACTTGTTTTGGGAATTCTACCGCAGTAAAAATGTCTGTTTTTGTACTAAACTACTATACAAACATTACACCTTTAGAGGTATATTGCCAGAGGCCATAAATGATACAGACAAGAGTGATTTGGAGGTTAAGAATTAATTAATTACTTATTGGCACTGCTCATCATCAAACAACAATTCTTTGTATTTGATGTTGGTGTAACTTCCTAATACTTTTATTAATGTAAGTACATACTTTTGATGACGGCCTTCATAATGATACTTAACATAACAGCAAATAACAAAAGTTCTGAAAAATGGGACCTTTCTGTCTGAGAGTACTCCATTTTGCACTGGTTTATACACTTGGTGAAATAGTGCTGTTGTTCACCAGTTTCAGTTGAAGAACCTTTCCGCTAAGTGAAACCAGGCCCTCGGGTTTAGAAGAAAAAAAAAAGATAGAAAAAGAAAAAGAAGTTCTCTGTGGTCCAAGGTCAGTGACCTGCTCTGTAGCTGTCTCTATTCCACCTCAGGGCACCTGCTAATGTCAGCCCTCTTTTAGATTCCCCAAATCGTGGCTTGCCACTGGTTATTTTCAGCCGCGATAAGTGATCCCAGTGACCCCAGAGGTCTGACACACTGCTTTTTTTTAGCTAGAAGTCAAATGCCATAGCATTGCCTCCGGATCAAAGCCTTCAAAGTCAAACTCTACTTAGGCTTCCATTGAAATAAGAGCTCCAAGCCCAGTTAAGTGTACAGAGCCAGACCAAGCTCATGGCTTGACTTTCACTCACACTACAGCCAAGTGGTGGGCCATTACACATGTAAGCATGCAAGCACACACAATAACACAAAGACACATTTATTTTTTCTTTACATTTTTTTAACGGCTTAGCCTATTGGACTAGCTTTGTCAAACTATAGCAGTGGGCTGCCACTGGTACGATGCCAGTGAATGCAGACAGTGTTCGCCATGGGGTCAGTCAGTTTGATTCCCTATAGATGCTTTTGACCATGCTGACATAGTACAAAACCTGTTTTTTACAGTTTTGAAAATATGACACGGTTGTTTATAAATTATTGAAGGGAGACGGGGGATAGATATTGTACTCTGTTCCTTCCATTCTCTCACCTAATCCTGGTTGTGTCCACTTCCTTTTCCTGTTCCCGACATTGCTGTACAACCCCTCCCCCACCTAACAGGATGCAAAGTCTGGCCTCTCAGCAGATAATGTGACGCACACGTGTGCTAGAGGAAGACGAGGCCATGAGCCACAAAGGTCCACTCTGGGTCCAGGATTATGATAACATCAGGAAGCGCAGAAAGGAAGAGGTGTCTGCAGGAAGTTGGCAGGCCTGTGAAGGCCTCAGAGAGACTCACATTTATCTTTCTGAGAAGCCTGGGTGTCACCCGGACTAACATGGTGTTCATAGACAAATGGGTGACACAGGCGTTTTATTGGCCCTCTTTACAGTATACTGCCTACAGTACATTGTTACTTTGGAGTGTCTAGCCCCTGGTCCCTGCAGTTAAACTGCTGAGGGGTTCGTTTGATGAACTAAAACATGAGCATTCTTTATTAATCACTGACAGAAAATAGACTCCTTGAAGACAACATAAAGTGAGCCTCCTAAGGCGCAGCGATACTGACAAAAATTCTGTCCTTAAAAGCATATTCCCTATGGAGACAGCTCAAAATAAATGTTAAGGTTGGGAAGTCCAGATGGTCTTTAAGAGCGTATTCCCTCCATAAGCACTCTTGATTTATGAGATTCTCTAATGGTATCTCTGTTCTGATCTGGTTTTCTTTCACCCTGCTCTCCTCTGAAGCTTTAAACTCATCAGGTTCTCTCAGCCCTGTCGTTAATCCTGAAGTACAAAGGAAGGTATGGCTGTAGAAAATTAGGGATTTTTTCCTCTTCCTTTTCTCTTCTGTACTGAAAGTCCCGCTGTCTGATGAATGATAAACTGATGACCAGACTTAATCCAGGAGAGCTGCCCCCCTGTTGCTTCACTTTACATTCCCCAAACAGATGTAGGATGCTGTGGAAATTTGCCATAAAATTGAGAGCTGGTTGGTGAAGAATTCCTCTCATGACACTGCAGTGACTGAGCACGTACAACTGACCCCCATGCCTGCAAGTGGCATACCAAGTTTTTGTTGTAGAGTGAGAGTGGGTGGGCCATGAGAGCTCACATGTCAGCCTCACTAATTCCATGTAAATGTTGTGTGTATTATTTTCAAAGCATATATGGGTGTGCTACCTACAGTACTCATCACCACATTGTAGGGCATGAGTGACTGGGCCCCAAATGTCAGGAGTTAAGCAATTATAAGTAACCCTCATAGATACATGTGGTTACACAGCAGAAGTTGAGCCTCACCTTTATTGGCGAAAACTAATGCAGTCTAACACAACAGCCTTGAACTAAAAGGTTGAAATGTCAGTGAATTATATATTATTTGATACATTATGTTTATATATTTCTAAATTGCAACAGCAAATACACTTTATGTTTATTCACATAATGAGGAGACATGGTCAGTTAAGGTATCTGACAAGTTGTAACATGTTGATACTTTTTATTGACAACTTATTTCATTTGTTTTCCTACAATATTAACTCATAAAACTAAAAGCATTATTATTATTGTTTATGTTTCTGTTAAGGCACACACACTAGGTTAAGATTATGAAAGTTTCTGCTTCGATCCTGAGAAGTCGACACTGCCTGAAGAAAAAGACACGGCACGTTTACTTACATAACGTAACCAACATAGTAGGAAACCACAATATTTCCCTATTCCTAACCAGAGGGCTTTTGTTGGCTAAACCTGAACACACACATGGTCTCAGGATGCAATCTCTAGCCTCCAGTGTCAAATCCCTGCCCCTTCTACACCCACCATCAACCATGCATGCACTGAAGGAACATAGCACAACAGAGCACTTCCAGGCAGCAACTGCAATTCCCCTTAAAATGTATTTGGTAATTAGTAGTATTAAAGTGTAATTTCAAGGAGACAAGGTTGTAGCCTCACATCCTGAACAAAACAGCATTTATGCAGAATGTATATAAACTTTTATTTTTATTTTATTAGGTATATCTGTTTAAATCTAGGTTATTGTTTCAGTTTTTGTTGAAACTGTTAATTCAACTTTATGGTGACTTTGACTGTATTTAAAATACAATTTCACAGCATTGAAAACTGCAGCCTCCAAAATGACCATGAAGTTTGAATCAATACTTCTCTAAAATAGCTTCAACAAACTGAGTATTATAACCTTCATGAAGGCATACAAGGTGTGTGTGTGTATGTTTGCAGTATATAAGAGAGATCCCATGTCATTGTTATTTAGGTGAAAAAAAAAACAACTGTTCTTGCTTGTCTTCAGGCTTATGTGTTCGCAGTACAGAAACCTTCTAAGGCATGGCATCAGTTAGTGTTTCAGTCTTCCTGTGGTCTCAGCACCAGCGTGGAACTTTAGCCCCTGGCTGTACAGATGACAGTTTATTATGATCTCTCTGACAGGGTGTGCACCCTGGGGGACTAGGAGCTCATACTCTCATGAACACACACACACACACACACACCCACATACACACACTCTTTCTGACTATGCCATCCCTGCATCGGCTGCCATTCATGCATGCTTTTCTCCCTCACATCTCCTTGTTCACCCTTCGTTTGATTCTTAAAAAAAAATAACTCTTCCCTCTTGGTCGTCTGTCTCCCTTCCTGCAAGTCTTTATTTACAAAAATACTCACTTACACAAAAACCCTAGACATGAATAAGTACTGCATGAGTCTTTTATTATGTGATTGTCAAAGTTTATGCTATTATAGCTCATATTTTGGACAAAATCACAAGATACACTAAGTGTCAGCATTTAGCATTATTATTGTGTTTGTTTTATGTGTTTTATTTGTTCGTCCACCTAGCTCTACACAACAACTCAAGACAGACCAAAGAATGACGATGAGGTTGTAGGGCAAAAATTAACCCATTGACTTGACCTAGAGGGGTCATGTTGTTGAGGGGTAAGGAGAATATTACTGCTCTCTGACTGTCTTATGCTGCAGCTTGTTCACTGCCTTTATCTGCCTTATTCTCCAATGTGGCTTTTACTGTGAGACAGATTGTTGAAACCACTGCTGATTTCATTGTATAGTCTTTCTTTAGTAAAAGATGAGGCACAAACCAAATGGGAAACATTTGGTTTGATGTGAATCCTTCACAGTGAAAAGGCTGTGATCAGTTAAACATATTTAACGTGGTGTCTTTTATCTCATAGTAGGAGGTATTCATTTTGAACACTAACTTTTTGGTGTAAAAGTGGACAGGTACTGGCCATGAGACCACATGATTTGCATTCACCCATTGATTTTTAAGTTGAATAGTTAAGTAAGGAAAAGTCACCATGTAAAAAAGACAGTTGAATTATATATGACTATTTTCTAAATCAGTGTATACTGTGCAAGCTCTTAAAGGAACAGTGTGTTTGGTTTAGTAGCATCCAGCAGTGAAATTGAGAAACTATGGTGGCCGTGAAATGCAAAAGGCCACATCTAGAGCCAGTGTTGGGTTTGTCTGTTCTGGGCTACTGTAGAAACATGGCGGTTCAACATGGCAGACTCTGTAGAAGATGACCTGCTCCCTCTGTGGATAAAAACAGCTCATTCTGAGGTACCACACTGATTCTTATTATCAGGTGATTAATGAAAACATACCTATGAATATTATATTCCTTTTCTGCCAATAGATCCTCCTAAATGTTACACACTACACATTCTAAATAAAAACATAGCCTTGTAAAACCTTGCAAGATAGATACACTAGACACATGCTGCAGTAGGATTCAAGATGACTGAGTCAGACCACCATTTACTGACATAAGATTTAAATACTTATGCCATAAAATTGTTATGCACCCCGTGTCCAGTATTTCTGGCATACTAAGTGTACCCGTATAACCCATAATATTTTAAAGCACAATTTATTGCATGAGATGGGATTATTTTACTGGACTATATATCTCTAGCACAGTATGTAGTGTCCTGCATGACTGAAGTTCACATCGGCCTTTACTGACCATGCTGTCACATTGTGTTACTCAAAAAAAGATTTTAGACAACAGCGCATGTCAACAGGGGACATCTTTTTGTAGTGCTGGATGTTTTTTTTTTGTAGTAAACAATGTGGAGGACATGTTGTCTCTTGTGTGTGATAGTACTAAAGGAGGTAGCTTGTTTTTGTCAGTAAAATGAAAAAATGCCACAAAGCCCTTCAGTAGCACTACAATGCAACCTGTAACTGTATCCCACCATTTAGTTATTGGGACATGCAATTACTTCACATGTATCTCAAAACTGTCAAATATTGGAGAGCAGATGTGTGTCAGGAGGGTGGGTGACACATTTTCTTAACCAAAAAAATGTATAATCCTAATAAGTAGAAGAGCTGATATGTTGATGTTCACATGTGTGATGTTCCTCAGCTCAGATTTAACAAAGAACAGCGGAAGAGCTAAATATAAAACTGCTCCTCTATATTTAAGATCTACAATATTGTCCACAGTGTTTTATTTCTGTTGTGTACCCTATCTAGAAAGGGTCCACATCAAAAATGTTCTACACTGCTGCTATTACTTCTGTTGCACAGGTGCACTGTACAAGAATAAAAACCATAAAGGTGCTAAATTACACTTTTATTTAGCGTGTAGAGATTCTAGTGCTCTGTCACCTTTTGCTCCCCTCCTTCTCTAACATCCTTTGGGGTTTTGTTCACCTCTCATACTTTGCTGTCATTGTCTTGATGTTTTTGTCAGCTTGAGCCTGGAGGGCATCAGAGCAGCAGGTTTGTCCTGAGCCTCTCAGCTCTGCGCTTTTCATTACGACAGTATCCGACTTACTATTTCAGGCCGGGGCGACAAACAGACTCGAAATGGCTGTAAAAGTCATGACTGGTAACCTTGTCCGCCCATGGTCATGGGTCATTTGGCAAGTGCACGTTGGAATTCGCCTCACTAGGAAACCCCTTTCCAAGACGAGTAGAGTGAATGAGAGGAGCTGGGCAGGGAGAGACACACAGAGGTGAAAGAGTGAGACAGAGCAGACACAGTGTCACAAAGGAACTGTCTGAAAGGCTTGTGTGTTTGTAAGATTTTGATGCTGTAGTCTATCTTTGTTGACAGAACAACACCAATCATTTTATTTTATACAACTCAAAAAGTTTATTTCAAATTGCGTTATTGTTGTATTGAGAAATTTAAATTAACTGGGTGGTTGTTCTGCGTAAGAGCTGAAAGGATTAGTCAATTAGTCGGTTATTTTGATAATTGGTTAATCGATAATCCATTGTTTAAACAAAAATGGCCAAAAATATTGCTTCCAGCTCCTCACATGTGAGGATTTATAGGTTTTATTTGCCTTGTTTGATGGTTAACTAAATAGTTTGTGGTTTCGGACTGTCAATGAGACAAAAACAAGAAATTTGAAGACGTTACTTTGGGGTCAGGAAATTGTGATGAGCATTTTCATCATTTTCTGACTTTTTATAGTCAAAACAATTAATCAGTTAATAAAAAAATAATTTGCAGATTAACAGATAATGAAAATAATCATCAGTTGCAGGGCTTTACTGTATCATTATTTTGCATTTACTGATGTTCACACGCTGTTGCACATAATGTTGAATTGGCATGTTTTTAATGATTCTAGACTAGAAGCTGCACTGAAAGAGCAGGTTAATTTACTGTAGTACAGCATGAGCATACATTGTATGAACAATGCTGCTCGGTTACCTCTTCTATCTCCAGCATTGCATCATCACCGTGACCTACTCTCCAATTCCTTCACGTCTCCTTCATTACAGCTAAAATTATAATACATAGTATAACAGACAAGATACTGTAAAGTTATGTAACATCTTCAGCTCAAACTGTGGCTTGAAGAAAGACAATGGCTTTTTGTATTTACTCTCATTTCCTTCCCTAATTGAGTCGCAGACTAAAGTGAAGCAATACAAAGGCTTTTTTGTTAGCTACAAGAAACACCTATCCAAACACATTGTGCAAGGGCATGCTGGAGCAATTAATAACCCTCTGAGGCCAGCCAGTCGTACGCTTGTTCAAGTGTAGTCAATTTCAGCTGATAGGTCAACCCAGCCTGGAATGCCTAATAAGTATTGAAATAATCAGACCTATAATTACGGAGGTATTTTTGTTATTTTAGATCTCAGAACATATGCGGAAAATTTATCATGTTCATGTCTGGAAATGATTCAGCATGGAAGTGTGTGTGCATGTGTATGCGTATATTATTATTTCATCTTTGAATTCTCAATTTCAACAATTAGAAATAAATAAATACAACACCAGGTATCCTTTATGGCCAAAACTAAGCACCAAAATACTAGAGGCCTACATTATGTTACATTAACCTTGTCACCACAAAATATAATGTTTCCAATTCCCTAGTGTCAACATCTAATGTAAGTGAAAGAAGAATCCCACTCAGTTATACAGTCCCATATGAGCATACTTAAAGACTTCTCCTCTGACATGCTCTTGAGATATGGCAGTCCTCTTGGCAGGTAGCTTGATTAACCGCTGCAGTCCTGAATGTGTTATGAAATGATACAGCTTTCCCTTCTACAGAGATGATCTGTTGGTTCTGTAGGTGTTAGTTATTTCCCTATGTTTTCTACAGCTTCCACCCATTAACACGTAACACTTAGGAGATCGCTGGGTAAATGATCGACTCACATGACAGTTATGGGTCTCTGGCTGCAGATGACGGGGTGCTTTAAAGGCGCAGTAAATTATTTTGAAAGTAAAAGCAAAGCCGGGCGGGTGCAGGGAGTAAGCATGCCATTAACATTCTCTCTATTAGGATATACACACTACACATTTCATTTAGTTGACATTTGTGTGGGCTTCTACAATTAAGGAAATATGAGGCTTTCCACCAAACATTGCAAACCCATGCTTGTACACTGCAGGAGCTATTTGAGGGCTTGAAAACAAGGTTTAAAATGGTTAATTGGAGCAGTGAGGGTTTTATTGAGGAGCTGTCTTTTGTTGCATGCTTTCCCAACCCTTTGACCCACAGGCATACACCTGGTATTGGGTCAGGTTACAGCCAGGCTCCAAGGCTTGCAGGTCAAGACCTAGTGCTTCACAGACCCCTAATCCCTTGCATGGCAACATATTTGACTGAAGGGCTGGATCTACACCCCCGCCAGACTTCATACTTGAAAAAGTACAGCACTATCTCTTTTGCTTGCCTGCCCCCTTTTCCTGTCTTTTCTCCCACTCTCCCCACAAAGTGATGATTTAACACTTAAAGGATGTTGAAGGGGTTTTGTGGAGCATTAACCTGCTGTGATTTATGAGCTTACTGAATTATGAGGAGTACATTTTGTCTTTACACGAGTTTGTGTATGTGTTAGCGTACACAGTTTTGTGTGTTTGTGTGTGTGTGTGTGTGTGTGTGTGTGTGTGTGTGTGTGTGTGTGTGTGTGGGGGGGGGGGGTGAGAATAAGGGAAGAATAAAGTGAGTCGCTCCGTGTAGCTCTTTTTCCATTTAGGAACCCCTGACTGAGACATACATTTTAACATCAAGGATTAACACTCAAGATTTAGAAATTAGCGTAGATTATTTTAGCTAGACAATACTATGACATTCTGACTGTGGTATCAGATGTTTTAATTGAGCAGTGCAAGTTTTTATTTGCAGAATTTCTTTTCTCATTTTTATTCAGTGAAGCGCTGGAATATGGCACAATATTTTTCAGGCTGTCGAGAGGTGAACGAAAGGCTACTGAGCTGGCGCATTATGTGAAAACGCACTCCTACCAAGTCAGTACTCTGACCTAAGGGTGCATACTAATTACACTACAGATTATTCTCCCAGGCAATGCAGTGATAAGCACACCAGGGGGAGCAGTTATACTGTTATTTTGATCCCAAATCAGAGAACAGAGGAGCTTGGAGTTCCCATCTTAGATGCTTTCACAAGCGATAGAATAGATATTTCTTGCATGATTACATAAATAAGCACATTTCTACTGGAGACCTGCTTCACAGTCTGCCCAATTGCCCTGCCTCAAGTGGCCCCCGCTGCTCCCGTTTCAAAGGATTTCAGAGCATAATCCTGCCTGACTCCTGAACAACATGCTCGTTCACACACCCTCCCAGCTTGTAATGTTATGAAATTGTGGTCTGTGTGTATGGCTCCTATCAGAAATGATGAAAACAAAATAGATATTGCCAGGATACAGATACTGTAGGGAAGTTAACGTTTCCTCTCCTTCAATTAATCTTTGTTAATTCTGCTCATTTGTACACAGTAATTATTAAACTGCTGCAGTTGGATAGGCTCTTTCCACAACAGATTTAGATTTGACATATAACAGCAGTGATTGTTTAAGTATTTTTAACTCCACCTTTCAGTTATCTTTGTGAGCTGTATATCCTTGTAGTCACATTACTCAGCACTTACATGCTGCCTTCAAAGAAAAGGCAGAATCACAATGAGCTTAAG
Source organism: Dicentrarchus labrax (assembly GCF_905237075.1). Classification (NCBI taxonomy): domain Eukaryota; kingdom Metazoa; phylum Chordata; class Actinopteri; family Moronidae; genus Dicentrarchus; species Dicentrarchus labrax. Next base: position 12,517,618 of record NW_026136720.1, on the reverse strand, counting down.
CTACTGTATGTCCACATCCCTGCATCAGCAATCTTGATATGCATTTGTGTGTGACAAGAACAGCCACCACAATGACAACAAACCACAACATCGACAACAAAACATTTATTCACACACTGGCAATACATCATGACAAGCAGTTATGTCAGTGGTTGGAGATACAACATCTTATTAAACCTACTTTATTGTACATAGTACACTAATATGTGATGACTTGAGGGAAGGTATTAAAACGAGCAGAGCACAGTGTATGTAAGAAATTTAAAAGCAATTAATCATTCAACTTATTCTTCTTGGCATGTCATTACAGTAGCGTCATATTTATATAAAATACGTGCAATGTAATCTTAAGTCATTTCAACTTGCGCTGCATTTAATCTTACATATTATGTTATATTAACATTTTCTATAATAGAGATGTGTGTCATTTCCATCACTTGCCAAAAACACACATTTTAAGTGCTGGTAGTAAACAGGTGCACAGGAAAAAATAAAAAATGCAAATAGAAATTTTAACTCCTGCACACTGTCAGCACTAACTTTAATAATTGACAAAAACTTTGTATTCCCTTTTTTGTATTATATTCTATGGGTCTTAAATACAATATTTATTTAATTGCTAATTTATAGGCGCATACAGGGATTCAAACTTACATTAGCAAAACTACACATTTAAAAAGATCAATTTTAAACGTGTTTTTGTGCATGTGCAGCTATTTGTGTGTGTGTGTGGGTTGGGGTGGGGTCCTCTCTCCTCATTTTTCAGGATCAGGTAAATGGCTCTATTACCACACTTCTTTAAGTTGGTTATTGCTCCATATAACTGACATACGGCGCAGCCTCCATTTTTGTCCCAGACAGTTATGGGGCTGTGGTGATCATGTGAGGAATTTCTCTGGTGCCCTTGGTTTTATAGGATGTGTGTCTTACATCTCTGATAAATACACCCATTTGAGCAAAGTAGCTGAGAATGCTAGCAGCTTATGCCGTTTTATCCTGTTCCTTTTAGAGAACAATATAACAACCCACTCAGAGATCACAATGCAAGTGTTTTAGGACATGACAACAAAACTACCAATTCCACCTCCGACAGATGCTTTATCTGATTCAGTTATCAGGGAAAATATAGTCTTTGTAACATCAGTTTTAAGGCAGAAATGCTGAAAGGCTGTTACAAACCAGAGAGACTCTGCCCCTTTTTAATAGTGATTGCTGAACTCTGACTCTCAGATTCCCTCTCCTCACCCCTGACTTCCTGTCTTAACTCCTCTGCGAGTCTCATTGGCATTCCTCTGCTCTTGGCCTTTCTCTTCCTGCGGGAATTACCCTAAGTTGTGCTGCAGTGCAACAACTGTTTATTAAGTTTCCACTCTGTTAATTTTCCACTTTGTTGTGCTTCTCTAAACCTCAGACACTTGGGCTTACCACGGGCTTACCCCCCCCAACTCAATGACATGAAATACGTTATGGGTTTTAAAAGGGTTTACAGTTGAAAGCTGTCTGCTATAGCCCTGCATATGTTAATGTGATTATGAATACATATTTTTACAGTAACCTTGTAACTGACCTGGTGGTTTCTGAAATGTAAATCAAGTTTATGCTTTGAACTTCCCTTTTTCTCGACTGTGTGTGTGTTGTTAGTGGTTTTTTTTTTTCTGGTTACACTTGCTGGACATGGTTTTGGCTGGCTGCATCTGCTGCTTCTAATTTCTCAAATAGAAGCAGCATATTTTATAGAAAATATATGAAACTAGTCTTTACACAATAGCCCAGAATCAATCCATTAGATATTATTTACATAAACATTGGTTATGTAACATTTGACAATGACCAACATAGATCACTGTCTACTGATACCATCCTGCAGTGTCTGCAGGGTGTGTGGTCCTAACATTGTGTCAGTGTTACAACTGTATGTACGTTTTTGATATGTCACTGCGCAAATTCCGACAAGACAAATTTAGTTACAATTACATGTTTTGACATGTTAACTGATTTGAGATCAGAGCTAAATTTGAACCGCCGTATTCTAAAGATATTTACATATAGATATTTTTGATTAAGAGAATAATGTAATTAACAAAATATATAAAGAGATTAAAAGTATAATATGTGAAATAGAATCTCTCAATTTAGTAGAGAAAACAGTGATTAAGTGAAACAAGTAGTATGAACCATAATTTTACTTTAAATTCTTTGCATAATTAATTTGTGTTTAGGTTGATTTCTTTCTTTTAAGTGTATTGTTAGCACACATTCAGGGTCCACACATACAAACATACAAAAAAGAAAAAAACAAAAAACCCCCTCTGATTTAAAAAAAAAAAAGCCTGTGAACATTTCTAAAGATGGAGGTGGGGCACAGAGCCATTTACACTTCTTATTTAAGGATTCTTTATTCCCAAATGTTAAATACTAATGATTGGCCCCCATTTTGAGCTCAACCCCCACTGGAGGCCTGTTCAGGATCTCCACTGAGGCATTTGTGTCTACCCCGCTTCTTTCTTCTACTCTTAGCCACACAGGCTCAACTTCACAGGACAGTCGACAGCCCGTGGACAGCAGATGAAAAACTAAGGCAGCATATCCTGCGCCTGTTAAGTCCTCAACTAATTAGCAAAAATGGTGTCCTTTCTTTTCTTTTTAAGCATTTAGTCTCGGGGGGTGGCAGAGAGAGAGAGAGAGAGAATGAGACAGAGAGGAGGAGACGGAGAGAGGGGGGGGGGGAGATAGTGAGTGAGGGAGAAAGGAGAGATGGGGTAATGCTGAGAGCAAGACTGGAGCGAGGGAGTGACTGAGAGGGAGGAGAGGCATCTGAGCTCTCAGCTGGGCTGTTTTGAAAACACACTGTTGAAAGCCCTCAGTTAATTCATGGCTTTTGTTTTTAGACCTTTTGTGTTTGCCAGTTTGACCATATAACATCATACATCTGGTCTATAGATTTTTGGGGGCTTTCTCGCTCAGGGACCCATAGAGTCCCCCTGGGCTCAAATTCGAGTGGTCGTGTAACATAAAAGCACCTCAAGTGTGGGCTGAGGGAGAGACGCAGAGAGCCAGAAATTGGGATAGATGGCTGGTATGCATTTGGAACGTGAAGTGATACGTGCACAAAATCCTTTTACTCTTCTCTGCCGTAGCTTGTGTTGTCCTACCAGGTGAGATATTGTTTATGACTGTTTACAAAAGAAAACACCAATTTTATATTTATATATATATTTTCAAGACAGTTAGAGTAGAATTTTCAACATATACAGTTTAAATATTCAATATATAAATATGTGAACATCTATATTCATAGAATTATTCGTTAAAATTAAAAGAATTTCAAACAAAATATCACAGTGAAATACAATTACAGTAAATTTACAACAAGCAGGAGTTCTTGGTAACGAAACTCTGTTGTTCTTATATTTAGTAAAGTTCAGTGAGTTCTAAATTATTTCCATGAATTCTCATAAACCTTACTGCATTGCATTTGCAACCTGTTATACCTTCATTGCTATCTCTCTCTGTTTTTTTTAAGGGCTAATATTTAATTTTAATAAGTTAATATTTTGGAGGATTTCTCAATTGCTCTTTCACTTGCAAGAAGATCTTGCATAAATTGCACAAGATCTGGCCACTTGGCACAGAGTCTTCCTGTTTTTGGCAGTAAAGAATTTAAATCGATGCAGTTCTATGGCCTCTTTGTGGGTTGTGCTCAAATATTATAAATTCTTATCATATACTTTTTTTTCTCACTGTACCATATTAAAACATTTATGATGATTGAGGTTCGTGAGGTTGCCAGGCAACTGCTGAGACTCCAGGAAGTCCCTGCGCTCGGCCCAAAAAAAATTGTCCAGCATGTAACTACGACTTGGGTTTTTTACATTTCCGTTTTTGTAAGCTAACACAAGATATAACGTGTTAACTAGCTTACAGTAAGAGGTTCTGTTCAGTGGATTCTGTTAATGCTGGACAGAGCCAGGCTAGCTTTTTCCTCCAGTTTCCAGTCCCTGTGCTAACCTAAGCCAACTGTCCACATGCTTGAGCTTCATATTTCACTGACAGGTATGAGGGGTGATGATGAACCTTCTGTGGCTGGAGGAGCTAATGCTAGCTCCACAGATTGCCAGGATAGGTTGCTTCACAGCTCCAAAATCTGGAGGTCCTGATTCCGAATACTGGATAAACTGCCAGCTCCAGGAAATGATGTGACATGACCAGAAGACTCACTATTCTGTTGCTCCATGTGGAAAGCCAGAAGACACTAGCTTTTGTTTGAAATATCAAAATGAGAGAGTACTGTTTCTTTCTGTAAGAAAACATTTGGTGTCAATTGTTACGGCCCTGAAATGAGAAGCCTGTATTAGTTCTTGTATATAAACATTCCAAAATTCCAACTAGCAATTTAGCTATTTAGATTGATGAGATCGTTTGATTTGCTAATTAATATACTGAAATTACCTGGTGCGGTGCTATCATGCAAGAACAAAGTTAGGGGTGACATAATTAGAGCAGGATGTCAGTGGGCCCTCCCTAAAAAATGTTGGCAGACGTTCTTTTGACCGAAAATACCACTGCGATTAAAGAAAAAGCAGGGGGATGCATTGGTGTGGGTGTGTATACTGGAGTGAAGATAAAATACAATCTAAAAAGACCAGTTTGAAGTTTAAAAACTCATCACGCACTCTTAACACTGCACATCAGCTCCTAATACTATAGAGACAGGGTCTTGTAACTCTGAAAAATTATCACAGAGGTAATGATTTTATTCTTGATGACTGCAAGGTAATTATTAAAGTTTCACAGTTCACATTACATAATCTACCAGGAATCTGCACTACTATATTATGTATTTGATTGCTCAATGCAGGGTTTTGCTGGAGCCTTCTCCTTTGGAACCCCAACTAATCAACTTCAGTATAGTTGTAGTTAATCTTCATGTATTTTGTGTTTTAGGAGTTAGGAAACACTGCTTTACTTTTTATGGGGTGGAGGGTACAGATGGAAATGAGTCGCATATTTACAACAGAGATGAGATGGAAACAAGGGGGATCTCTCGTCAGCTCTGGAAAAAACAACGTGTTTAATTCAGATTGTTATTGATTAAGACTTAAAAAAAAGGTATGTGTATGACGTACAGCTATCTATCTATAGCTATCTATAAGCATGTGTGAGACATACCTATGTACATATGTAGTGACAACAAGAACCATTTTTAGGCAACTTGCATAACGTTAGCAAAAGTGGCACCAAAATTTTGTTAAAGGGGTAGTTCAGGTTTTTTGAAGTTGTGTTGTATGAGGTACTTATCCATAGTCAGTGGATTATATAGACATAGACCGCTTCTCCAAACTGGGGGCGAGTTGACCGCCATCTACTGTAGTAATGCACTGACTATAAATAAGTACCTCATACAACTCCACTACAAAAAAAAGTTATTGATACTACCTTAGCTAATACTGAGATGTAGGAAATTTTTACATTGAAAAATCTAACATTGCATTGTATTTTTTTCTGGAGCTGATAATTGAAGCAGCGAAACATCCTGTTTTCTTCTCATCTCTGGCAGGAGTTGAACATGCACGGTACCGATCTGACAGGTGATTGGATCTGAGTACTGAACATTAAGAACTACCTCTGATGAGTTTAATGCATCTAACAGTACTCTGCAGTATGTTGCAGTGCCAGACAGCTGACTTTTTAGTTTAGGTATTTTTTCTGATATGTTTCATTGTTGTTGTTCATGTTTTATTAAAAAGTCTTAATATGTTTTTGTTTTTTTTTATATGCTAGTATGTGAAAATCAAACTGCATTTTTTTAAAGGCTGGTTTCTTAAATTTTTGTTCTAATGACAACAATATTTTTGCTAATCAAAGCTTAAACACAGTATTATGCCACTCTACCACAGGATTTATTTTTTTGTGCTGGAAAAGACCCATAGTCCTAAATGTGCAAACATGCGCTCTGGGCCTGGTTGATTTTTTTCAATATTCTTACTCACTTGTTTGTACTCTGCTTTGTCCATCCTGTCTTTTATCTTTTATTTTTCTATAAAAAAGACTTCCATGTGGTTAGACTGTCATCAGCCCTGCTAAGAATAATCTGGTGAAAGTGATAAAAGTGTGTAGGGTTTAGTGGCATCTAGTGGTGTAGTTGCAGATTGCAACTCCCTCGCTTCACCCTCCCCTTCCAAGCACGAACGCGAGACTATGGTGGCGAAAAACGCAAACAGCCCTAACTAGAGTCAGTGTTATGTCTGTCCATTCTGGCCTACTATAGAAACAAGGTGGTTCAACATGGCAGGCCTCAATGGAAGGCGACTGGTGGCAACTGTAAATAAAAAAACTGCTCTTTCTAAGGTCATAAAAATACAGCAATTCTTATTTTCAGGTGATCATAACATGTTTTATACTAGTATGGCACTTTAACTTGCCTTGACCTCGCTTTACTGCCACTATTATAACATATTGTCGATGTGCCATTATGCTTTGCACATAAGCAGAAACCACTTGTAATCCTAAGTGAAATGACTAATAATCAACTATAGCAAACTGACTCATATTCTGTGTGTCTTTGTATGCATGTACATGTATGACTGTGTGTGCGTGTGTGTCATTGTGTGAATGCATATAGAAGATTTTTTTTTAAATGTGAAGCTTTATCATTCTAGTTTGGCTAAATTTATTATGAAATTATGAAAGATAAGAGGTGGACCACTAGCTGTAGTTGATTAAATCATTTGTTTTCTTATACATAATACTGTTTAGTAGGAGCTCATATAGTAGTAAGCTGGAACTTCACATGATATGGTGCAGTCTTCATATTGCCCGAAGCAGAGTATATAAGGGTCAAGGGACTGCACCCAATAAATCAATATGAGATATAATAAGAGAACAAAAAAGGCATTTGAAAAATGGTGTCTGTATTTGCATGGTACATGTACTGTATTGGCATGCACACACGAGCTATACAAGCACGTGTGTGAGGATGTACACATGAAGATACAAAAAGATCACCACCCCCAACCCAACAATGAGAGGCATGGTAAGAAGAAACCCCAAACATGCACTTGCGTTATAAATTAGGAGCTGTCAGTATTACAATGTATATTAATAGTCACACCTCTTTTTAATGAGTTTGGCATTGGCAGCTGAGAGGAAATACAAGTCATCATAGCACAGCTCATGCACACCCCGATGAAAGAACCTATAATAAATCTTGTGAGAGCAGGGCTCACCATAAATATGTATCGCATAAGGCATCTGTTTTACATTCTGCATATAAATCAGCCAGAGTGCTGAATAGCAATGAATCAGACGCTCGACGCTTGATTTGATAACAAATCGACTCTGAACTTGGGAGGGGAGAATTTAAAGCCTTCAACAAAAATGGGGAGTGGTGGGGTCAGTTAAGACCAGTGAGACTCTGACGTGCTTCTCTTCTAGCAGATAATGCTACTTTTTGATGATACATACATCCTGGGTCAGGTGTGGGACTAATCTCCTTTGAGTTATCTTTCCGTAGACTGCCTACTCTTTCACATGTCACAGATGATGACATTACCTGCACCTGAACTGGTCAGAGTGTGAGGAGAAGGTGCAGCCTCACTGTCAGGGACATAGTCATACATTTGTAGTGAATCTGTCGTCATAATGCTGTGCTGTTGATATCAAATGAGAGGGTTTTGAATAAATGGAATATGTATGCATGATTGCTGCAGGTTTGGATCTAAGTCTGATCAAATAAATGTAATTTTAAGGGAAAATCAAACAAAGTAGAATTTAAGACTCTTAAATTCTTCCTCCTGTACTAATGTTAAATTTAAATTCATTTTAGTTTGAATCTATAAATGCACTATTTATTCTGTAGATAATTTCAAGAGTAAGCTCAACATTCTTATTTCACTGTATACTTGTATCATGTTTGATCACTTTGTCTTTGAAACAGTAGTATATCTGTGTTTTTACCTAATCTCCTGCTTTATGCACATACAGTACATGCCCACGGATAATGTTACGGGTACAATAGCCTCAGAGAGAATGTTACAACCTTTACCAAGTTCTAAACAAGACAGGATCAATGAAAAGCCTTTGTTGATTTTGGTTTCTGCGGGAGTATCATTTTAACTCCAGTGTTGTCATCATGACTGGAACAAGGTCACTGAGTGAAAAATAAAGCAATTGTTAGCCTTTTGTGACTTCTAGCTACTAGTCAGTTACACACAGCTGTATTGAAAATAAACATACGTTTTAAATTGGACTTTGGAAAACATTTAAAGAGTTTTTTAAGCTGATATCAGTATACATTCTTGGGATATTTGAGGATATATCTGTTGATACATTTTTCTTTATAAATATAAACACATAACATAAACAGGCATTTCTGATTTTACAAAAACTCCTTTATTATTAAAGACATGCAAGCATTGTCTGTTCCAGAGTGGGACATTTTGCAGTAGAAAAAATGAACTTGTCTGTGTTCTCTGACAAATTATGTGTTGCAAAATTATTTCTAAATGATCTAAAACATATCTTTGGCATGTCTGCACTGTAATCTTTTGTTACCCGTCAGACGATTTATATATTGATAAAATCGAGTGCTGCAGGAATGAGTTCTGAAACGCCGATAAGAGTTGACATTTTTGAAACCTCCGGTACCGTTACATAGAAGTCGATGTTTTTTTTTGTTTTTTTTTTATGGGTTTTTGGTTAGAAATAAGGTCTGAGGTTAACACAAGCTTAAAGGGGACCTATAATGCTCATCTCAAGCTCTGTATTCCTAGTCTGAGGCTCTGCTAGTGTCGCTTTCCACGATTCACAATTCCAAATGATGTACAGTGGCCTATCATGCAGCTGATTATTGTACAGAAGCACAACGCTTTTATAACTTTGTTCACTGATTTTGGTGAAACTGGATCGTATTTCATAGGGAAAATATTTTCTGGTCTTACCTTTGATGTCCTCCACCTGCTCTGCTTCAGCTTTTAGTGATTTGTGGACTTTCCTGATGGAAATATAGCCATAGCTACTGTAACTGCTGTTCGCTGGTTAGCCATCCAGCTAACTTAGCTGTCCTTTTAGCTGACTCTGGCCGGACGGGGAGCTCAGGGCACCGGGGCAGTGTTGGTGTTACAATGTTTTATCTCTAGTACAGGAGCTTCGTTCCACTGGGAGCGCTGGTGCCTCAAGCTCCCAGTCTGTTAGCAGTTAGCTAATAGCAATATGATAATAAAAAAATAAAGGCCACAGGACATCGGAGGGAAAACCAGAAGATATGTAACTTTTCTTCACAACTGGAAAAGCCCTTTCTGCAAGACATGCAAAAACTTGAAGGGTTAACAGAGCAGAGCAGTGGAACAGACAGACAGACTGAGTGGGTGGATGGGTGCATCCCTATACTTCATGGGCATGCTAAGTTGTGCTGTGCCTGGAGCAGATGACCATATAAAGAAATCTGTGACAATCTTACGTCGGGCAAAATAGAAAAAGGAGTGTTGCATTCAGAGCAGTCTGAAATCTGAGCTTTTTGCTCACAGGGATAACTAATGCATTTTGATAGTAACAACATATAACATCACTGTAGCCGTGTTCAATACAAGGAAAGAAAGAGGTACTTGGAAAATTACAGTTTGATTCAAACTTATTTCTTTGCAGAAAAAAATAAAACAAAAACAAAAAAACATGTTCCACAGATTCAAGGAAGCCATTGAAAAGCTGCATAGGCCTAATGTGTCTTTGAATTAAATATATACCAACACATAATATGTCCTTTAAAATAAGATACAAAATACTGTAAATGTAATTTTTATTTGCAGTAAAATAAGAAGAGGTATTTCTCATTATTGATTAGTGGATTATAGAGATAAAGGAGGCTGAAAGATTTTGGTAATAATCACTGGACACACAACTATATCTGTGCCTCATTTCCTGTCTGCAAAGACCCTTATACATAAAGGCACAGCATAAGAGAGCAAAAGCAATTAGGAAAAATTGTCATTCCAAAGACCTAATGACCCATGAAGAGACTGACTTCTCTCTCATGTATGTGAACATATTTTTTGGACATATATGCCCTGATCACCATGAACCTTGCTGTCTGTCACTTTTGGAAGAGGCAATGACAGACAGTGTGTGACTGCAGCAATGTAGTTGTTTATTCAAAGCTGCTGCCATGCAGTGTAATTTTATTATAATGTATTAGCCTATATTTTGAAACTCCTAATTCTCTTCAGTCTGTCTGCAAAAGTTTGGACGTGTCATATTTTGAACGCATATAGTTTAATAGTTTGTGAGCTCAGATCTTGAGCAAACACAGTGTTGACTGATCTTGTAGCAAGTGTTGCGTGTGTGTGGGTTACAGCCCCCTCAACCACAGAGTGAATAGTATGAACTGGATGTGCACAACTCGTTAAATATATATCACATAATGTAACGATTTGCACACACATCTGTTCAGCTGCCAAGTGGACACTTAAAGTGTAACTACACCCATCAGCAAATTTTAAAAAATGCATCAGAGACCTGCAAACGCCCTCAACATCGACCAGAGTGAGTGACAAACAGCTTTTACAGTCACTTGAAGCACATTCACAGCTGTTTGTAAAAGTTTCTGATACCTGTATTGTAGCTTATCTAACAGCTAAGGGAGGCAAACTTGTGTGTGTGTGTGTGTGTGTGTGTGTGTGTGTGTGTGTGTGTGTGTGTGTGTGTGTGTGTGTGTGCGCGTGTGCGTGTGTTTTTTTAAAATTAATAATTACCGACGTCCTGACCTCAGTGACCTCATAGCTGGCTATGGTCATAAACTCACCTGTGAATTTTTAAGCTTTTACTGTCTTAAAAAAGGCAGTCATAAACAAGTGGCTAAAAAGACAACAGAACAAAGAGTTTTATACGCACTAGTCCGCCTTTAAAGCCCTGTAGTATTTAGCCTCATAATCCTGCAAACTATCCTAACCCAAACTTTCCAAATTGTACATTTTAATTATACAATTTAATTAAACGTTACAAATTTAGTGGTGTAGTTTGTTTATGGCCTGGCCTAACATGAGCTTTTACACTCCAAAATCAAGTCTCAATCAAGTGGTGTTCATTTGGGAAGATTATCCTGCTGAACATAATGTGTAAGTATCGTAAACCACACAGGTCACCGCCACATATCTTATTTTCTCCAATAACGAAAAAATCCAATGGAAAAATCCCATTGGCGTGTTGTTGAAGGTAATGGGTAACTTCCGGGTTGGCTTAAAAATACGTCAAAAACAAAATCATGCTAGAATGTACAGTGTGCATTAAGTCCACACACAAACAACATTTTGTGTAAATACAGTGTATGGGGGGGAAAATTTGGAAAAGGTGGATTTATACAGTCAGAGGCATACAGTCAGAGGGCATCGGGTGGGAGACTGTAAAACATACTTAACAATGATGTTGGCTGATTCACAAAAGAAAGACATAGCCATCAACAGAACAGCCAAATGGGAGCTATCTCCACAAACATACAAATTATCTCCTGATAGCAGCTGGGGTCTAACATCTGCCTGGGAAATCAAATACCCAGGGAGCAGATGTTCATACAACCAATGGTGTTATTTTCTACACTTCAAATTGCCCTTGGCTGTAGGGGTAGCATTTAAAAAATAAGGTGTCATTTGTCTAACCTTACCTGCACCAAACTGTTCCGGACGGTTCATCAGTTAAAAAACAAAAGAAGAAATATGTATCACAATAAAACTGATTCTTGTGATTGCTGAAGAGCTGTTTTTGTGCAAACTGTGAAAAATGCAATTGTAAGGCGCCGTGGTTCAGATTAGATGTTACCCTTAAATACAAAGTATGGACAGCTGATATATCAACTCATCAACAAGTCGAACCTCCCAGAGGCCTGTGGATGCGGTATCTCCAAAGACAGGATGCCAGAAGGAACGTTAAAGGCAAAAGAATCAGAAGCCAATGCAAGCTATCTGGAGAGCTTACTCCTCAGCATGTTCTTATCCCCTGTTGTTCAGAACAAGCAGATGGTTTTCAGTGAAATTCAACAATCTTTCCTTGCTCCAGGGGTTTGAAAACGATTGGGAGTCAATGTCTCTTGATATAAAATAAGACAACCAACTATCTGATTTGCTGGCATGGACGCTTGCAAGCTGCAGACCCATTAAAGTTTTGTATTTTCAATATGCTTATGTGATTTACAGTATGACAAATATATGTAGTTATAAAGATACTTTATTGATTTCCAAATGTGCAATGGAGAGGTGTAATATTTATTATTAATTTCAACCCTTTCTCACAGTATTTATAATCCTAGCAGAGTTTAAGGGAGAAGCCCTCATTAGAGCAGCCACAGGTTAAAATTCCTCTTCAGATATATTTGAGAGAAGCATTTGTCCAGGTCAGTTTTTTAATAGACGCTTGAAGACTGAACATGTGTTTTTATATTGACAATACATTACTGTGTGTGTGTGTGTGTGTGTGTGTGTGTGTGTGTGTGAAAAAAGGGGTTTCTAGTGATGAACAACATAGAGTTATCACCTAGCTCTGCTGCTCCATGTAGCTTTTTAACCTTTTTAGCTCATTGCTGTGGTTGTATGAACGTCAGATATAGTGTCATGTCCCTCCACTCTCAAACCCATTTTCACCAGCACCCATTTTTGGCCAACACGCTCTGATAACACCACTGTTAGCTACCTGTAGTTTGTCTCACAAACATTTAGAAAAAACATTTTTTGCAACTATACATACATTAATTTATTCAACCTTTATTTATACAATGTACTCTCTTTTCCGTGGACAATAAAAAAATATGTGTATAATATAAAAAAAAAAAATCCAACATTTAGACTACAAATATATAGATAAAATGCTAAAAAGAGCATCAAATGAGCATTAAACAACATTTAACACTATGGGATAAAGACATAGTTAACCGTAAAGGTCCACACTTCACTCAAATCCAACCAAGGTACAGAAGTAGTCAAGTTGACTCTAGTTACTGTGTTTTATTCCATTGAAGTGAAGTGGTACACCTAAAGGCCTTTTAGCATATACTTTTTAATATCACCATGTAACAAAGATGATAGTATTATAATTTTGTTTGATTGCAGTGAGTTTCAATTTGATTTAAATTGTTGCAGCACTAGGAAATACCTTTCATTCAAATACGGGGCAGGAACAAACATTAGATGTATGATTTCTGTTGAATATAGAGATAGTTGTGACAAACGAGGAAGATTGAGGAAGAGGCTGGCTCAGAAAATATTTCTTGCAGCTTGATTCACACCTGCACACCCTCTGTGGCAGCATGTTCTGCAAGGGTCGTCTGTTGCACGGCGGGAGTATTTGGGGATGATTAATTGCTCTGTCTTGTCAATGGTGTGCTCAAAACAGCGGGATCCTCTGCATATGTAAATACAAGCAGTCTCAGCACAGCAATCTAGAGCAGGATTAACACAGGTATGCTTCAAAATTCAGACCTATTCACCAATCTTTTCTATTATCTCTGACATCCAACCTATGTTGGAGAGACAAAACATCACTTTCCCTTCTCCTGATCCAAACACATACATCTTGTCACAGCACACTTCTTACAAACAAGATGAAAGATACAACAGATTTATCTTACATTTTGTTAACAAACATGGAGCTATTGCTAGAGTCTCATGTGAGCAGTTAGTGTTGGAAGATATTGACACAATAAAGATAATCTTTTTCACCCAGTACCTAAATATGAATACAGATGCCATATTAAAGCTCCAGTGTGTAACATTTTGGAGGATATGTGGGCAGAATTGGAATATAATATGCAAAGGTATGTTTTCATTAGTGTATAATCACCTGAAAATAAGACTTGTTCTGTATTTGTTACTTTAGAATGAGCCATTTTTATCTGCAGACGCTGCAGGTCGTCTTCCATGGAATACGCCTTGAAATAGCCCAGAAAGAACAAACCAAACAGTGGCTTTACATAGCACTGCTTGCGTGTTTTGCACGTTTCACAGCCACTGTAGTTATTATTTTCGCTGGTATTTTATTGGTCATTGTGGCAGTGAATATACTAAAGCTCAGCCTCACAACCATTTGTAAACAAATTTATGTATATATATTTTTCTTTTACCAAACCCCAACTTTGTTTTTCAAATTAGCTGAGCTATTTCACCTGGTAACTGCAGAAGAGTCCCCTGTGGTACATGCAACCCTGGTTGAGAATCACAGTTTTAATATACTGTATAGAAAATTGTTTCTCTTTGATGAAAATCTTAAGATCATGAAAATACAACATTTAAGCTATATGTTGATAATAAAGATAAAAAAAGACGACTGACTGAAACATTAAATTATTAACCAAATCAATTTCTGAATAAAATGTGAAATGTATTTGTCATGTATTTGAAGAATAATGGTTTATATTACACCTGATATAATTAGTTTAAATATTTGTTGAGAAGTAGCTTTGAGAAGCAGTGTCTGAAAGCCACACCAGTATTTAAACCATGGTTTACCAATTGGTCCAAAGACACTTTGCCCCAGTCTTACAGCCACTCCACTAAAGTATGCTGCAGTACATGTGCCTCTGGAGAGTGTAAAAGGAATATTTTCTGTTTCACACATCTGGTGACATGGAGACTATTAGTAAAGAGAGTAAAAAAGAACAGTCACATCAAAACAAGGCAATGATAAATGGTTTCAGGACATCTTTGAAAATTAAGACCGCTAGGCAAGACCTAGCAAGACAACCATTTTCTTTCATATGTTTCATCCCTTAATGCCATTGGCTATTACCTGTGAACTCGCTGCGTCGTGGCAGGTACCAAATTTATTGGTGCTCCATTATTAGGGGATGGCAGAGAAAGAAGTGCAAATTGCTACGGTTTTCTCAGGATGTTATGACCTCCTCCTAGATTATGCCTTCTGACAGGTTTGTCATCCCTGTGCACTGATGTGCTCTATAGAGTGCTCTCATATCATTAGCTTCATTTCTCCTAATGTGTCTGCTCCCCACGGCAGCAGGACAGGTCATATATTGTGCACATCAGTGGACAAAAGCCAAAAGAGAGAGATTACTGGATAAACACTTTGACACTAGGAAAGGAGGAAAAAAAATGCTTCATGGGAATTAAACATTATTTGAACTCAAGTTTAGATACCAGTTTAGATACCAGTTGGTTAGCTGGTTAGCTGGTTTAGATGATAAAACATATAGTACAGCATTGAAAAAGACAGCAGTTTTTTATTACAGGTTATGCAGGAGCAGATGGGTAAGCTCATATCTCTCTTAAAGGATTAACAGCAGTCCTGCAAAGTGTATCTTTTGGAGCGGCCATCTAGGTCAGGCAGCAACAATAACAGGAGTGGTGGGATGTGAAGGACACCCATGACTTTTAGATTATGAATCTTTGGTGCATGGACAACTAGTTTTATATCATGCAGGTACATAGTGCAAGATCACACTTTGCACCAGTAGCTGCCTGGAGGGAAGGTATAGTATACTGTGAGTGTCCATGGCAATTCAGTGACAAATTTGATGTCATGATGCCTGCTTTACGTCCAAAGCATAAAATGTAAGACATGCTGGTGTGTTTTGTGCTAATACTATCGCTTAGAGTGCCACTTAAGTGCTCTGTGTAGCTACTGATTCTTTAGACTTCCAATAATTGACTCTCTTTAGCTATTATTACACCGGCTTTGCTTTTTTACCCTGAACCAAACAACACCGTTGTAATGTTGTCCAAGTGTGTGATTTTAGATCTAGGCTCTACTTCGTTTTCACTTTAGATAGTACCCCCGCAATGTAGGCAGAGGTGATCATCAGAGCAACACTATTCCAGCCTTTCCAAACAAAACAAGGGAGCTTTGGTCTTGAGAAGCTGCAGCCTTTCAGTGACAAACTGTACATTATACATTTACTGCCAGATTGACAACTTCACTGCTTACCTTTTCCTCTGCACCACTCAAATTCACCATCACTCTCTCTCTTTCGCTCCGCCGCACACTCAATACACACAAGTGTCCTATCCTGCATACATAAATGTTATTTTGGCTCTGTTGCTACCTCCGCTGCCTCAGAGGCGGAACAACGGCACAAACAATCCCACTGTGAACAGGCGGTGTACAAGGGGCTAGTAATTCATGATTGTTGAGTTGTTTTTTTCCCCCACTCACTTTGTAACAAGCAGTGTTGCTTTGGTGCCAGTATTTAGCAACCATAAGATGAACTGCAACTTTAGACACCTCAGTGTTGGCTTCACTCAGCCGGTTTCTGTTTGGTGGAGGCACATACAGATGTCTCACGGCAATGTTTGTATTTCTTTTTTTTCCTTTTTTACATGTTTTGCAATAGCTTTGAAATTAAAGACAGGTTTGCACACAACCCTCCACAAAAACTCTGCCATCTTTGCTTTCACTTGCTGTACAGAGAATACCAATATGATGAAAGTTATGTTTTAAATGAATCGTTCATATGTTATAGCACAAATATCTACAATAACATCATTATTTATGTGTGTCCTGAAATTTGGATTCAACTTACAAAGGGGCATAATTTGCCTCTGGAAACATGAAGTGCTGCATAATTACAATATATGGATACTGTAAAGTTGTGCCTTGGAACTCTGCACCTCTTTGACACTTTTAGGGCCAAATGCACACAAATATACAGTATCAGTATGCTTTATTTATTAATGTTGGTGTTTAGGATGCACCTTTAATGGCTTCTATCTTTTTTACACATTTTCAAGAGACTAACCTTTCAATCAACATTGCATATGTTTTGATGGCATCTGTTGTCTTTCCTCTCATCTTACAATCACTCTACAGGCAGGCAGCCTGATGGAAGCAGCTGAAGCTAGGAGAAACAACTGTTGAAATCTGGTGTGGGGAATTACACCAATTGAGGAAATTCCTATTTTTCTGGGACCAACGAGAGTTATAGGGCAAAGAAAGGTTGTATATTTTGGTTAGGATGGAGAGGGGAGTTGAAACAAGTGAATATTGCTGAAAGAGCGTCGCTCACATTCAGCCACAGACAAAAGGTGGAAATGAAATAACTTCCTTTCCTCGGGAAAACACAGCAGCTCTTGACAGAATAATAGCAGCTGAGTAGATGGTGAAGGTCTGGCTCTTCTAGCTCTAAAACACAGGAAACTGTTGTGCCGCCTGCACGCCTTATTAAATGTGAACGGACACACTCCCAAAAACAATGTAGGCTCCTGTGAAAATAATTTTTATCTTCAGCAGGATTTTACAGTGTGTTAATATTTTTCTTTTTTTCAAGGACAGGGTCCTGGAAAACCTGAACATTTAGACACTAATTTTCCAGTAATTTATTAAAGGACCAAATATCCTGGAAATAATCAATGTGGAAAATTTCAATTACATTTTATCCTGTGCTGTGGCCAAATGAATGCTACAGTTGCTGTAGTCAATAGACCTTTTTCACAGCTGCCATTTTGACATGAAATAGTAGGGTAACACAGGTGTTACCAGTGATACTGATTAAGGTTCTGTTCCATTCAAGTCAAACAGAATCACTCACTGGAAAGGCTCTGCTACTAAATGGAACGGAGCCTTTGTAAATATGATTGGAAACACCTGTGTTACCCTACTATTTCAAGACCTCAAGACATCAAGACCATCAAGTGGTGGGAACAGCCAAGCAGAGTGTCCCATAAGCGATGACCACCATATGTGAGCAAGTGCTGGCCATTCAAGAAAAACTCCTGGAAAAGTTTTAAAGACTGAGAACCCTCATAGGATTTTGTGGCATCTAGCGATAAGATTGCTTATTGCAACTCCCTCGCTTCTGCCTCTCCTTCCAGGTGCAAAGGAGAAACTACCATGGCTGTGAAAAGTGCAAACTGGCCTATCTAGAGCCAGTGTTTGGTTTATCCATTCAGGGCTATTGTAGAAACATGGCAGCTCAACGTGGTGCCCTCCATGGAAGGTGTCTGTAGATATAAAAAGCTCATTCTAAGGTAACAAAAACATAATTATTATTATTTTTCAGGTGATTATGCACTAATGAAAACGTAGTTATGCATTTTTGCCAATAGATCCTCCTAAATGGTACGCACAGGACCTTTAAGACTGTCTTGCCAGACTAAACAGGATTCTTCCAGCATGATGGAATGGTATTGCCTTTCAAATTTCCGTACTTTTGATTCCCAGGTTATAACATGGTGCTAACCTACAGTTTGTTTTATTATCTTATTTTTTAGAGGGGCAATAGAGTCAAGTGTTATTCGCAGTTAGCATGCAGCACTATTAACAAGATGATCAATTTGGTAGGGACTAATGTTATCATAGAAGTGCTGTTATACTTAGACATGGCATTGAATTAAATACCAATTGAATAACTTCCTTAAATTCAGCTACAGCACTATTGGATAGAGATCTGGTGTAGGAATTTTTGCCTAATGGCATGTAGTCCAGTAATTCAAAGGTTATTAAATAATGGTCAGATAAAAAAGAATTACATGCAAAAATTGTTAAATTCCAATGCCAAGCTTTAAAAACCCATTGTACGCTACTTGCTCAGCACCAAATGGCAAAAAAGACACAGGTAGCAAAAAATGAATAGTGACCTTAGTGGACCATTTAGCCGCTAAACAGCCTTTTCCGTCAGGAGTTGGGAGACACCAAAACTGAGCTAAAATCAGAGTGAATATTGAACTTGCATTTATCAGGTGGCCAAAGACATGACTCAAAATGGATCCTAATTTTTCTCTGTATTTGCAGAATGTTTAAATAAGTTTACTAACAAGTTTGCCATATCAACTTAGATCAAAAATCAGATAATATGGCTAATATGAGGGGAAGAACACAATGAACTTTAAAACTCTTCAGTCCTGCATATCGTGAAATTTATTTTGAATACTCTTTTTTGATTTGATGGAAAAGGAAAATGTTACTTTGACATACAGTTGGAATATGCCCTTTGACCTTACATTTAAAAAGCGAAAATAATAATTGTAAAAGAATATACAGTAGGGCTTATAGATGTTTGCTTTTTTGGGGTACTTGAAGTAGACACTTCGTTGATGCTTCATTTAAAGACATGTTGTGAATCTTTCATAGATACTAATTTGTAGGCTGTTCATGACTGAGGACGTTAAAAGAGCGCCACTGGGTTCTTGGACTTGGAGAATTTAAAAGCAATGTCCAATCAAGCAAATGATTCCTCTCATGCAATATGGTAATGGCTCTGTGTGTGTGAATGTGCATGCGTCTATTCAGAATGGGGGTCGATATATATCAGTGTTGTAAAACTTAATTACCATATGTTTGTGAGTCCTGTAAGCTGATGTACTTGATGTTTATAACTTGGATTATTAAAATGTCTTCACTCAGTTATTTGAAACACTGTTCTCTGTGCAGATCAAGACATGACCTATTGTTTTCTCTCCTCAGAATCTGTGCACACAGTGTCAAGAATGCCAAAACCATAAACCCTCCCCAGTTCTCCAGTTTGGACAGTGGGAGGAAACTGGTGAAATGAGACCTCTGAATTATAAATATGATTGTGAAGTTGCCTGTCTAAATGTTTTAGCCTGTCTACTGAACTCTGCCTCCCACTTGGTGCATGCTGGGATAGGCTTTGGCCCCCCTCCCCAACCCTGGAGAGCATACTTTGAATGGTGACACAAATTGATTTTTTTACCTGGCAATAACTTGTGTATAGGATTTTTTCATTTTTTTATTTTTTAAATTTTCGAAAGCTGCTTCAGTGCTTTAACCTTGGAGGTTGAGAACCACTGATTTAGACAATGTTATCACAGTATTTAGATAAAAAGTCAAAGAGCACATGGGTTTTAACCGTTTGTGTTGTTTTGTAATTGTTTAAGTCCAAACTACTTAGTCTAAACAGTACTTGCTCATTCTTTTGCACTTGGCATGGAATTGTAATTACAGATAATCGTAATCGTCACTGATGTTGATACTTGACCTGTACAGGTTATCATGTCTGTATACCTGGTTTTCCTCTTCCCCTGAATCAATTGTCTGTTAATCTCCTGCTCTAACTTTCAATGGTGAGAAAATGTAGCCACTGCAAGGGTAGTCCTTTAATGGCTTGACCCTGAGTGGCTTTTTCTCATACAGACAAAAGGGTGGTAAGGAAATCAAAGAGAGGCATAGTAAATGTTGAGAACTCTTTGGAGCAGGGGCTTGGAAAAAGCAGTATTGCTGCAATGTTTCTCTAGAAATTCGACAACCTTTAAAAGCTTTAGTAATGGCTGATTATTTCATTTTAATAAGGCCTCTATTAAAGTTTCCTTTGCTAAGGAAATGCAAAAAAATAGAAACAGCCTGTATTTTCATATGGAATCACTGAAGATAGTCTCTGATTTATCAAAGTTGAGCTGGGATAAATTAATTGTATTTCAAGTCTCTTTCCAAGTATAATTAAGTTCTTATCATTGAAGTTGGTTTCACATTGGTCAAGCTCTAAACTTAAAATTTTGATATGACTCTAAACAGTTTTTTCAATTTAATATAATTATTTGTATACGACTTATAATCGTGATAATAGTTATTTAATATAATACATTTGGATTAATAATTGATTTACCCTCTGCCATTCATATTTTTGCTATTGAATGCATCACATGTACTACTACTGTGAATAAAATCTGTATTTTTAGCCCTGCTAGCTCAATGGTAGCCTGGGAACCAGACAAATCTGCGAGGTCATGTTTTATTTACTCTGGCAGATACGCCTGACCCCTCTCCCATTCAGACAGATTTCTTGATTTGGTCAGGCCAATCGCAAACCATTAATTTAATATGGGCTGTACAATGACTGTTCAGTTTTGGCATTTTTGTAAATAACCAAGATGGCTGCCGAACTGTTTCCGTTGAATCCGCTATCACGCCAGGCCAGTATATTTCCCTAAAAGAAGAAGAAGCAACTTCAGTTATAGCTTTTGTCGATTAGAAAGTGGTGATAACTCACCTGGTAGAGTATCAAGACTGAGTCCTTGGTGCAGCGGCTGTGGCTCAGGAGGTAGAGTGGGTTGTCCTCTAATTGGAAGGTTGGCGGTTTGATCCCCTGCTCCTCCCGCTGCACGTCGAATTGTCCTTGAGCAAGAATTTCTCCCAATGTGTGAATGGGTTAGATTCTGTGAGGCATTTCCCTGACTTTTCGTTTAGCGCCACCAGCAGGTCAATTTTTAATCTCTCCACAGAAACACTGCTGTCTGTCTGCCTCTCTCCCTGTTTATTAGACAGAGAGAGGATGAACAAGAAAGAGGGAGACCATTACTGTTATAGTAACCTACATCAGGGAATTCAGCAGTAAATTTAGGCTACTGTGGCCATCCATCAACTGCAGAAAGCTAACGTTGGACATTGCTTTTTGTTCATTGATTTTGCAAGACAACATTTAGGCTACCAAACCGGGATGTGAATAGCACACCACCACAGTGACACTGCAGGGCTCATTGATTTAGTGTTAGCAAAACTACTTATCTCTTAGGTAGCTGAAAGCAAAATTCTACTCAGTGTCTATCCTTTAGTGTCAAAGGCTCATCCCGTCAGCTTGAAAGGTGCAAGTGGAAGGGGAGACTGCAGCATCTGTGCGTGATCTTGATATAGCTGAGAATGAACAACTGTAGCACATGAATATTATATTATGGACACAACTGAGTGAGTATACAGTTATGTAATAATCCTCTTATTTTTTATTACACTACTTATTTGTATTGCCAGATATGTTTTGTCTGAAACGTAATTGCTGTGTGGATTATATTCAGTGACGACAGTTTTGGAGTGTAGGAAGTGCACTGTTTGTGTTCATAGGCAGGTGGTGAAGGTGGATGGTGGGAGTACAAAGCTCAGGACTGTGACACCAGAGACCATTAATCGCATTGCTTTGGTTAAGGTTTGGAAAAAGGTTTGGTTTTGGTTTAATGTTAAAGTCAACAGTGACTTATCTTGTGCACACATACACACACACACACACACACACACACACACACACACACACTGGCTTGTCCCGCCCTACCTCTTTCTGTTTCCCTCCCTGAATCTGCTCTGTTGACCTCGTCAGCAGTATGTTTTATTAAGTCGCCCAATTCCGTTTTCACAACAGCATGTGAGCTAGGTGTGGAAGGGCAGCTTGTTGTTAACTGCGTAGCATATTGAAAGGATCAAAACAAACCTACTTTGTAAAATGTATTAAATATCCACCACGTCTTTTAACATGAATGAATGAGTTGGAAGAGGATGAAACTGATTCTAAATGTTATTTCTACAGCCAAATCAAACATGTAATTTGCTAGATCTGCAGTATGTTGTTGCATAAGGATTACTGCTTTGAAATTAAATGGCTAAACTGAAAATGGCACTTGGGGACTCCTGTTAATCTCAGACCAAATAGTGTAAAAAGGTAGCATCGCAAATGTCACAGGTGGATGTGTCGTAATACTGTTTTTCAATTTAGGCCATGATTGCCAATGGTACATTTCTAGATGCAAAAGTGCATTTTGGGTGCTGGCCAAATGGCGTACTAAAATGCTTATAATTAAGTACCCACATTTAGGATAGGTCCTGTGTAATAGCTCCCTTTAAGTGTTGATTCAATGGTGTCCTCAGTAGAGTTGTCTTTATTAGTGGGGATCTTTGTACTGATTGTTTTAAGGGCCTTCATTTGTGGTTGGGTTTATCTCCTTTCCGTCCTCAGCTGAGATGGAGAAGAAGTATGATCTTACCCCCCCCATTTTTTAATAATTACACCCTAACTATTGACTTCAGTCATGGTATGATAAAAAATAGCCCATTTTATACACGCAGCCTGTTCAAGGCGGGAATGTAGCACTGTTATTCCGCCTTGACATTAAAACACAGAATTGAAGTTCTGCTGTTAAACCAGCAGTGGAGGTAGTAACAGAGCCGAATCGACATCTGTGTAAAACACCGACACTGTTGTCTTACACGTCACGCCTCTTTATCTTCCGGAACTTCAGCTTGCTCTCTAAAATCACACAATGGGGCAGCATTGTGTTGGTGTTGTTTGGTTCAGTGTAAAAAAAAAAGCAAAGCCAGCGTAATGATGGGTTTTCTTTATGGCATTATTGCAGGATCTCTGTTTAAAAAGGGCTTGCATTTCAGATTAAATAATGAGATTGCACATAAGGGCGGTTATTGCATTTATAAATGTAATTGGGAGACATTAAATGGTCAAGGAGTCATTGATATTGACATAAGCACTAGTAATGGACCTGAATGTGAAACTGCAAAATATTATCAGCCAGATGTTACTTGTTCTGAGATGTACGTTGAAAGCTCTGATGTGCTCTACTCTAAATTATTCCTCAAAGGCACGTAATTAGCCCTCATAAAGACCTTTGGCTCAATGAAGCCCTGCCTTAACCAATTGACATCATGACTACATAGCTGCTGTTTTACCTTCATACGACCTATCTGGGTTGTCAGTTTCTTTTTACCTGAGGGTTAATAAAGAGGTAGCGTTGTAGTTCTCTTACCTTGATATAAATTAAATGGACATTTTCTCTTTAGTTTTCATTTCAAACACACAGATATCTGAGTTAATGAAATGTTTTGATGTTTGCGAAGGACAAATTAGTCATTGGTTGACATGTTTCACCCTGAGGGAAGATGTTTTTCACCACTTAGTTACTATTTGCAGTCATGTCATTAGTTATTTATTGTTAATAACATATCTGCTATCACTCAGGCCCCCAGGATTTTGACGAGACATCATGTTATTTGTGGCTGCATACATTTGTGACAATCCGGCCATAGCCTTTAAACTTCACATGAACTACCTTTACTGTGTCATCAAAACAATATCAACATGCCTGATCTGGAAATTTTAAAATTGATAATGTAGGATTTTCTTAAATGTCAAAGGAGATCATAGAGTCATTAATTGGATGGATGAATTGCCATGGTTATCAGACTTGAATGAGTGTTTAGTATCTGGATTTACCCTTCCCCACTCCTCCCTATTTTTTGTCTGCTCTCCCTGAGACAAATCCCTATGCCTAGCCCACTGCTTTTATTAAATTCGCCTCAATAAAAAAGCTCAGACAGGATTTATTAGGTACTCAGCACAGACGTTTAGTATTTCCCTCCGTTATTAACTGAAAATCAATAGATAGCAAAGAAAATGGAAGTCATACAAGTGTTGTCGCCTTTATATTATGTCGGCTGTCGGGTTAGATTCATGACGGGGCTCCAGCGTCTGCAAGGTGGATTTTCTGCTTACATTGCAAGACCTAAAGTGGAAGTTATTCATTAGAGTAAGCCAGCGGTCAGATACATTTCCAGGCCCTTTCACACATCTGTCTTGGTAAGCCTCGAATAGAGTGAGAAAGGATGCTGATATACCCTGATAGAGATGTCAGACGCAACACACAGCTTGCTGGATTTATGATTATTTTGTTCTGAAGACCTTTTTTAACACCATCATGAAGCCTGTACCCTTGGAATGTAAACTGGGATAGCATTACGCTTAACCTTGTTCCCACTCTAATACATATCAGTCATTATTTCATCATACAATTTATTTTCTTTACTTCTGCAGTTGTCAGTCACAACTTGCTACCAAGCATGATGACAGAGGTTACATCTCAGCCTTCAATCTTGAGGTTTAACAGATGCGCATTGTGTACTAATTTGACATTCTCAGACAAAGTCATAATTACTTAAATGAAAATGCTGCATACAAAAGCACCACACCAGCCTCACATCTTCAGGAAAGCCTTTATACGTTTAGTGAAGCTTACTGTCAAAGGTTTAGACTACTGCACACACTCAAGTTCAAAAGGGTAAAGGTGGTATTCACTTCATATGCGATAAAATAACCGTCATTCACTAAGCCTGCATGCTGTGGCTCGACTACAAAGCAATTCCATCATGAGGAAAAGTGGCTTTGTCCACATATTAGTCTTTTCTTTCACAAAAAGGCTAGAAAAATGTGGGAATAAAGAGCTTACCCACCTCACTAATTTAATTACTCTTAGGACCTCCATGACAGTAATGTAAATATTCCATCATGAGGACCCAAGATACACAGAGTAATTACTTAAGGCTTTCCTTCACATCTCTCAAGACTTTTTTTATTACCCAAAAGCTTTTTAACATTAGCACTCTCTTCCTGACAAATTAAATGAAATTTCATTACTCTAGCCATCCTAATGGCATGAAACTATCAGCTGTTGTATGCCTGGTCTCTCCTCCCCGGCTGCCCCGGCAGATTAATCAAATAGTCAGCCTCAGAGTCAAACTGAGAGGAGCATCGATCCGCAAGTCTGTGTTTGTCTACGGTTCGTTCATGCTGCTGATCTAAACTCTGAGTGAAAGTCTTATATATTGATCTCCATATGTTTAACATGTACAGTCCATCACAAAACAATTATTCAGAGCAGAGGCAAATGTCTACCTGCTGCCGCCTGTTCCTTTTCTGTGGTTAATGAAAAATATATCCACATGGCATGTTTAAGATAAATCAAAATATCATTGTTAATGCAGTTAATAATAACTTATTAACTTAACCCATACCCCTGTTTACAAATAAAGCGATCCCATAAAACTCCAGTAGGGTATTATCGTTTTTTATATCCCACTTAATGTGAATAGATACATAATGGAATTCAAAATATGCTTTAAGTAGCACTAAGTAACATGGAGGGGGCACACACCAATAAATGCTTTCCATAGATTTGTTATAACCAGCCATTACCTATGATATTTAACACCTTCGGTTTTGTAAGGGTTAAGCTGCTTGGCCTTTGATCTCTCAGGGGTAAGGTCTTGGCAAAGTGCCCCTCCACCACCCGAGGCCCTTAAGGGACTTTCAATCCAATTGCTGGCTAAGAGTGGATGCAGATCTCAAGGTTACACCTGAGTGTTCAAGGGCAGGTCCAAGTGTAATCGGCACTTAGATCATAGATTAATCTTATTTGCTATCTATTAGGCTTGATTCTTGCTTCCTTCTCTCCCCTCCCAAAGCCAGGATTACTGTGATAGTTTAAGATAATGGATTCTTATGGAAGAGGAGGTCAAGAACCATTCTTGTTTCAGAACCTGCAGATAATATGATTAATCTAAAAGCCTCTTTCAAAAGAGGTCCCACCTTCAAAGGCCTAATTGGCAAAAAGGTATAGAATAAATCTGAGACGTTTTGCTCCTGGGTGTTTTATTAATCACAATTTTATTCTCTCACAAAGCGTAGGTGATAGAAAATATCATTTGTATCTACTCCATTCATTTATTTAGCGGAAACCGATCGGGTGTGTTTTTTCATCAAGCAAATCAGCAGGGATATACAAATGGATTTTATTAAATATGATGTTGGTAATCTCATATTCTTCAGCTTTCAACCTTTAGGTCCTTGTATATGTATTTTATTGATATATAATACAACATATTGATGTTGATGACACTATTTGGTATGGTATAATTGACATTTCTTTAATACAAATAAGCCAGACATTTTAGTGAGATGAACACTGATTACTACTTTCAGGCCATGTACAAAATGCTCAATTAACATTTAAAAGCAGACGAAAATGTAGCATCATTGTCCATACATTACACGAAAGGTTATGTAGAGAGAGATATATTGATTTCACTAAGTACAATCTCATTTTGATTCAAAATCTCCCCTGTTTTGATTTCTGTGGTAGCCACTAGCTAAACAGATAACAGATAAACTCTGATAAAATATATCCAAATGTGGCAGCCTCCCTGATAACCTCTGAAGACACATTGGTTATCTTGTCCAGTCATCAGCAACTGAATATTTATCGCAAAGAACAGACCTGTGTTCCTGGCTGCATGTTTACCAGTTTATACACAAGTTAGAGGTCTTTTTTCTCAAGAAATATCAGCTGATATATGAGGTAGAAGCATGTAAAACCCTCTACCTACCCATGTACAAATAAACAATATAGATGTAAAAACAGTTTGACCAATTAAACACAATCAGTTTAACAAGTCTGATTCAGTATGTAGATGGTGATACCTTCTAGTAGGTTGTGTGTTTTCTGTTTATTCTTAATTAATATGTGTTTCCTTCTCTTTATATGATAGACATCCCCACGGTGTGATAGGCTCTTATAAGTTTGAATACCTTACTACTCGTTTATGTATTTATTCATTCATTAATTTTAATTGCCAATTGATGTGTATGTTTTACTTGTTATAATTATTTTTATAGTGGAATACATTTTTTGTGATGGTAATTCTGTGACTTTGAATTTAGACACCAATACTTTGTTTGTATTCTATAGCTTAGCTTCGGTAATCTCAAAACTGAATGAACACTGGAGGTCTTGGTGGTTAGGGCTGAAACTAACAAATATTTAACAACCAATTAATTATTGTTTATTTTGCCAATTATTGTCTTGAAGAAGTGATTATAAGTTCCGTAACATGTCAAAAAAAACCAGCTAAACTTGCCCATTGTAATTTACTCAAGGAGTTCAAGGTAATACTTACTTTAATGTCACTGTAATACAAAGACAAGCAGCAAACCTAAGTGGTTGATTGATATAAAAATATCTACAGATTATTTGCCAATTGAAACGTATTTCAGCTCTGTTCTTTATTAACTGGCACTTAGTAATTGTGTTAATGTCAGTAATTGTACTTGTCATGCTCGATCCTACAAAGATTTTAAAAATTCCTCTCTGAGTATATACTACATGACATAAGTTATATGTCTAGATGTCCATAAGTTTGACTGCACAGGTCAACTTATTTATGGATTTTCAATGGGTGACATGCTGCACTGCCTTATCAGCAGCATTCAACTTAATTATGAATGACCTAGGAATTATGAGCCATAAATTTACCATTGTACATTGATTCCCAGGACACATACTCTATGTCACATGGCTCATTATTCTGACTGGATTAACTGTTAAGTATAATGTGAGGTAGAAATGCCCCCTGGGTAAAATAGTTCAAGATTGCAGATGTTCTGGTTGGTGGTGTTCGTGTGTGTGTGTGTGCCTGTGTGATAAACTTCAAACTATGAATTTCTACATTTTGGTGTAAACTCAAAATTGACCTCAATAATGAACAACCTCAACCATAAACATTACGAGTGTGTTTAAATGTAATTTCCATATTGATGCTGTAAAAAAGAAAAGATAAAGAAAAGCATGCCATTTTTGAGTCCTGACGGAAAACACAAAAGACTTAATTTAAACTGGAAGAGGCTGATTTGCCATATGACAGCGTCCATTTAGGGGCACAAAAATAGGAAATCAATTACACAGAAAAAGACTGTCTGGTTGTATGTTCTTATGAAATAGGGACATAACCTTTGCAAAGATAGATTGAAGCCTCATTTCCATTCTCACCTGATACTGTCACACCGCTGTGCTCATTAAAACCTGTCTGTCACCCTTCTCTCTCACAAACAGCTCTGCTTTGTTTTCACCATTTATCATTGTCAGAGTTGGCATGGGAATCAGAATTACTCACATCTGTACATTACTTTGTTCTTGTTGCCGGTGCAATTAATAATCACATTGTATCTCTATAATTGTTCATGATTTGTGAGGATGGCTCAATATGATATTGATTGATGACACTAACTCAGTTCTAGCAGCATTGACAAAGAATGCCAAAGAGCAATTTTACATATATATAGGAAAATGTTCCAGAGTGGTGCTGACTCTGAGTTAAAATGGTGAGTGACTGTATCACAAGCTACATCTTATAGTTCTTTGTTATTGCCTTTAAATAAAAATTCCACCTCAGATACAACATACTGGTAGAGGCGATGCCTCCTTTACTTCTTCTGCTTTGTACTTCTACAGATGTTCCCCTCATTTCCAAGAATGTCTTTCACCAACTCTTATCAAACAGTATGAATTTGACCTAGTAGACTGCAAGTAAGTACGATTAACATACAGTATTTATTTTTTATTTTTTTAAAGTCACCAGTGTTTGTACGGAGCATTGTATTTTCTTTTCCAGTATGACCAGTAAATTGAATCAAACAAGGTGAATCAAGGAGAATCCCCCAAAAAGAGGTTTTGACATTTATTAAATTGTGGGCAAATAAATTTGATGGCATCATTTATTAAGTGTTCCCACAAAATAATGGAAGCACAGTTAAGGACAAGCAACATCTCTTGTCCTCTTGCTCTCTAGTCTTATAATATTTTCACTACCTTATTTCCAGACTGCAAAACAAGTATTTTGTCCTTGAAAGACAAATTTTCTTCTTTTGTGTATGTGTGGTTATCATGTTTCCCCTTGTTCACTTAATTGACATACACATATTTTTAAGAACACTAAAGTAAAGGATAGGATATGTTCAGTTTTATTTACACTGGTTAAGCTACTTCATGCACTTCGTGCTCAATTGGCAGATGTGATAAAGACTTCTTGTATCTTGTAAAAGTATAGTATATAACAACTATTGTAAGATAGTATTGGACATATTAGACCTTTAAAAAAATAAGTTCACTCATGTCACCATAACATTTACACCTGTCAGTCTTTCACAACATTGCTTTTGTGATCCAAATGTGTCCTGTCAGCCTCAGCTTTCATTACAGTATGTAAGACAAAACATTTTGTTACTGTTACTGTTGCAGTTTTTTCCCCCCATTTCCTCAACAGACCTGGTAATTTTTCTTCTTGGACATTCTTATTGACTGTAATTTTCTTCCATATAAGGTTTATATTTTGTGCAGCATAATCATTGCATCAAAATGAAGTAGAATATGCTAATGACTCTAATTGGACTACTAATAGAGACTGTTTCCCCAGCTTTAAGCTTTTGGGGGGTCTGTGTAATCAGTGTAGACAGTCGTTAAGGGAATGGAGAGGCAACTAGCAATGTCAGGAGAGCGCCCAGGCGGTTCCGGCTGACACTACCCCAATCTTCCAGGACCCATTAAATGGCAGTTTCAACACATTACCAACCATAACATCCTTGAATATCACTGATTTTATTTGCAGTATCAAACATTTCATTTCACGCACCATTAATGGAAAAGTGCTGAGGTTCTAATGCTGCCAAACATTTAGTAACTACCTGGACTCAGAGAACCAATTAACTCCAGCGACAACATGGCCAATTAAACACACAAATAGGTGAGTCCAGCATTGGTTACTGCCCTAGTAATTTACTTTTGAATAAACCCAAGCAAAAATAGAAAGTCAGTCACTGAATGACCACTGGAAGTGGAAGAAAGAGTAGCGATTTAGAGGCAGAAATGGAAGATAATGTACTGCACTGGTAGTTGTGGTGTGATATTGTGATGTATTGCTCTTACGAAATTGATAGCAACTGAACAGCAAAATTAATGATAATACGGTAGGAATGGGAACTAATTTGTCTATAATTCAATTTGAATAAATAAGCTCCTGTTCAAGGGGAACTGGTTGGAGAAAAAGCTGCAACAGTGATGAAAGAGAAGACAAATGCATTTCAGGAAAACAGGTGAGGTGATCTTTTGATCATTTGGGTACATATTGCTTTGCAACTTCTACATTCATTACACACTGTATCGTCAGGAATATCCTATACATCTTGTCCTGTAATACTTATTAAAACACCCTATTAATAATATGAACCTAGGTGTTGGTTTGTTGCTCTGTGATCTTACCACAGTAACCCCATAACCTCATCCATACTAGGTAATATTTTTTGTATTGATTTTCCACCATGCTTTCAATTATGTTTTCATTGGAAGCCAAAACATGTCAATACACAGCTGATGAACCCTTATGGCAGAGGGAAGGAAAGAAATACATAAGTTGCGGTTGTTACTTCTCTGAGTCATGTCATATCATAGCTTGATAATAGGCTACCAGAGCCATTTTCCCTCTATTGGTTGGAGGAGTGTGAAGTTAACTTTAACACTTAATTACCTCTGGGGTTCAGCTAACTAGCCAGCAGTGTTACCAATTTACTGTTACACCTGTGTCCATCGGAAATTTGTTTGAAAAGCAAGATACCACAGTGGAGTACTGCAACCCACTCTTGGTGATAAACAAGTTTTTTTATTCAACGCTACCTGCATTATTTTTCATTTTATTTTTGCCAACTTGGGGACATGAAGCAAGCTGTAAACACAACATTGACAAATTAGCACCTTTTAGACTTGTAACTGTGAACATTTTACAAGTTGACTATTTATACAACCAGCAGACATTGAGCAACATTATAATTTATTTGGAGTTGTGTTTCTGGCCACCTGGCGAATGTAGGTTCAATTTTCACTCTACTTTTAGCTCTAATCTTCTTTCTGAGGCCCTTGAACTGTTAAATGCTCTACCTTGTTTACCAGCTAGATGCTAACTTTGTTTGCTGTTTGGCAGGTGGTGTACAATAGCTTAAACTTTGTTCATTGAAAACAGCTGTTTTAATAGGCCCTAAAACCAAAACAGTGAGCTGAAAAACGCTAAAATGCTCCGTAGAGCTGAAGGAAACTGCAGAGTCGGGGGACCCCTCTCATATTACCTCACTTTACACATAGTCATCTGACCCATTGTTGATACAAAAATGTTTTAGGGAAGCCTTAAATGGGTACTCGATAGGAACAGATTCTCAACTAGCTTTGAATAACTTTATGACAGGTGAAGTGAATAACACTGATTCTCCAGTTATCATTTCACCTGTCAGTGGGTGGGAGATATTAGGCAGCAAGTAAAAATGTTGTCCTCAAGTTGATTTGTTAGAAGCAGGAAAAATGGGCAAGCTTGAGGATTTGAGCAACTTTGACAAGAGCCAAATTGTGATGGCTAGACAACTGGGTCAAAGCATCTCTGATCAGTGTTTCTGAAATGAATAATGTTTACCTTTCTTCCATATTGCCTGCACCCAGGGCTCCCTGCTCATTTGCTGGCAAAAGTCTTTTCATTTGCATATACTTCCCATATTGTTATGAGATAAAGCTGGTTGAAAATCTGCTAATTTTCCCTTTAAGGCTAAAACACTGTAGCTTTTTTCTGGCCAACTATATCTGTGAGAGGTTATGGGTAGTCCCAAAAGGCTCTTGGGTCACTAAGACCTAATCATTGTTAGTTAGCTGCTTCTTATAACGCACCTCATCACATTAGTGTTTTGTAAAAATGCACAAGGGTATCAATTAAACAAATCAATCACAAGGGTATTTTGATGGTAGTGGAGCTAATAAGGGATGCAATCACATCACCAATTAATCAAAACAATCCAGTAACCCTGCAGATCAAGGTTTGCACAACTCTCCACGACTTGACTACTAGAAAATCCAGTCATGCAATGCTGATGAACTTGGAATATCCCAGCCGTCTGTCAGCAGAATCCATAAAACCATAAATGCCCACTTCAGACCCCACACTGTTCAACAGTTCATTAAGTTTCCATTAGATAAACGGCAACTCCAAAAAAAAAGAAAGTGGTTTCATGGTTTCTTAACCTTAACACTCTTCAGCCATGGAATCACTGATCATGGCCACAAGCTAGGGATCAAGGGAAAACAAATTAATACATTTTGTGACTTTGCAGATATGATAATCAAAAACATTTCCTCATTATGTTTATAAAAAGCTAAATCTGGGATGTATTACATTCGTTTTAAAACATATTTGCTTGTGCAAATTAGTAGCTGAATTTTAGGGGATGGGTTTGTATTTGGGTGTTGGTACAAGAAAAGAATCCTACTTGACCAGTTTGGGCAGTTTTCAGTTATATTAGTTCTGTTTGCTTTGCCTTCCTTATTTAAACAGATACAGTATGTTGAAGCATGTTTTTTTTTTTTTTTTTAACAAAAACATCTGCAGGGAATGGGGAGTGGAGAGTGGTCAGATTACCAAACCAATAACTTCAAACATCCAATAATGAAACTCATGTATGTGTATGTTATTCTTGCTGTTACTGTTGCTGTCTGTTGATTTCTGGACAAAGTATGATACAACCCCTGCAGTCTGATTCATCTCTATTCTGTTAATTACTCCCTTGTTCCATGACTGGGGTGTCCAATTAATTCTCTCACAATATTAAAGATGCTTGGTGCTGTGTTAAGAGTGGGGATGCAATTGGGCGATGGTCAATATTGTACTAAACATCACATAATCACCTGAACCTGATAATGATGAGGATCCAGGAGAGATGAAATGTTTGGCTGCATATTTGGAGCATATCTTACAAGGAGCTTATGTGCCAAATCACTCCTCCCAAAGCCTGGCCTAGATTTGCTTTCTGTGTTTTAAGACAAATTGGTATCTTAGTCCTCATCTGTTTATTTTTTATTTGTCTGTTGAACATGGATTATAAAAAAAAGGATGTACAGTGTTTTTTTTACCAGGTCATGCATGCTTGAAATACTTCAAAAACAGACGGATGCATGTATTTTTCTTTTGTTCTTTTTCTCTGAATCTTTGCCCATTCTGAAGTGCACTACCTATGTATATAATAGCACAAAAGCTGGAGGCCAGGAATTAGATCTACAATTATCAGTTCTACTAAGTATTGTCATTCTGAATACCGTGAAATGCATACTGTGTGGACAAGTGAAATGTTCAGATTTACAAAAACCCCTCAGTGATTACAACGCTGGTGACTAAAGTGCTCATGGTGATGGCAGCCTCACAGTTTGAGGACATCAGCGTGACAGTAAGTTTCCGTCTACTTGTTTTAATTCACATTTTGTGTATATTTGTTATTTAAACACCTGAACTGAACCAGTTACCAATTTACTGTTACACCTGTATCCATAAAAAATTTGTTTAAGAAGCAAAGTACCACAGTGAAGTTCTGCAATACACTCTCTCACTAAATTGGATGGGTTTTTTTTAACTTGTTTTTATTCACATTGTGTAATTTGTCATTCAAACACCTGAAAATTCAGAAACAAGACTTTATCACTGGAGACTTTGGGAGGGGCTTCCTGGCTGCTCACCTGGTAGAACTGGTTCCCCATGTACCATGAGTCCTTGCTGCAGTGGCCATTGGTTCGACTCCAACCTGTTGCCCTTTGCTGCATATCATATATAGAAAAGGTAAACATCCCTTTCTTGTGTCACTATTGATGCAGATTTTTCCCTAAACTTAACAAAGTGCTCACAGTTGCCTAAACGTAACCATAAAGAATGTTAATCCTGCCTTAGTTGCCACAAGCAGATATTGTAGCAGAAACAACTAAAATATTGTGTTAGTGAACGCTTTGTCATTAAGTTCAGTGTTAACATTTGGCGACTTTACAGATACATTCATTAAAAAAGTATTCTTATTATGGTAAAAAAAAAAAAAAAAACATTCCAGACCGCATTATATTTCTTTTGAACATTTTGCAAATTAGTTGCAAATTGCTGCTGCAATGGCGTTCTACATAAATGTAATTTATTATTTCAACCTCACATTAATTTGCAGGTTGTCTTTCTGACTTTTTGGAACTTTGGTTAGAATTTGCTATTTGGATAGGAATACAGTATGTATTCATTGGAAAGACAGTGACCAACCATTTAAATATTTAATTCTGATAGTAAATGGTCCCTTGCAATTTAGCAATTATTTGTAATCATACCTCTTATAACCCTTACTCTGCCCTTCTCTCTTTCCCCTCCTCTGTCTCTTACACACACCATTTATTCCCTTCCTTTTCTCCACCTCTGGGATAGACATCTAGTAGTATCCCAGCATATTGTTTAGGAGCAAAGGGGTAGCCAAAGGCCAGGTAACTTGGATTTGACTGGTGTATTCTCTTGTCCCACAGGACATAAGATACAAATCAAGTTGCTTTGACCCCATTGTCCTCTCCACACTCCTACTCCCCTAAAGGCAATACTGTGGTATGGGATCCTTTCTTCCCTTTATTTATTTTTTTCCCTTTGTATGGCTGCTGCTAAAGCCATAAGGTACATACATTTCCTTGGGTAAACCATCCAACATTCAAGCCCAGAGTCAGCTAACATTTTGATTTAAATGTTGTTTACCCGTCATGATAGCTTAATAATCAGCCAGACAGGTTCTTTGGTTGAGTTTCCATGATAATAAACATTTCTTATTTTATTTTTTATTTATAATCATTGACAACATTTTGTTCTTAAATTTGTTCGCCATAATTATCAGTCTATATATATATATATAAAACATATATTCTACAGTCATCACATTGTATATACTCGTAAGCAGTTCATGGAGAGTGAATTACGACTTCATGTAAACCAGTAAATCTAGGTTCCTCAACAACACTGCATCCTCAGGCACATGTGTGGCTTACTCTGTGATGTGTGGTTTGATCTCACCACAGAGGCTGGATCTCTTTTTCATGTCGTGCTGACCTTTCCCAGTCTTAATGAAATCAGTCTTGACTTAAAAACAAATAAGCACATTTCACCCCCTGTTAGCCTGCAGATCATGCCAGTGACCTATGAACTTAATTTTCTATCCAAACATATATTCATAGTTGGCACCCTCTTTTTCCTTGATGGAAAGTGTCACAGGTGTTGAAGTCTGATTAAAAATATGATAATGTCAATATCCTGGTTCAAAAATCCTTTGACAATGCAATGAAATGAAAACAGGAATCCAAACAGAATCTAACATATTTAGAAGGATATTTACAAACCTATTCCAGTCCAATATAATCATTTTTTGACTGTCAAATAACATTATGTTGGGTATATTGACCCTTTTTGTGGCTGTCTCAACTTTGATTAGAAACAGGTTTGTATAAGGCAAATTTTGTTTCCGTAACTATAGTTGACAGGGCACCGACAACACCTATCTTGAGCCTTTGATGTATTTTTTATCAAAAAGCTGTGCACCAGACACAGTCCACACTGAGTATAGGGGTAAGAATATGCTATAATACTTGTATAGCACAATACTTCCTTACAGTACGACTAGTGAGAAGATACAACAGATTGTCTACACAAGTTATGTTTCAGCCACGTTTGTCATGTGTCAGGGGCATCTGATGGAACAGATCTGCTTCAGTTTTAATCATTAGAGCTATCTACATCGGTAACAGCTTGCATTTCATGCATGCTTTATGGACATAACTTGGACTCCATGTCCTTATAGTGTCCTTTTAGGCTGTATAACTACTGTACATGTCGTATTGGTCTGTGGGTACTGCCAAATCAAATTGAAAACCCACAGCAATATTGTAGCTGAATGCATTCAATGAAAGCAATGATGCACACTGAAGCTGCTGCACCACTGACATGCTGTTTTCACTTGCTGGCCAGTGTAGACAAGGTGTAAAGTTTGGTATAGTTATGCTAAATTGCTTCTACTTTGTTCATTCACTTTGCTAAAAAGTGGAACCAGCACCTCCACAAAGCCAAGGATTGTACTGTACCTTTAAATGTATGGCAGTATAGTGCCTTTACAATAAGTATCTATTACAATCTACAATGTTTTGTTGCTGTTCTTGAGTTCCAACTGTTCCAGTGAAACTTGAATCAGCGGCAGACATTAAGCTCAGAAGTTACTCAGATGTCACATGCAGAAGCAACCCAGTCTCACTCCCAAGTCATCAATTACTGCAGCTTGTCAGAGGCCCTCTGCTTCAGAATATGTTGCTGTAGGTACTAGCATCCTTTCTGGAGCTGTCCTTCAATGTCAGGTGGCGTACTATAAAGGCCAATAAAATCCAAACATGGCAAACAAAACTGGACTTTAACTGTGTGACACCAAAAGTAAACAACTTTTTTGACCTACTTAAATGACAGCAGTTTTATAAAATTCCTATACCAATGTATTTTGGGTCAAAATGGAACTGTGATGTGTTGCTGCTCCTTTTTGTGATGAATGAGTTTGTTCCTTATCGGTTTATGGGTTGGTCAGTTTGTTCACCATCAAAGAATGAAATATCTCAACTGTTGAATGAATTACAGTGACATTTTGACATTCGTGGTTTCCAGAGGATGAAGCCTACTTCCTTTGGTGTTCCCCTGACCTTTTCTCTAGTGCTGCCAGCAGGTTGAGATTTTTGGTTTTGAATGTTTTGAAGTATTGAATGTATTGCAGCCTTTCCCATAGTGGTACTTTAGTACTTGGTATTTAGTGCTAAATAGCAACAGTTAGCATGCTTACATGCTAAACTAAGATGACTAACATGGTAAATATTGTATCTGCTAAACATCAACATGTTAGTATTGCCACTGTTAGCATGTTGCCATAGTGATGTGAGCATTTACAGCTTCACAGAGCCTCTGGTGTACTGTAGCTGTAAACTCTTGTCTTGTTTCCTCACATTAGACAGATCTGTTTTTAATGGCAGCATGAACAGAAAAAATATCACACTTGGAATATCACTTAAAGTTAATTACAGTGTCTGTCCACAGTCACTGTGTTTAGGAAGTAAGATTCAGGCGGGGCACCTGTTTCTTGTCATACGAGGCAAACAGTTCAGCCCTTTAACCCACCTTCAACCACCATCCTTATCAGCACGTTTCCTACAAAGGGTTAATTCAATCATGTCAAGGTTCTCTGCTCTGTTGCTTGCCTCTACCATCATACTTTAGGTGCAGTGGAGCGTCTCCTCATTGATGGCACCTTTGGCTTCACAATAGAAGCTAATTTGTTAGAATCTTTCACAGGTCAGGGGCTGCTTAAAGGCGAGGAGGGCGCCTTGGCCACCAGAAAAATAAAGCCATCCACTGAGTTGGGGGGCGCAAATTAAATGCCTACTTATTTTATGACCGTAGACATACAAAACATAAATATCCATTTCCTTTACTTCAATACAGTCCAGGAGATCTTGCCAGCCATCCCAGTTAACACAGGTTAATAGATTGATTCCAGTGACATGGCTCATAATGAACAGTAAATTGTTTTATCTCTTAAGTCTTATTTGGCCAGCCAGGAAAACATATGAGGTAATATGGCTGAGGCTAAATGGAGCGTATAATAGATCTCCCACTAAGGCATAAGGATAGGTTGATGGCAGGGCTATGATTAATGAAAATAATAATGCTCTTGAAATTGAAATTTTTCTCTTTTTTTTTCTGGCCCTTTCAACCCTTTCCTGCTATGGTCATTCTGACTGTTCATGCACAATGTGATTGATGTGTGATTGCTTGCGTCTTTATTTATGTCTATTGGGTCATTTTCACAGAAAGGTCTACTCTGGCCATGGTAGAGACTCCAGATTACAGTGAACTCCTACTTACTTCATAGCTAGAAGGGTGTAACAAAAAACAAAAGTATAAAAAGTGCATCTCTCTTTCCCACATTATTTGTATACTGTAGCTCTGCTGAACTGACTTTTGTAAATATAATTTTCACATAAGCTTGTTGGTAGAAATTTCACAATAAAGCTATCTTTTTTTTATCTGTTGACTCTGCACTAATTTTAAAGATTATATTCAAAACAGCAACAACACTTGCTCCTCCCATTACATTTTCAATATCTCTAGTTTACTCATTTAAAGACACGAGTTCAGTGAAACAGCTCTTTCTACCTTCTTTTGACCAGAGGAAAAAAAAAAAAAAACCTTCAAAAAATCAATGACTTTTAATTCCGCACTATTGATATGCTTAGATAATGCAGCAATTGAACTGTGCTTCTGCCAGTGGTGATGAGGAGCAGTAGATGAAGAGTAATTGGGCCCTGACCCTTGTGTGCCTCAGCCACCATATCACCCAAGCTTCTCCCAACACATTCTCTCCTACAAGCAGCAGGGCTCATTTTGCAAACCCTCAGTTGTGGCAAGGTGATAAATTACAGTTCTTAACTATCATTGATTACTCAGTGTTTCTCCACTTTCTGTGACAACTGTTCAGTCACTCTGAATGGCTCTTAATGGCACATTAGAGAAAAGAAAGCATACAGTTTCCACAGTATTGATTAAACTTGCTTGTTGCTTAATAAAGACAAACTGACATGCACTACACTTTGGTAGCCTGTGACCAAGTAGAGACATAAGACCCATATCATGTAAAACAATGAGATATCACTGATTCTCAGATGGTTTGGATGTAACTGATTCCAATGCAGCTTGCAATGCAGCTATTTTTAATTCATTCAGTAATTTATTTTAGAAAAAAATGCCATAGACCAAATGTTGATCTAAAATGTTATTGTGTTTTTGTTTCTTGTCCAGTGAATAATCCAAGAGTCTCAAATTTAGTCATAAAGAAAACCAAATTAAATGAACTGTCTAACTGTCTAAGGCAGATTTAAAAATCCAAATCGTCTACCACACCATACCAATGTGAACAAAGCCACAGTGATGAGTAATCCAAAGTACAACCACAGTTCACAATCGTCCATCTGACATCCCAAAATGAGAGGTTTTTAAACACAAGCAGCAAATAAATCATTGTTAACCTTGGAACATGCCAATGGTTTGTTAGCCATGTGTGCCTGCTGAGGACTCCAAGGTTCATCCTTTTCAACCTTTTTTAGCATGCTAGCTACATGGTCTGTCTTATAGTCGACTGGTCTACCACTTTGGTCCAGACTGAAATATCTCAACAAGTCTTGCAAGGATTGTCACAACTGAATTTCATTATACAACCCCTGTATTGTAAATGACAATAAAAAACCCTGGAATCATTGAGAAAAGGGTCATGGTTTTATGTTTAATTTGCAGCCTGAAATTACTTCATCTGAGGTTGTTATAATGGTGGACTCCACTACAGTTAGACATTTTTTAAAGTGATATATTTATAGTTTTTGTAGTTACCGCTCTTGGTCGCTGTTTTAACACATGACCTTCACTGTCTAGACATAGTAGTCCCAACAAGTGCTGGGAAAGTGCTAGTCTGTTCACCAGTGTTCTGAGTCATTCAATTGACAACAGCAATGTAATGATGGGGATGTATTGCTTTTCAATGAGGCTCAGACACTGTCAGTATGAAGTGTAGCTCATCAACCATCCACATTTTGGAGGAGAGGTGCTATACTGAGACCTTATTCAGTGGGTCATATTTTGCCTGTCAATGGGCAGTTAAGAAAAACAGACCATATGCATGGTATCTAGGAAAGTTTTTTTTTAATAGAGTAGCATATCTAACCTAATTTTCTAGGAGACCTTTGCACCAATTTGTGTTTAGAATTACAATTAAAGCAGTTCTTGTTTTAAGCTGAAGATGAATGCAAAATGTTTATGAAAATAAAAGATAAACGATATGGCACTGTAAAGTTAGCCTTGGCTTTGGCTTGCAGGTAGGTCTGGCACAGGGTTTTAAAAGAACAGAATGAACAGGAGTAAGGCTGTGTATGGCTCAGAATTGTAGACATCTGGGATAAAGACAATCTAGTGATCCAGTGGTGAGATATCAACCTTAGCCCAAGGTGTCCATGTTTGAATCTAAGTTAAGAATACAGATGCTGAACGTTTTTGAGATACTATCTAACATTACGGTTTTGTTCTTGCTGGGAGATATGATGCTAACATAGCATCTAAGTGGTTAGCCATATTCTCAAGCACAACAAGGTGAAAACAAACATTAATAAATCTTCCTTTTCAACAAAGCCCCACTGAAGATTTTCACAACAGCACGGAAAACTTTGAAAACCTTGTTATATCCAAGCGTTAAAAAGGATAAACAGCAGATGAAGTGAGAGGAATTATCATGTCTACATTATATAAATACGTCCACAGCTGAGAGTAGGGCCTCTTCTAATGCACAAATGCTTATTGACCTAACGGGCGTAACGGCAGTGACTTCCTGTTGGGCTTGTTGAAGTTTTGAGATCCCTTGAGATGAACATGTCCTGGACTCACTGAAAGAAAACAAGATCCTTGAG
The DNA here is from genome assembly GCF_905237075.1 of Dicentrarchus labrax. Classification (NCBI taxonomy): domain Eukaryota; kingdom Metazoa; phylum Chordata; class Actinopteri; family Moronidae; genus Dicentrarchus; species Dicentrarchus labrax. The sequence goes on along the minus strand of NW_026136720.1, from coordinate 12,476,957 downwards.
TTAAGTTATTAGTCATAAGCAAAAGACTAAAACAGGATTTAACACTGCGCTGAAATTATAGTGTTTAGTGTAATTTTTTATTGAACCATGTCAATTACAGCTTTAATATGTTACTGATATTTTAATATAAAATCACTCCAAATGTAATGTATGGCTTAATAACAGTTTTATATATTAATGTTACACATGTTAAATGTAACCTAGAAATCACACCATATAAAAGGTGGCTTTTGGTTGGGTATCTCGGGATCAGTCACTCATCTGTCTCTTTGCTGCCTCATTTCAAGAGATAAAGCAAACAGGCATGGTGTGTATGTGTGTTTGTGTTTGAAAAGCCAGGGAAACCAGTTTTGACATTTTTGTCAGCTTGTGACCCACTACTCATAGGACTGACCCAGTCCATCAACAAAATGTCACTGAAGACAAATCAAAAAACAAAAGAAATGAACCCTCATTTGAATAAGGATAATATCATAATAGTGGCAGGTTGAGGAGTCTATAAGATGCAGTTGGAAAGATTTCTATTGTCTCTGAAACTGATGTCAAAATGCCATGAGAGGTGTCCCCCTGGCAGGTCAGCATGCCTCTGAGGTCGGGGCTTTTGCCCTGGCCTGGTCTCCAGGCCACGCTGACTCTAGAGTGGGCCTGGCACTTGTGTCAGTCGCACATCATGTGAAACTACAGAGTTGAATTAGTATAACAGGGTTAAACTGATTAGTGATGCACTTGTGTTCAGTGGGTCACAGTTTGAAGAACAAAAGTGATATTAAAGGATCTATATTTCTCCCTTGGTGCCTTAATGCCATCAGTTCTTTTAACATACAAAAGTCAGCTTGAGATCCCTGACAGATAGGTGCCATTTTTTCTATTCAGTTTAGCCTTTTCTTTCCTTTCTCTGTGGATATCACAAATCCCCCCGCACCCTGAGCTCAGTCCTCAAATTCTTAACCCCACGTCTCCCCCCTGTCAATACATGAACTCTTCTTTTCACTTTTAATTCTCGCTTTTTGGCTTGTACTCAAACTTCTGCTCTGTCTTGCAGTTTCCTTCTCACTTTCACCCACACTCATCCCTGGGAAATGTAGATCTTTTCCTGACAAGTTCCTCAAGAAGCAAAGCCTCTGGAGATCATCAGCAGAGCTCTGCCAAAAAATGCGTGGGAATAGTCTGGATGGGAAGGGGAAGGGACTTTTAATTGTTTTTCTTTTTTTTTCATCTTCTGGAATTAGTCAGAGGAAAAAAAAAATCTGTGATTGTTCCTTTATTTACCTTACAGTGAATAAGGCTTTAAACTGTGGGTGGCAGTGACTGCTCATAGCATACTATACTAATGTAACTCTAGCACTAATGTTTTCAAATGTTCTCCATGTGATACAAATTATGCATATTAATTCTGTTCTGTATGATATAAATCAAGCTACTTTGAAGAGTGAAAATTATGTACTGCCTGTGTTTATACACTCGGTAACCTGCCTGTATCAACAGCTGGAATAACAAGTGCTGTATTTTGGCGTTCATTAAGAGCTCAGCTCAGATGGTTTCCCGACTGGAGGCATTTGAAAGTTCAGCTCTGAGGTTGAGGGTCAGAAAGTGCTGAAAAAGGACCAAGTATATTTATAAAGCGACCAGCATTTTTTTATCCAGATCGCAGGAAATATCCTGATTTGTCAACATTATATTCAGGGCATTGTTTAAAGATGCACCAAAAGGCATACAACATTATAACAATACTGATGGACAGAACACATTCATATTAAAGTTATAAAGATGAGATTATGGTCATTATTCTACAGTATTTTATATTTCAGTCTGTTGTGATCTACTGCACTACTGTCCTTTTATGTGACCACTGCACTCATGTTCTAATTGGATTTCAGTTCATTTCTAAAGTAATTTCTAGGGGTTAAGGACTGATCCATGAATAATATATTGCCCTATTAGAAATGGGCATGTATCAAAGAGTAAAACATGACATTTCCATACAGTAAAACTGTGTCTAATATTTCTGGGACAGTAATTTTTGCTAAATAGTCACTTTCAATATGGTAAAGTGTACAAACTATGAGCTCAATATGTCAAATATTCTACTTTTTTCCATCAGTTAATGTTTTGACATAATTTCTATTATCTCTGTAACAAAATACCTATTAAAGAAAAACGCACACTTGACATAGTCAGTGCCAGATGTGAGTACAGAACAAGGGGATAAATGGTACTGCAACAATGTGAAATCAAGACCAAATAAGGTTATGTCTTGCTGTGGATGAGGACAACAATTTTAATTTTATTTTCCAGCTAGCCAATAGTTTGAATGTACAAATATGCATCAATGAAAAAGTTGATGAAAGATGTTTACTGAACAAAATGTATATTTTGAATATTTTACTATTTTTGGTAGAATCACTGAGGTACATTTCAGTAACTGTAGAGGTTTTAAGAGGTAAACTGAGAAATCTCAAATGCTCTAGAGAGAGAATCTCAAGTCTGTAAACAGTTTGAAATAGTCAGCTGTGTTGTTGCACAATGTCAGTTACCATCTTTGTTCAGTGATGGACATAAAAGGCCTTCCTTTGTTCAGACACAATAAGCCTCCATTCTTAAAGCAGATAAGCATAACAAAGTAAAAGTAGGGGGCCGTCAAACATCCAAAGTGTCCAAGTAACTTTATACTACATACTGGACATAAAATAGTCTTCTGACAGTAACTCACAATTCCTAAAAAAAAGTTAAAAAAAAAAAGTTTCCATCTTCTTATTTTAATATGAAACTATTTTAAAATATCATTTTTGGCCTTTCCACTTGTTGATTGAGCTTTTTGTTGAAGGACTTTTTATGTTTCCATAAATTACAAGCAAATCAGGGAGAACACATTTGCCTCATTTAGTAACTCACTTTATTGTCTTTACATTGCAAGAGGACTTGATTGGTATTTCTACTGCTGAATCCCTACAGGGGGTTGATTACCTAACAGTACTCTAAAGCTAACAACTGCCTAATGTAAACCAAAGTAGGTGGTGGAAACCAAGTTAGGATTTGAAAATAAAATCTTATTTTTCCCAAAACTGAAAAATCCTACAGTATATTAGTTTTTAGGTGGAGGGATATGTAACGGGATGAGAGGTCCGCATATGGATGGTGGCATGCTGCAGGCTGCAGAGGTCCAAACCAGTGCCTGGGATTTGAATCGCTGCTCCACAGGAAGCAGGCCGGCTGGTTTGTTTAGCTGGATGTGATTTCAAGTAGAAGGAGGGGGTGTTGCCTGGTCATATGAAACACAATGGGGCATACTTTCTGAACACGACTATTAGGCAATAATGACGTGGCTCAAGTCCAAGCCATTCGCTGTTGGTGTCTGCAGATTAAGATATGCCCCTCCTTGTATTAATCAAATAGTGGCCTATGTTTGAGGGCAGTAAATGATTATACTGCATAAGAGTATATGCATGTTTCTAGGGGCAGAAATTTAGTTTTTTATCTTATTTTTCACCAGTGAGGAGAAGAGAAACTTCTGTTTCTTTTTAATCATACAGTAAATCACTGCTGTTACTGATTGCCGTGGTTTGTGGATTTTTTGTAACAAAGTCCTGATTCGTTATTCCACAAATGACCATAGCCTTCATCCACCATAATAATGTCCCTTGTGTGCAGTCCTATAAACATTTGACTAAATGCACTTTTAACATATTGAACAAACAGAAAAAAAAACAAAGAAACCCAGGAGTATCCTATTGCAGGAAATAACTAGTCTCATTTTCTCTGTAACTGATTCCAGGAAAGGAGCTACATGAGAGAAAGAAGTCAAGCAGTGGGATTTAGAACACTGAACAAGATAGATTCTTCCAAATTCTAATTGGAGAACAGTTGATTTAATTGGCATCCATTTGGCTGACAAAAGAAAGCAGGAGTAGTGGGCAGGCAGGAATGCCTCTGGGGCCGATGTGAACATGAAGTGGCTCTGCTCAACGCTCAGGGACGGATCACTTCCAAAGACAAACCGTGGGAGCTGGCAGGACAGATTGCAGTGGGAGGGAAGGCGGGAGGGACAAGGGGGGGGGAATTCATGGTGGAGTGAGGAGCTTTCAATAGAGAGGCATCTTTATTTGGAAAGGGAGGCCATTTTAGACGCAAAACTGAACTCCCACTCTCAGTAGTAATGTGTAATGTGACTCTGACCCTGAGATGAGAGAAGTGGACATGGTTCAGCGGGCCTTGTAAACGCAGGCTTTTGGTGACAGACACAAATCGAAATTATCGTGACCAAAACAAACAGTTTGATTCACAAGCTTCACAGAGCACATAATAATATTTGTAACACTAATTAATTTAAAATAGATGAAAACATGCGGATGATTTCTAAAAGTTTTGATTAAAACCCCCATAGCCTTTTTAGTCTTCAAATAAAGACCATCAATGACATTATGTTTTAGGAATGTTTAAAGGTCAGTCAATAATAATCCCTTTACAGATGTTCTAATGGCCGTCATTATAACTTGGCCTTCACAATAACCTATCAGAGACGAGATTTTGTTTTTTATGTCAAGACCTAATCACAAAGCGCTCCCTGCTCTTTCTCTGTGTGTTCGAGCTTGTGTTGTTGTGCAGATGAAAAATGTAGTCGGAGGTGTGTTGTACTGTAGCTTGCGCAGAGCAGAGGGGGTACCCAGGTGTTGGAGTGTTTTTGCTGCCTCTGTAGAGAGGAAGGGTGGGAGAGCGAGGGCAGATGACCTGGAGGGGGTTCAGAGGCAGGGGCTGTGCTTGGGAGACCTTCACAGCCGTCCCTCAGGGGGATACAGCCACTGCTTATCTCTTCCTACACTTTTACTTCTTTTTTATCCTCTTCCACAGTACTGCTTTCATTTCCCTTTCCTCTCAGTTTAGGAGGACGAGTACACCGGCATTATTTCCTACCAATGCCAGCCATTGTATTATCTGCTGACACGCATTTTCTAAGAGTGGAAATGCTCCTTTCTTCTCTTTTACAGCAAATATTTGAACCTGGCTGGATTATAAATCTTAGTGTTGAAGCACTCTGGGATTAGTGTGTCTTTAATCATTTAATGAGTCCTGGCCAATTTGGAGCACAACACACACATACGCACGTAAGACAACCCTACAAAGACATAGTATTATCACGATGACATTAATGGTCCTGCACAAGATCTCTTTTCTTGTATTCAGTTCAAAACGCCTGGTTACAGTGGCTCTTTTCCCGCAGTGACTACAGTAGGTTTTAATCCTCCTACAGTATATGACAGGCTTGCCCTCACCTTGCCCAGCACTTAAAGAAGCAATCTTTCAAAAAGTCCCCTTAAAGCCTATGTGAATGTACGTCCGTGCAGAGGAGAGTGCAGTATGCTGATGGAGAATGGGCCCATTCCTGATGTAAATGAAGAGATGCATATCAGTGTTAATCCATTGCTTTGTAGTCACGGCCATACCCAAAGTCTGTCTAATTTCCCTCACACTCCCTTTTGCAGCCAGAAGTGTATCGATCGGCAGTAATTGAAGTGTACTTGATAATCCGTAAGGCAACAGGGGAGAGGGAGACCCTCAACTCTCACATCGATGCACAGAGAATGGGGCTGTGGGGTTGTGTGTATTTGAGTGTGAGTGTGTGGTGCAGGGGGGTCTCTCTAATGTATGGGCGGGTAAGGCAACACCCCCCTCACGGCTTCTTCTCAGCTGATTAAACTCATTGAGAGCCAGACAAGTGGAACAAATAGATATAAAGGTTTGCCTGGCAGCTTACAGCCATTCAGATTTCTTCATTGAAACGGCAGGCACCACATCTACATGGCCTGCTTTATGCTAACATTAAGCAACTGGAGTGCCTGTTTTTGAAATGAACCATACATTATGCACCACACTTGCTAAGATATCTCAGGTGGAAACTTTAAGACTGCAAATAGATATGTTTTCTTTTGGGCCAATTAAATGTGTGGTACACAATCAGCTGTAATGTTTGTTGATTTCTTTTACAACACAAAAGCAGTCTGAAAGCACAGTGTTGTTAGTAATGTGTTATTCATCACAGTGTTGCTTTGTTACTGTATTAATTTGGGTAAAAGCAACATTACCAGTTTGAAAAACTTCTGCAACCAATCAGCCAAAATATTTGAATTTTAACAAATGATAAATTAACATTTTTCTCCTTTCACCACAATTTGTTATCATTATAACAGCTTGGCTTGTTTTTTTTATAAACCTGTTTTATGATAATTTTGCAATACTTACATCCTGTCAACATGCCACCTGTCTTTTAGGCTGATGATTATTTTGCAATAAACAATCGCATCACTTAGATGATTAAAACCAGGGAGAAACAATGTTTTCTTTTGCTATCCCTACAGGTTTGATTGGTAGATTAAGGTAAATTGTGTTTAGAGTTTTCCAAATACTTTGACAGGATATGCCAGTTATAACGTTGGAATATAACTGTGCAATGATAAACCTCTCAGACTGTATTGTGCAGCCTACATAAAAGATGTATGATGCAAAATGGTGATATATATTTATTTTTTGAACATAGAGAATTTAGTCATGACACAATAATAATTGTTTTTGTTTGGGGAAAGTGATGCAAGAGTAATAGAACAAATTATTAGCAGTACTTTATGACAAAACAGCCCTGGCATATTCAAGTCTGAGGCCTACCAGAATGATTATGGTCTCTCTGCGGATGTGGGAACAGTTACTAGACGGCTGGTGGCATAATAAAGGGCATGCAGATTAAAGATGATTAAGAAAATGTCTCAACTGTAAATGTTATGAGATGATATTGAGATATTGAAAGTCGTATTCTAACAATGATGATTATGAAAAGGCTGTCTAGTTACATAATGGTGGTTTTGCTCTGTTAATGATAGGAGAAAAAATATGTTATCTTATCTATTCTTCTGTCTTTCTGTGGGTCATAATTATTACATACTCCGTAGTGTGTAAACATTTCATTAAAATGTTCACAGTGTCAACCGCCAGCTCCTAAAAAGGACTTCCTATATGAAAGAAAACATCACTTTGACAGCCAAAACGTGCTGCTAACTTACATGCACAGTTGCTCTGTCATCAGTGTCAATAATTATCCTAGTTTAGCAATAATAAATGAAAAGAAAATCATAAGCTTAGCTTGTCACAATGCATTGATGTAATTGGACTAATTGATAAAAGTACTTTCCATAAGTTGTATCATAAAAAGCCCCATTGATAATTGCTCTAGGCCTGGTTGTGGGGTCAGGTGAAAGGACAAGCCTGGAGCTTCCTTTTACAACTTATTTATCACTACTCTGTGGCACCTATTCACTCCCACTAAAGAGCTTTTACCATTAAGGCTCAGTTATTCAGGTTTTCTGGAGTTTTGCCCATTGACTTTGTTCACATTGAGGCCATATTTTATTTATAGCATAACACATGAGGAGAAATACCACATTAAAAACGAAGAAACAGACGTAAACAAAAGCAAATTGAACTCATAATTAGACATAAAATACATAAAACACCAAAATTATCTTTCAATATTGTTAGAAAATATCTAAGGTCCACAATAAGCAATTAAGTCTAATTCCTATATAAAACTGGAAATGAACACTTATCTTTTGTGGGGTTTTTGATCATACTGAAATATAACCACATCTTGTCCAGGTCTTTTTCAGCCAAACCTTTGAGACTCTCTGCCCTGTCCCTTTTACACACACGCTCCCCAACACACACACACACACACACACACACACACACACACACACACATACATACCCAGAGAGCAAGAGAGAGATGTTTCACAGAGTGTCTCACCCTGCAGAGAAAATAAGAAATAACCATAACTCCTTCCACTGCCAGCCTGCCCTGCATGACCCCTGTTTTAAGTGGGTAGCAGGTAATTGCTGAGGCAGTGTTACCCATCAGCCTACAAGTCCATGTGTGCCTTATGTGTCATCTCTATTTATTATATTCTGCACGCTCCCTGGGCCTTGGTAATCAATTTCACAAGGATACAGGGCTGATATCAGCTGCCGTGCACATTATGAGGCGAGCCCTCCTCTTATCAAGTGCAGAATTGCCGGCTAGAGGTCATGAACAGATAAACAGGGATGTAACACAACTCCCCCACTCACCTGCCCCCCAGTGAACACAAAGGTGGGAAGGTGATGTTGTGAGGGGGGTACAAAGAACAAAACACCCAGCAAGGAAGAGGTTGTGACCCTTGTAAGGTGCCTCTTGTTACGCCCAACCTTCAGAATTTCATCATCAGTGCTTCTGTCTGCCTAATAATTTGGAAGCTCTCGTCTCATCTCTCTTGAGTCAGCGTATGTGTGCGTATGTGGGTGCGTCTATGTTTGTGTGTGGTGGTGGTGGTGGGGGGATTATGAGGCCTGCAGACACCCTCTCTCTGATTATCTCCAAGCACTCTTTGCAGACCTTTATAGACCAACCACAACTCCATCAATCATTTGCCCTGCCTTCTTACTCCTCAGGCTGCCCCATGTCCCACCTCACCACTGCTGGGCTAATATTACCTAAAGCTGTGTCTGTAGTGGTATGCACTGAATAAAAAAAAAACCTGATAAGTGATTTCTTCCTCTGAAACTTGGGGGTTTCAAATATACATATTCATAATGTTTAGAGGGCAGAGAATCAGATGTTATCAAATCGACTTTTGTATTGTTCTACAAACTATAATTTTTTTCTCAACATCAGATTGATTTAGCTGTTGAAATGAGGTATTAGGATACCACAATTGGCGAGAGAATTGAGAATCTATGTTTAAACATGTTTGCAGCTCTGAAGGAGAGATGTCTGACTAAGAAAGTGTTTATAGAGATCATTTGTGGTCAGTGAACAAGTCGTGCAGTACTAGAAATGTCATGCAGTTGCATCAGCCTTAGTAAACATTAATTATGAGTCCATCTTTGTTTACTCATCCCTACACCCTGCACTGGCAGCTGTGCATATTTGCCAAGAGGATTGGATCTCCATGTCACTATATTTTGGTGATGTGCCTATACTATCGACCTTGTATATTTGAGTAAAGATGCTGTTATTAATTGCTAAACAGGTCAGGGCAATGATGGACAGTTAAATACTGAGATACTAAATAAAGAATAGCTTTTTGAAATATACTAGATGGAAAAAAAAATATTTTATTGTGCATTGTATTTTTTATATACAAAGTTTAGCTCTGGTCACCTGCCTTTTGTTGTAGACATGTGTCTGGCTCCCTCACCCTGCCCCCGCCGCACAGCTGACCTTGTGCAGCCTTTCCAGGCCAAAGACTTGATGAGTGTTTTTTTAGCCCATCCCCCAACATCCCTCGGCATGTGCGCTGCACATCCGCTCTGTCATTAAACCCTCCACCCATGGCTTTAGGACCCAACCATATGGTGCAGCTAGTGGAGTGTTGCAAGAAAGGCTTGGCTTTGGTCATAATCTGATGAATCTTTCTCAGAAAAGAGGTTTTCTATGATGACATCACAACCAATCATCTGGACAACAATCTCCAGTGGTGTGTTTGTATGTGTGTGTATGTATATATGCCTCTTGCACATTTTGTGTGCCATTCATGTATGTGGCTCTCAGCACATATTAAAAGTGACAAATTTGGAAGCATGACAGAAATCCTCAAGAGACACCCAAATCACATACTGCCAAATTAAATTTGTGCTAAATATCTCTGGTTAATTAATTGTAATACTTTACATATTTAGTAAAATAAAATAAAATAAAACTTTATGCAACACTTCTTTACTTTAATGTTTCTTTTTGGTTCTATAATTGTTTAGACTATCACACTTATGATATAATGTTAAATGCCTCAAAGAACATACAAAATGGTTTAAGAGCCCTGGTACCTTGTGCAAGATGAAAGGTTGCCCTTGGAGTCTTTAGAGGCATGTTCAATAGCAGCATGAACAATAGTTGCCAGTTTCACAGTTAAGACATGACCAGTTGTCTGGCAACATGTTTAGTATGCAGCAAGCAGAGCGTATCACACACAAAGATGGAAGAGATTTTCTGTGGCTCACACAATCCAAAAGAAGCTATCAATTCCCTGACATAAGAGTGAATGGATATGGTTGATGTCCAGGCGATGTTATCGGTATCCACATACTAAATCCATGAGGGAAGCAAGACAGGGATGTCCATGCTTGTACGGCCTGAGAGAAAACAGTGTAAATGAAAAGCATCAGCTTTGTCGAGTGATCACGGGTCATGAACATGTGTATGTGTGTGATGGAGGAAGAGAGAGAGAGAGAGAGAGAGAGAGAGAGAGAGAGAGAAGTGCATGGGGTTTGTTATATAATGCTGTTGAACCAGTTTTTTAGTTTTGGGTAGGTCACATTGTGACATCTCTCTACTGACAGATGTGCTTATTGGGAAAAAAGCCTGTTCAAATTTGGTAAATCGGGTATTTTATAGGCCATAGTGCTGTGTTATCCAGTTGATGTCAGGTCAGGTCAGTTATTATCAGAGCAGTGTTTTTTCAATATTATTGCTCTGTTTATAGCGACCTACTGACCCAAAAAGGCAGAAAACCAAATGTGGTCACAAAACATAAGCTCATTTCCCCCTGGAAATTTCACTGAGTGTAATATCAGAGGCAGCTTAAGGACAGAAAAATGTTTCCTCATAATTTGAAATGTGTACAATTAATCCAGATTCCATCATCCTGCAATGCTAACTGAAACATTAAGCTATAAAAATATCTTTGCTTTCCCTTTTTTCCAAAACACTACTAATGATTTCGTGAGTTGTAAGTTACAAAGCTGCCTCTCACAAAGTTCACAGAGTCCATCCACACATAAAAAAACATACTAGCATTTAGTCTAATAGGCCTAGAGGCCTCTTGACTTTCTCATTTAGCTCTTTTGTGTATGTCAGAGTAAGGGGCAAAGGGGGAACACAGGGCCTTAAGCAGTAATTTCACCAGAGTGAAGTGTATTGCAGATGGGAATTATTAATTTGTATCTGCTTTGCCTCAGTTCTACCACTTACTGAAGAGGGGAAAAGTGTCATTCTGTTCAATTTTTGTGTTTCTGAAGTCTCTGGTCTCAAGCACAGCCTGGTCCAGGGTCGTGAGTGTTAAATGTCAAGCCTTGTACTGAGCTGTCAAAGAACAGAATAGGCCCGGGATGATTGATGACTGGAGAGCCTGAAACCAAAACCTCCCAATTGCAAATGCTACCTTGCGTCAGTCTTCTTACCCCCCGCTTTCTCACTCCTGATAGTTGCTCACTATAGGGCCAGGGCAGCTCCCACATGCACAATCACACACACACACACACACACACACACACACACACACACACACACAGTTATGCTTCAACATACTAGAATCACTAAAAAATGTCTTCTCTGCACACAGCCAGGAGGTGTTTTGTATGTATGTGGGTAAATCCCTTGCAAAAGTCTCCAATAGTTTAATCCCACTACAGAAGTGTGAACCGCTGCTTTTATTTCAGTAGGTTATGCTTTTTTTTCTTCTTTCATTAAGGGGGAGGGGGTTCAGGATCCAGAGGATTGCAAAATAAGTTAGACAATAACTGAATAAAGTTCTGGGCTGTGATGACAAGATTATTAATGGCTCAGGCTAGACCGTACTTAGCCCCATGCATATTCAGTGGAACCATACAGATGGGCTCCTGGCTGTGAAAAGTTTTCTGCTGTCTGCTATAGGTCAATTAGTCTGCAGTTCAACATCTTCATTTTTGTCAGTTAGCCTAAAAAATAGAGTACATACTAAAGATTAAGTTAGAAGCACAAATGTAAGATACTATGAATATAACTTGTTATTATAAGTCATTAATATAATCACAATTTTACATTATATGCCATTTAAATTAAATTATATTTATATACGCATGCCCTTTCCTTAGATCTTAAAGAGCTTTAATAAAACATAAGTTTAAATAATAGAAAGACAAATCATGTCCTTTAATGTTGAGAATTGCCTCAGGGTGCTCATATGTTCAATGTAATTATTGTATATTGATGGACCATGGAATCTAATACAGTGCAAATATTTATGCCCTCTAGCCTGTGACAGCTTTAACAAGGAACACTTCTGATGAAGATATCTCCCTGAACACCGAAATGATCAAAGACTGTCATAGCATTACAATAGTTCCATTTGTCTGCCTTGGCAGGGACATACATCCTGCTTACCGGATGGTTAATCAGAGACTCCCTCTATCATCTTCATCAGGATTGCCTGTGGTTTCAGAGAATGCAAAAAAAACGTGCTCACATTTCTTTATCTGCCTTTCTCCCACCGCCCCTCACTTGTCTACCCAGATGCTATCTCTTTTCAAAGCACTGTCTATTTAGCAGATCAACGAATTCTCTTTTTAAACCCTGAACACACTGATTGCGATTCATCACAGCTTTATTTATCCTTTGAGGGGAAAAAAGCACAAAGTATAAAGTGGAGATTCCAGTGTGACAACTGTTGTTGTTGAGGCATATGATACTCCTACACATGTCAGTCTGAAGTCCCCTATTAAAGCAAGCATCATTTCACTCACCTGAAGCAGAGAGCAAAGAGGCTATGAAATCACAGCGTCAGAACGGCTCAACACCTGCCAATCTGACCCGCAGTGACAGGCCACGCTCCTCTTGCCCACATTAATAACACAGATAAACATAAAGCTAAATACCAGGCCATGCTCTGTTAACTTTTATGTGGTTAAGAATGATTGGCTTTTTGCTTCACTACACCAGAGGGATCAAAGTACCTGGGAAGGATATCAGAGCGTTGGTCTCCCAATAGAAATCTTGCTCTGTTCCTTTTACCTTCCATGCATTTATAATTGTCAGTGTTCCCTCTCAGCGCAGCTCTGCAGCCTCTGTAGACATATCACACACAATATTGTGTGATATGTACTTAAGTGCCTTTGGCAAGGGGCTGCTGTGGGACTGTTTGACTGTGTATGCAGAACGTATATAAATGACTTCTAAGTGTGGATGTACTACAGCTTTGTAATGTATAATTAATTGCTGCCCTTTTTAAATGAAACTAAAAGACAAAATACTTGATTAACTATTGTTAGCATTTAAGGTAGATTTTACAAGTATTGTTTGTAAAGTGTATTATATGTTATGCAATTATTATATTTTTTTCAGATTTCTGAATTAGTAAATTATTAAAAGGCATTATTAATGATTATTTGTAGTAAGTTGGAACTTTGGTTTATGATATAAATAAAAAAATAAGCTAAAAGTATGATTTAGTAATAAAATGAATTAAGTTAATTCTGGTATTTTGGTATAACTAGCATTCCTGCTAAAGAACCATATTTCACAGCTTGAAATTTAAAAGGGTGGAATTGAAGGTCGTAAAGGAGCAGGGGATGCGGGCAGACGTCTGCAACTATTTGTTTACCATATTGCTCATTGGTGTCAGACTTCCTGACATTCTTGTACCTTATCTTCACCACTCTGAAGTCTGCAAACTGGTGCCAGTGAACAAGGGGATGTGTGTGGGGTCTACTTCCATGGTACTGCATTGCGCTCTCACCGGGACTGAGTCCAAAAGAGCCAGGCTTGTGCTTTTGAGGAGTCGGGGTCAGGAGAGATTAACCCATGTGATCCGGCAGCGCTGGGAGAAATTTGACTGAGTGTGGAGCAGAGGTGCTGCAGAGGGCAGTGCAGGCCGGAACAGGTTCAGCCCCTGCTTGCTTATCTCTGGGCCCCACTGTCGACAAAACTCCCTTGGTCAAAGAGTGCTGAGAGTGGTGTAAAAAACGTGTTTACAATTCAAGGAGGTCAAGGACTTGAGGACAGATAACTATTAACAGAATATTGCCACAGTCATTCAAAAGACAGGGCTGCATGGATACTGGTTCAGACTGAAGGCTCAGAAGATTATTTTACGTTACGTTCAAATGCCGTGTTACCTCAAAATAATTAGATAGACTTAAAAAGATTAATTTAAAAGTGAAAATTTAATAATAAGATAATTTAATATTTAAGATAAAGAGCAACATAAATAGGCGTTAATTGACAGACTAGAATAATGTACATAAATCCTGACAGGACTGGATTGGACTGTGACTGTTTCAGAGATAATGTATTAAACTGACACACTCAGAACAGTATGTTTAAGCTGCCACGGGCTTGCCAATGTGTAATGGTTTCCTTGTCGACTCATTCTTCATCATTTTACTGTATTTAAATATAGACTCAAAGGCACATGTGAGCCAGCTGGCAAGGGTTTTAATCTCCAGACCTTGAAGTATTCTTTTTTTTTTTCTTCCAAACACACGAAGGATCTATTACACATGCCTGAGTAAATAGGTGACAAAAACACAGTGGAGTACTTCGCCCTATAGATCGACGGGGCAGCTGCGAGGTTGTCATTCATGACGATGAATAGTGTCACACTTCTTTGAGGATTTAAGGCCTGTGATCAGACCAACTTGGATCCCACTGTATCCATGCAGAATAACATCAGTGACAGGTGGTCTGCCACTTTAGTGTGAATTGCGTCCCTGTAACTCAGGACATAAACAGGAGCCAGTGGAGGAAAATTTCATTTCTTCTACAAATTCTTCTTACATTACCCTGCAGGATTAGAGCACAGTAAAACTGCAGTAGATGCCAGTGAGTAATGTAATTTCACTGTGTGTTTCCAGTGGCTGACAGCTAGGACTGACATCTCCCCCAAAGGTTTGGTGACCTCCATTCTTGCCCAAACCTGTCTAAACATACTATCTTCACATTGTTCCAGGGGTTAGCAGCTGTTTCCCTGTATATGAGTTCAGTCTGAGCTTCACCCTACAACACCACCACCCCCTTCCCTCCTTCTCACTCTCTCTCTCTCACACAGATATAAACACATAAAAACACAGTTTCTGTCTTCCTCACACACTCTTCTCTATTAGGATGCTTTGTCTTTTAATACACTGCAGCTATAGACCTTGAGAGCAATTGTTGCTTCAAATCAAACATCATTATGACTCGATCAATGAAGCCAATGTAGATACATGTAAAAGAGTAAATATAGACATAGAACTGACAATTTATGTAAAAAATAAAAAAAAAAATGTGGGAAGTCATTATTTCTGCCTTTATCTTTAAATTAATACAAACATTTTAAGCTGTATAATTTTCATTCTAAAAAGAGACATTTTTAAACCTTAATAACATGTCATTTCACAATATAATTTTACATTCTGTCATATTTCCTTCCGTTGCCCGGAAATGTTTTATAGTAGCAAATGACTAATATTGCTTTTTTCTGTGAAATGCATGTTTTCCCCTCAGGATAATGGTGTTAAAAGATTTGATCCATACTGTTTATGTTTCATGCAGTACGATCCTTACTTTTTGTTGCAATCCAGCATGAATTCATATTAAATGTGACTGCATCCATCAGCACCTCCCTGGCAGCACAGTTGTCTGGCTCTCGGTGTTTAATCTATTAAAGTGCACCCTTGCCTTTTTCCATGACATTGAGAATCTGAAACTGGCTTTGAGCTGACATCATGTTTGAGGATCAGACTTCCATTGACACGGGCATACTCATATCTCCTTGTCTTATTGATGCCATGACTTTAAGGTTATTGAGCTGTGTATTTTTCTTTTTTTTTTTTTTTTTAGATGCCTAATACTACTCTGTTAAAATAATACTGGAACTGTTACATATGACAACAGTGAGAGACGTATACATTAAACTAGGCGATAACCTTGTAACTAATGTAAACGGCAGTCAATTGAGAGAAATATTATTGGTGGTAATAAACCCATGATTACGATGTATTGTATTTTATTCTTTGAGTTGTTTGAACTGTTGTTGATCCACCACACATACTGGCTTCAGATTCATGCATGTAAATGATACAATAATGTAAATTAACAGTTCAAAATCAATCAAAAGTAAGTAAGAAAGAAAAAAACATGGTCCTTTCGCTGTCACATAATACGCAATTCCCAAGGGCCTCAAGCTGAAGCAGATGCTTAAACTAATAATAGAATTTTTTTTTCTTATAAAGCTTCTATGCATTTCTCTTTAATATTATACAGTAGTCATTGGAATTGTACACAACTCATAAAATGTTTTACAGTATTATTTACAATGCTGAATGTAAGAGCATCCCTTCCTGAACAACATCTTGTGTCGGTCAGGAAGAGATGCCCCTGCAGATTTAGTGATTTTTGAATATCAGGTGGGAAAATAAACAAGATTATTTATGAATGAAGCCACACACTGTAACAAGCATGCATCATTATCAGCCAGTGTGGGCACAAACCCATAGCAATGACTGCTTATCGCCAAAGGTGTCACCAAAATCAAGAAAAAATTTAATTTTTCAGATTGTCTTTTTATGTAATAGTCTGCAGAGAACTGCAAAGAAAGACAAGTACAAATCTAAATTCTTATAAGCAATTCCTCTTGACATTATTTTACATTTAAAGTCTTTGTATTGTAATACACAGAAAAAAAGGAACAACTCCCAGTGACGTGATTAGCCTAAGCAATGCTGTAACAAGGAGAGAAAAGAAGGCGGCAGTAGCTGGTACTTTAAAGTGTCAGAGTCTTTGTAGCAATGACTAGTTTATGATGCTGATGTCAAGCATCACACTCAATGAGGCCTTTGTCCCAGGCTGAGACCAGGGCAGTGGGAAAACTGCCCACTCTTAGTCGGCAGGCCCATCCATCTTTCCATGAGGCCTTGCCGTCCCCTTTGCACCAAAACTCTTGTGTATTAAAGATCTCTTGGGTTAATGCGCTGGAAAATTGGCTTGCATTTTTATTGGTGGAGGCCAGCTAAATGAAAGAAAAACAACTCATGGAGGGTAGAAGAGGACGAGAAAAATATCTGGAGCAGTGATTGTGGAGGGCAGGCCCTCAAGACTTGTTTCCTGTGACTTCGGTAAAAGAGAACCCTGTGTCTGACACGCCAGAGATGATATTGCACTCGGGCTGAGTGTAGCTCCATCCATTTATCATTACCGTCATAACCAGCGGTTGCTACTGCTGAAGTATTGACCCGGTCATGATGTCTGTAATAGGACATTAGAGATAAATCTAAAGGGAACACCAGTGACGATAGAAACAGAAGAAATATTCTATTTTCATCCTGTTTCCCCTCTACAATCAAATACATCTCATGTTAAAGTAATCAACACCATTTAATATATTTTGTCTGATATTGTAAATCCATTAAAAAAAAATCACTGCCAGTTCAGCTCATCTATTTGCTCCAATAAGATGTTTACCTCTGAGGGTCTTATTGACACATACAGACTGCTTGTGTCACCCACTGCCTCTCATTCGTTTTGATGAAGGAGCTTAAGTCAAACCTCAGCACGGAACACATCACTGCGATCAATGAGTGTGGAGTGACTGACCTACTGGACACATTTATGGGTGTGGGAGGCTAATTAGGAACCACTTCCCAGGCTTGGAAAGACAAGCCAACAGAACAGCTGCTGGTCAGCACTGGACTCCTATCCATGGGTCAAATAGGTGGCAGCTCGTCACGGACAGTGACACAGCTATAGGTCTAGAGAGGCCAATTTACTTAATGGCTAGCCCTGGGGCTGGGGACTCCCAGTATTTCTTTGCTTGGACACTTGTAGATGACAGTGCAAGAGCCAAAACGATCCACTTTATCACAGCTGGTCTCATAGGAGAGTCATGACCAGAGCCGTTTTACAGGAGAGTCTTTTGTCTTTCAAAGTGAATTTAATGAAGTGCAATGTTGAAAGTCATGCTGGGAAGTTATTCCAAAATTGTTTACATTGAGATTTAATGCAACATTAACCATTATAATGTTTTAATGCACTGCAATAATTCAGTGGTGTTAGGAATGTATCTTGTCAAAAGTAGCTCCAGAGGGCTTTATGTCAAACATGGCCATTGACATCAGCACTCTTAACTGTAGCTTTTTTTCTTTTTCTTTTTTTCACGATCATATCCCTGAGGGTCAAAATGTTTTAGTCCCAGACGTCTCTTAACACACAGATGTTACAGTAACACAGGCAGGAAATCGTGGCCAAACATCACCTTTGACCCCACATGTCAGCTGATCCACCATCACCTCTTTTGAAATAGACTCTCAACTTCTATAAATTACCAGATTTTCCCACCATGTCCCTCCATTCACTTTGTCTGGCTCCAGCCATTTTCCACTACAGACCCTGCGGTCAACTAATAGTGATTGCACAGTTGCTGAAAATCTGTCCCCTTGGGTTCACAGAGGTCAAAGGGCTCACACCAGGGTCACAGCCTGTCTTTATGTCTCTTCCCACCAAAGGCTTTGTGATGAATAGAGAGCCCCAGGAAACAAAAGCTTTCAGCAAAGACAAGCAACTTTGCTCAATACATCAGCACCTCCACTCACTGCCGCCCTCCCTGGTAAAAACACACTTTCTAACTGAGATAATACGAGATTGAGGGGGAGCAAAATCCACAAAGCATTTAAAGCAAGCAAAGAGAAGAAGTAAAAACAGGAGAAATTGACCAATTGATATTCAGTCCACATGTTGCCACTGAAAACGGAAAGAAACTAAACACAGGCATGCAAAAGCATTACTGTGCACTAAAAGACAATTTGCTGTTATCATACAAAACTTGCAGATGTACACGTTTGCTGTATTTCTCTGAAATAAGCATTTCATTTTACATTAAAATAGCATTCTAGCTGCAAACGTAATGTTTTCCCCTTTTTTGAACAGAAAAGTAAAACTATAAATTCTACAACTCTATTAGGTGCCTTTAGTTTGAGCTTCTGAAACACCTTTTTTTCCTCAACTTGTTTTCCCTATCATTGCATTTGACCCTTGTAAAACTGTATCAGCAAACTAATAACCAGGCTGGCCCCTAATCTACTGCCTTTGTTCCCTTCTCTTCTTATAATGTGTTGCAGATTCCAGAGGTTGAAACTGGCAGGGAGATTTTCAGCAAATGGCATCTGGTTAAAGGTCAGATTCGGGGGGCCCAGTGGGTGAAAGGTTGAATAACTCCAAGGAAGGTAGTGACCACGTCTTTGGGGAGACGTTTTAGACCTTGTTTTAGGCTACTACATATACGAACCATCTTATCCTTTTAAAATCTTAAATACAAACATTTTGTATTATTGATGGTTTGACTGTTTAGAGAAGCTTCTTGCAGTTAAATGATTTGTACTGCAAACTTTGCAAACTTGGCAAAGTTTACTTTAGTGTTGAGTCAGTTATTTAAAGGTGGTCAATTCAGAGGTTTTTTTTTAGATATATGGGATTTCACTTCTTTACTTTGATTTATTGTTTTTACCCAGCTTTTAAAAATGAGTGAGGAAAAGGTTTGCAGAAGGGATCACAGTCTTGAGTTCAAACTGCAGGTGTGTAAAATGGACACATGCACTTTTCTCCTAAATTAGGCATTCAGGGCATGGAGAGAGCGGTGGGGAAATTAGTGGAATAACTGGTTGATTCTAACCAGATGATTGCTTCAGTTGGACACCAGAGAGTTTTCATTAGGTCTCTAATTTACAAGCCTCCCTCTGCATTCCAGCCCATGGAGCAACTGCCCCAGGTCTTAAAGACCTCCTTTAGCCTTTGCCCCTTGCAAAAATTGTTGCCAAAGCCGTGCACTTTGAATTTTACAAATTGCATTATGCCGGAGTGTTGTTCAAGTGTTGAAGGAATTGATACTCAAACATTATCTTCATGCAGCTGTGTTATGCCTAATAATATGTCATAATAATATATGTTTATATGATAATCATCAGGTGTCAGTAACCAGGCAGCTACTGTTATATATCATGAAGCCATTAAAACTCTGCTGCAGGGGTTTACTGCAGAGGTTGCCCTAAACCAATTTGAAAACTTTACTTTTGATCTCTTGTTTCTCAGAAATATATTTAATGCACTGGGGTTGAATCATTGTTTGTTAGGGACAGTTTGTTAATGAACATTAGAATGTCACTAACAAGGTTTCCACCCAAATGTAGCAAAGGTTTGAACCAAATTTTGAGAAAATCAGCAAAAGAAAATATAAATAATGCTCTCCACACAGATCTGATGTTTTTATTCATTGCTATCTCTTCAGTCAAGTGGAAAATTTCTTAAACATTTCTAACACTAGTTATAGCAAACTTCATAGTTAAAGTCAAAATTCTGAAAACTTTCCTTACCCGCTTTGTCAGGTTTTATGTGGTGTTGGAAGACCTGATTATTGCAGTTTAATTATCAACCTAGGTAAAGGAACAGTAAAGTGCTGTTAAAGAATAGTGCCATCTCTAGAACTACAGCGTTAATGATGTGTTACATACTGTATCTTTTATTATGCAGAATAACATTTTAGAGTTAGTTCACCCCACTGTTGGTCTGCCCGCGCAGTTATTTTATGTGTTTGGCATCGTTCACAAAATGATATAAATTAACTGACTACACTCACTGATTGAGATGACTATATAGTAGTGTGTAGTCCATAAGCTTATTCACTATTAATAATAGGAGGTTATTCTCACCTCCTAACAACATTGCGAAAAAAGGTCTCAGTTTTGACCATTTGTTGTTAATTGTCTTGATTCAACCTGATCGATTCAATTGGGACTATCTTTTTTATATGGCACAAGCACTAGGGTTATGTGTCAACTGTTCCATCTAAGTGCAACATTTGTGACTGCGTAAAGTTTACATGTCTGAGAGAAAGAGAGAAAGAAACCACTTTCTTTTGCACGAAAGAGCACAGAATAATCAAGCTAAATAATTTACATTAAATTTACAATGTAGGATATTCTGTATTCCACCCAAGGTCGTGATCATACCCAACTGATACAACTGTTCAGTGAAATACACAGAGCAAAGCCCCTGCCTGTCACAGATGAACTTGTTAGATATGTTACATTTATAGACTCTTCTACCAAAATATTGTAGACCCGCTGTCAGCTTTTTCCAAGGACACACAGACTGTTCCTCTAACTTGAGCACCACCCTGGGTCACTCTAATGGCTGATGACATATAAACCTTCAACTACTGTTCAGGATGTTTTTCCCCTTAAAAGTTCACTTTGATAAATGCACTTGTGTGTGTGTGTGTACGTGTGTGCAGGACTAAAACTATGTTGAAGGTAAGATCTATACAACACAATCCTGTACAAACACACATAAACACCCCATTTGTCAGCTGTAAAGGCAGCGCATTATGTGTTTGTAATGATTTTTATTTGCTGCTGAAAAACAATAATTGCATTTTTGTCAAAACAGACTCACACTGGCATGGTACGGTTGCAGTCTGGTTTGGCACAACAGATTACAAATGTTTACACCAAAGTCTTGGCTTAATATGGAATTTACTTGATCCAGATAGTTTAGCATAGACTATAAGCCTTTCCAATTCATCATAAGCAAATTTCTAAAATAAGCCCCAGTTTCCCTGCCATGTCACTGATGATGGTGTTTGTAAACACTGGGATGGATGCAGGCAGACCATGTGCCTCCGCTAATGATGTTGTAGGAAGGGAGGGAACACTATGGGAGGCCCCATGCTGCTGCTTAACTCTCTCTTAGCTGCCAGGTCATGTGTGATTAAGAGGTTTGTGTTACCTGGAGCCCTGCTGAGGAACTTTCCCCTGGAGGGGAGTTTGTCCCGTCCACCTAATCTGAAGAGGCCACGAATGGATACAGCACCGTTTACCGGTAGTTTTATCACTGTTTTTCCCAAGGGAGCTCTCTCAGGCTTCATATTCAATTTAGTAACCAGGCAGGAGCTTATTCAACATTGTAGATTAAATGCTGGTTATATGTTGGACTCGATTTTACATTACAGATGAAATATCTGTGTGACTTAAAGTTCTGTGGGCTAGCCTATATGTTCAAGGAAAGTGAGCATATATTTCACTGTCTGGCATGCAAAGTCTACACATGCAATGTGATTTAAATTCAGATTGGAGTGACAAATCAACAGGATATGAGGAATTTTAAATGTGTTCATTCAAAATGAACCACAATAATTACAATGGAAAAACACATAAAGACTATGAATGTACAGTAATTACTATCTCAGTGATCCATTTATAAACCTGTCAATAGGCTTCAAATAAACATCCAGAAAATGCTTGTCCCGTTTTTTATTGACCAAGGATAATAAATAGTCTTCAAATTGTCCCTGAAATTGTGTCCAACAGTGATTACAACTGGCATCATGCTGTGTTTGTGTGCAGTGGAACAGGGGTGGAGATGAGCGGGGGTGGTGGAGAGGGTTAGAGCTGAGACAGTAGTGGGTTAGGAGGTGGCATGCGGGACAAAGAAAAAGTATCACAGAGAGAGAAGTATAAGCATGACCATGCTCTTGTCCTTGTTTGTAAAGTGATGAATGAGAGGACTGTGTGGTGCTGGAGGCACTGTGGTATTTGAGAGTTGTCTTCAAAGGCGCAATCCGTGATACAAGTGTACAGCAACAGTAGTTAAGAGTATAGGAACCTACTGTCTCTTTCACAGTAATTGTAAGTCATTAATGTTTTCTGTAAAATGTTTGTTTACATTAATACATCTTGTAAACACTTGTAAAATATGCACAAAAAAGTGATTTCCTATCACAAAAGCTTTTAAATAATGTATGAAAATATAATTTGTATAGTCAAAAAAACTTGCATCTTTACAATCCAGTGCCATCTGACTTTTATACCAAAAAAAATTATCAAAAAATCTCAATTACATATTTTCAAATTCTAAGCAAAACATTTACATCAACCGTTCACACTCATTTTTTCTTTCTGTTTTCTAAAAGCTGCAAATTCCTAACTTTTATTTTTAGGTTTAATGTTACAATGAAGTGGTTCAGTGTAACAATGTCAAAGGAATAAAATTTAATGATTACTCCAACCCAGCCAGACCACCTCTGCATGTGCCAAAGTGGTTGTGGTTCAAATAGAGAGCACTGAGGAGACAACTGATATTGTCAGCATGTTGAGTTGTTGCAGTGTTTTGAGTGGGAGAGGGAGAACCAGGGGAGCCGCAAACAGGACAGGGCCACGAGTTCCGCCAGCTGCACCCTGTCTTTGAGGAGGGGATGGAGAGCTTCTCATTGAGGTTGGCAAACGCTGCCTCATAAACTTTCCCCTGTCTCTCCCTTTGATTTTCCTTGGACATCTGCCTGGCCCTCCCATCAGGAATGTGCAGCAGCTGTTTGCTGCAAGTGTCTTCGCCGTGTGAACTCGGGCTTGTGCACGGGTCCTGGCTTAATGAATTGAGCCAATTCAAACTGGGTCGCCTGGGACACTGGGCCCTGGTGCATAACTCTTCTCCGGGGATGACAAGCAAGTTCAGAGAAAGAGGCTGGGAAATGTATATTATAGAGGTTAACCATTTGCCCTCATACTGTAATTGGCTTAGATTGTCTAGCAACCGGATTTGCAGGAGCAGAAACTGCGCCATGCTGCAGTGCACAAGTTCAACTGCAGCCGACACGACTGTGTGATCCTGTGTGTGTGAGAGAGAGAATGTGTAAACGTACGTCAAATGCATGGACAGACAGCAAATTAGCAAAATAGTAAGAGCACAACAAGATGTAGCCAGATATAGTTTGTTTGATATTGTGTTATACTGCAGTTTGTTGGTTAACAGCTGTGTGAGTTGTGAAAGCATGATGATGTAATTTTTAAAAGCTGCAACAGTGTTATTACAGTAGTATGTGTTGCTATAAACGTAAAACAAAATCAATTTGTAATCCATTGAAGCATCATTGAAACTGATGCATACATCTCCTTCTAACAAACCGACAAACTCTATGCAGTTTGTGCAAGCAATTAAATTGTTTCATGCAAAAAGAAATTCCTTTATTTTTTCAAAGCCACAGAAAGGTCCAGACTTTACTCACATTGCTCATCCAGACTTTAGACTACAGACAAGAGGATTACTGATAATGTGGACAGTCTTCATTCAAGAAGAGCTGCAAACATGAGTGAGCTGACCGACGGGGAGAAGAAGAATCTGATGCCGCTTGTTTGTTTGAACGAGGAGATTAAGGAGAGTGAGAACACAGAATTCAGGGAATTAAATACCACTGAGAGATTGCCATCTTTGTCAAGCCAGTGAGGCCCGTCTTTAGAGCTGTTGAAGCCTTTGCTTTATTGTAACTAGAAAAGGCTTTCTTTAAAAACTGGTTGAAAACTCTTGACTGCCAACATAAGCAGGTCATTTATGATATTATGAAAGGACGTGTCTGAATACCGATGAGCCCTCCATGTTGATTTGTTTTTAGTCTATTTTACTTCTCGTGTATTCCTGTATGACTGGCCACGCAGCGCAGTGAGGGGAACTCCATGAGCCATGATGAGTTGTTTAAAATCTAATCAGAAACTAACAAGTCCCTGGTTATTTGTTTCTGCCTCAATACTTGAGAGTTCCCAGATGTTGTGGAAGGTAGGGAGTCGATTGTTTATACAGCGGCGAATCTCACCCAAACACACACATTCTATCAGCCTTCATGGCTATCTATCAAGGGAGGCACAAGTTACAGTTTTTCTGAAGTCAGGCAGGCACAAAAGCCCTTCAGCAGCAAATTACAACTCCCACCCCACCTGCTGAAGCCAGCGTGCTGGCGGCGCAGTGTTCAGACGGTAACCTGCCTCCGATCGATCGGTTGTTGTTGCAGCTGTGCTCTGGTTGATGGTTTATTTAAGCGGCTCCACATGCTTGTTGAGGGGAAGGCAGCTGAATACATAAAACAGGCTCTCAGAACCACTTTGTGGTCCGGCTAAGAGTAAATGGAATAATAAAAACCAAATGGTTTCATCGCATGTTGTAGGCTCATAAATCCAGGAAGTTGCTTTTTACCTTTATGATCCAACGCATGTAGCATGTTAGTTTTTGTGGGATGAGTACTGACTTTAAGACGGCTTCTCTGTTCAACTGGATGAGCATGTAATGTAGATCTAGTTAACTGTCACTGTTATGTCTGAATGAACCTACTAACACCGCAAACAGAGAATGAAGTGACACGGACATGCTTCAGTTGACAAAATTTAAGATAATGTCTGAAGCTGCTTTAGTAACAGTCATGCTGGCACAAATTACAAACCATATTTCCACAATCTGTATTCAAATATTTTTTTCTATGAAGAAATAATTATTAAACCACTGTATTAGCCATATAAATATCAGATCATAAGGGAACTCAGCCCTGTGTTCAGCCCTGAGTGATTTAAATCCTCTGTTTAGTCAGCTAGGCTTCAAGGTCAAGCCTTGACTCTCTTCAGAGAGGTCAGTGACATCCCCTCTCGATTCACACTGTTTCCTTCCCTTCAGCCAGAGGGGAGGATGTATCTCTAACTTCCTGCTGCCTTACACACAGACAGGAAATTAGTAATTTGCTTGGCTATGTCTGACATTTCAAGTGTTCAAAGTTACATGCTGCAGGACTGTAAGGGTTTATTTGCTTTGGTGCACACTATGAGCTGGGATTACAATAGGATTTTTCTTACAGAAACACAAATCAATGAGAAAATTGCTGTTAAAGGTTATATATTAATTGTTGGATTTTAGTCACTGATCATTAGAAATCAATCAAACCCTTTGAAACAGTCATTTTAGCATTCGGACTATTATAGCTATATATCTGATAATAACTGATATTGTAGATACAGCTGATATAAAGCATTACTGCTGCTCTGCTTATCAACCTGTCAGAAGCTTTGTAAACAATTGATGACATCCTGTTCCTACAAAGATTTAAAGACACAGCGTTCTGTCTCCTTGTTTCTTGGCTGGTTCTTACATTGTCAACACAGATTAACTTGTGCAGTGAGTTTAGTGTGTCGAGCCCAGCTATAAATGGGTTTTTTAGTATAAAAGAACGGCCAGTTCTTTATCTTTTTTTTTTTTTTCATTTTTAGACATGAGAAAAGAGACCAAATGCAATTTTCATAGACAATGTTACATGACGATGTAATTCGTTATGCCTAATAATATGTCATAATTTTTTCCGTTTTAATAGGGAGGACTCAAAGAAGTCAGGTTAACTGAAAAAAGTCCTTTGAAGATACAGTATAGTGAGTCAGGTACTAGTATCTTAAAGTACTATAAAACTCTGGCTTGTCAGCAGCAGTCGTTTAATGCCACTTAACTTTCCAAACTGACCAGAAAACTTAATTTGTCATAAATAAAGTTAAAACGTTTATAAGTGACAGTCATAACTTAGCCCTACAGTATTGTTACTGTAAGTTAATAAGATTACTTGTTCTGTTAATAAAATGAAGAACAGGCTTTTTATCTGTCAGTCAGCAGTGTTTTGGAAACTTACTGCCAATGTTGCATTTTACAGGAGATCTATTGAACATGTGGAATTAGACGTACAAAACTAACACAGGCAAATCTAATTTTAGTTTTTATGGACCCTTAAATTGAATAAAACCCAGAAGAAAACCACAGCCTATGCTTGTTCATCTCATTCTAAAAGTTACCATCCATAATTTTCTTAAAGCAGTTGAATGTTCTGAACCGGATTATGTATCAAAATTCCCGGGAATCACCTTGAGCTTTCATGTCAGATTACAGTAATGGAATCGTGTGAATGTGGAGCTTTAATTTGATTTTAAGGTAGATTTAAACTTTGGGTGAATGGTGTTCATTATGTGACATCTGGTTACTTTTACATGATGTGTACCCATGGTGCTATCATTATAGCCTCTGTAATTACATCATTTAGATTTACAGTGTTGTGTGGTTTAGAAACATTGTGTTTGCCATTGAACTGCGTGTATAAGATTTCCAACACGTGTGTTAAAAACAAAACAAAAGCTGCAAAGTGCTGCCAGTTCCAAAAACCTGCAAATGAGAGGGTTTTCATAACCTTTTGTTGTCAGATGTCGAGCAGCTCCAGTTGACTTTTGTGGCCCTTGGAAACAACACAGGTGAGCCTCGGAAAAAAATAAATAAAGCAGCCACTCTGATATTGTAGTTATTTCTGTAAACTCCCAGGGGTCCGAGCTTGCCCTAGAAATGGCTGAGGACTGGAAAATGTTGTCGGAGCAATACTGTTTATGCAGAGCACAGGCTCATTGTTAGGGGACAGGGAATTTTCAGAAAACAGTTTGGCCCTCTTTTACTCCAAGATATTTTGGCCCATGTCTCCCGGAGAATGACCTGAAAAACAGTAACCTAGATTCCATTATCCAATCAAAACAATTCAAGAAAACAGCCCTAGAAATAATAATAGGTGCTGCCATTTTTAAATGATGAATCATGCAGAACCACATACAATGTTTAATTAACTTATGCAACATTAAAGCAGGGATTAAACTCAATCAAGCACAGAGTGAACTTAAGTACTTAAAATGTCCACAAACCTTATAAGTTATAAGGTCATTAGCTGTAATACAACATGTGGAAAATATCTCGGCAAATCTTCAAAACCGTGTCACTTTCTATTTGGCTTCACAGAGGAAATGCTCCATAGACGCCCACAAATATAAACGAAACACGACTTTCTCTTGCCATTTCAAAGCATCACAAAGCATTATTATCATATTGTCTTTATATTGCTTGCTTAAAATATCTTTTTTTATAATCACTTGTGTTGCTCTACACCTTAGGGACGCATTTTGCAGCATCCATACAGCATGTACATCCATATGGCTGCTCTTAGTGTTTCTTTTTTAAAGCACTCTTCTCACTTTTTCTGAAGCAAACAGGTACTTTTTTTTTATTTTTCTACCTGTTGAACTGTACAATAACACTCCCACATTTGGCATCGGGTCCAATAACTCCATCTGGCATTGGGAAACATTCTTAAAACAGTAACTAACCAGTAATTTCACTGTGAAAGACAATCTCATCATCTGTTCTGCTCTTTGAGGGATTCTGCCAACACCCTTGAGAAAACTTGGGCCATCAGTTATAGAATTGGTTGCATTTTTTTTCTTACCTGAACCAACAGCACATTTCTGTTTTGACAGGCTCTCTAATTACCTTTGCTATTTATGGTGCACTAACCATCTGCTACTGATTCCTTCATTATCTCGAACACGACAAAATGATTAGGGCATCGTTGGAGAGAGTCATACCTTTGCCAAGGTTGGACACTTGTCATCACAAATTGTTTATCAAACAGTCACCAAAACAGTCTTAAAATAATGAAAATTACTAATCACATTATTCTTAAAGGTTTTAGTGAAAGACATCCCCTTCTGGCATCCATAATGGCTCTGATTCTGGTTACTGAGTGACCCAGACACTTTAAGATTTATATGCATTGACCTTCTCGGATTCCTACTTAGCTTTACTTAACAGTCTTGAAAATGGTCCATACTGTTGAACCCTATTAAAATAAAGTTATTTTTTACTATTAATGATTGACTAAATATTCTTTACCTTAGTTTTACATGGAAAATGAATGGTTTTCCTGCTGCTGGATGTATATTACTTTGCTGTATTAATTCCCCTGCAACATGGAAACCATATACCTCAAAAACTAATTTGCAGAGGTTAGAATAATTTTTTTTAAAGTGATAATTTGTGTGCCATTTGCACTTACTTGACTTATTTTTTTGGAGTCACAGGTTCTCAACGGGAATTGGCAACTGGCAGTGCCAGAGCATAGTGTTGTAAGAATTACAATCATCTCTTGCAGTAGTTTAATTCGCTGGGGGCATTCAGAGTACCAAATACCCAAATCACTATCACACACATAATACAAAACTGTCCGCAGCAAAGAAATAACAGCATATGTCAGTTGTTAAAATGCTTAAAATGACTCATGTTTATATTTCCCCAGTATGGGACCTCTCAAGGTTTTGTAAATAGTGATTGTCACAGTGAGCAAAAGTTGAAGGACATTGTTGGACTGTCACACAAAGACTTTAAGAGGAGGTTGTGGTGGATTGTTGCACAGCACACACAAAGTGTGTAATTTTCGACACCAGATACCACAATTTGCCTCTGTCTCCTAACAACAGTCAACATTGGTTTCCTTTAAACCATGACTATGAGCTTTCCCTTTAACCACCAACCATAGATGCTGTGTCATACTTGCCACAAGGACAATTTGTTGTTGTCAGGGCAGCTGTCATTCCTTTTGACCCTGATGGATCTTTGGCATGTAGACACTGTTTTAAGGGTTCACTGGTTTTATTTGAGTAAATCTGCTACACTGATATATTTGTTTTGACCTTGTCTGTTAGTAATAAAATGCAGTTTTAGTGTCAGTCTGCTTTGCTTTGCTTTGCTCTGATGTAAGTCACGCACAATAATTCTATGTTGTTTGCATGTTTGTTCTTATATTTGTGTATGTGAGCATGAACTTCCCTGACCTCTGGTTAAAGGCTGTGCAGTAGCAACAGATTTTGCTGCTTACAACAATTCATTTGCATGTCATACTGGGAAACAAATAACACTTGAGCCTTCTTACTGCATCCTAATATGATCCGCTCAATTATCTTGACATGTTTAAGACCAAACATAAACAGGCCACAAATATCAGAAGAGGTCACGCTGACACTACAGTAACTACATTGTTACTCATATGGAAATTCAAAAGGACAGTCATGAAAACATGAAAGTGTGACCACCCATCAAACACTGATATGAATATTCCTGCTTGCTCTCATTAATGTTTGAGTATTGTATGCTTCTAAAAGTGCTTCAGCATTTTTAATTTAATCTACAATGAAGAATGGTTGACAGTTGTTTTTAAGTCACATAAACAGCATGTTTGGTCTTTTTCCCAGAGAGGCTATTAGCCATAATTTCACTGTCCTCTCTGGGCATTTTGTCAGTATTCGCGTTTGATTAAATCCCTGTGGCATAAGTGACCAGCGACATTGATTTGTTATCCTCCTTGTTGCATTGACTCGCCAAGCCACAAGAGGCTTTTTGAAGGCTGCTGATCCCCAATATATATTTGTAACACATTTGTTTTAATTAAGTGTTCACACAGCATGGAAATTGGATACTTGACTAAATGACTGGAACCAACAGTAATACGACTAATTGCGGTTACTGTTGCAGCCATTGTGCCTCCCAGATCAATATTTAGAGTAGCTGGGTATTGAATTCTAAAAAGTAAAAGGAGTGATCAAATAACTTGGTGAAATTTGATGGCCAATTGTTTTCTACAGTAATCTGTAAGGACATCTGTAAGAACGTTGGATAATGTTTTTTACTGTTAAAAAAATTGGAAAACTATAAAAAAAAAATTATAGTTTAATTAAAAATTAAATACATTTATCTTTTAATAAAACAGTAAATGTGGCTTTTTTTCATCTTTAAAACAATGTATAGTTGGTTTGACAAACCGTGCCTTTTTGGATGTCTTGTAGTTGAGCCAAAGCATACGCACAGTCCAAGGCAGCGTTTTTAAACTACAAAACCGAATGAAATAAAACACTCAAAGGATTAGAACAATTTAGAAAGCAGACCCCCTTCTTTTCCATTGTGCCTCTACCATGCTGCGGCTATTTCTCTATGCCCAGCATGGGCTCCACTTTGTGGCTTTTAATAACCTACCCCTTCAAGCATCTACCCCCTGAGACACATTTTTCTCTACTTTATTTGTGCCGCTCTGTTTCTACCTACCAGCAGCTGCAACGAGGAGCAAGCAGTGGAGGCAGCAGCACCAAATTTCTTCCAGTTGCTCAACACGCTAATACTCCCCTTTTCTTTGCAGCTCAAGCATTATATTGCAGTTTCATTGACTGGGAGGTGTTGTGTTGCAGTGGAATCAATAGCTGAGGGGATCCCAGCCCAACGATTAGCTTGTCAGTCAGGCCTCTGTGGTTGAAAGGAGGGGAGGCAGCGTAAATCCCAGAATACCAGGGGCCACCAGCATGGAAAAGCTGGAATGCTGGGAGCCGCCGATCGTGCTGCACCACCTGTTGTAAGAGGCAACATGTGCTGAGCGTATTAACCTTTCTGCTACTGTGGTTTAACCGCTGACTGCTACCACTGGTCCCTCCGAACAGTGCTGAGGACTTTTACCATGCGAGTAAGAGACGTTGCTGTTATCTAATCAAATTAGCTTGAACTGTTTTCATACCAACTGTGTGCCCTTGTTTGGGTGAAGTGGAAAATTAATTAAAATGAGATTTCTCTATATTTTGATCTACTACTCTGATTGGTTACTGACCTCTGTCAGCTGATTTAGCATCTGCAACTGGAGAATATTTTTGGTTTTTAGATGTGATGCAACAAAGAAGGGTTTGTGTTCAAATACACTAGAGAGGTCAGTGAAATGAGAATGTGAGTTTTCCATCATATCATATATATTTTCATGCAAAAGTGCAGAACTCAAGTGAGTACACAAAATACTACTTTCCATCGCAAGTTGACATGTAGGAGTCCCCACACCGTCTTTGAAAATCACTGGGCTGTGAACATTCAGTGAATTAAATCCAGATTAAGAGTTCATCTAAACGATTCAACACCATTTTTTTTTTTACATTTAATTTATTTTATCAACATATTCTGGCTCTAAATTGATTTTAATTTTTAGCTTTACCATTTTGTTATACAACCTTATGTTGCATGATGATGAATACATTTCCTTGATTCCTTGATTCCTTGAAATCAATTCCACAGAGTAACATCACACTGACAGTAGGCAATGTTGCGCCAAGACAAAGCAATTGTAAACAGTTTGTTTTTGTTAGTGTCTCATTTAGAGAAAATTTGGACAAAGTAAATCTTTGACCTTTTTAGAATGATTTGGCTCTCGTCCCGGGGTCGCCACACAGCTCACCATCGATAGAAAGCTTTGTGATATTAACAGAAGGCAACACACTGCTTGTGATGTTCCTTCAGCCATTATTCCCCATATGTTTCCTTGTGACCTTTTCCTTTAGCTCAGTTAGAGGATGCATACTATCATATCCCTACCCATTATTTCATCTGAAATCTGGCCATGATGATGAGCACAGCTGTATAGCCAGTAGAGTCGAATTGGCAAAAAGGCAACATATGTGCAATGCTGCAAACAACTGTGGCCCATAAATATTGGAAGTTAATTTTATGTTTTTGTGTATATCACTAAATATCATTGCTGTTGGTGGGCCATTTCAAATGCAGACAGGCTTGCAATTCTTGATCTTAAAACAAGGCTATTACTTTATTTTGCAATTAATGTGTCCTTCTTCTCCTATGAGAGTATTTCTCATAAAAAAACATTTGATTTAATCGTCCAACATGAGTGTGTGAGATGATCTCTTAATAGCATTAACTCTTCCATTTGTACAAAAGGGTTTATGGCTGTTTTTTGACTGGGGAAATCAAGAGACCAAACATTTAACTTGCAGCTTGTAAGCAGGGAAATTCAGTGTAGAGGGTGTATGTTGTAAAATTCCTACTTGAACAAACCAGAATTCAGCTATTATGGAAAACTAAATCTGAGGAACTTAGACTTTGAACTGGTATTGCAGCTGCACGTGTAATTCTTCACCAGTGCTCTGCAGTATGTCAGACTCATCCTACAGTTTCTACACAGTGGAAACGGAAAACCATGTCTTCCTGTAAGCACTGGAGGATCACTAACGAGCCTCCCACTGGGGGGCGTGCTCTCATACCGAGACTAGTGATCACTTGATGCCCCTGTCGTCAGACCGGGCTTAGCAAAAGGCAGCTTAAGTTCGGGGCTTGGAGAGAACTGTCAACCAAGGGTCACACTAGGAGAGAGCTGGCTACCAGAGGAGGAGTCAAGGGCAGTCATGGACTGTTTGTCTTGAAAGAGGATGGGAGGGGGGTAAGGGTCACTGCAGAAGGATTGAGACCCCATTAGCAGTGTTACACTTACTTCCACTAGCTTAGCTTCTGACTTAAAGAGCAATTTTCTGGATGAAAATCTGAATTTACTCATGTTTGTTCTTGGAAATGGAATTTGGAGAATCAGTGTAAGTGCTGGTACAGAAACACAAAGAAATGGTATAGACCATCTGGGCCACACCTCCAAAAAGCTGCTTTTATATTCCAGCCAGTTATGTATTAAGGAAGTTGGATACCTTGACCCTGCAACAATGCACTGTGCAGTAGAAGTTGATGATACTGCTCAGTAGTGATTTGGTTGTTTTCCCTCCACTTTCAGTTAAAATGTTGCTGTTTTTCATCATAATCAACTGTGTATTTTTTTGCAGACAGAGACTCCATGTCAGGACACTGAGCTTGAGGATAAGAAGAGATGCTATGTATAGTCGCTGTTTTGTTACTGCTGGATGACGAACACACTCAGGTGCAGCCCTCATTTCAAGCAGAAAATGCTTACAT
Organism: Dicentrarchus labrax; assembly: GCF_905237075.1. Taxonomy (NCBI): domain Eukaryota; kingdom Metazoa; phylum Chordata; class Actinopteri; family Moronidae; genus Dicentrarchus; species Dicentrarchus labrax. Next base: position 12,443,789 of record NW_026136720.1, on the reverse strand, counting down.
ATTTTTTTTCAACATGATTACGTTAAGTTGAGGAGTGTACAGTACATCCCAGTAAACAGTATTTGTTTATACATTTGTTTACAGGTGTAAAATATTTCATCATAGACAGGATTTTTTTAGACAACATTTTTAATTAGTATAAAACCAGAAATCCTGTTGCCAACAGAGACCACCACTCTCTATCTGAGTGTTATAAAGAGAAGTTTAGGTAAGACTGCTCAGCTATGATCCTCTCTTCAGTCAAAAAAACAAAACACATTTGTATTAATATGTTAATCAAAACATCAGTTATTATTATTTTTATTGTGTATTTTCTTGACCATAGAAGCTATAATCTTAATTCTACTAACTATATTGCAAAAAGTTTTGTTTGCCAATTCAAACATTTTAAGAAGCTTTACTGTTTCCTACCATTATTAGGAAATACAGATCATGAGAAAATGGTCACAAAGTTACCTGAAATTATAGTTATAGTTGATAATTATGTCTTGTTTTCTGTTGTGTGTGTGTGTGTGTCTGTGTGTGAGGAGCGTGTGTTCATGCGTGTGTGAGAGAGCAAGACAGAGGCAGATAAAGAGAGGGAAAGTCTTTGTAAAGAATTTGGCAAGCTCAACAAAGTCCCTCAAGAGTCCTTACCAAAGGATCTGGGAGAATGTTCTAGGTTCCAAGGAGAAAGACCCCTCAAGAGTGAAAACACACTAGCGTTAAGTTATTAGGTCCACTTTGAGCTGTGTATGTGAAACAAGCTCTCACAAGAGCTGGTGAGAATCCCTTAACTCACATTACTCCACCCCCTGGCTTTGTCTCTTTTTCAGAATCAGACTAGGAGGGTTATTCTCGCCATGTGGATAGGTCCTCGGGCCCAATTATCTGGCTACAATGCTCAATTAGCCATAATCCCTCTTTTGAGGTGATAGTAAAGGGGTTTTACGTTTTTACTTATAGAATGGGAACCACTCTAAGTGAGTTCAAATAAGAAATACATAATTTTTTTCTTTTTTTAAAAAAAAAAAAGGAGGGGGGAGTTAGAAGTTAGCTTATTTTTGTGTAAATGACTTTGTGCTTGTGAAATATATGTTCAAGACGTGCACGCGCTGAAGTGAAAATACGAGTGCCGCCAACAACCGTCCCCACGTAAGTCCGTAATTTCAATGGAATGCTTATGCATTTTGATTCTTTTTTTAAAATCCTAGCCAAAAAATCATCACCAGTGTTCGGACGGAGACATTCAGGTAAGTGTCACCACGAGCAAGGTCATATTCTGTCACCAGGTGCTCAATTAAAAGGAGCATTAACCTTGTTTACAAAATACAAGAGCAATATGGAGTGGGGCAGTAAATTTATTGTCATTAAACAGTAGGAGGCCGCTTTCTCTTGGCTGCTTGCCTACAAGCCACATAAGCTGGGCTGGTTAGCACGCACGCACACACACACACACACACACACACACACACTCTGCATTTAAGCCAGCACAAGGGCTACATCTGGGGCACCCCTCCGCCACAGCCAACTAATGACAAATGTTTTTGCTTTACTTTGGCTCGCATCTTAACAAACGAGTTCAAGCATTCTTGAAAAGTAGATTTAGGAGCAGGAGGTGCCAGGAGCAGGGGGAAAATGTCTGCCTCAGCTTTATGATGTGGTAACTAAAGGCGCTGAATAAGGTGACTGCAAAGTAAGCCTTGACATAAAAAAAGTGAAACTCTGGCACCCAGAATGTCATTGTGCTGCTTCTTATGAGGCTACCACTCACCCACGCTCAGTTTATCTACGTGCCAAAAAGTACACATGATAAAACCTCCTCGCGAGGTGAAATAAAACAGTCTTCACTTTTTATTTTTACGGGTTCCTTGAGTAGGTATTTGGCTGGAGACATGACCTGTGTAGGGCTTTAGTGTTCCAAAAATTTGGATTGCACATTGCACATGCATGTGGAAATAGACCAGACTATCAGCAAGTTAAGGTGTTTGGCCAAGACCCCCAACACTCCCCTCTGGATATGATAAGATTTTTTTTGTGTCAAATCCAACATACATTTCAATTATATACATAGACATAGAGAGAGAGATAAACATATATCCAAAGGAAGAGTGTCCCTGGTCCCCATACTTTCTGTAACAATACCTGATTCCAAAATTTGATACCAAGTGTTACTCCTAAGCTCTGTCACAGGTTTCTGCCAATCTAGGTATTACAACTGTCTCTGTTATTCTTAGAGGAGTGGCTCTCAGTTAACCTCAAATCAAGGGCTGTAATTTGTGGTTGATGGCACACTTTGAGATCTGTCTGATCTCTGTGCCTCAGGCGTCGAGGCACAGGACTTGATTAGAGACAGTTACATGTGGGAACTACTGCGCTAACCACAACTCGGAGCGAGTGTCAGCCGCATGCATGTCATGTGTCTTTTGCTAAGATATATTGGGGTGAGAGCTGCAGTGGGAGACTGCAGTATCTTTGTAGTTTCAACTACAAAGGTAAGAGGGGTTTGACTTTTCTTTCAAGGTTTTAGATCTTAGAATACATTTTCTGACACAAAGGACTTGATCCTAACAAACAAAAGATTCATTGCCTTAAAGGTTTTCATCCTTTTTGTATTTACACACCATGTAGGTCTTTGTAAACACAAATCAATTTGGGAAACTTTTTTGTTACATATCTTTCTTATGGATGATAAAAATCTTTTTTTCTTTTAAAGCATGCATGGTCGTTTTGAATTTGGCTTCTGAAAAATAGCATATATTAAAGTACAGATAAAGCAGTTTTCAGTGGAACAATACCGCTAATAAATACAAAAACCTCACATTTAATCAAAATGTAATTATTAAAAGGTTTATTAAGGTTTAGAACTGTTTGTGTTAAAGCAAGACATTCTTCATTTTTCTTAATTCCTAAAATTGAATTTCTGTCAACATGCAAGCACTCCTAATTAACCAAATTCTTCAGTTATTATAAACGTTCACTCTCCTATCCATCTCACACAAAAAAAATACAGATTTGAACAGCTTCATTTTGCAGTTATGCTGCTCGACCACCCACTCCCCACTCCACACTACCCAGGAATAGATGTTGAAAGGGCGAAAAGAAAGAGAGAGGCACAAGGAGAATAAAACACAGCCACACCTTTCAGCGCCTGTGCTCTTAAGGAATTTGATGAGCGACAAAAGCCGAACATTTTGAAGCCCCATTTTGCCTAAGTAGCAGTGCATATAGTGAACAACTATTTACGCAGTAGCAGTGCCGTGGGGTTGCCTATGGATTCATTAGCCTCTTTGGGGCCCTCCCCACTCTTCAGTCCTCACTTACTCTCTCTCTCTCAATGTCTCTCTTCCTCGCTCTCTCCCTCTAACGCCCTCAAACGCCTCACTCTCGCTCTTTCTTTCTTTCTTTCTTTCTTTCTTTCTTTCTTTCTTTCTTTCTTTCTTTGCTGTCTATAAGAGGTTTTTAAGCCTAGCCAGTGTTTGTAATTAGCTCCCAATGCTGGAATGGAACATGTTGAGGTGGGTGTTAATGGGCTGGCCAGGCCCTTACTCGCACAGCAGGCTGAGAGCAGAAACAGAAACCAGTCTTTGTTCCTTGGATAGGGAGAAGACAAAAAGTGGGCATTAAAAGTGTGTAGAAGGACCTCTGGAAAATATTAACTGGCATTCATATTTTAAAAGAACACTTGGACCGCAGCACAAGTCTGTTATAATGACTGTCACCTCTCTGTATGTGCTCAGCTGGAAACTCTTTGGCAACTTGCTGTATACAGTTTAAAGACTTATTTACTGAAAAATGTGTCCTTTTTGAGATATTTTCCAATGTATTGTTTTAAAATGTTTGTTTATGTCTTTCTTGTAAGATCTTTTTCTTTACTTAATACATTTTTAATGTTAATTGTTTTTTTTTTGTTGTTTTTTTTTAACTATATGCTAACTACTGATAATAGATATCAACACTGGAACAATCGGACATCATTGTTACCGTAGATGGGACAACTGCACAGAGCTTTACAGTCACTTTCAAAGGAGAATGGGCAAAATTTGTTGCTTTGAATGTTCAGTCTTTCAGGTCAGAGTTCAAACGCACTGGGAAAGCAGTGGGCGTTATTCTGAAACCTTTCAAGATCTTCCCTTCTCCCTTTTTTCTGGCATCTTCACATTAAGCTGTGTGGCTGCTGGAGCAATCCATTACTGTGTCAAAGTTCTTGTTCTGCTTTGGCCTGGAAGCATAGTGAAACAGCTTGTTTTCATTTCAGTAGGGGAAAGGCAGGACTCTGTTTCAAGTCCCCTGCCCCTCCAGATGTGTCTTGATCAAGGGAAGTTGACTATGCGCTTTGTGTTCTTTAAGACACTAATGTGATTATGTCACATATTTTCAGCTGATTCCCATTGCTATTAGTCTTGGTGTGGGGTCTGCGTTTCAATGGACTCTATCAGGATGGGAGTTGGAAGGATTTTTCTTTCAGCAAAGTCTGATTCCTAGCCAACCAGAGAACACTGAGGAGTGTGTGTGTGTGTGTGTGTGTGTGTGTGTGTGTGTGTGTGTGTGTGTGTGTGTGTGTGTGTGTGTGTGTGTGTGTGTGTGTGTGTGTGTGGCTAATAAATCTCCTTGTCTGTGCAGTATAGGCTAATATTTAAGCTCTCCAAATCCGGTCTAAATAATTCACTTTTGTTTTGGTGCTTTACGTTTTACTTTGACAAAATTCACGAACAGTAAATTACTATTTCATTGCTCTTCCTCTCTTGGAGATCTTTGTATGTTTCTTAGTTCATGATATATTTGCCTCTAATGTATAGTGTGACCCCATGATATGTTATTCATGCTCTTTACCATCAGCCTACATAAACATACAGCTACATCTCTCTCTGTCACATGCACTTGAAAAGCAAGAATGATTTCTGATCTTTGATGCAAAGAGAAACACGACTTCTGGTCCCAATTAAAACAGCATTTATGACATAAGAATAATTTATTTAGGTTCATCAATTTCAGTGGAAACACTACAGTCAGTGGGTAAGTAAATTTGTGCTTTGGTTTTGCATAAAGTTGCATACATTTGCACCACTGACCAATTGCACCATCTTTACAGTGACAGGAGAGAGTCTAATACAAGCTGTGCCAATTAAGCAGTGCCATCCAATTTATATGACCCTGCTCTCAGAAGAGACTCCAATTTGTTGACTGAAGATTAACAACATTAATGAGGGAAGTGCTTGCTCATGGTGGGAATTGTTGGGTCTCTGTAAACAATATTATAAAGAGTATGGTCTAGACCTTAGTGTATGTGGAATAAAGAGTGTTGGTCTTGCCCTGCTTCTTGTGAATTGTTCCCTAAAGTGTTCACATGCTGCTAAGCAGCAGACATGATAACAATGGGAGAACAACATAACATTAAATTTAGCAGGCTGTCCTCAAACATGTCCGCTCACTGTATGGCAGGATGATTGCATATTATGGAGAGTGGCAGCATAGCTACACGGCGTACTCTCACCCGCCGCTAGATTAGAGGCCAGCTGGGAAGACAGCTCCATCATCTGCGAATCCAAATGGTGGACCCCACTTTCCCTTAAGCTGCCAGTCTGGGTAAAAACAGGATTATGCCTCCTGCTCACCGACTGGGCCTAGATTTGGTCCCTGATGGTTGCCAAACTATTTTGTGACAGACCGCTGTCATCAGCAACTCCACTCTCAAAACCCAAAATTGGGAAGGGGGCCTTAAACTATTTCTTTTAGTCAGGCTTATCATGGGTACAAGACTGAAACATAAAAATAACTCCCGAAGTGAACCCAGTCCCTCTTCCCTCTCAGGCTACTAGAGCAATAGGGAAGGAGAAGGGGATTGCTCATTCATCGTATCATCTTTGCCACCAAGCAGCATGGAATAGCTCCATCTTCCAGACGAGCAGCTTCTGAGTGCAATGCAAGGAAAGGTGTGGTTTGGGACTGCTACAGCCACACTTGGCCATGATTTCATTACAGTAAAGCTCCATGGACAGCATCATGCTCAACAACGAGGCACTGCCATGGGGAGTCAACTGTCGCAAACCAAGACCGAGCAGGAATAGAACATTTTTGAGCAGTCCACTGATTGAGCCATTGTTTGCTTGTCACTGTTGCTGGCATGGTTGAAGCTTGAATGGGCTAAACTTAATTAGCTGAGCACATACATAGAAATGATCAGTGTCCAAAATGACAAGCCAAGCTCATAGATCGCTGCTAAAGGATTCAATCTGTGTGAAACAAAAGGACAGGTGCAGGCACAGGATGGAAGTGCACTTGTATAGTTTCATGCTCTGAACTTCTGTTTGCAAGATGAAGATCAACATGATTTTTTTGACCAATCACTGCTCTATTAAAGTTTTAGTCTTTTTTAATAAGGATCATCTGTCTTTTTCACACTGATGCAAGGAAATCATTTGTTAGATACAGTATGATGCAACAGATTGCAAAACCATCCAAATAATCGCCATTATGTGAGTGAATGACTCTTTTAAGTTTCACTGAAGCTGTAGGTTCAAGGCAAATTGTGTGAGAAGGTAATGCAAGAGGTTCTTTGTTTGCTTCTTTAAAACAAGAAACTCATTTAAGCCCAACAAGCTGATTGTTTCCTTAATGCTTCTCAATCAGCAGAGTGTGATTGTGGCTGAGAGTATTGATCAAAAACTCAAGGATTTTATCACTTGAAGGGTGACAGTATTACAGATAATGAATTCAATGGTGGAGTTGTGTGCTTATGTGTGCTAACACATTTTAGGCGAACAAACAGCACCTTTAATTGTTCATTAGAGTTTGTGTCGGAGAGTTGATGGTGCAGATTCTTTCTTAAGAGGAGTTAAGTTTGTCAATTTTTAAGAAAGACAGTACTGGGAAATAAAGAGGGGAACAAAACCTACCAGATTAACCCCAGTGTCAGAAATGATTGTAAAAGTTTTCTTTTTGTTTCACGTCTTTCTGTTATAGACATTTTCATTTGGCCAGTTTCTTCGTAAAAACTGAAAAGAATGTGTTTTTTATGAAGAGTGTACACGATTTTGGATCACTGCCTTGATAGACAAAGATTCAAAATTGAATTTGAAAAGTTTTAACAGAAGAACTTTTTTGGTAAGAAAAGGATTGTAATTTAATGGAAATGCTGAATCAAATGCACATCTTAGGTTTATGTGAAATATTACAATGTCAACATATCTGATACCAATTTGGAGATTATATTTTTCTGTATACTCTAAGGGGGGAGGATTTCATTATCTAAATGGTATACACAATCCTTAATCTATATTTAATGCTGCTTTTGTGTACACATAGTGAAACTTCAGCCTACGGTGTGTACAGTATTTAATAGATTTGGTCAGTTGATATTATTTCAGTGTTAATGAAAGCAAGACAGCATATTTAGGGTTTCTTGGGGATAAAAAAAAATTAAATAGTTCTACTGTTTGCTTCTTTAAACACAGCTAAAGAATAACAGTGGGAAAAGATTAATTAAAGTAAAAGACCAACATTCTGGTAATTCTGGCTCACTCACACACGTGGGAGGGAACCGGAGTACACGGAAATAAAACACCATGAACAGAGAACATGCAAACTACGCAGAAAAGACCAAGGCCAAGACTGGAATCAAGGATTTTGTAGCTCTGAGGTGCCAATTCTTACCACTAAAGAAGTGCCGCCGCTTCCTTTACTTTGTTAAGCAGAAATACCCAACAAAATATAGCTTTAATATGCTAATATTGCATTTCCAAAGTTTAAAAATCTTCGGAGAACGATTGTTGTAAAAGTGTGTTTGGTCTTGAGGACAGGAAAAGTTAAAGTGGCTCACAATACATTTTTTAGATCCAATTGCACTTATACATAACCAAAGGTATTTGGCATTTCCTTTTATTAGCAGATTGTAGACAGATACAGTAGACAGCAGTGGTCTTATGAGCTACAAGTCTTACATCTGTCTGTAATTATCTGACAGAGGTTAAGTGATCAGTAGCTCAGTTAAAGAATGATTTTGAAACCATCATAAGCATATCAGCATAAAGTTTATTGAAAAAAGTATACAAGTTTACATCAAGAGATATGCACTTATGGTGGGATTTCTGACGTTTGCATTGGCACAAACTGGATAATCCTGCTGTCAACAGTTTGTTAAATGCAAGAGCCACTTTCTGGGTTCATCACTGTTTGCAGCAGATTAGTAGAGGGTAGTGGATCTCATATGGTTTGGTCAGAGGCCATCATTGAAGGGCTTAAGGGATTAATGTTGTCTCGCGCTCTCACTCTGTCTCTCCAATATTCAATCAAACTCTGTCGTGAGAGCACATACAGCACAATTTGTACAAACATGTTCTATCGCTGTAGTTTAACAATACACATTTATTTGCTGAACTCTGTACGATAACATATTATGTACTCTATCCAGATGGTTTGTTTAAGGATTTCCCTGACTCCTGTTTTATACTCAGACATACCAGTATTACAGCATAGTGTGTTGCAGTGCAGTGTAAAGCTATCTATGGCAACTGAGTCATGATGTAGTAGTGTCCATGGGTTTGAGGAGGATGGGTCAAAGGCTAAATCCCTGCTTAAAGACACTGTAGTGAGCCTTTTCTATCAACAGACAGGCCATTTCAGTATGTGTTGGATAAGATGTAATTTCCCATCTGCTTTATGGCTATTTCTGATCCCTGGGCTCTTGTCAGCAAACTCCTCAGGACAGATATCATCAGTAATATAAGGAGGACTCTGGCAATACTTAGGGCCTTAAAAGGCCCTTCACTTCCCTCAGTCATGTGGCTGGTTTAAGGAGTTTGAGAGTGCAGGTCACAAGTAAACATTTCACAAACACTATCAAATAGCACAGATTTAAGTGGCTTAGAACAGCTTCCTCAACAAATGATGTTGTTGTGTGTATGTGTGCGTGTGTGGTTGGCTCAGGGAAGGCGGGTGGCGGCTTGATTCAAACTCTTTTGTGCTAAATACTAATGTCGGCATGCTGACATTCTCACAATGACAATTCTGATGTTTTACTGATGACGGCAGGAGATTAAATCACCAAATCTGATCGCCAAAGTGTTTACAATTCATCCTGAGGGGAACATCAATGTGTGTAGCAATCCATTTAATAGTTGGTGTGATATTTCACACAAAGCCTCACGGTGGCACCAGAAGACAAATCATGGGATCACCTAAGTCAGTAGGATTCTTCCTCTGGGGACCGTGAATGTCTGTATATTCATTCGTGGCAATCTATCTGATAGTTGTCGAGATATTTCAATCTGGACCACATTAGCGGACCGACTGACCTCATAGCCATTCCTGGAGCCATGCTGCGAAAAACAGAATTCAGGTTACCTTACTTCTCTCACAAACACATACTGTTAAGTTAGCAGTGTATGAACATAATTTTGAGGAGACGGGGTTGAATTAGTGGTGTATATTCCCTCAAATAAGTTAGTAAAAATCTGTTTTACTGACTCAGCGCATACTGTAGGGGGTAGGTAATAAGGTAATGGAGAGGCCATAAATACGGACAGTTTTTTTTTTTCATATCATATGGTCAAAAGGCAACTACAGCCCGGTCATAAATGATCGTGAGCAAAAAAGCTCATTAGAAGGACATTTTAGGGAAACACTAGTTCACCGTTCAACTAAAGCACTGTTGTAAAATGGAATTCCTTTTTTCTGCCTCATTATAGGCAAACAGAATCTTGGCATGTGAAATGAGTTATGAACACACTCTTGAGAGGAATACAAAACAGCATGAGCCATAGTCTGGCCAGGAGTGCTGTAGTTATAATATAAAACATTAACTTGGCTCCACTGCATCATCCCAACACATGTTAGTGTAGCTGCCAAATGCCAAATCTGAGTTAAAATAATTGTCAGACAAGTTGATAACATATGCTTAAATCCCATGTAATTTTGAGGTATTTTTTGGTAGAAAGAGGTGATTTTAATTTTCTCCAGACTAATTTATGTTCTTCACGTTCCCACATAACACTTCTGTACTCTGTTTGACCTATTATTAAAGATGGCATCTTTCTTCTAAATGAGCTGCGGTTGATTGTTGCACAAGCTGATACAGCAGTATGATTTACAAAAGAAACATTTCAGTTTCTCTCATCCTGGTTGTACTAACATCCTTTAGATAAGTTGCATTTCTTTTCTTTGCACTCACATCCTAATCCTTCTATCCCTCATTTACAATTCTTGGACTACCGTTTTATCCTCCACTCCCACCACAGTACCACAGCGATATGCCTTTGTGACCCAACCGCCAACCATACTGCTTTAAAAATCCAGCTGTTTCCCTTCGCCTATTTAACTCCCTCTTTACTTCATTCATGAATACGTATCCTCCTTGCTCTGAGAAAACTGTTTGTGGGTGGATAGCATTTAAGACAATGAATTGTTTTCTCTGAGTCACTCAATGCACAGGACCCATATCCAGCTGTGTTTCCTCAAGCATGATACACTTCACTTGTTAAACACGGTCATTAGTTAGTCAACACTTCTTGGGCTGCCTGGCAAGGAATTAGTGATGACAGTCTCTCCTTCATGCTCCCTCCCACACACCCAGAGCCTCCCACTATGAGTTTTCTCAGTTCTCTGCCTGCTCTGTTCATGGGAAAGTCCCAGTGCTGGTGAAGTTATGACCAGGGTGAACGATTATGTAGGAACGGCAACATTTAGTTTCAATGTTTTATATTCACATAACTCAGAGGGAGGACTAGATCTGTTTTCCAAACTAAAATCACAAAATGTGCTTGCATTCCTCCGCATGCATTGAATAAGTTGTAAAGCCTGCAATATTTTTATTGTGTTCTTTTAACATTATAATAGTGTTTCCTGGAAATCACAGCGGCTATTCCATTGCACTTTTCACCCACTGTTGATCCTTCCATGCAGCTGATAATAGCAGGAAAAATCTGATCAGGATATAGAAAATAAATTCAAACGCACATTTCCCTGTCAAGCACACTTTTGTCCTAGCTGTCTTTTCTATGAACATGAAAATCAGATGTGAAGCACTGTGATCTCAGAAGGGGAGTGTCCTTCTTTTTGACATTGAGACAACCCAGGACCTCCATAGATCAAACAGAGCCTGCCTAAAAAAAGCCATGTGTAGGTGACCCCTTCCACCATTTATTTTAGCATGCAGCGCTGAAGAATGCTTGTTTTATAAAATTACCTCCAATTTGCTTGAGTTCATTATTTCATTTAAATACAATGTTTGATAAAAGCTGAACTCCACCAGGAGTTGTCGTCACTTGGTAACAGTCGTTTGACTTCATCAGGGTTGCATAAAGGATGGAGTTTGATAAAGTAATGTGATACATTTTACAGTATATCTGCTGGGAAAAAAAATATTTTCTTTCTGTCTCTCTTTCTCCCACACACGAACACACAGCACATGTACATACACCACACACACTGGATATATTTTATTTAAAGTCACTGAAGCTCAGTACGCACCAGTGTTTCTCCTTGGAGTTTCATTTCAGGAATGCAAATGCCTTGGGCCCAGACACTCTGTGATTTATCTCCTTATTTATCTTTGCACACATCTGCCTGTGCCCTTGTGTCTGCCTGTTGCTCATTCCTCCCTTCTTTCAGCCAACATGTCTCCCACGGGACCTGGGACTCCCCCACTTGCCCCTCTCTGCCCCTTACACACACGCTTGTGTGTATGCATATACACAAAGTACATGCACGTGCAGACGGAGGGTGACAATATTCAGCTGCGCTCACTATCGCAGTGCTTTATGCTACCCTCACCTTGCTCCTGTCAGCTTTCCTGGGGCCCAATAATCCAGTCTGTTCACGACCACGCACAGAAGTCTCTGCACTTACAGCATCAACAATCTGCACGCTGTGTCTGCTGGTTTCAGAATACTGTGGTGGTGCATTACTGGAAGCCATAGAAAGTGACCTGATACCCACACTTGCTTTCTGTCAACAAAGATTACACTCAGATGAGCGCAATGGGAGTTCTGGGCAGACCAACCTGCTGCTTTATGTCTCATGCGGACAAATAGAGTATGTGCAGGACGGGTTGGAGCTTTGTTTTTCTTGTCAGAAACAGGTATGAATAACAGCAGGGCCTGCCACAACACCCCCCGAGTGTAGTTTCATATCTTCACAGCATTGCCGTAAAGTAAACACCAGTGGTGCAATTGCACTATGTTTCTTGACATGTCTTGCTGCTCATTCAGACGTCCCCTGTCCTCTTGTGCTATGCCCTACACCCTTCTCTTAAAGTGCCCCACATTCTGCCTTGATTTCACATTTCCTCGTGCGGGCTTGTCTCGGGCCCTGCAGAGAAACCACCGCCTGGTGTGAGGTCAGGTGTTATTTATCACAGCCTTCTGCGCGGGGAGTTGACATCCGTACAGGCGTTCTGCTCTGCCATTGTAATTGACTCTCCTTGTCTTTTCGAGGACACCAACAGCTATAACTATGTCAGGACACCTCTCAGCTATATATTACCCATCTCACTGAGGAAGACAACTGGTGAGTTATCATTCTGCATCAGCTAAACACAAGATGGGAGACACGGCTGGTCACTGGGAAATGGAAGGATTTTACAAAACCAATACAAATCTCAGCCAGATTCTTTTTTTTTCTCTTTTCTTTCTTTTTCTTTCTTTCTTTCTTTCTTTCTTCCTTCCTTCCTTCCTTCCTTCCTTCCTTCCTTCCTTCCTTCTTTTCTTTCTTTCTTTCTTTCTTTCTTTCTTTCTTTCTTTCTTTATTTCTCTTTCTCTACTTCATACTTTGCCCTAAATTCACAAATAATGTAAGTAATAGCATAACAGCAATCCCAGTAACCGGGGATGGACTATGAGTGAGCTGTTTTCAAAAGAAATTGGAAACAATTTGAGGAGAATCAAATCTATAAATGTAAGGTTTTATCATACTGGCCCAGTTGAATTATTAGAGTCCAAGGTGCAGCCAGTTTCAAAGAGAGAAAAAAAAAGAAATCAGGCCAACTTGTCTGATAGGGCTGACATTTGTGGGGCAAAGGCGGCATGCACATTTTCAGAGGTCATCGGTAGGTAAACACTTATTAATGGTTACCTGCATGACAATCAGATAAACAGGTCATGGTAATGATTAAGCCAAGGTTGGCCAGGTTATAGGCCATGTGTGCACAAAAGCGTGTTGGATGAAAGCAGGTTCAAGCTGGTGCTAAAGGAGTGAATGTAATTGTTCTAGGACAGCGATCTTTGACCTATGATGTGTGAATGCAGTAGACAGTTGGTAGAACAGCAGAGGCACACAGACGCTCGATGGCAGCTACACCTTGAAGATTTAAATATTTGAATGCCACCCAAAGTGTAATGAAGGCATTGTCTGGAGAGATAGCTGCTGACGGGGTAAAATGAAAAGAGAAAAGAAGAAGCAGAACATTCAACTCAACTTAAGTTCACAAGGTCATTTCCAGCTCAGTGATTAAGTAAACTAAACAAAACTGCACAAGCTGCAACTTATCAGACTGCTTGCATGCCAGGGCTTTTTTTTTTATCTCCCCCTCATGTTTGTGAGTGTGACAGAGAGGCCTCACAGTCCTCAGCAACGTCAAACATTAGAAAGACCTTCAGTATGCTAAGAATTCATAGTCTCTCCTTAACAAAGATCATTAAAAGAAGTTTGGATTGTACAGTTTGTAAAGGAAGGATGAGGTGTAGGTGTGATATGTCGGAGCAGTGGCTCATAATAGTTTTTTTGCACATTCATGTGTTGTTAGGATCGCTTGTTTCCAGCACGCTCGTGTCTTTTTTTTTCTTTCTTTTTTTACCCAGTAATTGATTACCCAGTGGATTTATCCCTTTTTCACTGAAAGTGATGTGTCGAAGGCAAGTTAGCTGGTTATTCAGTGTCGGAACGAGGAACAGTGAACATGGTCTCTAATCACAGCTTAGGAAAGCTCAGGAAAAAGCACTTTAATTCTCTGCCTCAACAGAACATCACTGAAGCTTTTGGGAGGATCATTTTGTTTATTTGGTTTTATTTCCTCTCGTAACTACTTGAGGAGAACTTATTTCCCTGTGAATTGCTTCAACATGTGATCACTCAAAACCACCAGGGTGCTCTGAACATGAATACTGAATATTTTGCAGCTTTTTAAAATACAAAAAGACAGTGTGGTTGTTTGACCTTTGGACCACTTGACATGTTTATTTATGAAATCCTTTGACTACTTTCTCAACAGGCATTGTTTACTTAGTTTCCAAACTTTACAATAGTGCTTGCTGCATAACATTTTCACAAGAGTTGTCTAAATTATCTATCATAAATAAATAAACAAGCATACATTTTTGAAAGATTATGTACTGCAGTATAATTGATGAAAGACATTTCTAGAAGTTATATTTGATGGAAATTATCATTTTCTAACAACAATGAACCATGACCACCAGTGCGCTCCTTTACATATAACTATAACAATTCTTTCTATGGCAATGGGACATGATACATTCAAAATGTGTATGCAGCCTACTTTACTTCTGTGTGTGTACTTTTAAACATAATTTATTGTTAAATTAATGAAAAAAGCAGGAAGTTCCTATTGCTTTTCTGCTTCTTTCTTCTAATAAAAGCTTCCAACATAACAGACTACTAAAATATTTACAGTAATTTATCAGTGATTATGAAATCAATAAATGAGGATAATATTTCTAAGTTTTCTAACATAATTAATAATCTAACAAAGACCTGATTAAACAGTAGACAAGAAAAAAGGAAGTAAACTTGTTTACTGTATCATGCTCTTTGCAACACACACAATATATATTTTGCAAAGATTCACAATTTGGAAATACAAATTTAACAAAAATTTAATTTATTTAAGTAACAAAAAAAAAGCCTCTTCCAGATACGAATAATATCCAGATATTATCTCCGACTTACCTTGAGCTCTCATATAAAGTTTCTTTTCATTTGTTTAAATAAATCCTGATTATGATGAACATGTTAAGAGGAGGTGATCTGTCGTACATCTTGCTAAGCTGATATGTATGCTTTGTTCCAAGGCTAACACAGTGTCAAAATCATGGCCAAAGCCAATATAGGAAAGGTGAAATGAAGCTGCCAAATACCCTGGCATAAATTACATAAGTGAGAGAATACTCTGACTCAGTATCACCTCAAGAAAAACTTCAACGTTAAAAACGAAAGAAAAAAGAAAAGAAAGGTCATCTGGTTTCCATTAAGAAGATAAAATGGTTCACTCGGAGCCTTTTACTGGCCGCTTTGTTACTGGGAGGCGTCCATACTGCTCTCTCCATCATCATCCAGTTGACACAACATTAAAGGCTTCAAACAGCCGCTCAGGGTTCCTTAATCAAAAACTAATTGTAATAGATATTGAGGAGTGCTAACACTCTGACCGCTCAGCTGGTATCAGTGGTCCAAGGCTGGAGATACCATTAAACACAACAAAGGCATGATAGCTGAGACAGGGCAATGCAAGTGTGAAATACAACATGTGGCTAAGAAGGTACACATACCCTGATACTATAAAGCACTGGTCCAAGGCAAGCCTGTCAAGCTTGGTTATTTAGAAACAAAACAATGGATCTGGAAAATTCCTTAAAGTGGATACAGCAGGGAGATTTAAAATCACTAAAAGCTAAGGCAAGGATACTGTGGCAAAGCTCCAGACTTAGAGAATTAGGAACATGTCAGACCAGATAACAGTTTGTTGAGTTTTTTTGTGACTCTGTGTGCTTTTGTGTGTGTGTGTGTGTGTGTGTGTGTGTGTGTGTGTGTGTGTGTGTGTGTGTGTGTGTGTGTGTGTGTGTGTGTGTGTGTGTATGGGGTGCGGGCCTGCAACACAATATCTGATTCAGCAAATTAGTTCTCCTTAATTTCATTAGTTATTATCATTAACAATAACTCATGTCCAATCATAGGCCTTTTCTCCTATATATTAACCTTTCCGACACACTCCCACTTAGCATATTAGAATTTGAGTCCAAATTCATGAACAGGGTGAGGGGACCGTCTTTATCAGAATGATACATGGTGTAATTCTCATCCTCTTGGGTGACTGAGAAAGGAATTAAGGCTACACATAGACTTGTCTTCTTCACTGTGTCACTCCCTTTGACAAGGCTCATTCTTTTCCTGTTAGAGAAGAAACTGTTTGATAAACCTGTCCTCAAATGAATCTTAACAGACTTATAGAGGTCAGGACTGTAACAGTGGACAGACTGTTAATAGGTCCCACTTTTTAAAGGCATCTAAACGCCTCTTTGAGTTTAGGAAAGTGGTGATAATTCAGCCCGGTAACCATGACAATCCATGAGAATTGCACATTGGATGATTTTCCAATATGACCTCTTAATTTTCATCCAGTGCCAATGCAGGAAGTAGTGTGCCCTTAATGTAGTGAGGCAGAAAGTAAGGGTGTGGTCGTCTGGGTGGTGGATGTGCGTATGACATGTCTGACTTTCACACAGGAGACTGAAGTCTGTGTACCATCAAAAACCTGCAATCAGTGTTCACCTTTTTATTAACTGCACCATAATCTTTCCCTAATCTTAACTAAAAGTTTTAGTTGCTCATCCCTAACCATACCTTAATCATAGTTTATATTCCATAACCACAATTATTGTCTAACCTTAAACATTACTTTAGCTGCTGTGCACAAATGAGAAAGCAAGAAATTGAAAATCGATGGCAATGAACTAAAAAACATTTTCATTGATCTTATTCCGGGATTTTTTCCGTTTAGTCCAGTACTGACCTTCTTGTCCAGCAATAGTGTTGGATAATTTGACGTAACAGCATCTAGTTTAAATGAATAAGACACAGTTGCACTATGACTGTGTACATATATACCAACAGTAGATAAACATGCATGAGCACAGACACACACAGATCATACATAGGTGCCTGTGTTGCAGTTTTACTCTGTTGGTATAAAAGGATATTCAAAGTCTATATTGCATGTCACTTTGGCTTTAGCATAGCCAGTTTCCTCTGACCATAAATGTATTCCTATGCATGTTAACTGTGTGGAAAATGCATGCAGCCTCCACCTAGCATAACCACCCCTGCTGCACTCCCCCGTGGATAACAAATGGGCCTTTTCTCTGGGAATTGAGGCTAAACGATGGTTTCACTTAGAGAGCAAAGTGACTGTCCATCTTCATAACAGTGCTCTCCATCAAAGAGCAATGAATCCCATCCCGTCCCACTGGCTCTGATTAAACGCAGGCAATGGATATCCCCTTTATGAAGGCCTGCAAAGCTGGCCCTCATGTCAGCCTTGCACCTGCAACTATCAGCTTCTCCTTCTCTTGTAATAAAAAAAGCCCCACACATCTGGTCAGGGGAGCAGCAAGCCTCTCCAGCAGGGTCCTTCAGCCAAGTCTGTTTGAAAGTGACACACCTCCACTTGATCTAAATTACCTAAGGCATGTCTTATTGGTGGGGTCACATGGAAAACCCACAGGTCACAAAGTTCCCCGGGTGAGGGATTTCAACCCTTGGTTGTGCCTTGAACCTTTCCCCTAGCCTTTTTTTCCTAATTGTTGTGTGATAATATCATGTTAAAGCAGTGTCCTCGTTCTTTTACATAAGATCATGATGTTTAATTTTATTATGAAGTATTTTCATATATAAGGCTGTTAAATGTTGTTTCCCATTATCCAGATGAATGAATCACACTGTCTGTTAAGTAACTTGAACTTAATCAAGTACCCATGCTTTCCAAAAGGCTTAAGATCCTTCTGTCATTCATTTGCATTATTGTGCAACCCCTTGGAAAAGCAAAAATAAAGTGCATTAACATACATAATTATAAAATATATGAAAAAAACACTCAAAAATGTTGGTTCTTATGTTAACTTCTATTGTTAAATTTAAGTCTTGGCAATGAAAGAACTCAGAAAGTCAGCCATTGGCCCCACGGCATAAGAGGTGCACAAAACATGTACCAGCACTGGCTCAGATAGACTACACAAGTACTGACCGTCACATCAAATCTTGTCTTTGACCACTTGCCACATGGTCTGTGGTCAAAATTCCCTTCAAGGTCTTAAATGGGTCGCACTAGAGCAACAACGTGAGGTCATGTGGGCTTATCCTCATGTAGAAAAATCATGTATAGTATCAGTCAAGGAAAGGTAACAAACTGCAGGTGAAGGAGCTACTACAGTAGCATCTAATCAGTCCTGCCATTGCCAACTTAACATGTATTTACAGAGTACAGTGTTAAACCACTTGTGCATCAAGTGTGACCCAGTAATAGCACATACTGTACGTGACGAGAATCACTTGCTGTGAGGAGCACTTTTAAGAAATGTGCTCTAGAAAATAGACTGCTCTGGCACTAATACAGTCTAGAGGACAAACAAGCCTTTGTTTTTAATTTGCCATGAAAAACAAGTTGCATATTAGATGGAAATGACTATGAATGCCTTTGGCTGATCAGGTGGAGACAGATAATTCAAAGCAAACTGGCTGAATTAAGAACAAAGTGCTTTTGTGTCTCTCTCAGTGAGGTATCAGAATGCACACAGAGGTATTCTATTGTTCATACATTAGCTAATGTCATTATCTTGTCTGCAAAGTCAAAAGGGCTAATCTCATGTTATAGGATTTGCAGCCACCTAGACTGATCTCATTGGGTAAACGTTTGGCACAGTGACAAAAGAACAGGGTGAACATCCAAGTTCTGTAAGTAGTATCGATATACGAACAGAAACCTGACCCCTGTGAGTGGTTGGATGCAGATGTGGCCATTTTTACATTTCACTTTTTACTTGAGTTTGATCTGTGAATAACATTTGAGACACACGTTTTTTTGTTTTTTATCTTGGGCTTCGTGTCATATCCAGTGAGATGCATTTGAGATGTTTGATAGAAATGTAAAAACTCATTTTAAACTCATATTCACTCATACTCAGAGGTTAAACTCTTTTCGGAGGGGACCCTTGCAGAGGGGGAAATTGTCTTACCTCAAAATGATTGCCAAATTGATTCAGACACTGGACCTGGCAGATTCCTACTGTAAATTAGCAGACATTAGATGGATTGTTCAAACTGAGATCCAGGTACGATACTCTCCAACTTTTCAGCACAGTGTTAAACTTGAGTTTGGAAAGGTATTATCGTTGCTTGAGTCCATATTGATTACATCTATCTTGGACTGATGTTATTTACAGCAGTGACCATAGGTACTAAGGATGCTGATTGGTCAGATACCGCTGTGGTTGGACACAGGCGCATAGCTTGAAGCCTAGCAATATGGATTCTCGCGTAATCTTTTGATCTCGCGACTCAAACAGAAAAGAAAGACTTACAGTAAATCTGAGTACTGGAATTTAGAAGTGTTAACACTATAAATACAACGTATCATTAACTCAATTATGTACTAGTTTGATCATCATGATCAGTGCCTAAAGATTAAAGATGGATACCGAAGACACAATGCACTGGATTCTGAGTTTGATAATAAAGTTAAACTGAACTGAAGTAAAAGACAGAGCTAAAACTAAGCCGCTTATTCATGAAGCATGTGTTACCCTCCATTTTTAATATTTCAAGTTCTTCCTTTCTCATCTTCCAATACTGTGGGAAAGCAAGGTCACAATAGTTGAGAATAGTTCCTTGAACCAGCCTTAGGATGTCTATCTTTCTTGGCAATCCTTAGATGGGCCCAGCTATTATGTTTATTTTTCCCCAGAGCGTCTTTTGAATTCATTAGTCCCATAATGCCCATTTGCCATATTTGTTAACATGCTGGGTCACCTGTCTCAGAGCTGTCCACATTGACTAGATCAGCCTTTTCATCATTGAGAGCTACCTGCCATAATGACCCCGTAATAAAGTGTCATTATCTATCCACCCAGTCTAGTGTACCATGCACAAAGCCACTGGTGGAATCCAGGCCCCATCTAATTCATTTCTGCCGGGTATAAATGTCAGCGTCCTTTTGTGAGGATTACAGACATTCTCACATTAGGGCCGGACTGATTGTTCTATATGGAACGGTGGGAGTGGAATCGAGCGTTTGATTTCAGATAATGTAGAACAAGACAAATGCCACCGGACCGGATGGGGCTTTCTGTCTAAACCTGGCTGCAGACTTGAATCTGAGACTATAACTGTGTCAGGGAGAGCTTGAAGAGATGAGAATGACAGTGGTGTGGATTACACAGTCCGTTATTACAATTTGTTGGGTTTTGTGATGTCAGTGACAGCTGGAATTTATCCCTTCAACCTTTATCTTCTACCTCATTGTGCCATTCAAAGTTGTCTATGGTCCTAATTTGTCACTTTGTACATCATTCATTGGTGGGTTCTGTTAAATAAAACATAAATAAATTTAGACCGTATCACAAAATCACTTAAATCACAAATAGTCTTCTTTGAATGCACAGGAGAATGTGACGAAAACTCTTTGTTTGGCTGGCGCTCATAAAACCAATTTTTAACTTCAAAATTTTGTTTGTCAAACAATTTGTTTTAGTTATTTGTTAAAATCTGACATTTTGAGCATGAAATTGTCTTTTAAACATCAGTGTAAAAGGTTGTAAATGAGCAATGCACTTGGCAGTGATGTTACAACTTACACAAAACTTCACAAATCCTTGAAATACAGTATATAGTTCGCATAGCTCATTGCTTTGCCGAACATGTTCAATATCTTGTTCAGTAATTGGTATATTGATTGCTAATGTCATCATAATTTAGTAGAGGAGCAGTCATGTGGCAGCTTCAACAATTCAAGGCTCCCTTTGTCCATTCATCAGCACCCCTGATTGGGACCATGTCATGGTTAGCTGCAGGCCCACCAGATAAAGATCAGTGGATGATTGGGCACACACATTCTTAACATGGCTGACCCGTGACATCTCAGGGGCAAGCAGGGAGCCTGTCATTATGTGTACAATGCACCGCTTTCTTCCCTCTTATCTTTGCTGATGACATTGAGAGTTTTTGCATTAACTCATTAACGAAAAGACTCATCATTAAAGGCATCACAGAGGCACAGTGCAGCGGTGGTGACACTGCACCACAACTGCAAGCAGGAATGTGTCCAAGGCTCTACAGCACCACACTGACAGCACAAGACCTTCACAGAGCTTTGTTGAAGATATTGAGACACATTTCCCTTGTTGTCTTATACACTGTGTAGGGGATTTTAAGTGTGTAACATGATATATTATTTCTCAGTAGCACTTTCTGATAAGACACCCTTTATAAAGTGTTTAGAATGTGTTTAATGTATAATAATAATTTATTAATGCTTTATAGAACACTGTGTTTATTAACAACCTATTAACATTTGTGAGAAACTTGAAGTATCATAATAACTACAGAATATATAGCTCATTAGATAGGTTGATAATAAATGACCAGCCTTTATAACAGAATTATTACCAAATACAAACACTGGGTCACTTGGTAAACAACTTCTTCTTCTTTGTAAAGGCTGATAACTGTTTTATAAAGCATTAGTAAGTTCTATATTAACCTTTAATTATGCCATTAGTTACTACTTATAAACAATTTATAGATGGACTTTTTTAGTATTTGAGTCTACAGATTTTCCCCAAAACTTGGCATGTTCACATTATTTTGATTTAAATGACTGAAATTTATTAAGCCTCATAATGTGTCAGGACGAGCTTTTGATAACACTGTGTCTATTAAACTTCCAAGCCGGTGTCACTCCACATATGCCCTGACTGTTCTTTCCACCTTGATGTGTGTTTACGTGTATGTGTGTGTTAAATTCACGTGCATGGTGGATGGGAGTGCTTATGTGCAACTCATGTGTTAATGCTGTCATTTCCACAGATCAGTCACAGCAGCCTTTTCTCTGTTGTTTATGGTTATGTCACCACAATTACAAGAGAGAAAGGGGGGCTGAAATAAAGTGTCTGTGAAAGATTGATAGCTTTGGTCTTTAGTTCAATTGTAAATTAGAATAGCAAGTCCCTCCGGGATACAAGGGCTCTATTTATGATTAAGAAAGAGCCTCCATAATAGAGTGGTGGTAGAAAAGTTTGCTGCCTCTCACAAACAGGCAATTAGCTTGATGAAATGGGCCTTATTTTTTTTTTCACAGCCTGGTTATGTGAACCCATATTATTATGGGCAGCCTTATAGTTTATGGTATTATTTTCACCTTGAGCTGCAAACAATATGGTGTTTAAACAAACTGTAGCTTTTTTGTGTATTAAGTATAGTCACCACTTTTTATTGTTGTAGTTGAATTTGGGCTGCTCAGAGGTAAACAGAGGTATTTATATCATGTGATGAAGGTGGGAAGTATCACACCATTGCTAGTTTTTACACTGGCAGAGAAACTCTCAGGGGAACACAAAAAACATGGAAAATAATAGTAAACTTATTTATTTGAATTCATCTTGGCAGTTATTGGCACACCAGTGCTTCATTATAACATGCTGTATAATGATTATATATGAACTGTATATACAGAATATGTATAATGAATAATTTTTATACAAAAAACACAATTTACCATTGGTATGAACTATCAAAGCTTTGGTTTTACCTTTATGTTTCAGACAAATAACATTCACAGTATCAGTGATACAAACCTGCTATTTTAGCCGGTGTACACAATGTTTCCATCTTGCTTCAAAGTTTTCCTCTATAGAGAACCTAATCCATGCACTGTGGGCTCACTGCCATGTCAGTTATACAACCTGACTGTACAGATTTGTCCTCTACTGTATGTTTTCTGGAAGAGATCAGTCATGCCTTTTTTTAACATGCTAAGCTTTACTAGTGTTTCATTCATAGAGGAAAATTTAGTATTAGTTAACACTATAGAGCAATCTAATGAGTTGAAAAGCCATAAATCCTCTGAAATAAGTGTAAAAGGTTACTACCTTAACTATATTAGTTAATAGTTTTATGGCTGAAAAATGATCAGACTGCAGATTGTTGAAGCAACAGAATATCATTGGTTATACTATAGTGACTGAGCAAGTAAGTACTGTTCAGTGTGTTCATTAAGCTTAAATAATATGTTAAAAGTTATTACAAGCATGTTTAAGATGCTTTAATATGCTTAATGTATATACCAAGGCCAACCAGACATATTGTGGTAAACTAAGGAGTAAGCCAACTGCTGTTGCAGGGCGCAGTGCAATGCACTAATCCACAGTATCAACCTAACTACCACAAAATTACACTAAATGGACAAACTATTAGGGTTGTCCAATCTTTTCATGTACTTTCTTAATGAGGTAAATCCAGATAAAAAAAACCTTATTTATTTCCTGATTAAATCATAAAAGAAGACACTTTTAGATAAGGCAAGGCATAAGAGTTAGAGAGCAATTTTAAAGTAATAAAAGGCTGTGTTGATGACTGCTCACTACGTAGCCTACCTTGCACCTCCTACACCACTGGTTTTCTTTACTCAATAATTTTATTGGCACCTTGTTGTTTTTCCCTTCTGATAGTTTTCCTTTGCAAGCCAGATTAGGCTTCTCAATTTAAGACAACATCAGACATGTGCGGCCACCCTCTTTTTGACAGTTTTGCCCAAGGGCACACACTCCTGTGCCAGCTGTTGTCATGGAAATTACATAAGTTTGTAACATTTGTTTTTGGTACAAAAGCAGTAACATCCAGTAGCTATTCTCTTGCTAGTATTTACACTTTGCATATGTGCAGTTTCTCTATGCACAGACATCGCTCCACAGCCACCATTGTTGTTTACAGCTCTGTTTTGCCTGTCGATTGATCCACAAACAGTTGGTGAATGTGATTCACCAAAGCTGATGAGCCTCAAGTGTTTTCTATCAGTTCACCACATTGGTATTGCCTTGGATGTCAACGTCCTGTCTTTTAAGTTTTCTTTACTGGCTTTTCTTTTTTTAGTTTGTGCACTACCTGTTGAACAATGTATACTAATCATATTGTCTTAATGCAATGTGACTGTGTTGTATGAGTAGTTTATTGCTACTTAAATCCCATATACACTTCAATTTCACACAGTATTAATGTATAACAAGAGGTAAAAATAAACAGGTTTACGTCACCCTGTACAAATATTTTTAGAATTTTGTTCATTTTGTTTTAATCTGGCGCGCTATGGTTGCTCACCTGGTTGAGCAACCACCCCATGGTCAAAGCCTAAGTCCTTACCGCAGCAGTTCGATTCCAATGCACAGCAGTTTGCTGCATGTCATACCCCATCTCTCACTCTCTCTCTCCCTCTCTCTCTCTCCCCACTTTTCCTGTCTCTCTTCAGCAATAAAGGCAATAAAAAAGCCCAAAAAATCTAAGTCTAAGTCAGCTTCACATTACAGTGGTGCAATATTTTATTGACAGTGACAGTTCACATTCAGAAAATACACGTTTATCTGTAAACAATTATTGTGCTGCTGTACGGCAGGAAATACTCTCAATCCTGATTCGCTCTCCACAGCATCCCAACATGAATAACATTTTCAAAGACTGAAATTTGTTTTCATGACAAAATACTCCTCTTGGTGCCCTGGTTTGGTTGCACGGTATAAGACATGCCATTGAAATAGTGTTGTTGTTTAGAATCGAGTAAGAAATGTCACTTAGCTCAATGGTGTGGTGACATCTAGAGGTGTAGTCGCAGATTGCAACTCCCTTGCTTCACAAAATGTGCAAAAAACACAAGCGCCTCTATCTAGTGCCTGTGTTTGGTTAGTCCCTTCTGGGCTACTGTAGAAACATGGCTGTTCAACATGGCAGACGTCTGTAGATATAAAATGCTCATTCTATGGTAACAAAAACATAACGATTCCCACATTCAGTTGGTTATACACTAATAATATATTTATTCATATTATATTCCATTTCTGTCAATAGATCCTCCTAAACCTTACACACTAGACCTTTAAGATAAATACTAAGCACATCGAAATATAACTGACAAAAGTTTTGTGTAAGTTGTATATAATGATTGCTTACTCACCTTGGTAGTCAATTAGCAGGCCTTATAAACTGTAACATTACAAATACTGTTCACTCCTCCGAAGGTTTGTGAGAGCACAGTAAGTAGTCTCTTTTTCTAACCTCTGGGCACTATCACATGTCCACAAATCCCCTCTCAATTTATTGTCAGTGGAGCAAGTCTAAGATTCGACAGTGGTGACATCATCCAGACAGTATTGACTCTCATGTTGTGAGCTTTAAGCAGCTTCTGCGTATCCTCATATGGCGATAAAGTTACCAAGATCCTGTGAATAAGTGACTTCAGTTTTTTTATTTTTTTAATGGCTTTTCACCTCGAGGTCACACATGCTTTACCCTGAGAAAATCTTTTTCATTTGGAGTCATCGCTGTTGTGAAGGTCCTACCAAATCCTATTCACATTCCATTATCTTTTTATTCCCTCCATCAGTTCACAAGGACCATTGATCACATGTGGATTTGTGTGATTGAAAAACCTCAAATGGTGGTATCTGCTATTATACAATATGTTCCATTCACAAATGTTGAATCAGTACCTGTGGAAGTAGCGAAGTAGAGATGTAGTTAACATCGTCAATATTCATGGGCTGGTGGTTTTGTTCATAGTTATAAAATGTATGTCTGCAGCACTTTCACAGAAAAATGCATTCTTATTTTAAAATATTTAAGCTTGATTGATTTCTCAGCCTGCAGTCTTTAGGCTTGTAACTGGTAAAAGTCTTTAATGTAATATGCTACTGTTGTTAATACTAGTCTTAACTACAACTATGCTTTAATTTCAGGAAACCTGAGTGCTGAAATTGTGTACATTTGACCCACAGAAATATGCTGCCATTATACTATGTAGAGTGTCATATTCTTATTTTCAGTGAATGGGAAGATAAAGATGGACTGTCATGAGACTTTTAGTACCCACATGGTTAAATCTACACTGCATGTTCTTATCTGGATATCCTGCAGAATCTGTGAAGCCAAAGTCTGATTTAGCTTTAAAGAATAATTCAACAGATATGTTTTTTCACCGTTTTCATTTCATCATTTCATTTTTAACAGCATGTATCATACAGTTGTAACAAATGTTCCAGTGAAAAAGCAAGCTTTATTTACACATTTACAGTAAACTATCATGTTAAAACTGGAAACAATCAATTCTTGAAATGTAAGTAAGTGTACAACATTACAGTAGGCACTGGGTTAAGAAAATCAGTTAAAACAGCTCATATGAGATCTTAAAACTTTATTAGTCATAGATGTGGCAGGTGTAAGACTGCAATTTTCAATTATACACAGCACTACTTATTTAACTACTAACACTTGAAACAGTAATACTTTATTGGTCATCCCATAATTGTACATTGTCACAGGAAAATTCAAAATCTTCAAGAAGTAAGAAACGCGGCTATAGCTGTAAGTGTTTTCTCCTCGTAATACAATCCATGTAATTCTTTGACGTACATGGAAATAACAAAACCTATGGATACAAGGTTTTCACAGTATCAGTTTGATATAACTGGTTAATTCAATGATAATGAGACATTAATGATCACTGTAGAAAACATGGCTGTCATTTTAACTAATAAATAGTTATAGCTGAAATTTGAGAAAATAAACCATACAATCCAACATTAAATAGCTGTAATAGAAAGCTGAAGTAAGCCGCTTCTACATCCGTTTGTGTAATATATACATATCCCACACTGCTACCACATTACACCTTGTGTTACAGTAATTCAATACACCGTCTGCTGCCTTTGGGGCCACATGTGAACCATGTCTGGGCTCAGGACTGAATGCTGCCACAGCTTTCTCTCTTGTGTCTTCTCCCAAACTTTTTCACTGTCTGAGTACATGATAAAAAAACAAAACTGTGAGGCGAGTGGACTGCCCACTCTCCCTCTTAAGAAGAAAAGGGAGGGTAGGTCACACTCAAAGAGACACATCTCACAAGTGCCCAGTACAACCGCAGTCTTGTACTGCTGGTCGTTGTGCAGCTCCACTGGGACAGATGGGGTTTAAGCTGCTTTGCCGAAGGGTACTTCAGCAGTAGTTCCTGAGGGTTAGAGAGCACTTATCACACAATTCCCCTACCCAGACGTTCCCAGCAAGTCCTTAGAGTTAAACCATTGACCTTTTGGTCATTGCTGCTACAATGCTGCTGCCTCAAGCTATCATCACGCATGCTCCATCTATGCGGTCTTTAGCAGCCAAAACAACACATCATTTATAATTTCTCATATTGTCTCTCCATACTGCAGTTTTGATCACTTTAACAGCCGCAATTCAAACAACCAGCATTTACAAATACATTAAGAGCATGCTGGCAGTCAGCCTAAAGAGTGATCATTGAGACAAATTGATCCCTATCTGTTTAAATTGGCACTATAATCTATCATTGGCAAATTGAACACACTGAGCTATCAGGGATCTATTGCCTTTTTAGATAGCGGCCCTTGGGGCACGCAGACACAGAGAAAGTGATCTACACCACTGAATGAACAGTTTATAAAATGGTCTCAACTAAGACATATATGTCTGCTTATACGAAAGCACACTTTCACAAAAAAGTGGATATTATACAACTATTCACTATCACAATGCATATACATGCCTCTGTGTAGCTTACATGTGCATGCATACAATCATATGCTTACACACACACGCATGTTTATCATAGGAGGGTGTTAATTGGGATGATAGAATGCAATTATTTGTAATTACATATTATTAAAAAGTCAGAAACATGATTTAAAGGACAAGTTATACTTTTGTTATTAAAGTCGGTAAAAGCCGTGCTTACGAAGCAACCATGTAGAAAGAAAGTGAGTCAAATCAAAAGAAACTATATGGAATACATACACACACACAGCATACACTATCAGGATTAAAGCCATATGTAAAACATTTGAGATAATAATTGTATGCCCACACAATTATTAAATCTTTTACATCATGACAATTCTAATGTTAAAATATCCTGATAAAGAATATGTTGCTTCTATTTCTCCCTGTGATTATCTCTCTACAGTAACTTGTTGAAACTTTAATTATGTTTTGTCAGCAAATATTCTTTACCTTAATGAAGCCAAATGTACAAGCAGATATTGACTAATTGGTGTAGTTTTCTTTGCACATAGCAACATCACAACATCACAATGAAGCACTGCTATAAAGAGACAAGAGATAAAACCTTTACTAGAGGGGTCTGATTGATATTATGCAATGCAGCAGATAAAAATGCATGACATATGGGGCACAAGCACCATCAATCAAGTGATCTTTATCTGGCAGGAAGAAACAATTTGTGGGTGTTTTAAGGAGAGTTTTGAATATTAAAAGTATGCTGAAAATGTTTTATACTAGAAACAGCTGGAACCTGTTGTCTGTTAACAAGTTGTTTTCTTATCAAGAATTAATTTCACTGATTTTGATATTTTCAAATTATATATATAAAAAAGAAAAAATCTTCATTGTGTCTTTCTTTAAGTGTGACAATTAAGTTTCTGTCCTGATTCAGAAAGAGTCATCTAATTCAATAAGACTCTTGAAGTTGATTAGCCTGGTTAACATTTGCTCCTGCGCGGGTCTTGAAGGGTTAATCAGGCCGGGAACTTGGAGACCTCCGGGTCAGTATCACTCTATCTGCATGAGGGACTTAGTGAAGGCACAGATAAGATGAAAGTCAACTTTTAGGCCAGTTTTGCCTTTTTTAAACGGGTGTGAGAGCGGTCTTGCAGTCAGCTGGACAATCTTTTTTTTTTTAACTGCGATTTACATGCAGCAATTCCCGCTGACAGTGGTGTAGTTTCAGTCAACAATCTGTTGACTTGAACCTGTTTTGACCAATGCGCGCATGTTTACATATGCGCACAATTGCCAATCGCAGTGCGCGTGTCAGTTTTAACCTGATACACGAGTGAGAGCTTTTCCTTTGCACGCCCGTATATCTCAACTATTACTCACTATCGATTAATTTAACTGCACTTATCCCAATCAGCACATCTCCACTCCTGTGTTCCAGAGCGTGTGCTTTGTTTTACTAACAATAATAAAGTGATTTAGTCCTTTCTCCCAGCCGGAGCATGGGAAATCGTTAAAGATCCAGCTATTTGTGTGTGATCAGTAAATATTTAGTGCAGGCGACATCCTCTGTCTCGTCTTAATCGATACTGGTCCCGTTGGGCAG
The DNA here is from genome assembly GCF_905237075.1 of Dicentrarchus labrax. Taxonomy (NCBI): domain Eukaryota; kingdom Metazoa; phylum Chordata; class Actinopteri; family Moronidae; genus Dicentrarchus; species Dicentrarchus labrax. The sequence continues at coordinate 12,414,688 of NW_026136720.1, read as the reverse complement.
CGCTATTGTTGTGTGCTTGCAGGCTTGCTGAGCATATAGTGCTTTTATCCTCCGCTTGAAGGGAGAACAACCACTAATCACACAGAGGAAACTTTTAAACCCGGGAAATAAAAACTGCAGCACAAGACTTTTAGGGGGGTTTAATAGCAAATCAATTGTGTTGGTGTGTACAAAAAAGGTGCTAAATTTTTCAACCCAGTATAGATTTACGCGAGGTTAATTGAGGATATTATCATTTCTTATAGAGCCCTATTTATTCTCTGCATAGTGTATAATTACTAGAGGTGTAACTGTAAAAAAAAGCAGATATTATTGATTACTTAGACGCTTGTGTATAATAATTTATATTATATTTATTAATATTAGATTAATTAAATATAAATATAATAGTAATAATAATAATAATAATAATAATAATAATATCACAATAGTCACTGCTGTTTTATAGGCTCCAGTTAAGCATAGGCTACTAGATGTTTAATTTACAATAAAATTACAATTTTGGTATTTTTAATTAAAGCTCTAATCACAGGTCTTATTGCATCTTTACTTCCAATCTCCTTATAATTTCTAATAAGCAGAATCTCATAATGCATGCTCGCCTCACTTAAAGACAGGTGTCTGTTCTGACTTCACCCCCTCCCTCTCTCCTCAGTAGCCCACACAAAGCAGCGGCGTACAAGCGCGTTTTGGCCATATTACTGTAGGAGAGAAAAGGCGAACAGGATCTCTGCTTGCTGTAAAGCCTACTTATCATTTCCACCGGCAGTCAAATGGTATTCTGCTCGGACGGCACGTCAACTTATATTTCCAATTTCTCGCCTCAACAACACATAACGTGAATCAGTTGTTTGCTTCGGCTCTCCAAAGTTTTTGCATGATCAGACATTTGCAATTTTCCAATAAAACAGCGTGCTTTTTTTTGTGTTTGATCCCGTCTGTTGGAGAGGACGCTTTGCCAGTTTCAATCTGAGCACTGTGTCGAAAAAGAGAAGACTAAATATATTCTGAATAAGAGAGAGAAGATGCATCCCGCTACGGACGAATCAGCAACAACATATGCATTTGGTAGGTTTGTTTCTATAAGAATACAACCTCCTGCCTCACTCTCACTATCAGATCACTTTATGAATGGGTATTTGGAAACTAGTTGGGCTTACTGTGATCATCATATAATTTATCACTTGATAATAAGCGAGGATGACTGACAGAGTCGCGTATGCAATGCGCACTGTGGAAATATCGTATATGTACGTTTCTATGTGCTCTGCTGCAGCAGTCCGTGTCTTTTATTTCAACCGATACGCCTGTCCGCTTCTTTACACAATATTTAATTTAGCGCAGACGAATAAAGGAATGATACTTTACCGATTTATCCTAATACAGTGTTCAAAAATGTATACTTACCATTTGAAGCAAAGCTGGATCCTCGGTAAGTGGATACCTTGCGGTGTATTTTTATTTACAGACTCTCCATGTTCACCGGATCTGTAAATAAAACCGACAAAATAGTCATGCAGACAAAATATAATTGGCTCATTTGTTTTAGAATAAAGACATAATTGGTCTAAATACCACCGCTGGGGACTGTCTGAAGTGGCAAAAAAGTAAATCCAACTTTGGCAACTCTCAAAGCTTTGCCGTCCAAGTCATGTAAAACAGAATTTAAACAAACAGTCATCAGTTTAAAATGGTGCTCGTTAGTTTGGTCGATGCGGGAGACGAGACTGAAGCAGTTTCCGTGTCGGATGGCTCCTCTAAATTGAATCTTATTTGAAGCGAGAACTTCATACGCTAGGGGGCACCCATATACTGTAATACATCCTGGGACAATGCATGCTGCTGCTGCTGCTCTCCCTGCACACTAACACCCAGCTCCACGGTGCTTTATGTTCATCTGTATGTCTCCGTGAAGTTTTACCTGCAGTTCAAGTTTGATAGCCCGTGGGCATAAAGTAAATCAGTCGTTACCGCTGTTTTAAATACAAGCTTAAAATAATGATTAACCATGTAGACAGCAGCTCGGAACAACCACTGACCCCGTTTTACATGCACGGCATCCTTCATTGTGTTTGTCATTATCACAAAGTGTAGATTATCTTTATTGTAGGGCAACATCTGACAGACATTACGAGGTATCCAAATAACCACAAACAGCTTTTTATAGTGTTGTTTATCAGGAAATGGCTTCCATCCTAACCTTAATGTGAAGGGCATGGCCTTTAACCTCAAGTGACATTTTTAAAAGTAGTCCACACGTTTAAAGCTATAGTCATTTCACGTTTTTGACCACATAAAAATGCAAAACTTTGGACTTTCGAGACCCAGATTTGGCCTTTTCTGACCTGGTGGGCTGTAGGAATATTTGTGGCCAGAGGGATTAGCAGGCTACAGCGGGAGCCCAGATGATGTCAGTAGCCTATCATAACATTTTTATAAGAGGTGTGGATTGTGATGAATGGTACCTGGTGTGATGAGAAGCACTAATGGCTATATCAGCCTGTACGGATGTAGGAACCGTGGACTTCATTTACAGAATAACGTAGAAATTCAAACGAAATGGCATTATTGTTGTCTTGTTCACCTGGTGGGTGACCCTGTGTACATATGCATGGACCAAATGAGTCTCCACGTGCTTATTTAGTATCATACAGAGTGCCTTATTTTGTCTTTGTCTTGTGTGTGTGTGTGTGTGTGTGTGTGTGTGTGTGTGTGTGTGTGTGTGTGGTGTTTTTTCCTCCCAAATATGTACTCTCTTTATATCCACATACCTAAAGGATTAAGATAAGGGCACAATAGATAGACACTTTTATTGTAATGAGCACAGATCATGTCCAGAAGGTGCACCTGTGTATCGGGGACAAACATTTTCTTTGGGTTTCTCAGCTTGTTGCGGGGCTTGCGGGATACACTGCAGCGCGATATGAGGCAAAGAACTGAATTGAGATTTTTTTTTGCTTTTTCTTCCTGAAATTGCTAAGGCTTTTTGCCGGGCGTGCATATGAGAATAGCCTATAGTCTGGGCGAATAGAGGGACTAGAAAACGATTCCTCTTTCCCGAAACACGTCTCCTTTTAGGACCAAGCGGCCCTCTCGACCTCCATGCTGGCTCTGGCAAGGTACCAAGTAGCACAAGTGCCGACTAGCCAATGGGGTTCAGGGGGAGGTCCCTGAGCTCTGACCAGTCAAACACACTCTCCTTCCTTATATGGCAGCTGATCTCCATGGTAACGTGTGCTAAGTTGCAGCAGTCGTGTCAAAGTTCACTATATAGAGAGCTCAGTGAGCTGATCAGAGAGAAAGCATTCTGCCAGCCCGGCTCCTACCAATCGCAAATCACTTCCTAACCTCCGCCTTTTTAACATATTTGATCACTTTGATTCTCTACTCCTTTTTCCTATTATTTTTCAGTCCACGGAGGAGGTTTGTAGGTTGTGATCTTTGTTTTTTTGTTTTTTGTTTTAGTGCTTTCGCTTTTTTGGGGGGAGAGTTGTCTTCGTATCCCAGGCTCTCAAAACATTGGCTTCAGCTGCGCGCTCGCTTGGCGCTACCTCATAGGAAGAAAAGGAAGAAGACGCATTTTTTTTTACCCAGTTGGTGATTTTCTTCAAGACTTGTGCTGGAACTTGATAGTAGCTGCTACAGTGTGTGCTCACCAATTGTTTTGTATGCTGCTGCAGGCACGGTCTTAACCAAACCTGCTCCATCATCCACTGAACAGTCCATGCTACCTCGGTTGATTATTTCAATATTTAGACTACCTTTCCCATTGATGGGTGTACTGGATGGCTGACTGTAAGCGCCCCTGGACTTGGCCTTTAAGCGCAAGGCAGCGACTCAGCTCGCCATCGCATCAGTTTTGAAAACGTGCTTCGCAACGTCTCCAACAGCAATAAATCGACAGTTTTTCGGGAGATCCAGAGTGGATTCAACGTAGGCTAGATTTGACATTTTGTGTGTCCGGCTGTTAATCACAGTTTACCGCGTTTCCTTGAGACATTATTCACCGCGACACCAAAACGGCAGACAAAAAGTTTCTTTACGTTGACTGATAGATATGGCAATGGTAGTGTGGAGAGGCTCCCAGGACGATGTGGCTGACACCCAAGGCACCCTTTCCTCGCAAACCCAAGGAGGACTATCTCTTCCCACCCCTCAACCAGGCCAGTTGAATCTGACAGCCTCTCAGGTCGCCCCTCCGACCCCTCAGACTCCGGTCCAAGGACCCCCGAACAACACACAGTCCACGCCGACGAACCAGACGACGCAGCAGTCGGAGAAACAGCCACAGCACATTGAATGTGTGGTCTGTGGGGATAAATCTAGTGGCAAACACTATGGCCAGTTTACTTGCGAGGGCTGCAAAAGCTTCTTCAAACGGAGCGTACGACGGAACCTCACTTACACATGCCGTGCCAACAGGAATTGTCCAATCGACCAACACCACCGCAATCAGTGTCAGTACTGCCGCCTCAAAAAATGCCTCAAAGTCGGCATGAGACGGGAAGGTATTGGGACTTTTTGTTTTATCATCCATGTATGTGTGTGTGTGTATGTGTGTGTCTGTGTGTGCGCGTTTCTAGGCTTTCCAGACATGAAACCATGTTATGTCGCCCCCATAGCCCGTTCTCTCTGTCTCCCGACTGTTCTCCTCCAAGGCTGTGCGGCTGGAGCACGCCATGGAGCCGCTCTCTGCTGTGGACGAGACGGGGCTCGCCAGAGCTTCCTTTTAGCGTTGCATTATAATACCCAGCTCCGGCGCATTATAGCTGTGCATTTCACAAATAAGATCCGAGTCCTTGGCCAGGCTTGGGCTATCGAATTTATATTTAGATGAAGCCACGAGCGTAGAGATACATCTGTATTGAATAGATGATACAATATAGCCTGCGCTATTATGGCGAGTATCGAATTAAGAGATAGCGTGTTCAGGCTACATCTCCACATCTACCCTGCAATGTCTCGCTCAGTGTGTCTAAAACCGGACATCAGCTTGAATTATGCATACAAAGCCTCCCTATAACCGCAAGAATTTATTTGAATCTTAGTCGAAAATAGGCCTGCATGTATGGTAAAGCGAGATGAATTGCTAAGTAGGTTAAGGGTTAAACATGCAAGGTCTCCCTTGCCCTCTTTGTGTTCCTTCACAGCCAGCTCATGTTGCTGTTGCTGAATAACATCATTTTAAAGCTAGACATATGCATGGCTTGTGTAAAACGTGTTTAAAGCGCATCTCTGGTGTTTCAGTCCAGGATTAGTCTCCCTACAGCCTCATTAATATCAGTGCAACCTGTCTTTTTTAAACTCCTATGCAATAACATAATATGTGTGAGTGTATGTGTGTGTGTGTGTGTGTGTGTGTGTGTGTGTATGTGTGTGTGTTGATATTATATAGCAAACATGCTGTGTGTCATTAATTTTCTGAAGGTGTGAGATTTTGATTCTGTTTTTTTCCTTGCACTTGTAAAATGTATAATATTTGACAGCAGCCTTCATGCTCAGTGATTGTGTGATTATTTGTAGAATTCAGGCTTCAATATCTGTAGTTTCTCTTTTTACTGCAGCCGTGCAAAGGGGACGGGTGCCACCCACACAGCCACACCATGGTCAGTTCGCCTTGACAAATGGAGACCCACTGCACTGCCATTCCTACTTATCCGGATATATCTCGCTTCTGTTGAGAGCGGAGCCCTACCCGACGTCCCGGTATGGCAGTCAATGCATGCAGCCCAACAACATAATGGGCATCGAGAACATTTGTGAACTAGCAGCCAGGATGCTCTTCAGCGCCGTGGAGTGGGCCAGGAATATTCCCTTCTTTCCAGACCTTCAGATCACCGACCAGGTGGCTCTGCTGAGGTTGACGTGGAGTGAGTTATTTGTGCTCAACGCCGCGCAGTGCTCCATGCCCCTGCATGTGGCTCCTCTCCTGGCGGCGGCTGGCCTTCACGCCTCCCCCATGTCTGCGGACAGAGTGGTGGCCTTTATGGACCACATTAGGATCTTCCAAGAACAAGTGGAAAAGCTCAAAGCTTTGCACGTTGACTCTGCTGAATATAGCTGCTTAAAGGCAATTGTGCTCTTCACCACAGGTAAGACAATAGACGGGCACACTCCAAATTCAGCCTGTATGAATGTCACTAACATGCACACTGCACACATCATGGTAAATCAACGTTGACCTAAATATATATATCTGCACTGGCTACAGGTTTTTGCTTGTCTTAGATAAACACCCTGCCTAAATGTTCACCTCTACTGCCTTCATGCTCAAGGGCTTTTTCTATAGGCTTTATCCTACTGAAGTATAAAAAAGAACCACTTGGTTAATCAAGTGGTGTATCACACACACATACACACACACACAGCAAATCGTGGCTTGACCACGCAAGATATTTTTTAATTAATAATTTCAATTAAAATTGACAACAAAACAGAGGAAATTGACTGAAACCTGACAATATAATCCCGAGTTAAATAAGACTGATAACCTCGCAAGAATTGCCTTAAGCGTAATAAAAATCTAGCTGTAAATACACTTTTGGAGAATCCAATAAGTTGCAGATGAATTGCTCCACTTTGATTTTTTTTTTAATTTTCCGCCATTTATCAATGTGTGTATACTCCACGTCTTGATTGACAGATATAAATGATGTCAGGCTCCGAGGGGGAGGGGAATAGAAAAAGAAAGACAAGCCTAATGTCCCATTTGCACACAGTAAAAGCAAAGCGCAGGTTTCAACGCTCTCTTGTCATTTAGGAGGACAGACACGTCCGAGAAAAAGCATGTAGAAACCGTGCACGCCCTGTAATAGAAAATATGTCAGTATCTAACAGTATTGTGTGATATCAAGCAGTGACAGGAGGGGCGGCTTTAATTTTTATTTGCAGAAATATTCTCTCCGCCTAGTAGGATTTCAAGGCGTCTCTGGACTTGCTCCAGAACTAGGTCATGACCCAAACTTCCCTGCTATTTTGTTACATTAGCTACGCCATTAAAAGGGGGAAAATAATAATAAAAAAAAAGATACGTGTGGAAGAGATTTACAAGGTTTCACCACAGACTGAATGCATGTCTTTGATATGATATCATACCTGTAAGCCACCAGCCTCTGTAATCCATTCAGCTCTAGCAACACACTATTGTTTTCGCGGTGGCTTGTTAGCCTATTCTCTAAGAAGAGAAAAAAAAAATCATATTTCAGGTCATTGAATTTTATTATTAAGCCTTTATAGGAGCCACTATGGCTTAATTTGTCTTCTCCATACCTGAGTCCCGGAGGTTTGAACATGAGCTGTGTGTTGTAGCTTGAATGACACGCCTTTGCTACTTTGGTGGTTTGGTTGTTGTCATGCATAAACTTTACAAACTTAACCAATGCGCGTACAAGCGTTTTTGGCACATAATCAGCTGCCGCCCACATGCAGCAGCATAGATAGTGATTATGCGTCTCTGGTGGTATAGTATGACGGCAACTCCGTAGGCTATGGGCCCTTTTTTCCAAGCTAAATCTCTGCTCACTAAAGGTCAGTAGGTCTCCCTGTCTTTCCCTCTCTCTCTCTCTCTCTCCCCCCTCCCTCCCCCCCTCCCCCTCTATCCCTCGCTTTGCCTCTGACTGTGAAAGACAGGCCAATCTAAAACACAGTCTTTAGCTATGAATATGCTTAATTATTTAGTTCACTTTTAAGTGGCTTTATCGAGGGAAATACCCGAGTTATAACAGCGATAAAATGGGGAACACCGAGTCAGGACAGTGGGAAAGCAACACTCACATTTTGATCTGCTTCTTCAGTGTGGCAAATTCAAGAGTTCAAGTTCTGTTTTTGTTTTATTTATATACATAACTATAAATAAAATATAGTGGTTACAGCAATAGAAGTTGCCATCACAGTCTAGAGCTGTTTGTTTTATCTGTGCTATGGTAATTATTCGCCTAGCGCAATCTTATTATTATGATTACAAGTTATTATTCAATAATTTTCATCCACTGAAAAATATGTGCACTACTTATTTATGAAAACAAGCGTCGTGACAAATAACCCCCTACTTTAACATATAATAGCATAAGAATAATTTCCTAAAATAATTGCTTTTTTTTTTCTCCAAATATGACAGGCTATCAATTTCCGCCAGTACATCACCACAGTGGGGGGAAAAAAAACTCCTAGTGAGAGAAACACTTAAGGTTACACTTTATTAATGTTTATTTGCTTTCCCCCCCCTCTCAGATGCTTGTGGCCTCTCAGATGTGGCCCATGTGGAAAGTTTGCAGGAGAAGTCCCAGTGCGCCCTGGAGGAATATGTCCGGAGCCAGTATCCCAACCAGCCAACACGGTTTGGGAAGTTGTTACTCCGCTTGCCTTCCCTCCGCACAGTCTCTTCCTCGGTCATAGAACAGTTATTTTTCGTCCGATTGGTAGGTAAAACCCCAATTGAAACTCTCATCAGGGATATGTTGCTTTCGGGGAGCAGTTTTAACTGGCCTTACATGTCAATTCAGTAAACCAAGAAGGAGACGAACAAACAAAAGGTGGGGTTGGGAGGGCGGCGGGGTGGTGGGGTGGGGGGGCTGCGAGACTACAATGATTATAGCTGCTTTTGTGGAAGGAATAAAAAACCAACCGGCTGTTACACGGGGCTGGCTTTCATGAAGAAAGACATTGACGTAAATGACTGTGAATTCCCCCCTACTCCACAAAAAAAAAGAAAAATTGAGACATCCACTGAACTTTCAAAATGGCAGATACGAGCTCCCAGTGTTCACGCAGAACAACCTGCTTCGATTCATTTTTTTTTAATGAAAGAAGAAAATGAGGAAAAAAAGGAAAGGGGATTTTGTTGATCCTTATAAGGAAAATTTAAGTATTAAGTGCATTTAAAAATGATAATTTGGGTAAAAAGAAAAAAAAACTGGAGAAAGGGAAAATACGAAACGTGAATTTTCTTTTTCTCAAATGACTTGTCCTGTGTCCATGTATAGCTGTGTTTTGTACTTTCTTTGTTCCTCCTTTCTGGTTCCAAACCGGCCTATGTGATTTCTGTAGTACAGGTGGTGTTATTTTCTAAGACAATGATTTATTTTGAAAAGGTGAAATAATGTTTAAAAAAAAAAGTTCTAAAAAGAATTAAAACCACAGCAATAGGAGTATAGGCTTATAATCTAGGCTTAATGCTGCAAGCGCACTTATATTCTTAGGATGACCAATACCATCTGGGAAAATGGGAGGTTTTTGGAGTTCATGTTCAACTTTATGACCCAGCGGAAACATTTTTGCTCTTTTATTAATATGAAGTTACAGGATCCACTTTGTTTTCCAAATTATGTGCCGAAAAGTCTTCCCCATTCCATCCACCTCTGAATATTTGGCATAAGTTCCCCCAATTGGATACAATTTTATTTTTAAAAAAATCCTACAAGTTGCCTGGACCTGCTGTTATAAAGGTTTTTAGAGGCAGGTGGCTCTAAATGCGTTATGTGTGCATTTAAGGGCGTTCGCAGTGGCTCAAAGCTAAAACTGACTTGTTTAAAAAAAAAATTGGAGAGGTCAAGGGTCATAAAAGTTTGAAGCCTAGCCAGAGTAGTGTTTAATAGCAGTATTATTAAAGCGTCCCTGAAATGTCACCCTTTATTCACTTCAAGCATTAAGTGCCTGACAAGCATGATGTGATTTCTTATCAAAACGTTGTTAAAGTAGGCCTACAACATTTTGGGGGAACACAATTAGATTTTAAACTTCAGTCGTGTGTTTCAGTTGAAAAACACTGATTAGAGGCAGTATTCTTGTAAATATAGGTCAATTCATTTCAACGAGTTTTTCCTTTATACAAAGTATATGTGATTAAGAAAAATCTGTGGTTGCCATTTTTTTTCTCGGTAATACAACGTCTTCAAAATTGAGTGGCAGACTTAGCTAGTAGCACTGAAAGTTATGTTTTTAATGTATATACATATTACTACAAATGTTTTCTTTTTCATGTATATTTAGACTGTGAATGCATGGCCACAGGTCGCTAACCTATTTTACCTTTGATATATAAATGTAAATGTTTTCTCTCTCTCTTTTTTGACTGTATAGATATAATCTGTGCATTCAGTACACTAGCCCTTGTATTTAAAGAAACAAAAAAGAAAAAGAAAAGAAACGACGTTCATTATTAGGCTACAGACTTAAACAGGGTGAGCAGGTTTGGAGAAAAAAGGAGCTGATATTTTAACTTTAGTGTTATTGCTCCTTTTGGTCTTTGACAGGTGCCGTGAGTGTGCGTGAGCGTGTGTGCGCGCGCGTGTGTGAGAACGTGTGTGCGTGCGTGCGTGCGCGTGTGTATTTGGAAGCTAGCAATTTTGTCCTTGTTTTGAGGCTTTTCTTCAACACACACACAAAAACACCATGTTGTGGTTGAATTAAAAGGGATCACTGATTGAACACTGATCTTTGGCTGTTCGTAGCCACATATGGACCAGAGAATGATACATGATTGTAATTATGAACAGTTTAAACTGACCCACGTTTTTATATAAATATATAAAAATATATGACTGCAGGGTATTGATAACGTATAGATACTTTTTTTATGATTATTATTATTATTAATTGCAAGTGATATATGTGAGTGTGTGTGAAAGTTTATAGTTGAACACAATTCTTGTTTGTTTGTGTTAGCTTATTGTAAACAAGCATTCTGCTGTAAATTTGTTCTTGGTATTAAATTATAATTTATGAATTTGAAAACACACGTTTTTTCCATGTTCTTTTACTTCCCACACATACCTGTGAACTTGTCCTTGTATGTGCGTGTATGTGCGTGTGGTGTGTGTGGTTGGTTGGAGGGCGGAAGGGGAGGAGGGGAAGGGATGGGGGGGGTGGGGGGACTGGAGTCAATTTGCTGTGGCAGGATGTTGCCCTTTTGCCCCATGAAAGTGATTAATGAATTACAAAATAATTAATCAATCAGCCAACAGGCCGGCTCAACGCCTTCACTTTTTTGCTGCAAGGTTAAGATTATTTTTTATTTAAAAAAAAAAAAAAAAAAAGTCGATCAGTAATTTACTGCCCTGTTTGGACAATTATGTATTTCAAGTTTATGTCTGTTAAACTTCAAAATTAGGATACTGCAGTTGCAATAAGGCGCCCTGCCTCAACAGATAATGAGACTGTATAACAGTAAACACCCTATTTTACACGGGACATGGACTGTAGTGGAGAAATACCCAACTCAGCTTCCCCACCGCTTTATTTGCGGAAGACTGTTTCACCTTTGGACGCTCACATAAATATTAATGGGATGGATCCATGCAGTATAAATCATAAATAGTAGCTTCCAAATAATCTGAATAATAATAATAATAATAAAGTCATCTGGAAAGGGGGAAAAAGTTAGTCATTATTTTCGGGAAAATTGAATTACCTTCTATTGATATCACTGGCTGTTCTTTGCGTTATTATGGTCTACATTTTATTTCCAACTGCATCACTGAGCTTCATTAACACTACTGGGAGTTGCTGAACGCTAAATTTTATAACTTTTTTTTTTTTTTATCTTTTAATGTATGTGAATATCCAAGAAGTGGGTGTGATTGGTTTAAATGCCAATTATTTACGCGCGTGCTTTTGTTATGCTATAAACCTTTGGCCTATCAGTAATTATTAGTAGTATTGGCATAGTTGAGAGTTAGGCCTGGAATAGAATTAGCCTTGTTGTATAGAGACTTAATCAGGATGGGTATGGAAGCCAACTTCACCATAGTTGCTGCTGCTGCTGCTGCTGCTGCTGCTGCTGCTGCTGCTGCTGCTGCTGTCTGTGGTGGTGGTGTGTGTATGTGTGTGTGTGTGTGTGTGTTTGTGAGTGTGTGGTTTTGTTGCTGTTGATAATGATGAAAATGATGATTATGATGTGATGCTGATGGTCTTTTATCCTCGGCTTCTTGCTGAAAGCGCTATTTATCCATGCTTTCACTGCTTGTCCAACCAAACTGTCTCTGAGGTATATCACACTGAGGCCAGTCTAAGCCCCACACTGATAATTAAGGGTGGACATCACACTACACAACATCACCAGTGAGCCAATATGATTTCACTGGACCAAGTATTTACAGTACAACCATAAATGGAAAAAAAAAACTCACTACACCATACACCACCCTTCAAAATATGAGCACAGGAGAGATAGAAACCTCTAAAAAACACACTGGATTCAGTCAGGAATCTCAAGTAGAGCTTCAGGATCGGTTTGGACGGGTTGGATCTCGACGCTGACCGGGCTGATTTTAGTTGACAGAGCGTGATGTATATGCTGGACTCCATAATTTGTACTTCTGCTCATTTATTAGCCTTGTACAAAAAAAACTAATGAGGTGTAACTCGCTGCGACGTCACTTATATTTACGTCCCTGTGACGTGAGAACTTTCTGACACACGAGCTACAGTCCTACATCTCACCCCCCACCCACCCCCAAATCTCCCACCTTCCACCACCCCCTCCCTCCAGAAAAAAAAAAAAAAAAAAAAAAAAAAAAAATTCCTACAGGCTGCGGGGCCAAGGCGTGTGTATACAGTAGAGTCTGTGCTGGTGGGTCACGTTTGCTGGGGTTTACACGCTGAAGCTAAGAACTTATTTAGGGCTCACAGGCTATTAGTGGGGCTATTTGTTTAATAAGATAAGAATATGGTTTGCAACCTCTCTCTCTCTCTCTCTCTCTCTCTCTCTCTCTCTTCCACACATAGGACTGCACGGACACACACACACACACACACACACACGCACGCCCACACAGTTAAGCGACAAATATGCACATTATTTGCACCTTGGCACTATCACTATGACAAATTAGCCCATACAGCATGCGCTTTATTGCATATATAGGCTGAGACACCGAAGCTCATTTACAATGTAGCCTACCTTATAAGTCATAAACGGTTAGCAAGATGGGGCACCTGTTCCTTATGTTAGTACACTGGCTGTAAAGGAAAAATATTGTTTATTATTATTCTTATTATACTCATTATTCTTATTAGCCTATTATTCTTATCATTATTGTAATTTGTCCCTTCTAACAAATTGGCTATAAAATGGTGATAAAGCCTGAATTGACAGTGTATGTGTTTTATTTCAATTTTCCAACTTTCTTTATTTTAAATGTTTTATTATTTCTCAGTTTCCTGAACATTCTTCCACTTTATCTTTTGCCATTAAAACGCATTGCCTTCCACTTCTATTTAGTGCACAAGGCTCGCCTGCGTTCTGCCCATAAATGTAAGAAAATTGTGCCATCTACCCGCTGTCCCCGGAACTGTAGCTTCAAGACCTCGGAGACCTCAGCTCACTTTTAACACAAAGGGAAAAGCGACCAGCGCTGCACACGCAGGCGCCTCTTCGAACAACCACGACAGCAGCTGCCGACTGCTATTAGGCTGTAACTTTACAAGTAATGTGTGTTTTAAGCACCTGTCATCCACTCTGTATCCCACTGCGTCCGTCTGTGTGAACAGAGAACTGAGGGAGTATACGGCCACTGGCCACCTCTGCCTAGTGGAGTCCAAAATGTGTTGTAGTTTCTAACGTGATCAGAAGGAGAAGGATTCACAAAATAAGCCAGAAATCTATTTTTGGAGGCTTGTATTAAAATAAAATAGCATTAGGGAATAACCCTGGAATTTCTTTCTAAATTGTTGCACATCATGACCCACGGCTATAATTTATAACGCTGGGCAAAAAATATGATCATGTTGTTGACAACATCAGCGCTTTTTTGTCCCTTGATATGGGATATAAGCGGGTTTGGACGCTGTAGTAGAAATATTACAGGCACTGTTGACGACTTCCTGAGTTCATGCAGTGTATTCAGACTTGTCTGCACCGCACCGTCCACATATGAACACCAGTGATCATTATAGCACTTTTAAACAAGAATATTATAGTACTGGAGTTGTCCTATTTAACCAAACCTTTCCTCTTCATGGAGACTTTCATCTGTGGTTAGCAAGAAAAGAGACATTGAGAAAAAAAAGGCAGAAATAAGGGCCAATCAACACCAACATGGCAAAGTTCATTTGAAAAAAAAAAAAAAAAAACACAGCCAGACTTTCAAAAGGGGCGCAGCGCTTTGTGGTGATATAAATAGGGGAGATAAAGACAACTGCAGCTGATGTAGTGCAAGAGTGTGAATATACCCCACGATGAATTCCCCCCCATTTTCAGAAGTCTAATTCAGTTTTTTCTTTTAACCCAAGCGCGCTTACAGTGAGCATATCTCAATGGCAGTGGAGCAGTCAGCATTTCCTATGATAGCTTGAATATTGCATGCCAAATAAATCCTATCGCAAGCCCCTATTTGGCCACCGAGTAAGCATGACTGGTGCTTATATTATGTTTTAAAAAGAAAGGGGGGAAAACAAGAATTTATAGCCGAAAGAGGACTAAACTTTTATGGAGAAGCGCGAAGCCAGTGGGTGGGAATCAAATAAACGATATGCCCAATGCTTTAATGCAGGGAGACAGCACCTTTTTTAAAAACATGCAGTTTGATTTGTCTTAATATACACGATCACACACAGAGGGGAGGACCAAGTCGAGCGGAGAGCCGGAGGGATGATTTGAAGAGACCGCAAACACTCTCCTGGATATTAGACAGCCCCCCCCCCAGCCTCCCAAAACCCTAACGCATTATTTCATCAGGACTACTTCATAGGTATTGATCGAAGTAGGCCTACATCTTGTATTGATCTGTTTCTTGGGGTGCATAGATACTTTATTAAGATCCCCATTAGGCGCACCGCAGTGGTTGTCAGTCTAGCAGGGGTCGCAGTATTAATGTTACAGGCTCGTCACTCTGAAGTAGTTTGGAGAAGGAGTCTGAGTGTGACTACAACACAACTTTAACACACACACACGCAAGTTCAGTTAGAGATTGGTGGTTTTGAGCCCCCCCCCCCGGTTTATGTGTGCATGTGTGTGTGTGTGTGTGTGTGTGTGTGTGTGTGTGTGTGTGTGTGTGTGTGTGTGGTTTACTGAGAAATGGCCGATTAAGTGAATTTAATTGACAATGTCAATTGCGCAGGTCTGTTTACTCCCCCCCCCCACATGCGTGTGCGTGTGTGTCAGACTCAAGCCACATGATGATGATGATGATGAGGATGATGATGCTTGCTTCTGTGATGATGATAATATTGAAGACATTGGACATTAGCTTCTGTGGATGTAAAATACTGCATAAATTGCTCAAATAAGTGTTAAATGTTTAATCAATTTTGCATTAATTAGGCGGGCAGGCCTGCCATGCTTCGCTTGTGTCACTCCACACACGGCTCTGCCCTCACCCGTCGCTGATGGAGATGTTTTCTATTTTCTTCCCCTGTAAATGCTCTTTCTAGAGAGCCGCGTGTGTGTCTGTGCGTCAGTGTGTGTGTGTGTGTGTGTGTGTGTGTGTGTGTGTTTGCCAAAACTTCAAACACGCACTTGGCAGAGCTCCCTCAAACTGTGAAATTAATTTGGCGTAATTCTGGTCGATGCTGGTGGTAGACTGAAGGTGCTTTAACAAAAAAAAAAAAAAAATCTCACACCCTGAGCGTTATTTCTCGTCTAGTCTTCATCATCATCACCATCATCGTCATCATCATTATCACTGTTATTACCATCATCATTTCCACCACCGACACAACCAACAACAGCCTACACGTTCACATATTCCACAGGTGAAAAAAAAAAGACAAATAAAAATAATTCAAACCTTTCTTGGAAATTAATAGAAAACTCCTGAAGTACAATTTCAGGCTGATTTTTTTCAGTATACAAAAAAAGTATGTTCTTGTTTCCATGAAAAGCAAAGTCTGGTGAAGTTGTATTTATTCTTTCCTTGTGTAGGTAGTTGTACATGTTCCGCTCCTTGGAGCAGACAGCTCCATAACACCGTTCATTTAAATGGAACTGAGGGTGCGCCTGACATTTCTACAGAACGGAGCTTATTGGGAATCTTACAGGGAACTCAGAGCAAAAACCAGAGTTATGAAAACACGGTGAAACACAAAGGCCTTCATACAGTTAAACCTTTACTTGTGTGCGTCTATGACCGCATATTTACGCACTGTTCACTTGCGTTTATTTGACCTACAGGCCTTAATTGCTGTAAAAAAAAAGTTGGATATTTACTTTCTTGTTCAGGTCTTTGCTGGAAAAATACCATGTTTAAATAACAGTAAAACAAATATAGAAAAAACTTAACAGTTGACCTTACATCCAACCGAAACCCACTTCTAGTTTGCAGGGGAATCTTCTGTGTTTACCCCCCAAATTTTTTTTTTGTCTAAAATGAATCTGTTGTTCCGGAAGCCGTCCACATCATATTGAAAGTACGTTTTTTTCCTCTCATGTTCGAGCCAACCTAACAATGAATTATAAAGACAATAGGTGTGTTAACAACTCTTCTCTTGCCATAAGATTCGGGCTCCTTTCGCTCCCAATTCATGGGCTCCCACACCTTTTCATGTCAAGAACACCCCGCGCGCAGATACGCTTTACAGCCCCTGGATCCACGCTTGATAAGATTTTTTTATTTATTTTTTTTGTCACAGGGACCCACATCTGACATTTTCTTTGGCTTGATGGGATTTTATACACACACTGTCCATAAACTGCAGAGGAGCAGATAGCAGCCGAGAAAGCCGAAAATCAGGCTCAGCATCACCAAATTGATACATCCTGTAAATGTGCAACCGCAAACCAATCATGACCCACAAGAGAAATTAAATTATTTCTCTGATTTCTGAGGACCCTGTTTACCTCCCCCCGCTGACCCACGGGCGTCCCGGGACCTCAGATTGGGGGGACTAGTGTATATGTTTGACTGTGATAATTTTGTTGAATTAGAATACAGTGAAATGACAGTACTTCTGAAGTCGCTGAGGACGCGCTTCACCCCTCCTCCACCCCCACCCTCCCCTCCTCACTGACCCCCGCAGGTCCCGGGACCCGCTCCGGGACCCCCTGCACTAATGAACAGCGATAACACATATAACTGGTGGCCGCCAAAAGACAGCAGCATGCAGGCTGTTGTCATAGCTGGCTATGCACACAGAAATCGGTCAACCTTATGAGAGGACAAATCTTCACGGAGGGTCTCAGCAGAAGAAGGAGAGAGAGAGAGAGAGAGAGAGAGAGAGAGAGAGAGAGAGAGAGAGAGAGAGAGAGAGAGAGAGAAAAGAAAGTGAAGGAATATCTGGCCGCAACAGCGAGATGGCGCTATTCTGCACGTTTAACCTCAGCTGTGCTCCGGTGCTCTATGTGTTACATGTCTAACTAGGGTTTCTTTCTCTCTTTTCTTTTCTTTTCTTTTCTTTTTTTTTTCCTGCCAAATGATTCAATCCTAAATGTTTAGAAATATTAGAAACATGCACTGACAATGCGGTACGGCTGTGAGACCGTTTGAATTGCACATGTTTTATTCCCACATTTTAATGGACACCCTTGAAGAAAATGACTCATTCTATCGATAATTAAAATTGAAGGACATGTTTTATTAGCAGAAATAATAGTTAAACGGAGATGAACACAAACACCGTGGTTAAGCTCAGTGGAGGGAAGTTCTGCTCTGTTTATGTGTTGCACAATAAGCTCAAACCACCTCATGTGTGCAGCCTCCAGAGCCGTCGTTACTGGTGATATTTCGATTATTTTCTTTTTAAATCAGACTTTCTGGACAAATATTTAGTGATAACAGTCTGATCTGTCACATACGGCTGAGTCTCATGTATCGAATATGTTCTTTTTCACACGTCAAATAGATGCGTTAATCGAACACTTTATATGTTCACTGATCGGAAAACCAGTCTCCGTATTGTCACAGCTTTTTTTCTACGTTTTACAACTAAAATCATGTTCCACTGTCACCAGTTTCTTTTTATCTTTTTATTGCATTTATTTTGTTTTATAAGTGAATCTTGTTTCTGTTTCCATCTGGGGACCCTGCTCTCTCTCTTTCTGTTGGAGGTGGTAGAGCCATCGGCCAGAAGCGACAGATATTCGCTGATAAAAACAAAATGTAAAATCAGAACGATGATATTATTAATATCCTGATATTAATCAATATCCTATAATAATAATTTGGTTCCGGATTAATGAAATGAAAATGCGATCATTCGGATTCGTTTTTTTCGTTTTAATTCCCTTTTTATTGCATGTTTTGCTCTTCTGTGCACTTCAAATATTATAATGCAATTAATATAATCGGATTCAGTGGATTTATTTTTTTAATTTTTTACTACAGCGACATTTATTCTAAATTAAAGCTTCAAACTCCCCTAAACTGGTTCAATTAACCATTGCGATAATGATGTGTTTGAACGGAAGGATCTGAATCTCTCCTGCAGACTCGATAGATTTAGTAAAACAGGCCTAATAATAATTAACAATATTAGGTATAATTACTATAGCTACTGTATTACACACAAACACACACACACACACACACACACACACACACACACACACACACACACACACACACACACACACACACACACACACCTTCTCTTATAGTTATACTACTAAGGGGTATTTTCCACTACACAAATACTTTTTTTTGCAATGAAACAAAATGAACAAAATCACGTGATGAACTACTTAATTTGCTTTTTTTTTTTTTTTTTTAAGTTTTCTAAATAGAACTTCTGCACAGAAGGTTTGGAATATGAAGGACTTAACTGGAGCCATTTCATGATGCTCACACGTTGTGGACTCAGTGCTCAAGCTCCCTGAAGCCTTGGTCAGTCCTCTGAACTTTACAACTATATGTAAACAAGTTGTCAGTTTGGCAATAATCTTCTTTACTTTTTATTGGAATGAAAATTCAATCTCCCAAGCTTAGATTAGGCAGACGAGTTTTTTCTCTCTCCTCTTCTTCTCTTTTTTCGTTCCTTGTCATTGGTGGGGCTGGACTTTGGTGGACAATAATGCGGCAATTGTTGATGCTTTGTGACCCATAAAATTTGAGGGTGGCTATTCTGGCTTTGGTATGTAATTATGCAAAACACTTTGCATAAAGACTTGCCATCCGATCTAATGATAGAGCCTGCAGTCTCATTTCCACAGAGGGAGGCACCAGCAAACCCTGCACTCGGAGAAAAAGCTGCCATAATAAAACCAAGACAAACTGCACATAAGAATACATGCTATTGTTCAGGTAATTTTGTTGTGGTGTGGATATTTATAATTCAACAAAATTTGAGAGTGTATTTAAATTTAACTGCTACTTACAGTATGTATGTATTTGTTTTGAACCAATGTTATCACCAAATGATGCCAATTTAGATGTGTGTGTTTTTTCCCTTTGGACTCCACTATCAGTTTTTGTTCTGGAGTTGTTGTGATTTTAAGTGTAAAATCTTGTGGTTTTGAGTGTGAAATAACTTCAGATTTAAAAAGAAAAAAAGAAGAAGGAGAAGAAATGCAAACATGAGGTTAAAGTCAAAGCATTTTCCTTGATGTGTCTGTGCTGTGGACACAGTTCAGCTTCACTCCATGGCTCTAGAAAGAACATAAATACAAACCATGTTTCTATAACAATATTTATTCACTTTTGGTTTAGCAAAGAAATTAGATGTTTAAGGTTTTTTGTGCAATAAATGTTAGGGTGAAAAAAGCAACATAAATGACTAACATAATTTTTCTGTGAGAATTTCCAGGATGTTTGTTAAAAGACTGCAGCCTGCATGCCTTTGAGGTGTGCACTATATGGGATATTCTCTGTGTATGCACATAATAAACACTTGTGCTGCCTGATAGAGGTGTGAATCTGAGAGCTTTTCTACCAAATGAAGTGCCAGCAGAGAGAGAAATAAAGAGATCTGCAGCTGTCAGGGGTCAGTCAGGCAGAGATTGCTTCTAGAGATCTTTTGAAAAAATCACACGTTTGAAGGCTTAGTGCTTTGCTGTCTTCGCATTTCAAGCTCAGATCAGTGGAATCAGAAAAAAAGAAGAACATGGGTTGGAGAATTCTGATGTTGGGATGGACACGGGACGAGTGCTTTTTGGAAGGCAGGAGCCTTTTACCTGATCCTTTAGAGGAAACAGGCGAGCCCAAGTTTTTTGTTCTTACATTAAAACATGTATCACACAATTAAAGCAACAGTGTCTCTAATGTCTGTGTGAGGAAATTTAATGTACGAAACCTGCTCCACACTCTCCTGTAATTTGCTGTGTGTGTCGACAGAAAGAAGGAGCGAAGGAAAACAACTCTCAAGTGTTTCATGACTCTCTCATGGATTCAGTTTGTTGCTGTTGGAGGACCTTTATAGTTAAAATGTGGAACCCTTTTAAACATACAACACTTGTGAATAGTATTGGCCATGTTTAAGCACAAGGAAACAAGAACAAGGAATTAAATTAAGACCTTTTTTGTATTCTCATGATATTACTCACCACTTTAACTGTTACTTTGCTGAGGTTTTTGAGCAACTTTTGATCTTTTTTTGGTGCCTGAGCCAAACGGGATGTCTTGCCGTAGCAGTAGTTTGATATTATGTGGTGATCAATTACTAATTCTGGGTCTTATCTGAATGAAAAAAAAAAAAAAAAAAATTTCCTACAAGGTTTTCAGATGGATGTGAAGTTGCTTTATTACACACAAGTTTCAAATGTTGAAGTTAAGCACCAGAGACTCATTCTTTGAGTGGGCAAATTCTTTACCGAGCCATTGAGTATTTTATATTTATTTGTTGACCTGTGCTCTCTCAAGGAAATAGTGGAAGCACAGGGATGTCTGATAGTGACCAATAATTTTAACTATGAAACCAAGAAAATCTAATATCCACAATTACATTTAAGGGTAAAATTAGATAACGTTTGTGAGCTGCATGTTGCAAATTCAATTAAATGAAAAAATAGATGAAAAAGGTTATTGATTTAAACCTAAAACAACAGTAGTGTATCTTATCACATAACCCTGGTACACACACCTTCCTGTCTTTCTCTCTCGCACACACAAAACATGCAGGATGACACAGAGCAGAGTCTGCTGTACTACATTGTTACATCGAGCTGTTTCAGCCAATCACAGCTCAGTACAAAACACACCAGCGTGAAGTCTCCTTTAAGTTTGGATTCTTGCACCTTGCTGAGAATTATACATTTTATATTGTTTAATAATTCCACATAAGAAGTTTTGGGGACAAATTATGAAAAAAGGTTTTCTGGCATCTTTCGCTACATGATATAACAACAGTAATAATATATTTATATCCCAGCATGCTTCACATCAATAAATTGACTAATTTAAATTGAAAACAAGTTTTTCTGCAAACTCTAAAACTCCCACCATAGCAGGAGAGACTAGATTTGACAGTTTGATTCCTAAGTTGTCAGACAGGGCTCACTAAGTAAGGACTAACATTATTTGACAGCCAAGGTTTCAGTGTATTTAAAGGCTCTTGAAGCATTTTTAACAATGTACAAAAGTAAATCTGTTGGCATAAGAGAGAAGTGAACAAAAGAAAAACTGAAAAGAAACAAAGGTCAAATAGGCACATGATGACTGATTATTTGATTAATCTTGTTGACTTTGAGTCTTCCAGATACAAGAAGAAGAAAAAATGTTTTCTTCAATAAGCTTTTACCTTGAAATCCTCATGTTTTCAAACACAAGTGAGTTCTGGAGAAACATATCCTTCTTAATGTGAACCCTAACTTCTGAGTGTGTTTTGTAACCGCTTCTTTTTGTCATGTGATTTCTTTTGCCTACTACTTGCTCGGGAGGCAAAATATGCAAATCCCATCAGATTTATAACACTCTGTGCCTTTCAGTTGTTCATGTGCTTCTGCTGTGGTGTATTATTATGTTCAAGGGTTCTCAGCAGGACATAAAAGGATCATAAGTTATTCTTCCACCTGACAAAAATATTTCATTCTCCCTCAGTTTCAAAGATGGACCCAAGTAAAAGTGATAACGACGTGATTTATTATCATCTGAATGGATGACGGCGAGCTGATTGCTTTTGACGGAGCTTCATGCAATGCTGCATATGAAACAAAATATAAATTGACAGGGGATGCTTCCGATGAAGTAAAAAAAAGCTTTTATGTGACAGCGTCATGTGCTCATTAAACCATCCGCAAAACAGGTGATACAAACATTTTCATTTAAAACGACCACAAAGGAAAAACCACTGGACTTCATTCATCTGAAAGTGGAAATGAGAGCTGAATCCTGTCTGAGAGAAAAGCCCTTTAGTGAACTCTGAGGCTTTTGTTTTTGTTGTTCATAGTATTCCTCAAGTTTTTTTTTAGACATCTTACTAAAACTTTGTCTTTCTCGTTAATTACATTTGTTGATCATTGCATCAATCTCTTATATTTATGTGGCTATTCAGACTCTGTTTCCAGTAGCTCAACAGTTATGGATTAATAATATTGTCTTTTCCTTGTCAGGATTTTATTTTTTCCCTACACACTAGCCTGTATTGGGATCTTCAATAGAAAGACCTCTGATAGGCCTTGGTGTTAAAGAGGTCTGATCTGGGCCATGACAGTTTAGTCCAATCAGCCTGTTCAACATGCTGGTTTGACTGTCACTTTCAATTTTCACATGACCCTTTGGTCCTAGAATGGGGGATAAGTGGCAGAAAGTAGGACTGAAAGCTTATATTATTGGTCTGACAGCTTCACTCATCTGAAAGTAATGCAAAATGCAGTTCATATTTATACTCTGACCTTATGCTCAAACAGGGAATCTACTGTATCTGCATGTTAGGTGCTGAAACAAAGGCCCAAATGGTGGATTCCTGCAGCATAATTTATCAAAGATAAAATTGCAGATTATTTTCTTTCTAAATATTCAGCAGATGTAACTGAAAGAACAAGAGAGAAAATCCAAAGGAGGGCACTCCTTTAACAGTTGCTTTGCAACAAGGAGTTTGACTAAATGTTGTTTAGACAAAACAACATATGGAGCATTTTTGGTGCAGAAAGCAAAACCACATTATTTCACTTCAAGTGACCAGCAGGTACCATACATATGCAACATGTGGCTTCCTTCATATAACATGAAAAAATGATGTTCCTACACATGCACAGCTGATCATATTCTCAATATCCTTCCTGAAATGTTTTATCTGAGGCGTATTTATGCTCATGTAGGTCATAAAAGAAGAGCGCTATCAGTGGTAGTGGATGTGGTCATTATCAGACATGGTGCTAGACAGGAGGGAGGGGTTCATTGTTCACTGTGTGCTGCCTGCCCAATGACTGAATAAGGTGTGTTCATTGTTCATTCTCCCCGTTTGTGAAAGCTACGGGCTCCAGTTTTTCTGCCAGAGTTGTTACTGCGCTTACCACGGCCTGGTACACATAATGTGGTGACTATGAAATACTGTAATTTGTAAAAGGGAAGTAAACGAGAGAAATTGTTGGATCACCTCCCACCATGAAAACATCCACAATATTACAGTTATTTACAAAGATCCATATTAAATATCACAAAACAAGAACATTGAAGTTGTGCATGACGGACATGAATAAATAAAAAAACTATTATTAAAGTTTTCTTTTATATTTTTATTTGGCAACGCTGTCTCATTCAGTATCAGCCGCTTATCATAATTCAGGGATATCTGCATGTCTTTGTCATAACTCCAGCAAGTAAACATAAATAGTTTGTGACGGAGCAGTAAAGGTTGTGTATGTTGGGTTTTTTTTCTGTATAATCCACACTTCTTGTCCCCTGCCTGCCCTCATAATCCCTTGGCATGTGTTGGTGACATCACATGGCTACTGGCTCCAAGTTCTCGTCCCCCTGCAACTGTCATTAACTCTGTGAACAAATGAATAATGACTGGGAGACTCGCTGGCTCCCACCACTGACCTTGGGTATTATTAGAGTGACCTTTCTTTGGCTTGACCAAAAAACCTTTTTGATATCATTGCTGGAAGTACACTAGGAATGATGGCCTGTCTGCCGGTGGGGGAAAGCAGAGCATTACACATGGGGGGGGGGGGGTGATGCCTTCGGAACCACCAGTGTCGTGTAAACCTATACTTTGCTTCATGAATACTTAATTAGAGAACACAGCCTGAAATACCCGGCTCGCCAGTTTCCTGACCTCTCTTTACCAACAATGCACAATATTTGGGTTTAGCTGGGTGACATGGTCAGATGACGTTTCACTGTAAAGGAGAGCCATTTGGGAATCTTGTCGCAGTTAGCTGTGTGATATCATCTGTGCAGAGAGAGAGGAGAGGATCAGTCAGGTGTGGCTGTGGGAGGAAGCATCTCCATATGTCACAGAGATGGTTCTCATAAGAACATGCTGGAAATCACATGCTGATAGTGATCACAGCCTGCAGACACACAAGTGTGATTTATTGTCAGCTGCAGTGGTGGAAAGTAACTAAGTACATTTACTCAGGTACTGTATGTGAGTGCTATTTTGAGGTAGTTTTCTTTGAGGATTGGATGTCATTAAATGCTACTTTATATTTTTATTCCATTACATTTGTTTGACAATGTCAAATTGATTTTACGTTTATATAATGTGCTGCATGATTATAGATTAAACTACGCAACAGTGTAATCAGCTTTGCCTCAACCAACTAAATGAAAATGCTGCATTGATGTCAGCGTATCAGTCCCTCCAGGATTTCACAGGCTTTTTGGGATTGTTTTAGCTTTTCTACAGAATTGTGACATATGATGCAGCAGTTTTAGGCATTTTTTGTCATGAAATTGTGGGAACAAGTGAAAACTGCAAAAATAGTTTCAGGATTTAAATTTTTTTTTTAATTCATTCATTCAACTTCCGCAAAATAAGTGAAAGTGAGAGGGTGAAAATTGCAAAAATTCAAATCGAATCAGTGAGAAAAAAAGTTTAGTTTGGTGACATACGGTTCAGTGTTTTGCGTGGGGGAATTGCTATGATTGGTGAAACTTGCAGGAAACTGCATTAGCAAGGTAGTGCAGAATTCACAGGGATTGGTTAAATTTGCGTTAACTGTTGCGATTGAAACATTGCAATTTCCTGGAGGGACTGGTGTATCAGTAATAATAATCCAATAATATAATATATCATTTGATATACTATATGTAGGCTAATACTCTACAAGGGGCCATTCTGCATATTGAATACTTTTACTGCTGATCATATCTCTGTACTGCAATGGAGTATTTTTACAACTTTAAAGCAAGTAATGGTTGCAGTGTTGATACTTTTTCTCAAGTAAAGAATACTTTATCCACCGATTGCTCTGTAAGTTTTTCAGTAGGAATCTGTCCTTTTATCTGAGAAAACACTGGTATATAAAGTAAACGTAAAGAAGAAATATTAATAAGATTTTACGCACACAGTTATATACACCAACATTATCACTTAAAACTACAGAGTAACCTGGCTTTGACTGTATAGAACACTGGTAGGTTGTAACTGAGTACATTTACTCAAGTACTGCTTCATGCTACTTTATTACATTTCAGAGGGAAATATTGAACTTTTTATAAAAGATTAAACTACCAAGCAGAATATAAAAGAATTAAAACTTGCTCCACCTCGACCAATTACAACAACAGAATCTACACTTAAATGCACCAGTATAAATAATCCAATAATGTAATGGAGCCTGTAGTAATATAACAGACGCGGGGGTCTTTTCTTTAAATTATACTTTTACTTTTGATACTCTTGAGTAGGTTAGATTTCTCAAATAATACATACCTACTTAGGTGACATTTTCAATGCAGGCCTTTTAGTATTTTCATTTAGCAGGATTGGTACTTTTACTTCAGTAACGGATCTGAATACTTCGCATGGAAACGTAGTAACGAGTGAGGAGGAGCCTCAGAAAAAAAAGAGAAATGTATTTTAACGCCTGATGTAAACATCTGGATAGGCTTTAACGCCAACTCTGCCTCCTAATTAAGCACTAAGATCAATAAATGAGAGAAATGAAACTGCCAGATTGTTAATCTTACCGTCTGTAATGGAGAGTCCGTCCCTATATGAACAATAACAAAGACGTATAGAAGCTGTAGCTATTTGTGGCTCGGCGCAGAACGAATAAATACCTGAGATGAAAAGGTAGACAGAGAGACTGCTGATGTAATCAGTGCTGCCACATCGAGGGCTCTCCATCATTACAATCTGTGGATTGCAATAAAAGTTCCCAGAATTGCACTGAGCAACCCAATCTAAACCAATAGACAATCACAGCCTCTGATCTCAGTCCCAATTGAGACATATCCCAACTGAATGTCTCAGAAATTAGACCTACTTGGTGTGTCCATGATCCCGAGATAGACAGATAGCAGAGCAGGTGCTTTCCCTCTCTCTCTCTCTCTCTCTCTCTCACACACACACACACACACACACACACACACGCACCAACCAATAAGCTTCACAAAAAGGTTTGTTATTTACAACATTTATTTCTGTTGGTATAATTTTTACACAGCTTTGCACGAGCCTGAGTGGGGCAAATTCAGGCGCTATTAAAGAGTAACAATTAGTGGTTTGGTTGAAGTCACTGCGACAGAACTGGTCGACCTCTGGCAGCGGAGAACAGCGCAGTGGGCGATGAAGAGAGGAGGGGAAAAAAATCCTCCTTGTTCACTTGGGATACTGATGTTGTCGCCTACAGAGCGGCAAAGCATGTAGGATTCACAGGGTTAGTAAAAGTCCCATGTCTTATATCACCGACATTGTGAGAAATATCAACATAAATGAAGAAATAAGACCAATTATTAGATTTAAAGGACATTCCGTCGATTTATCACTGAAATAGTAATTTAAATAGACACTGTTACAATAACACAATTATAAAAAAATTAGCTACATAAAGGTAAAAAATAATACATTGATGAAAACAGCATCTCTCTGTCTTTAACACCCCCTCATTTAGTTCTCAGTAGTTAAAAATCCGGGGGTGTCAGTTGAGAGATGTGATGAGCTTGCGCTACGTAATAATTTGTCCAGGTAGCTTCATGTAGGGATCCGTTGTTTTCATTTTATTTATTTATTTCCTAATCATATTAATAGGTCTGCAACCTACATCTAAGAGCTCTTATAGCCTGATAAAATGTTTTATTTTTTACTATAAAATAATAAATAAATAATCATTATTTATAAATGTACTATTGTATTTAATAATAATAGCTCCATTTTCAGCATTCCTGCGGCTTGAGACAGTGTAAGGGTGCGTGTGTATCTGGGTGCAACAGCAGGGAGAGCAGAAATAATTCCCAGTGCACAGACACATTTCCTCAGGCAGAGTTCCTCAAAGCCAGACTCTGCCTGGAAATGAGTCGTGAAACACGGCGTACTTGGAAAGAGAAAACAGCAGGTTTAATGTCTGCCCAGCACCTGTCATGACTTGGATGTTGTGGACGACCACGATGTAGAGGATGAAGACGGCGACCTGCGCGACGCAAAAGGATGTAAAGGAGTGGGCGATGAACGTGTATGGATTTGACCTTTTCACGGAAAGTTGAAATGTGCTGGGCAAAGACCACATGTGACCATGATAGAAATCATCAGCAGAGCGGTAATTACAGTATAGTTTATGGCTGGCTGCCTTCGCCAAAAACAGTAATTGGAGCACATCTCTTCTTTTAACCAGAGAAAGCGTTCTGCTTGGAGGATGGAGGCAGTTGTGAAAGCAATGATGGATACTATTGTCCAAAATTTGACCCTCTATTAACATCTCTTGGCAGCATCTGGATCCTGTCACCATGGTAGAGGACAAAAGTCATTTTCTCAACATACCAAATCCCCTCTTTTTAAATGCCTCCCCCACCAATAAATGGGTGGAGGCCAGCCCAGAAGCCCAATCTCTTCCTTTATCACTCTCCACACTACCACCTCTCCATCCTCCTCTTTGTTTTGCAGGTGTCTCCAATTACCTGCTAATTTGCCTCTAATCTTGGCACAATTCTTAATAAACATGTTTATCCCCACCCCCAAACCAAAGTCTCTAAAAAACTGAGCAAGAGCAAACACATAGCAGTCTCCTCCACTGTGCTATTAAACAATGTGCTGATTTATTAATTTCAGTGTATTTTCAGTGGAAAGTATTTCAACCCAAGAGGGAAGTGTCTCTTGGTGATAGATGCAGGTTGTCGGTGGCATTTAATTATGAATTTTCTTGGTGAAAGATGAGTGCCAAGGACCAGTCAATTCAACGCAGACACCAAGAGAGAAAGAGTGTTGCTAAGAGACAGGGATGCTGCACAACTTCCATCAGGAGCTTGACTCTGACCTTATGCAAATTAGCTTCTGCCAAATCTTTTGTGTGAAAGCAACTGCGATGTCACTAATACCTGGACCAAAAAAAAATGCTGTAATATCTAGATTCCTCCTCAGAATGCAAAATGCACTTTGGAAAGTGTAACAACAAATCAACAAATCCAGCCCCCAGCGCACTTATTGGGGTTTTAATTGAAATAAAGGAATGACTGAATGTCTAAATGAAGACTGACTGGGGGTTGCTGCTATGAGCCATTAATTGAATTTGAAAAAGTGTTGTTTTTTTTTCCTGGAAACAATGCTCTAAAAACTTAACTAATGTTTAGGAACTTACATAGCAGTGTATGAAAATACAACTACACCCACGGTATAGCGTGGAGAAAGTGTATCTTAAACTTTAATTTGCCTTTATGCAAAAATCTACTGGATAAACCAGAAGCATGACATTTGCGGGAGACGTCTTGCAGCAACATGGATTATTCACATGTGACACATCAACACGGTGCCGATTTCTTGACCTGTATGTCATTTAACATAATGATAATGATGGTTGGAGGAGGAGGGAGATGTTAGATGGCTGGAGAGGGCAGAGAGGTTGCGACCTGTGAAAAGGGTTGTATCAGGTTGTAGCAGGTTATCTGAGGGCGCTGATAATGGCCTTTCAGACATGCCAGGTTTGATCCTTTCACCACTGAGGAGGGAGAGTTAATCAATAGTCTGAGCGGATCAGTGATATGAGGTTACTGTATGAGTAACTAGTATGCAACCATACAACAACAATTGCCACACTGGTTTAATTGGTTGAACATTTGACAGGGTCAACATGAGAAAGAGAAAAGATCCAGTTATCAATGGGGAAAATGTTATGAGCAATAAGTCACAGAGCATTGAAATTCAAATCAATTGCACTGTATATTGATTAGACATTATGTTATTGGCTCTTTATGCAAAAAAGACCCCACATCTGGACATTTAGAAATTATGATCACAGCATGCCCTTCCTTCACAGATTAACTTGTGGGTGCAATAAACACAACTTCAAGGCATAGGCATAACATAGCTATTTTAATCAAAGCTAAGTGAAATATAGATCCCTTTCCTCCTGTGGTTCTTCACATTATGCAGACACAGAGAGAGAGAGAGAGAGAGAGAGAGAGAGAGAGAGAGATACAATACACTACCATGTTCAAAGCCAACCTTGTCAATAGTACTCACAGTGGGCTAGGGGAGTGTAATAGCACTTCCCTGATTCTACATTGATATCATATAATCCAGTGTGCCCTGTTTCAGTATCATATTTATCTAACCTGCTGGGGGACAGGGTAAGGGGGACAGTGTTCCTGCTGCTAGGAGCAGACACATTACACACTGCCTCGTGTATTCTTATTGATTACTCCCACCCCACAGCCCAGGGACCATAATTTAACTCAGCAGGCACTACAGTTAATACTGGAATTCAAACATTCCATCTACACTTCAAGAGACAAAAACAATTGACACTTTAAAAATGTGCAGGGCCTCTCTAAATGGGATCTGAAGGGAATGGATCTCCATTTTCTGGTCTGTGCTCCCCCCCCCTCCCCGTCTCCTGCTTCAGTCTCCTGCCTGTGCAGTTACCGTATTGTTTCAGAGAAGAACTGCGGACAAAGTGCTTTAAAAGAATTACAATATGTTAAGGAATTTGTTCATTGTAAGAGGGACATAAAGATATTTGTACAATTTGTTTTAGAGCTTCTCATAAGAGTGCAAAATTTTATTTTAATTTATTTCATCAAATTTGAAACATCAATAATAAAGACTTGTTTAAGAGTAGGATAACATACAAACAGCTTGATGGCAGCTGTGTAGGCATGAGTTATCTTGCTCAAAAGCACAAAGGTAACAGTAGTGGCAGGAAAGGAAGATGTCTAGCTCCTCTGCATTAAGACAGTTTGAAACTTAAAGAGCAATCACTACATTGAAACTAGATTAAATCACTGGTCTCCTGTGACATTAACATGAGAATTTGAATCAATTTAGTTGTTATCTGAAAGTCCTCTATTCTGTGGAAATGTTGGTATTAGCTGGTTTGTTCTGGGAAATTATTACAATATATTGTCAGAGGGGCTTCAGATCAACTCATTATTATGACTTTAACAACCCTGGTTAACATGGCTGATCATGATGATAGGTTCGGTGAAAGTGGCATCCACTGACATTCATGAAGCCGTGTTAAGAGAGCAAACAGCAGGGCACAAGCAAGAAATTATGCTGCTTAGTATCAGTGGAATAGATGCCACAAGAGGAGGATATGGACAAAATTATCTTGATATTGGTGTATTAAATCTGTTACTTAAATATTTAAAATCACATTTTCTCATCAAGGCAAATGTATTAAATTATTTAATTTAGAAAAATATACAGTATGTTCCCAATTACATAAGAATTTCACGTATCATTTATTTAGATACAGGAACTGAGAATCATATCTCTGAGAATTGTATTACCTATACGATTACGCAACAAGACTGTAAATTATAATATTGAATTATCATCTGGCTCTAACTGAAACCAGCTAACATTAATAAACACACAAAATGGTAATCAAGTCTACAGGTAATGAAGGCCGTTACCTATGATTCAGGTAATCAATCTAAAGATTCTGAAATGTGCTATGAAAATGTGTATGTTGATTCAGAAAGTGATCAAACCTGAATATTTTTAAACGGATGAATCTGAAGTCCACACTGCCATGCTTTTTTAAACGCTAAAATGAGCATCAGTGGGGATTAATATGCATTAATTAAATTGACTCTGTTTCCTTTAATGAGAGGGAAAGGATTTGATGTTAATGCTGTTGATCTCACGGAGGCTTCAATCCACCTAATTAAGCAGTATTCCTGCAACACACTAAAATAATCAATAAAAAAAGATATTTCATCACTGCTATGGATTGTATGTTCAGATATTCAGATAATTAAAACACATCACATGCTAGCTCACCTTAGCAATGACAAAAATAGGGCTTTTCAGTTTGGAAACATGTTTCTTTCTTTTCTTTTTTTTGGTGGAATAATTAAAAATGCCTGTTTTATCTCAGCTTTTAGTCATAGTGTGGCAGCACTCACTGTTGCATCTGTGTGTTGTGCAGAGATAGAGCGTCTGTGGAGGGCCAGGGAGCAGACTCCAGAGATCCATCCATCTCAATCTGAGGCTACAGCTGACACCTTACAAAGAGGTACAATTAATAAGGGCATTATCCAGCAGTAGGCAACAATAGAGTCCTAACGCAGAGACACCAACCTCGGGAGGCCCGGAGAGGAGAGAAAGGGAGCGTGTGTGTTTATGGGTGGGGGAAGGGCGAGCCAAAGTGCTTCAAAATGGGATGCATTACAACCAATGTCTTCAGAACATGAATTACAATCTATTATAACTGAGCCTTATGATAGATGGTACCAGCTGCTTTGTGTGCTAAATGGGTCACTTCCAACAGCTCACCGTGCACTCTTTAGGCAATACATTTTAAAACTCTGCATCTAAAAGCGTACATTTCCGATATAAAATGTAAATGATTACAATAATTCATATTTTTGGGCTGTGTCAAGCACTTTAAGCTGGGTGCTAACAAATTTAATGTTTGCTGAATAAAATAATATTTTTAAGAAGTGTAAAAGACAGACCCTTTATTGCTGTTTGTTTGGTGACAGTCCTTCAGTTCATAGAGGCATCATAAGGAGGAAATCTGAGATATCAAATACAGCATAACTGATAATGGAGCTCTCATGAAAGTGTCCTATTAGTGCAGGTTGAGTGCAGCCCTATGGTTCACAGGGGCGAGGGCGGAGACACCGCTGCACTGACATTTACAGCAATCCAGGAGTTGTTTGTGGTCACTGGACTGGAGACAAGCGCTGAACCCAAAGGTCAGAGGTCGGGGCTAAATTTCATCCACAGTGGAGGTCCCTCTGTTGTAGAAGACAAACAGAGAAAGCAGCTGAGGTGTGAAGTGTTCCTCCTGTCTGGGAAATCAATCAATCAATCGTCATGTATAAACACAACCCAGACCAAAGGAATACAGAGCAGAATAAATGTTGGTATAAAATTGTAAAAAAAAAAGGAAGAACAATGAACACATGCAGATCAATACAAAAATGAACTGAGATGTGAAACAATAGTCTGGGAACGTATTCTTAAATAATGAACTCTAATCACTTCTAAGCCTGTTCCAGTTTTTATACAGAGTCAAGAGTCCTCCACAGTGATCGTTTTATATTTTCCTGCTCATTCCACGGGGAAAGGATGAGCTTGGTTATGGATTAACGCTGTGATCAATAACAAGATAGGAGTCCGGCTCTCTAAGCTGAGGAAAATTAATTCGAAATGCAGTCAAACTCTTATCGACCCAGAGCCAGGGGTTGCTTTCATTGCAGGTAGTTGATAATCCACCAATATTGTGATGAGCGGCTAATCTCTCATTTTAAATATGACCTCCACTGCTCATAATAAAAGTTAAGACTGGCCATCCATTTGTTGTCCTCATGGCGTCGGGTGTCGGGTGGTTCTTTGTGAGCGGTAAGATTTAGTGATGCATTCCTCTGCTGTGAGTGGTAATCTTCACTTCAGAGTTTGAGTCAATTAAGCAACTTAAATATCTTGATCAGCGGTTGATTTGAACACTGTCACTGTCATCATTGCTCCGTTAGGAAAAATCTTATTTTTAAACCTATATTTGTTCCATTATACATAACCAAAACATGTCCTATAGAATAACAGTGCAGAAGAAAATGTGACAGTGTTAACTTTTGCACACTTTGCTGGAGCAAAAAGCTGTTTTGTGCAGCTAATATGAGAACAATGTCAAGAAATGCATTACACAAATGAAAGGTTTGCTAAACATTCAGGGTTATCAGTTTGAAGTCATTTTCACCACTAAATGCAAGATTGAATCTTCTTAACTCAAATCAGAAAGAAATTTAGTCAATTATCATAAATGGAACGTCTATGTATTTGCATTCTTTCCCCACACAATTCACAAAGGCAATGCATAAATTGTTGTAACAATTTAATTTTCCTGAAACATCCTTTGCTTGTATTCTCGGTTAATTGGAGAAAAAAATTTGCAAAATCTGGTAAACAGGAAGGAAAACAGGCAAATAACTTTAATTTTCCTCCTCTTTAGTTTTTTTAGTTTCTTCTTCTTTTTTTACACACAGTTTGAGAATAATAAGGTCAACAACAGCTTGTCTTGTTGATTATGTTTTTAGGCAAAAACGGTATTGTTTTTCATGTAATAAGGCCATTCAACTCTCTACTGGGTCAATCGTCCTTTCCAATCACCCAATCAAAAGGTTTCCCTCCATGATACATGGCAGCACTTATGATGTGTCTTGGTCACCTCCAGCCAAACATTATGAACAAAACCTTAATCAGTAAAGAGCAGAGGAAAAGTGGTGTTATGCAAGTTTAAAATCAGAAGCAAAAACAAAGCAGGTTAATTGATGATCAACACAGTCTGACTTTAATGAGGGCCTGTTGCCCACGGCCAGGCCCAGTTCAGTATATACGGGACTTTCTCCTGACTGCTCTGCCTTCTTTGATCTTGTTTGCTTTTTCCACTGCTGGGACTGTCATTGTTGGTTTTAATTACTTCACCACCAAATGGTACAGATGAAAGATAGGTGTCTGTAATTAATAAAATTTCCATAAATTTGAATCACTAACCAGTCTCATTAGCTCATGCCTTTTGTCTTGACTGAAGTTCCCATGTCATCTTTTTCCAACTCTAACTATACAGAATAATATTACTTAAGGGCAGGGAATCACTTGATATGCACCATATTTTCTGATAATCAAATTTCACTGTAGGCAATTAAATGCAGCACATACTGTAGTCCTACTCAAATGACTGAGGTCAACTTGAAGAAAAATGCCCATTGTTGTATTAAACCATTCTAAAACTCTAAAGTCTATTCAATTAGTCGTTTCAGAAGAACACAGGCATGTGGATTTAATTCAAGCTCAAATATATAATCAAATTGCTGAAGAACTCATCTTTGATCATGTGTAATCAGGATCAGGGCTGTGTGGTACATCTCTGGGCCACAAACTAAATGAGTTGCAATGCTGATGGCACTTACTGGGTTGGATGGTAGTCAGCTTGGCAGTAAGAGAGCTGTGGTGTATTCACATGACAAAAAAAGGACAGTTACACAGAGGGGTATTTCATGGAGAAAACACCTGTTGTTTTGATGACTTTAAATATGTTTCCAACTTGGGCTCTGACTTAAATTCTGATCAGAGATGTGCTTTGAATGTGATCCTGGCTGGTGAAAGGCTTTTTCTTTTTTTTAAAAAAAAAATAAAGGTAAACATAAGAGCATTTTTAAAATGTATATGAATTTAACAAGTATCCAGCAAAACTCTTGAAGGTACAATTGTGAATATTTTTTCAGGCTAACAGCAATACAAAAATCATTTTTTATTCAGTAATTCAATCATCAATAATTCATTGCATTCCCGCATAAAAATTCACTATTTTAAATATAATAAAGACATACTTCCATCAACATTGTAATTCTTTTTCCTGTTTACCTACAGAGTAAAAATTGAAGCTATTCTCAATTATAGCAGACCAGGTCAGACACAGGGAAGCAAGTCTTTGTTGCTTTGTGACAGAGCTCTATAATCTTGTGGAGAACAGCCTATCATTACCAGGCAGTGTGGTAATAGAGTGACATGGATGCTATGGGGAGCAATTGATTCCACACATCAATCAGTAGGGAAACTCATCTTAACGATTGCAGAGAAGTGGCTTGTTTGTCCTCAACATCCTGATAAATGCTAACATGGAAGCAGCACACAAAACCTGCAGCTGAATTAAGGGGTAGTTACCCATCACAAGAAATTCATTAGTCTGGTCCGACTTTGCCCGCGTCTTCCTTCTGATATTTTCAAACATGCAGATGTATACTGAAGTTCTCCAGCTCTGATGAAATGGTAAAAGAGTAATTGCCTCTTAACAACAGAGTGAACTCTGCTTTTAATTCAGACCATTAATCTTGCATATCAATGATATTTTTGAACACTGCAACATTGTATTTAGCTATCCTTGTTAATGAATGATGTTACAGAGATTTTCATTCATAGGAAAATCAATGAGAAGCATGCATTCTTTAAAATGTATTTCTTGATATATTGTTGACTTTTTAAATACACAGTTTTCTTTATGGTCCTTTGAGGACTTTCCTTTTTTTCTACCAATGAAACGGCACTCTGCTGCATCGCTCTCTTTCTTCAAGATTTCTCTGCTATGTCTTTATCCTTAGACATCTGTGCTAGTTATTATAAAAAACGACGCAGCTGGATGCAGAGAATATACTATCTTCCACTCTAAAAGGGAAGGGTCCCACCTGATTAAGAAGGGCAGGGGAAAGACTTTGGCAGGCCAATGGGAGAGGTCAAGGATAGACCAGCCAGTTTCACTCCCCCACCACATCATTTTTGTATGACAGCACCACCCTAAGGTTGAAGTTCACAGAGACTTTTCATGAACAGAGTGCTTAACGTCAAACACAAGATTAAAGCGGGGGTGTCGCATCTTGGCAGGACCAAATGAAAATATCAACTGCTAAGCCCCCCTCTGAAAAGCCAGGGGACAGGTATCTAATATTAGAGAGTAAGCCTAGTTAGCAAAGGCGGCCTGCTGCTTTCCACGTTCTCAGTGGTGGTCAAAAGGCCAGACTAGCTTTGGAATTGCTTTATTGGTGAAATATATTACAGTAGAGGCCTGCAGAACTACCTTATTAAGAAGGCACAGAAGAGATGCCCTCATGACATATAGCAGGAACTGAGGACATTTCCATATTACTGAATAAAATACAATCTTAGATTCTATTTTATTTGCTGCGCACCAAAAGTCAAGCCAATAAAAAATTTGCATGTACAAACATTTACTCGGTAGTTCATAATTTAGAATTAATACTAGAAAAAATTAAGAGAGGAGTAAATGTAAAAAGAAATACTGAATAAAAATTAAATCGAGCATGCTGTGTGAGTTCATTTACTATTATAGAATATTACTGAGTCCTTCTTTAACATTTTTAAGTCATGAAACTGCGGTGAACCTCGCTATCTAATATACATTAAAACAAATGAACTGTCAAAACGGCGAGCAGTAAACTTAGGATTTGAGGGAACACATTTTAGAGAGGAGCCATTTTGTAGTACACAAATGACTTGTTTTCTTCCCTCGCAGTGTAGCAACAGAAGCTGGTGCTTCAGCTCTTTAAGTGGCTTGGAAGCATAAAAGAGGCTTATCTGCCCCTCTCATTTCTTCAGCCACATAATCAGATGACCTGAGGAGAGCTAAAGAGAAACAAAGACAGTCAACACTTACTCCATTTCTCTATCTATCTATCTATCTATCTATCTATCTATCTATCTATCTATCTATCTATCTATCTATCTATCTATCTATCTATCTATCTATCTATCTATCTATCTATCTATCTATCTATCTGGATCATTTCCTTAAGAGACAATTTGTGTTGGACTTCAAAGAGACAATTTTTTGTAAAGAAATACAACTGGAAGGAACAAAATTCCTTCCTCCTGTTTAAAATAAAGAGAGGCAAAGTTCATGACCTGAGTTCATCCAGTTTGGAGTGAAGACATAAATTAATACACAGGAGTCTGACCACATAGAAACTTTGCGAGTATAATGGGAGTATTATGGAACTTATTTCTGATGGATTTCAGACAGCATTTTTCCTCTATTTATTTTACAATTTTAGTTTAATGCATGCACATAAATAAAGAAAAACATAATGTAAATAATCAGAACTAGAAGAATTTGGAATCAAAGGCAATACAATTATTTGAATAGAAATTTAGAAAAATATACAAATGTCCCTCACACCGCTTCTTCTTTTCAGTTTGACATTGTAGGTAAATAAAATGCTTAAAGATATTTTCTCCCATATGATCCTTGGCAATGGCTAGTTTTTCTGTAACATAGCACTATTTATAATCAGAAACTCTAGTAAGACATGAAGCTGATCTCGAAGGCTTTTCTATAATCCCTCCCCTGGAAGTGGTCTTTATTGGAAGGCTAGTTTGTGATGGGCTCACCCAGTAGCACAATGTTGCAGTGGGATACAGCATTCAGCTTAAGCCAACTTATCAACTACATTCAAAGCACATCCATTGAGCTATGTGGGGAGACTTTTTGCAGATCTATTAAAAATACTCTTATCTGTATTTAGCATATGCTGTGTATGTCAGTGCTGGCAGCTTTAGACGGATTTACACTCAAAACACCTCAAGCTATTCTTGAGCTGAAACTACTGATAACATTCTGAAACTTCTGCAGACAAGCAGGTTTTACAAACAGATAAATTCATTCAACATACTGTTATATCATTTTCTTTACTTATTGTCATTTTTTGTTGCACAGTGACTGTTTTTAAATACCAGTTTTACCCTTTTTCTATAGAGTTTTTTCCCCCCCTTTTGGAAATTATTTCCACCTGTATATAAATGAAAGCTGATTTTAATATTTAGCTGAAGGAGTTTGTTTATTGTTTGAGAGCAATAAAAAGCTACACTGGAAGATTTGCTCTCATCATACTTACATTAAATAACATCTCACAATGTTGCCGAAACATGGAAGATAATTTCCACACATTTTAAGGCCACATTTTTACTGTTGAAGAAGGGACATATTTTTTTTAATTTCCTTTTATTTTTTTCATTTTGTTTTATATAAATGAGAGCGAAAATAGGAGTTTCCTGGGTATAAAAGAAACAGTCAGACGAGGCAGTCAGTATAAAAGAATTGTTGTTGCTAGTTAACAAGAAGTTTTGGAATCCAGCAGCAAATAATGTAGAAATAATCCACGCGTGAAGCTTTCAGTGCATTTCAGTGGGAAGTCCTTCAGAGGAAACGCTGGGGCTGCAGAAAGCCTCACAGTCTCTCTTTCTTTCTGTTTTCTTTCTTTGCAACAGACAAGCCCTATTTGTACTGCGGAGTAATTACTATTAGACTGAGGCAAGCACATATTTACTTTAACTAAAACGTAATTAAAGCAAGATTTGTTAAAATTTAAAAAATACACAAATTGATTTAGGGCTTTCTCATGTTGCATGACACATTTTAAAGAAGATTTAATTTTCATGCTGCAAAAAAGTCAAAAGAGATGTGTGGAGAATTTATGTATTCACAATATTAGCATGACTTAACTTGCTGTTCTACTTTTCCAATATTTTTGTTGTTGCTCTGATTTTTTTTTTTTATGCCTAAAGTATTTATCTATCTATTTTTTTCAATTGCAAGCAAACCTTTATTTAACTCTGCTCTCTGGGCTGTAGAGGTTTGGCCTTTGAAGCGATTGAGAAAGAGCACCGTTATTCATGCTGCATTCAATGCTGAGAACTGAGACTCCAAAAACAGCAGTATCCTCTCATACCTGTTGAGAACACTTTCATCCTTAATGGGCTCATTAGCCACATTGTTAATTGAGTGCTATTCAGGCCAACATCAAAGCTAATAATAATTGTTTACTTACTTCCTTACTTCGCCAAAATAGACCCAACTGTGGCATAATGCTGCTCTCTTACAAGGTATATGTTTATAAAGGGACCTATGTTTCTGAATGGACTGAAATGCAATCCAAAAAACACTCACCACTAAAAGTCTCACTTCAACAGTTCTGCTTTATTTGGGGATTTGAAGAACTGCACTGCTGCAATTTGGTTGAATGCAAAACTTTTCTCTTCCTAAAAAAAAGTCAGTGGAAAATATACCAATACATTTAAAAATCACAGCCTTTTAAATTTTTTTACACCTTTAAAATAAATATTGTGATGTGAAAATCAAAATTTTTGTTATGTTCCAGATATAAAATAAATATAGACTGGGTTATGTTAAATTATTTAATAAATAACAAATACCTGCTAGATATAACTAATAATAATAATAATAATAATAATAATAATAATAATATTAAACATTTATATGTAAAGACATACATTTTATTTTCTGAGTTCTTGTCCTGTAAGTTTTCTCCTCCCACACGCTGCTGCCACATTAGTGGATAATGGGATCCGAAAATGGAAGCTAACTCATTGGAATTAAATTTATCAGCATGTGCTCAGAGGTAATAAGCTGTCAGTTATAAAATGAAGATTTGTATTTAGATATATGATAGGAAGAAAAATGAATAGGCAAAATAAATGAAGCTGCTTTACAACTAAATTACTTATTTGGAGCCAACAGACCACGAAGAGAATCATGATGATGACAATGATTATTGCAGATAATATTCTCCCTATGGAGGTGAAGATAGCAAATATGAAATAATTATGTAACGTGGGCCCACAAAGAGTTAACAGGACGGAATATTTGCAGAAATGTTTTGATAGAAGGGACCAAACCTTGAGGCATTATCAAACATTATAATGTAGGAAATCTAATTAGGAATGAGGGGGGATGTTACTCTAAGACACACTGATCAAAACCAGACAACTGCTAAGACTGACATATTTAGCATTAATGTTTATACAGAGGAATATTATAAACCACAAACATCTCACTACTAATTTTAACCATCATGACAATCAAGTCGTCATCGTGCTAATTGTGTAAATATAAATGTAAAAACTTTATAAAACGTTTAGTTTACAATCCTCTGCCTAAATGGCTCTCACTTTAAGTACAGTTACAGCACAGTGGAGAAGCTGAATATATCCTTTTCAAACTGAAAATTTCATCATAGCAGGATTTCTATTTTTAAAAGGCTGAGCTGATGAAAGCTGGTCTAAGTTACAACCAAGCTTGGGGCTAAGGCAGCTGAATTTCAATTGATTAGGTACCCATGCATGATGAAAGTTTTTAAAAATGACACCATAGTCACAACATTTCAAAGAGAACAATCCCTGCTGTATTCCAGGATACTGCAAATGTGCCAGAAACCACATGAGAGAATTAGATAAGAGGGAAGTGAATACAACTGGTTAAAACAGAAGCAAATTCAAACACATAAATTCTAACAATATATGACAGTAACTGTCTTATTAGTGCTTATTTTCTTCTGGTTGCCCAATAACTAATTTGTAGTTTGTCTAATATGTCATTTTGTTATTTACAGCTGAGTTGACGGCTGTGAATTGTTATTATTTACCCGTTTTGTGTATTAATGAAACCATTTCTGACTGAACAAAGAGTTTTGGAGCACTCTGGATGAGATTTATGTTGTGTTGATGAAATAAAACAGGCATGATGGCCAAGATGAAAAAGAAATCCCTATAAAAATAAATGCTTGAAGCTATAGAATTAGAAGTGTTCACTATTTTGACAACTGCAAAACCTTTTTGTGTGCAGCAACGGTGCACAATTGATATAATCGGAAAGCTGCTGTAGGTTTTAATATATATCACTTATTGAGAGAGAAGGAGATGATAGATATGTTCTTTCATCCGAGCAGGTTGGTGTAAACAAGCAAAGAAAAGTGTATTAAAAAATGCTGTGTCTATAGGACTCATGTCTGACGCCTGTCAAATCATTAAAAAGGAGAGGTACTGTTATCAAATGCTTGGGATCAGCAATAGTGGTGGCACATCACTGAGATGAGGTATGTCTTCCATGGGGGCAACTTGAGGGCCTTTTGTGAATTTATAGAGTACGATAAAATCAGCTTCATATTTCTCCACGAAATCGGCTGATGAAAGCAGCCTGAGAGAGAATTACATGGCAAGAGTTTTGTCACCAGACCCATAGGCTTTATAGGCTGGGAATTGAAAAAGGTAATGAGAAAAACCATGCTGCCGGTTGGCTGTGTTTAATAAGTCATCATGCCTCTATCTATTGTTAGTCGCACAGACCCCACCAAGATTGTGTTTTCACCATACTTAATACTCTGCAGCCAGAAGGCATTTCAATGGATATAATATATCCAGCACAGTGGAGCAGGCTAGCAGCTTATAGCACGGACACCATTACACAGAGTTGTGTGATAACAGTGAACAAAGAACAAAGTCTAAAAAATGAGACTGTTCTCCAGTTGCCTCTCTTCTTGAAGTATATGTGATTGCAATTAAGATAGATGGCTTTACCAAAAAAATAAATAAAAAAAGCCAATTCTGGGACATGGTAATTATGTGCAGAACTTACAAGTAAAACTGTCCCTCCCTGCACGCTGCCCACTACAAGTATGTGCATTTGTGCAAACACACAGCACTCAGGCAGAAGCCGACAGCAAGATAAAGAGTGACGTAAATGCTGCGGTCCTCAGGATACCAAGGATGATACTTGGCAGATGTATTTTTCTCCTTTTTTAAATTGGTTCATCTCATAACTCATCAAACAAATTCCCGCCATCCCAGTGATCTCTTTATTCTCCTCACAGATTTTCTGTCTCTGAGTAAACTCAGCACATAGGCAAAAAAGAAAGAAAAGCAAAAGCCTGAAGGAAAATGAATTTAAATGTGAGTTGGTGATGAATGGTTGAACTGATTTTCTGGCAAGAATTAAAGCTTTGTAACGACACTTGACACACATTAGATGAAAGGGAGTGAAAAGTAAAATAAAAATAGATAAAAAAGGACTACTTTTTACAGTTTGTGACACATAATAGGCTATATTTTCCATTTTGACAGCACACTCTAGAGCTACCTTTTGTCTTTATGTCATTGCCTCTGGGTATGCATCCAAACAACACTATTACTACACTCAAACCTGGCCAGACTGTTTGTTGTACACTTGTACACTTCCATCTACTTACATGAGCAGACCTGTTTTAAAAGACAGGCTTGTCACATACTCTGATCAACAAGAGTCAGTCAGAGGGATTTCTGAACCGTGTGGAGTTTTTAACATGGAAATTGGCTTTGAACCCCATCTGCACAGGTCAGCACATCTTTGGGCAAAGCTCTGCTACTGCTGACAGGGAAAATGAACCATCAATTCCTTATAATGTGGCCTGATTATTATCCTACTTACCCCCCACAAATTCAAACTTAGTGAATTTCTGCGCCGTTTGAAATCTGTAAATTCGCAGACAGGGAAGGCCTAATAGCTTTGTTATTTGGTTTTCAAATGACAAGTCAAATAGAAGCACCACCGACATTGCAATTCTAAAGTAAGTAAAACCTATCAACAAACCACTTTTAAAACGGTGCATTGTGGCTTTACCAGCACACTCCAACACATCTAATGTCCAATATTTGAGAAACCATATCTATCTGATAACAATGCTCTACATCTGAGATCAACAAGGCCACACAAATCTTTTAGTGAATGAAAGTGAGTTGGTCTTAGTATCACTTTTAAGTTTATCATAAAATTATGTCATCACAAAATGATTAAAAATATATCCTACCTGTGTAGAAATGTTGATTTCAGACCCAAAAACCAAAAATTAAAAAAAGAATAATAAAAATTTAGATTAGATAAATGTTGATACATAAGACTCTTGACAAGTGAAATGGGACTCTGACTGTGGCACATGATACAAACCAGAGCAAAGTTTGAATGTGTGAAGTGTGTTCAGCAACTTCGGGAAGGGATCTGTCAACGTCCAATCTGGGATGTCTTTATTTGACACGATTGGTTTTGTTAGGTTTCCTGAGTCAGTCCAGCCCGCTGGTGTCCCTTTCACCCCTAAAAGCAGCTGGGCCCTGACCCTTGCAGCGCTGGCCCTCAAAGCTGAGCTCTTTTCAGCTCAGGCGTATAGGGAACCTCCCTGTTCCCTCCCACCAGCAACATCCCATTC
This sequence comes from Dicentrarchus labrax, assembly GCF_905237075.1. Lineage (NCBI taxonomy): Eukaryota > Metazoa > Chordata > Actinopteri > Moronidae > Dicentrarchus > Dicentrarchus labrax. Next base: position 12,371,726 of record NW_026136720.1, on the reverse strand, counting down.
AGTTGCAGAGATAACTTTATTCATCTTGTGCATCATTGTATCCAGTTGAATGCAGAAACTATGCAGACACTCGAGTGAATTGAGCTAGCGTGCGTGCATGTGTTAAGGACAGGAAAGAAGGGGAGGTGTTATGTCTTAATTTCTCCATTTTGACAGAAAATGCATGCGTGGCTTCACTTTGAAAAACTACCTCCAGCCTTTTCATTTCAGTATAAGTACTTGCAGTTTACCTGAAGTATCAAATTTGAGAAAGATGGTGTTATGATTACATGCCGGGGCTTAAAATATTGTAATCACGCCAGAGATTCCCAATATATTTTGACAATTACACCAATGTCTGCAGATGATCTGTTACTGGTGTTAATTTACATGAAAGTGATAAACAGCTATTTTTTTCCCTTTTTTTTTATTCAGTAAACTCTCTGCTCTCCTATTTCTGATTTAGCGATAGGCAGCTGGTGGGGACAGTTGAGCTTATTTTCACCTGCCTAACACCAAAACAGCACTAGGACCACCCTGCTCTTCTCTCATCATTCATATTCAAGCCAGGGCCTCTTGACAAGTCTGCTGATCTCACTCAATGTTTTGTGATTTGGACAATACGTTTTCACTGTGTGGGCAAAAATGCTGAGGCCATCACACTTCTCGAGGCTAGTCTTGTGAGACTCAACTGAGGCAGAAGCTCTGAATTATTCCTTCTCTGTGAGAGTTATGCTTGTCAGTGGATCTCCCTGATCCCAGATAAGTCTAATGCTGCAGTCAGAGTACGGGCACCTGTGTTTCTATACTAATATGGCCTATTTGAGTTTAAGCTGTGAAGGTAGTGTGAAGGTACATAAAAGTTGTTTGTCATACGACCCACACTTTATATATATAAATTATGCTGCACTCCTCATCTTTTGCTTTTTAAATACTGATGACTTTGTTATTTAATCTCAGTCTAAAGCTGTTTATTTTTGGTTATTTTGAATAGAAAGTCAGCAATAAGATCAACAAATACAAAGTTCACTATAACATTTACATGATGTTGTTCCTTTATATTGAATTTTTATATGACATTTTCAAAAAATAAGGCATTAATGCTAGGGATGTGCAATGAATTATGGCAATAAGTTGGTAGTAATGCTGAAATATTGTAAAATGGACATCAGTCATATTTTATTTAACATTAGACCTAGTGGATGCAAGTGGAGACAGCTATTTAATCATATATGTAATTTAAGGACATTTTAAGTCACCAAACAAATGTAGGAGGCTTGAATCACACCCAATACAAATGTTAAAAACTTCTTTCCCAAACTTCAAGTTATCCTCACCTCTTTTAAAATGTGTTTTTATGCCATATGAAGAGCAATGATACTCGAAAATATGATTCTTCATAAAGAGCGTGAATATATGTGCAGTGGCCATTGGTCGAAATCCTTTTGGGGATTTCGATATCTAAAAGAGAGAGGTTTATACATTAGCGCTGTAGTTGCAAAACACTGTTGATATTCAAATGATTATTGTGTAAAATCTGGGATAAGCTTCTGTGTGAGAGCTCTTCTAAGTGCCTACAACTATTGCTAATTCCCCTCGCCATTGTGGGCTGAACAAAGGCCTTAATCCCATTTCACTTTTGCAGAAGGCTGGGGCTATTTTCCCTCTCATAAACCAACAACACTCCCCCTAGCCAGAGCTGAGAGGTTCTGAGAAAGGGGCCAGTGTGTGTATACTTCAAGGCTTTTTTGTCCAACTTGGCTAGTGCTCTGCATAAACTTTTAAGTGGTCCCAGTAGGCCTCAAACACCTTTTGGCAGAAAAAATAAGCTACCACAAACTGTAAAAAGGAAACCAAACACTCTCTTAACCTGGACAATACAAAAGAAAATATATGAAGTCTTTTATAACTCAGATTGGGTCTGGGCTGCAAAGAGTTAACATGTTTTTTTCATGCACTAGTAAAGGAACTTTCATTCTTCTGAAAGAAGCTCTCTTTCTCTGCATTGTAAATCCTTTAATACATTATTTATAACATGGTGGTCCACTATCAAAGCAAGTGAAGTAGGACAGGATTCAGTTCTTGTACTTTGTAGTTTAGCTTTAGCTTGCAGCGGAAAATAAAACCACTTCTCTGACTTTGACATAATATTTTCCTTTGTTTTTCAACCCACTTCATTTCTACCTTTCAAATTTATGGTTTAATTAAAACAAGTAACAGTTTTGTCCATTCAATTATAATTACATCACAGAGTCCTGACGGCAAATGTGAATATCATCAAGAAAAAAACTGCTTTTACTATTTAATGATAAAAAACATGACCGTCATTTAATTTTGATGCACCACCTAAAGATGATTTAATATCTGCTTTAATTATAACCAGAGATTAAATACCTTCTAAATACAGAAATTATGTTATGGATGATTATTATGGTAAATGTATATAAAGATGGTCTTTAAAAGCAGTTTTTCCCTATTTAACAGAATTTTGTAAATAATAGTACATGTTCAATAGAGTTCTTGGGTTTGTATAGAAATGGTACAGCTCCCTGGAACAGACAGCAATGCCACAAGCCCAGTTGTTTAGTGAGTAAGTGATGGCTTCATTCAGTTGCTGTGTCATGCGGTGCATGTGAACCAGCATGCAGACCAGCATGTGGCCTGTGTTGGCTCATGTTAGGTGTGTAGTTAGAGGGTCTACTTGCACTTAAAAAGGAGGGGCACGACAAATACAAATCAGCCAGGAATTTTCTTCAACAGCCAGACAAACCACCCTCCTTTAATCTTTAAATTTCAATTAGACACCCATGAAGTGCAAACAAATCACAAACCTGTCAGTGTACACAATACAGTGTAAAGAATCTGCAAATTACATGCAGTGTAGACAAGCTGCACCCCTTCATACAAAGCTGCTGGGCTGAGTTGTCTAAAAAGCTTCACATCACCCAGATCATATTTGCGCCATTGACTTATAGTGTAATAAAGAGGATCTCTTTGCTAAGATGCCCACTGGAATCCAGAACTGTTAGCTTAATATCCACTGGGATCCACTGAGGTGAGTGTAGCCTTTCACGTACAATACTCAGTCCTGGAAAATGATACGTCTTTGCTTGATGTTAATGGTTTGTAACATCCCAAGATAGCAAAATTTATCTCTGGAAAACCTGGCACTAATGATATTTCCCTTGCTCAAGTTGACGGAGAGAAAAGCCATGGTTAAAGTATTATTGAATTTTTACACATGCATACAGGGAGTCATGTATCAATTTCTACCAACTCTTATCCGCACAGAGGACCACCTGAGGCTTTTTAGGGGGATGTGGATTACTTGCCCTACCTGCTTTCCAGTGACTGACTTTAAAATGAACATTAATGAAACAAGTACAAAAATACAAATACAATACAACTGCCACAACCAAATTATAAACAAAAAACATTTTTTAAATAGTGGTACACAACATAGAAACTGTTGCTTATTATATCATTAATGATTTGTTTAACAATCCGTACCTTAGTTTAGAATTTTTGGTGAACTAATTTTGGCTTTTGCCATGTTTAAGGATTACGTGGCAAATTCTGCATCGTTTTTGCTGTTGGATTGAATGATCTAAATGTGGGATTATGAGGAAAAAAGTTTAAATTATGACCATAACTATGTGTTCTTGTTGCCTAACATCAACCATATACTTTGTGTGCCATGACCACTAACCTAAACAAAGTAGCTTTAGTTGCCTAAACCTAAACTAAACCTTAACCATGTTGTATTTGTCATGAGCAGATATTGTCGGGACAATCATTGGAATAACTTTGGCAGTAAACGCTCAAAAATGTTGTCACAGAACGTAATCTGGGTTTTTAAGAAATTGTCCAATATCAGCGGTCTGTCTGGTGAGTGGGTTGTGTAAAAATGATCTTTACAACCAACATGTTGTGAGTTTCCCCACAGAAAATGTCCTGGCAGTAGAATCTGGCAGTCATATCATTTGCAGGGTGTCCTGATTCAGTTTACTCAAATCCATTCAGTTGAATACTGCCTGTTAGTGCAAAATCAAACCTAACTCCACAAACTCATTCATCTGGCTTTCAATGTAGTGATCACAGAACCCTCTAAGATACTGAGAAACACTGTGTGAGCATTTGGTCAAATTGTAGTGGACACTTGTTTTGCTACTTCTGATCCTCTTCTGGCTACAGAATTATAGTTTTTTCCATTAAGAGCGAGTTTCAAAGTGCATTTCTGGCACCTTTCCTAAAAGTTAGAAATCAGAAAATATAGCCTTTAATGTCAATAGTGTTTAATGTTCCTGCGAGGAGATTTTCACTCCCAAACACAGATGTATTAGTTGAAGGTAGAAAAGTTTTCGGAAGGAAATACCACTTTGAAAAGTTAAAAGCTTACAAATTCTTCTCTAATACATTTTTCAACTGTCATAATACTTTAAAACATACTGTTTACCATTTGCTTAGAACAACAACTTGTTTTTGTTATTTTATTGAACCTGTGATAATTGCTGAACTTTACTGATACAACATTAATCACTATGAACACTTCTGGGTAGAGTGTGTCTCTCAACAAAAAAAATGTTGATTAAAATAAAATGAATACCATGCATTTCAGATGGGAGGCAGTAATGCAATTCTTTATAATACAGAGTTACTGATGCTTGTTTATCTATGTAATCATGTCATGTCATCCAAAGTTAATGAAATACCATTAGTAGATGGAAAGACACTGATTCACTTTATTTTGCTATCTTGTCTTCTCTAGTAAAGCAGAACATATGAAAATACTTCCCTGAGGAAATAAATCCAACAGAGGAGAATATAAGGGAGGACAGAAATTCCTATCCCACTGTACTCTGGATCTTGCAAACTTCGCTGTTGTCCTGAGGATGTTGTAGACAGTCGTGTGCCTTCTACAACACAAATGGGAGTCATGAGCTAATGAAGAATTTCACTGAGAGGTAAAAGCACATGCAGAGGTTGTTACCCACTGATCTTACCCCCAAATGTGAAGTCACCCTTACCAAAGAGTAGCTAATGCAAAGACATAATTCCTCACCAGCTTTCCACCTGTAAAAACGGCCAAAGTGTGTTTGATGAAACTCAAACAACCAAGCAGTGTAGTCAGGGACATCTGGTTATTTGCTTGGATGTATGGTATATTTTTGTGTATTGGGATGTGTGTCCAGTACTGAGTTTGGATTGCCTATATCAAGGATACCTCACATAACTTTCACACTACATTGAGTTTTGGAATAACCTGTATTTATTACACAGAACCATCTGGGAAGCTGTAGTTGGAAAGTGATTGGAAAAAATCAGATGAACAATCATTTAACATAATCAAATGTTCATGAGATCCAGTAGGTCCTCACAGGATGCTGAATCATCCGATCCCATTGTGGTTGGACACAAGCGCATAGCTTGAAGCCTGGCAATATGGATTCTTGTGATCTCGCTTTTGCACTCTAGATTATGTGCACACAGTACTGGGACTCATACATGAATCATTTGTACACACAGGTGTAATCTTAAACAGCAATTTACCAACATTTGTGGCATTCATCAATACTTTCGTACTTCCCATTTGCTTGATTTTTGCTTGCTTGTAAGATCAAAATTTAAGTACCCTAGAGTAAGTCAATATGCACAAAAGCCAAATTGCATTTTGTGGTGTGAAATATTAATAATGATAAAAAAATCGATTTAAAAATGTTTTCCAATTATTTATTAATGCAATACTTTAAATGTTTAAACTTATTAAAGATGAATTGATTACCAAGGCCAATTCTTCAAAACCTGTGTGCCATTTTGGAGCCTCAATTTAGATCAGGGACAAAAACGATCTAATCCCAATCCAATTCCTCTGCAAGTACTCACTACTATTGCTGTCCTGGCTACTGGGACCTTCAGGAGAGAGACTGATGATAGGTCTGACATATCCCAGTCCACAGTTAGCCATGCTCTCCCCTGAGTTATCCAGAATATCACACAGTCCACATTTGTTTCCGTTTGCTGCCCTTCAGTAGCATTTCCTGTCCTTTTTCTTTCTCTTCTTCTTTTGGCTTGTTGGTTGTTGGCACATGTCAAGCAATTCTGCTGCCCTTACATGGATTTACTTGGGTGTATCCATATGCTCATTGAAAATGACTGGCACATGCACCCAATTCAAGATCAAATGCAATTCATCAACATACTCAGGTAGGTAAGAACAGACTTGGCTGTCAGCACATAAATCCCATGTAGGATCTTTTTTTTCCCTCTTATTGCTATGCAACAACAAATATAAGAGAAAAAGCATTCATGTATGAGGCCCATTGATAATTAGCACTATCTAGAGTTCAGTGTCACAGCACTCATCAACTCATTTGCAGCAGCAGCAGCAGCAGCAGGTTGCTGTTTTCAGCAAACAAGCTCTTATAAACCCACTGTCTAGTTAGTGACTATGGTGAAGAAATTCAGATATCATTCTCAGGAGCTGGTGGAGACCAAAACAGTGCAAAGGGGAGTTCAAATATTCGATTCACCTTTATTGGGCGACCAGAAACACCAACTACTCCAATGGAATTAAAGTGTTGCTCCATGCCTGCAAAATGTCTAAGTAGGCAAATGTTTGCTAACACATACTAGCTATATTTTAGAACTGCGTGTCTGTCAGCTTGTTTAGGAATTCTTCTGCAGTCTATTGCAGCATTACATAAAAGTCTGTACTAGTACTGTATCAGTCATAATTACTCTTAAGATTTGTTTTGGTTGGACAAACACTATAATTTAACAAAATATGATGTCCTATATTTTTTTTAAATAACACAAATACAGTAAAATTGAATACCGTAGATAAGTAAATGTACACGCTATCACAGCTGTCAATTTTAAACAGTACAGTATACCGCTACAACCCTATTCGAAAAAACAACCTTTAAAACGTTAAAGACACTTGAGATTACAGTAACATGACTGATTTAGCAAAAGCTTGTCCTCATGGTCTGTAAACAGTAGAGTTTCTGTTTTGAGAGACAGATGACTAGAACCTGAATAAAGTTTCAGTTCAACATGAAAGATGACTAAAACCTGTCAATGATGACACAAAGAGGAAGTGGACCATACTTGTCTTTGCTGTACCCATTTGCAGTGTATTCTTGTTTTGTGCACTTTTGTTTTGAGCCCAGAACTGCAGTTCGCCAGCTGTATTAATAACCAAAGTTAATTTCCATTATCTTCAGGGTGCCAATACTGTACATTTAACAGATGTTGGATGCAAGTTACAATATACAACAACTGCGTCTGTAAATATGAAACTTCCCTGCCATGGAAAGGTCACTAAACAGTTAACTTTTTAAAATAAGATATAGGAGTATTACTAACTTCTTCAACTGTGTTGAACTCTCCTTCGTGAACTCTACTTAACTGGACTATAAATCTACAAATATAAATCTACAGATATAAAAATGTGTGGAGAAATTAGCTGTCATGTGCTGTCAAGACACAAAAGAGAAATATTACTGAATATTACAGTTTCTTTGGCAGGGATACTAATCATGTTCATTGTGTTTTGTTTAGGGATTAGGGCAGAAGCACAAAAAAATAAATAAAAAAGGAACAACATTTTTGCCATGCATATGTCTCACAAACTGCACAAAAGAACCACTTAGCCCCAGTAGCTTATTGGTCTTATTAAGGTCTTAACTGGTGTGATAAGTTGTAACATCTAGGTGGTCATTAAATAAAATCTCTTATCAGGTGTTCACTTGTGGAGGAATTAAGCGATAGTTTGGTAAAGAACATTTTCACCTCAGAGTTTAATTAATATTAAAGGAGTGGCAAAACAATAGCCCCACTGCATTTGAAATCTTAACCCCAGGTGCCCTCATTTGGAGTGCCTTGCATATCTCCATGCTGCACCAGTCTAATCTATGGCATGTCAGCGTGACCAGGTGAAAAGTGGCGTTAATTCTATATTGGAGCTGGGCATGTGTTGAGAGCAGCAGAGACAGGTAGAGCATGCCATGGGAGTCAGTGTGTGACCTGACAGGGATTGGCAGGCAGGGTGTTAATTGGATAGGTGCGCCAGCCCATTTGTGTTGGCCATCCCATTGCAGAAGACATTGTACCAAGTTCTTGACTCCCAAGACAAGCTGCTGTGCTCTTCTTAGACATGCTCTGAATATAGCCAATGAAATTATTTGTTTCCCAACAGCCACGTGACTTTCCTCAGACACAAAGACAGGGGGATGGGAAAGACAATGCATCACAAGGTAGAGCCACTCTAGGCTAACATGGGGGTTATTTGGACTGGTAACAATTCAATGTGTGTGTATCTAATTCTTCATCAAAACAATATATATAAAGTGAGTTGTAGTAGCTGGACACAATTTTGTTTATAATTTAAAACATTAAGTCAAAGACAATTGCGAGGTAATAATTTGTGATTAGTTAATAAATGTAATTGCTCTGTCTACAATTAGAACATATTGGATCTGAAATTAATCAACTATAATAGGAAGAGATATATTGTCATGGTTTCCATGCCCTTTAGTTTTCTGGGTGGCATGCCTGAGACAAAAGACTGGATTCTTTGCAATTTTTAATATAAATTTGTTATCTAACATTATAATAATAAGAAAATGCATGTAAATCACTACTGGTACATGCATTTGTGTTCATTTGGATTTGTGTGTTGTTTTAAGCTAAATATTACACTGTTAACCTGTACTGGTTAAGCTCGTGAAGATATTATGAAGTAATGTTTTTGAATATAACCTGCTGTGTAGTATACTGAAACCAATCATATGACCTACAAGATCTGAACATCTAGATCAGGTAGAGACACCAAAACAATTTTAGACACGTTACTTGAGATAAGTTTTACATTCAACTACAAAACATGTTCCACCATGACTTTTAATGTATTTAAATAAGTTTGCTATATTATAGTCTGTTTATGTTTGCATTATTTGACATTTGTGCTGCTGAACTTCTTGGCAGAAGGTTCAAAAGGCTATGGTTGTAAAGAACTTACTTGTTAAGGCAACTGGTTTAGACCAGTCAAGATACTTTCTCTTCTTATTCACTCTGCTGGTTCTTATTTTGTGTATAAGTGAGTGAGAATTTTAGCCTTTAAAATGTGAGGATTTCTGTTACCATTTGTGGCATCATATAGCTGAACACAGCAAGAGCTGAGCTACAAACATGTGTCACAGTCATAATGTCAGTGTCAGTTGTTTTATGGTTACTAGTCATTTTCTTTTGAAGCTGAAGTTGCGTTGCTGACTAACTAGCTCCCCGACATGTACTGCAAAACTACGACAGGTAAATGTATGATGTCCAAGAGAGTCCCAGACATATTTACATACAGTGCCTGGTCTGACAATATAATTTTAGTTCACATTGGCATATGTTGCTTGTGGCAATCAGATGTCAAAATCCTTCAAAGCCTTTATTTTACAGTATAACAGGGAAACTGATGAAAACATCGGAAGAAAAATGTTTGATCCTCAATTTTGCTTTGCATGCTGGCTAAAAACACTTCTCTCTCTCTGCTGTCTGATGTGCAAACATAGTTGAAATTACAAACGCTTCTGAGTTATCACCGTCAATAGTCACGGATTGCATTTGTTAACCATGATTAATATTGACGGATAATTTCTATACAATAAACAAGGTGTTGACATGAATAAAATAAATGTTGCTTTTTAGAGCTTAAACCTGTATATTTTAGCATGGTTTTGCAAAGCTAGCATGTATTTTTATAAGTATACTGGACACATAATATTATTTAAAGTGGCATCAAGTCTTATCCAAATGTTAAAGATACATATGGCCCTCAAAAGAGTGCTTCTACAACAGTTTTCAACTTCCTCAACTATAGGGAAACACATCTTAGACACATCAGGCTCTAATTCTACTGGATGATGTAAAGCATTCTTGGATGATCTCAGTGGATCCCATGTTCTACTTTGGCCCATGTTTTTACAAATGTCCTAAACTCCATTAACAAAATATATGTCCCAATTGCTAACATGGCTTTTTTGTGTGAGGTGAACTTTAAGACTGATGAAGGTTTCCCTTAGTGCATGTTCTCCACTGGCCACTTTGACAGGGTTGTAGCTATGTGCTGTGGTGTGATATAGTCTTTGTCATCAGGTGACAATCAGATAGTGTGGAAATTTGAGAAGAATTATGACTAATACAATATTTTACACAGTACAGATTAGAGAAATACCAGATATTAAAGTAGTATGACTTCAGAAGAGCTACATTAAGTACTTAGAAGGGAATAAATCATTGCTCACACAATATTTAAGTAACTGCAAAATGGAAAATGGGTAAAGAATGTTGTTCATTTTTAATAAATAAATATAACTAACTGTGCATTACAGTTTTGCTTTGTGTGAGCAAATGCACAATTGCACACTGCTATGCAACATGAACCAGTGATGCCTGCTTTTATTTGAATATGAATGCTCTTCTAATACAGCAAAGGGTATACACAACCTTCAATTTAACCTTAGCCATTGTGTTCGATGCAGACTAGCCTTTCTATTGTTAAAGATGCTGCATCTTATTTTTTTAATAAGCAAAAGGATTAAATTAAACCCCATGCAATCCAAATGGAATGGGGATTTTTGGACGCATTCATACAAAATGTGTCTGGAAAAGATAATTCCACTTAATGGAGGCATTTAAAGAAGTTGGCTGATTCCTCCGCTGCAACTTGGATTATATCATGTTTTTTTTTTTTTTCTGCTTTCACAATTTATCTTTTTAAAAAAAGGGGGAAACTCAACATTAACAAGAATGTTTACCATAGCTTCTACATTAATGATTTGATCATTTTGATAGTGAAATTTTCTACATTCTGTGAGGTATCTAATGAGGCATATTAATTATTATTATTATTATTATTATTATTATTATTATTATTATTTAATCTTATTTGGCTCTTTCCTTTCCATTTCCTGTCACTATATAGATTTCCCTCAGCCGGAGTTAGGGGCTGGTGTGAGCTGTCAGATTTGCGGGGTGATATCTCAATTAAGCAAAATAGGAAAATCTATTGTTTATGGGGGTGTGAGAGGGTATTTCCAAGCCGCAGGCTTTAAAATAGGAACAAGAATGTGTTCGGTCAGCCTGAACAGCACAGGAGGATTTTGGGGAGGACTCCTCCTTTGTGACACATGCAGCATAGACATAATGAATTATATTATAATTACAAAGCACAGTCTGTAGAAGTGGACAATATAGATATTTGGCCAGGGGGTGGAGTGTGCTGCTCCATAGAGACTGGGCCACTCCAGACTGCATTTCTATTCAGATCACTTTAACTTAGACAAATCTCAATATGAATGAATGGGGCTTTGTTCAGAAAATAAAAACATTTCAACAAGGACGCATCATCTTCTCATACGCTGGGGGCACATAAGCAATTTTACACGTCTGAGCTGCCGACGTTTTACTGTTTTTTTACTTAGTCAAAAAGTACTCACTACGTATCTATTTATAAATCCAAAATAAAGGACAAAAAATACAAGAATGAGCAATACTCCTTCAACAGATACATGTTTGTATAGGCAGCAATATGTTACACTAGAGAACACTGGTATGCCTGGAAGAGCATGCTCTGTGTGGTGATGGTGGAGGTGTATTGTGGAGAGATTGGGCAAAGCAGAGTGAGCAGAGAAGCAGAGGGGAGTGAAGCTGGCAGTGACTGAGAAGATGAGGATTTGACGGCAAGGTGACAAAGAGTTCAAACAAAATGAGGCTTGTAGATTAGCAGCACTCCCCTCAGTGACAGGTGTCATCTCTTGGGGCAGTCTGTCACTCTGCCTGCTGCCACTCTTTATATAATATGAGGAGAGAGAGACGGAGAGAGAGGAGGAGAGGCACCACCACTTGCACCTCACAAGGCATGGCCTTGCCTGCTCTACCTACCAGTAACCAAGATTAAAGCCTACAGTAAGTGGCAGAGGGAGAGCTGGGTGAACAATAGATAAGCAAATGTTTATTTTTATGTTGCCAGTGATTTTGCTTTAATTATTTCATCATAACCAGAAGCTTCTCAGTCAAAGTCAATGTAAAATCACTTAGTCAGGGACATTATCTTATAATAGAGAAACACTAATGTCCATAATTACTCTTTGACATTGAAGTTTGAGGGTATGCTATTCAGGCAATTCAAATTACTTTACATCTTTCATCTGTGTCATATTAATCAATCACTTCCGATTCCTGGATGTATTAGGAGGGGATGTTAGAAATCACTGAGAATGACTCTATTGTGACAGTATTAGATTTTTATATAATGTGTCGGGTCATTAATTAGTTCAGTTAGCCAAAAAACAGATATCAACATCTGGTATTTTTATCCATAAACAGTTTCTGAATTAAATGTACACAATATCTCCTATATTATGATATACTGTATATTAATACCACAGTTTACACATGTGGTGATATAAGATTTTATTTTACACACACACACATATATACATATATGTGCATTTGTATTGATATTTATTATATATATTTATATATGGGCAGAGAGGTTAAGGACAATACTTACCAGTAAACATTTACTACCACCCAGGAGAGGCGACACAAGGAGAGAGAGAGAGAGCAAAACAGAGGAGAGACTTCTTTTGTGTAGAGTTTTGCCCAGACCCTTAACAAGTCTGTGATACAGGAAGGTATTAACTAAAGCTCGGAGGGAGCCAGCTCACATCATCCTGGTGACATGCAGGCTGAGACCTGCTGCTCTCTGCCCAGGACTCCAGCCATCTGCTCCACAGATTGCACTGAAACACACACAGCAAGCGCTGCTGCCACCCCTCTGGGTGAGAGAGTCACCAGAGGGTCAGTTACTTCTTCAGGACTTTCTCCCTTATCCGTTTTGACTGCTCTTACTTGCTTATGTTTATTGGGGTCGCCAAGCAATCCATCTAATAATCTCATAATCTGCAATGAGTGACAAACTCTATCTACAGTACGTCTAACAGGCAGCGAGAGAGAGAGTCCACAAAAAGAGGGAAACAAGAAAAGAAGAAAAAAATCACGAGTATTCTGATGTTTGTTTTTGACAGATGAGGGATGCCCCCTATTGACTTTGTCAGGGAAGCTAGAAACAGGGGTAGAGGGAGTAAAACCAGAGAGCATCAGTGATTGCAAATTGTGAAGACAGTGCCAGCATGCTCAGTTACAACCACAATAGTAGGTACTGCATCTCTGAGATTATATGGAATAAAGACAGACTTGGGCTGAAAATTCAGATGGCCAATATACTGTACATTAAAGTTTTAAAATATTCATTGCACAGGTTGGAAGGGATAGAAGGTTACGTGAGTATTTGGTGCCCTCCCGAATGGAAAATTCTCTCTGAATAACAATCAGGTTGTATAGAATCAGACATAATGAAAACGAAGATGAGTGGTAGCTGGTTATAGCTACACAAGGCAATTTTCTGTAGTCTGGAAAAGAATCAACTATACATTTATCAGACCAATAATTTTGTAAGTTTGACACAAATAAAAAAAATAAAAAAATTGATAACCCCATTATTTTTTCTTTTTTATGTGGTTGCTTCTCTTTAATTAAAAAAAAAATGTTTTGATTAAATCAATTTCCTGATAAAAACGATTTCGCACACTTGCAGCATGACGGCATCTGTGCCCCGCGCATTGAAAAACAAGTCATATGCAGCACAGTGCGTCTCTGGTCTGTGAACCAGTGTCCGTTGGGGAAATCGACCACCCTGGGCACAGTTGTGTTGGAGTGAGTAATGAGGCAGGCTTTCCACGATGGCTGATAGAGGCTCCCATTAACAGCCATGCTTCAGGGTATTCTCTGTCTCTGTGTTGTGGAATGGAAATGAGATCTGATAGAACCATGTATAATTTGTTGTCACATCAAAGTGACACTTATTAGCTTTATTTCCTATCATTGTTACATCTACAGTACCTCTGGGTAAATATTTCAGTAGAGCAGGCTGCTGCTAGCCTGCTTTTGTTGTGTGCCTCTAAGTATAGCAGGACTCAGTATAACTTTCATTGATTGTAGTTCTGTAACAACTGGTTAAAAAACGTGCGTCTTCTATTGACGTGCTTTAAAATTGGATAGAATGAACATGCTTTACCCCGCAAATAGATTTCCTGAAAGCTTATATCCACCGCTTCTCATGACTCTTTAGGAATACTTTGCTGTCGTTTTCCTTATTCCTCTGTGTCTCATTTCTTTTCATCGGCAAGGTCGATAATCTTATTAGTAATATCATCCTACAGTATGTAAAAGTTTTTGGCACTACACTGGTTTCTGATATATTTTATTCATCAGTCGTCATTCTCACATAGACGCACATTTGCTCGTGCACACACAAGCAAACACACACATTTTTTTTTCCATTAATCCCACAGCTATCCTGAAGTGGATTATTTTGAATTTATCCAACAGCCCTCTTCATATCTTTGTGACTTTGAATTGGGATATTGCGGGATGGACCACTATCAGAGCAGAATTATTTTCCCAACTCCAGCAGAGAACTGAGCATTGAAGGGCTATATTTTACCATTGCATCTATAGATGTGCAGCATTATAACTCATGAGTGGCACCTCATTTCACACAGCCTAATGGCTTGACACTGAGAGCACACTGGGGATCCAGGCAGGGGAGCTTCCCTTCATTTTTTTGGTCTAAGTTTTATGAGATACAAGGATTAGGGTTGATTGAAAGTCACAGTCAGCTGCTGCACAGCACTGCAGCATGTATAAGGTTTTACATTAAACTTCTCTCACTGATGACTTAATTCTATTAATGATATACAGGCAACCCATGTTATAGCGCTCTGATTTGTGTTTTTACAAATTCTGCCAGCTCAATTTGCTGTGCTGAATAAAAACCTGACAAGTCAAAGATAAGTTCAGATGTGGGTTTTATCCCCCCCCAGCAAAAAAAAATAAAAATCACCCGAGACTGCAGCAGCCATGTGATATTTAACTGATTTAGATAGAGAGAAGCAGACACTGAGGCACAGTCTACTCTTCAGTGAACTTATCTTACCCGCCTGGATGTGACAGACAGTGTAGCCCTCCAGCTTACTTGTCATACACCGGCGACCAGTCAGAGCTCGTCAGGTTGCATGATTGTATAATTGTGTTGTGACACCTTGAACCCGCCGGTGGTATATAACCATGTTAATTTCCTGATAGCACACCGTGGGCCGTTAGAATCAGAGTTATGATGGGTGTAATTTGTGCCTCCAACAGCAGAGTGAAAGGAGCGGGTCATCAGCAGGATAAATACAAATTAAAATTGATGCAGGTCTCATTTCTGCTTGACCAGTTTGTGTTGGGAGGCTGCAGAGAGCTAGGAATGGTGCACTTGCCATTTGTGCCATTTGGTCTTCCATTTCAATTTAGGGCCTGAAGGCAAAAACTCTAAATGAAATGTACCTGCCCAAAGATGTACCGCAGTATCACAGGCTTGATAATAAAGCTCGGAAGGCTGGAAATACGGCTGCTTTTATAGTTCACAAACTTGAGTTATGCTTCTATGAAGACGTTTCTCATATAAAGTTTGTAACCTCTAATTTTATGTCACAGCTGCGCCCAAAAATAAATAATATTAAGTGAAAAACAGAAAATAAAAGAACTGAAGCGCAGAGGTAGATTTTGATATTTTTCCAATATCAGTAGGAAGATTGGACATTGAACGCTCTAAATGAAAAGCTAGTGATTTGTGAAACAATGTATGAGTGACAGCTTCATTTTGCTGTCTCTGGGTGCATGTGTGCCTGAGTGTGTACCGTGTATGTGTGTGTGTGTGTGTGTGTGTGTGTCTCGTACTTCCAGCAGAGCCAAAGAGGCATCCTCCTGAACTCCTGTCACAGCTTCTCTGACTGGGAGTTCAAGAGCTCTTCATTACAGCCTCTGCGCATCTGAGGGAAAGAGAAACAATGCTTAGAGCCCAATGCACATAACCTTTCCATTTAATCAGCAGTTCAAACTGTCTCCCACTACTGCAAATCATTCTCTTTCTAGCTAGTCAAGTGCACCACTGAGTCAAAAAGCCTCCCATAAAAAAAATGGATACAAATATCTCCGACAGACAGAAACCTAAATGATAATTTCTGGAATAAATACTTTGACTGAAACTCTGATTGAAAATGGTAATGACAACATTTTAAGCGGTGCCTATGCATTACCCGCTGTCTGTGTAATATGTATATTTTGCAAAAATGAGTGGTAAAACTAGCCTGACAGCATAATGCCGACGTCAAACAAAGGCTCGTCAGTAATGTTTTATACAAATCCACTGATATAATAATTATACTATCCCCAGTCTTTAGTGGAGGTTGATTGTTCTTGCTGTGAGCTAACACACTTAATTGTAGTATGCAAATGAGAGCAATTACAAAGCTTTTAGGTGAAGAGATGACAGCTGAGGTTGGTTTTATTGGAGGCCTCACCCAGTTGTCATGGAAACCACATAGAATAACGCAACTGTCAAACGGATATAATCTCATGATATGTCCAGAAATTGCCTCCACTCTACTTTTTGTTCCATGAACTGATCCATATAAAAAGGAGATTCTTTGATTACTGAACAAATTGTCAATTTGTGTTGTGCAAAGGAAAAGAGGGTTCGTTTGAGAGAAAGAAATGTTGGAATGGATTCAATTTCCAAACCAAAGCATCATAAGAATGTAAAATACGCTCGCACACACAGTCCAAAACGCTTTGAGCTTTTTGTAGTGTCAACAATTAGACACAAATATCAAACAGGAATTCCTGACAATTATTTTAAGGAAAATTGTTTGTTTCTATAGCCCTCATGCAGCACATATCTCTAATACTGTGAAATCTATGGCTTGAACAAACAGGTCTCCTCTTTATATTTGATTTATCAATACACGATAGGTTATATGGTATTGATGTGATCATCTTAATGCTAGTTACGCCGATCAACTGTAAATCAGAAAGACGATTCACTGCCTACACTCAAACAGTACAAGGTGAGTGCTTATTGTCAGTGAAACTGCCAAGGGTCACCGTTTCAGATGGCTGATCACATGACAGACCTAATAGTGGTGTTGATGACTGTCATATTGTGTACAACACAGGACACTACCTTTCCAATTAAAATCTTCATTGCCATTTTTAAGCAATGTATCATTTTGTTAAACAAATATATCTACACCTTGCTGTGTGATACAGTTGCACAATGTTTAAATTATATACTTTCTACATTTATATTTTTTTGTCATTACAAAATTAGACATTCATTGTTTTATCTTTGTTTATCCTAAATTACAGCAAATGACACAATCACTGCCGTTGGCACGCAAAACAGAAAGTTGCGGTCTAAATTTGGTCAAATTTTCTATAACAATCTATATTACAATTACTGCAGGCTTTCATGAATTAAATATGAGTTGTGTCTGAGAATGAGATGTTATAGAGGTAAATGACAAGAGGCAGCCTGTAATTGAGGTGGTGGCAACATGGGCCTACTGAACTAATCCCTGACTCGGTCATGTGACGGGCTGTTCACCAATGGCGGGCGTTCTTTTCACCACAAAGCCAGGGCAGCTGGGAAAATTGATTTCTCATCTGAGCTGTATTTGATAGCTTTTGAAATCAAAAATTGAAATTAACTAACCTACGCCCCATCATTACAAAAGAGCAAATTAAACTGTGCAACAGCGGTTCCTCCGAGCTCAGGAAGCCTGTGAAGGGGACAAATTTGAAGATGCGAGCTCTTCTCGGCCCGTGACTCTCTCACTCACACTTTCTCCCCAGAATAATATTTAAAACAATAAATAAAATGTGTACTGTTGTCTTTTTTTTAATATATAAACCACTGAACTACTGCTATTTTTAAAATTTAATTTACAGCATATTTAACAACACATTTGCTTGATGTGATTCAAAAGAATTTATCTATTTTATTCAAAAAATGCATTTTGCTATGTGGTTTGCATGCACAAAGCAAACCACATAGCAAAATGCTTTCTGCATGTCATCTGGTTTAAATTTGATTTTCTGCAAATATGCTATTTTGCAATTATTTAGATTTATAATGCAAAATATAATACTTAATCAAGAGTACTGTATAAATAATAATCAGGCAGAGTAAATGTTTTGAGTGCAATAACTTAAAGATCAGTAGATTATGCAGCTTGTCCAAATGTCTGAGTCTTTGTAAATAACAAATGTGTAATTAAATATATATTTTTATATAAAATGTAAATGTTCTTTAAAGATAAAGATTAAATATTTAAACAAGTACTACACCCACTATTTGTCAAGATGCAATAACTATGAGTGACAAATTTACTATTCATTATTAGAACAATGTAAACACCAATTTAACAAGCATTTAGGTGTAAATTCTCTTTGTGAGAGTGAGTGAAAGTGGACAAGACGTGGAGCGAAACAAGGTATCTGGTTGCGTTGACAAACGACATGCCGAAACAGATGTTCCTGCAGGTGGACATGAAGATCAATAGGCGGTGGAGAGCAGCTAGATAGTTACCTGAGCTGCTGGAACTTGTAGCAGATGTTAAACAGACTGATGCCCTGGAAGGCTGATCAATGGAGAGAAGGCAGATGGAGGAGAACATGGAGGAGTGCTGGGAGGCGCTGTTAGCAGAGAGAAACATAAAATAATGGGAGTCACATTTGATATGCAGATGGGCGCCTGTCCACAACGTTAACCCATCAACACAAAAATAATAGGCTTCAACTTTGGGGAAACTTCAACTTCAGCCAAAACTCCGCTCCCTTCATCCACTTCTGTGCCATGATAATTACTGGTGAATTTACCTCGTCAAAGTCAGGATCCTGTAAAGCTGATTATTTGTCCCGTATCATAATTCTAAACAGGCAGGTTAGGGCACTGTGATGACCATTATCAGGTGTGAGAAAAAAAGAGATTCAGCAGTTTTTCTGGGCTAAAAACTTGCCTAATTAGCAGTGGTAAGAGTTAGTGTCAGACTGTGATCTAACAGACTATCACCTTTACCTCCCATTAGTGAATTAAATACACACTGAAAATCCCAAAGCAACTCCAGGCCCTCACTACTTGGTATAACTAGTGCATTATCAATCTTATTTTACAAGCACATATGACAAAAAAGACTCGTCTGGAATGTCTTAGTGGAAAATATTTTCAGGTATTTTACAAATACAACAACAAATAAATATAATTCAAAATACTCATTTGACAGCTTGTGCATATCATGTGAATTACATTTATTTTATTGCACCATTTCACCATGCAGTGAAAACTGATTTTCTCTTTAATCAGGCTAGGTTTGCAGTTAGTAGCAAGTGCAATGTCTGTCTCTGCTCTTTCCCCAAATACTGTACACCTGCATGAGCACATACACAGACCCACAGAAACACCCGCTTACTGTACACACACGTAAGCTCGCACACACACGCACAGATCCTCTGACATCCAACGTCCCAGTGGCCTTGCTGTCCGAGAAGCAACTTGAACTAGGCGATAACCTGATAGACTTTATCTTGTCTTCCCTGGGTCTCAGTGAAGCCTGAAGAAGACACTTCAACTGCACAGCATCCCCCCAGAGTCCTAACCTTCCCCTCATCTCTCCTCGCCGGCATCGGTGCCTGAGAGCTGTCAGCGGCCTGTTGCTTATTGATGTTTCTGCATGTTTTATGTCTTTCTGAGATATGACGGCCCTGACACAGTGCTGATTTCAATCAGCTTGCCACATACCGCAGAGAGTGACAGCTGGGGAAAGTAAGTAGGACAAAAAAAAAAAAAAAGAAAGAAAGAATTGGTGGGGATGTCATTGGCTCAGATCAGCTCCGGCCTTGTCTCTGACCGGGGATTCTCCTCCCTTCTAATGAAAATGTTTCATTCACGTCTCACATCTCATGCCTCCCTCGCTGATGAATTCAATAGAAGAAAAAGAGAAACGAATGGTGAGGGAAAGAAATTCAGCTTTTGTCAGATTGGGGAGGCAAGAAGAGAGGATGACCCCTGAGCCAAAGGTTTTGACACTGCATCAATCCCTTTAGGGGTGAGGCCTGCTGGACCAGCTCTGGCTGAAGATTACTTCAGCACATCTGAGGGATGGCTGCTCTATCTATTTCACACATTCTATGCAGAGGAGAGCCTTGTATGCTTTGGATCCTGAGCTGCCCAGTAAATTAGGTCTGAGATCATTCCATGGAATGAGGGGAGCTATCCAGGGCAATTCAACTCCAAACCATTGACAGAGAGCTTACCGAATCCCTGAAAAAAAAAAAGGAGACACATCTAGTCCCTCTTTCTCTTTATGATACCAACGAGAATGTACCGTGGGTAATCCCAATAAGGCTCTTTACTTGCAAATTCAAGTATATGCACACATGTACCGATAATACGCTCCCACGCAGCTTTCTCACATACGTGTTATTGACAAGCATATCACATCTATTCAGCTCTCTGCGCTTTTGTCCCAATCTGAAGTAATATCTTTGACTTATTAGGCAGTGCGATGTTAAATATGATGTGGTGATAATAAATAGATAATACATTTTCATTAACATTTCAGACTGCTGAGGGTGTCAGAAAACCTCTGGGTCACACAGATTGTTTTATATTGCTGTTACCCAGAACAACATATAAATATATTTTTAAAGGGTAATAAAATATATATTCTACATATTTTTTCTCAATTGTTAAATGATTCTATTTGTTCTCTAACAGCAGTTCTTGGTTTATATGTGCTTAATATAGAGCCTTTGCTGTGTTTGCCTTGTCTCTGTTTTCTACAGCGTTATCTCCGACTTCAACTTAATCTAAACTGGACTTTAAAGTAGAAAAAAAAATCTCCAAGATCTCATAGTCTTTTCAAACTTGTGTTTGTCTGAATCTGATAAAGTGCAATTTATTCACTTCTGTTTTCATTGAGAGATATCAAATTAATAGCTCTAGTTGGGGTACTTTACTTTGAGTGTGCAGTCACATTTCACTTTCAGTTTTTTTATAGAACACAATTACTGCGGCCATAATGAGATTCAAAACAAAGACTAGACTAAATTAGCTGTCATTAAATTATTTCAATTTCCTTACTCTAATAGAAGATTGTGACAGGTGTCATAGTTGCCGTTATGTTTGGCTTCGCAACATGTTATAATGGATAATTGATCCATCAAAAAACATCAAGCCAAGGCAATAACTGGCTTGAGACTAGCGTACTGAACATGCAGAAAATCGAATTTAACCCCATGTTGACTAAGACACTCCCTTGCTCTGTCGATCAAGCATGTCTCTCCTTGACAGCTCTGTTCGCATGTTGTTAAATAATCTAAAGGGGAAAAAAAAGAAACATGAAAGAAAAAGCAGTCTCAGAGGAACTGTCACAAAGAAAGGAAAATGCCATGGGGGGCGAGGAATGCCTTCAGTCGCACAGCTTTTCACATTTTAATTTCAGTCTGCGGGACTGACTCATGGTAGCGCCTGAGTGAGTGGGTCCTGGGAGTCAGGGCTCGCGCTGACCCCTGAGCATAGACAAGCCCAGAGAGATGTCAGCTGAGAGCTCCTGAGGATCACCAGGCTGCCAAGCGCTTTGAAAGCTGCTGCCAATTCAGCCTAAGTTTCAGCTGAATGGTCGCCACAGAGAAGGGGAGCGACAGCAATAAAAACAGGTTGCAAAAGGAAGAGAATTTGCTTTCAAAATGTATTTGGCCTTTGACCTTGCATCCAACCCCATGGCCTCTGTCTTTGAAGCTGAGCATATTTTTTGAGAGACATTGAAAGAGGGGAGGGTTTTAGGGGTGGACTTGGGGCCTGTCAGTATAAACATATTAATAATCTGACAGCTTCATCTGCTTTTGAGGGCTAGACTTGACAGCTTCACAATGGCCTGCGCTGTAGTCCTCCTCGTACATGTCTAGCTTTCCTGTCTGAACAACACAGAGAGTTTATTAAGACATCACACTCCTGTGAAGTATTGATTTTACACCAGTCTCTGTCACTTACTGTATTAGCCCAAGCAGGAGCTCCAAAATAAACTATGACAGCTGCATGTAACCTGCTGAACATGTTTGAGAGAACTGCTCAGTTCAGGTAAATTTGCTTTTTATTTTGTTGTACATCTTTGATCTAATATCGCCTGACCAAGTTCCACGATCAAACATAAATACACCTAAAAAAAATGCTTTGATTATTGTTTTTATTTTTTTGAAGAGAAAATTCAAATTTTATGACAGTGACAAATAAAGGAGAAACGCATTAGAGAGGAGATTGTTGCAATTAAGTTTCTGCAGCTCAGGAAAAAGAGCGAATGCTATCTTGAACAAAGGAGGGGGATGTGCATCTGCCTGTGGAAATGCGCCCCGCCTCTCAGACAGTGGGTCTGTCCATGGAGAGACAGAGGGAGAGAGGGGTCAGAAGGAGCACAGGTAATTGAGGTGTCCCCTCCCCTCCCTTTTTTCCAGGGCTTCTCACCCCATCCTTTCACCCCCCACCCTATCCACACAGCGGGCACAATTACGCTCCCCATCACCCCACCAGCTGGCCCCCATGATCCCACACTTCTTACTAAACGCGACTCCATCGGCCCTTTCCCTCTTAACCTCTCAGCACCCGCTCCGGGGGAATGGTAAGGCTGCACACAAAACTGGGGAAGAAGAACTCAGACAGTTCTACTACTTTTAACACTTTGCAAAAAAAAAAAAAAAAAAAAAAAAGAGAAAGAAGTTGAGTTAAATGCAGGTTGTGCATTGAGAATTAAACTGGGTTTATGGCAGGTGTACTGCGGGATCTCTGAGTGGGAACCTACAGACACACAGCCGCTCTGAAAAATGATTTAACTGCACAAATGACTCGATTGAATTTAGGCTGTAGATTAGTTATAGTAAAATATTGTCATACTAGGTAACAAGATGCTGCCAATGTTGTGATAATTAATTTTACACTTTAAATTAGAAGAAATATGACACATTAAGATAGATTTAAAGAAAATTGATAAATTCTACTTTCAATAAGGAATTGCCTGTCTAACATCTACTCTGCTAACAATTTAAATCAAACTGTAATAGCTATCAACATGTATGTTAATTGAGTGGCTTGAAATAGATTTCAACACCCGAGTGTCAGTCTGATCATATTTCTCGAACACGCTCCGAGTGTCTCTTGATAGACAGTGTTTTCACTCCATCCCTTCACATTAATGAGTGGGAAGGCTCTCCTGTGCGTTATTACCTGAAATAATACCATATGGTAAAATGTAAACAACATCTGCATATTCATGTCATAACTTCATCTGTTTAATTAGTTCCAGCAAAGCAGTTTACCCTCTGAGGCCCTCCCTGTCAGAGCAGTGATGGTAGAGCCGTGCCCCGCTGTCGGTCCTGACAGTCCTCCATTGTTCAGTTGACGCTCCTGCCCTGTCTGTTTAATGCCAGGTGCATCTTTACAGGCCACGGATCAGGTGAAGTGAGTTAGGGAGCTTCTTTCACACTGATGCCAAACCTGACACATCCCTCTTTAGCAAGGAGACCTACCAATTATTTGAGGATATTCTGTTATATGTAAACACGGCTTGGTTATAAGCCAAACTTTCACCAAATGACACCGTCCCTGACATGCATCAGCCACTGTAAGCATACACATCCATCAATATGTGTGGTGAGATGCATCTGTTTTCATTCTAGATAGTTAGAAAGAATGTGATACACCGCTCAGGTTAATCACATGTGTAAAATAATACCAGATACTGTTTATTTTTTCTATTTAAATGCTGGCCAAGATTAGACTGATTCAACAGACTCGTAAAAAAAAGTTCATACAGAAAGACGCTTCTTTGATATGTAACACTGCTTCACAATATTTTTATGCGTGTTTCATTTGGCAATCACTATTTCTATATATTATGAAAACAATGCTAGCAGTGCCAGAAAATTCACAATATTTTTAAATCATGTTTTTCTTGTTTTTTTTGGGACACTTGCGATGAAAAGTCCTACAAACAAAGACACAATAAAGAAAAACAGGGCAATGTGGTATGGGAAGCCTGAGTGGGCATTCTCTAATTAAATTCTCCTTCATCAGGCACTCGTTTGTGCACAAGCATTAATACTTTTGACCCCATGTAGACTGAACACTAACATGCCTGAGAAAGGAAAAAGAGGAGGGAAATGAAAGAGAAAAACATGAAGGAATATCTTATTAGGGGAGTCAGGCATGTTTTGGCCCTCGTTTCTTGATGGCTGCTCTTGGTGTCGCGACCTACTGGCGTCTAGCTAATACGACAGTGTACGCCATGCCATTGTTCTCAATCAATAACTAATTATCAAAGTACTGGCTCCGACTTGTATTGTCCTCTTTGCTTGGAGCCCCTTGTTGTGGACTGAAAGACAGAAAGGGGGAAGAAAGGGGAAAGGAGGGTGGCTTTTGGCTGCACAGTGATGCTGCCGCCACAACATCCTAGCAATCCTTTCAAGATACACTGTGCCGTCAGTTTGAATTACCATCCCCTACTAATTGATATGAATTAGAACAGAAGAATTATTGTTGCTGCTGAATGTCATAACGATATCCTCAAAGTAATCATGGGAGACAAAAAGAGAACAGCACAAAACACACAAGCAGACCAAATAAGAAAAGACAAATTAAGCTGACTCCTGCTAGGGACTTTGCAAACGAGGCTTCAGACAATGGGGAAAGAAAAATAGACTGCTACCAATCTGTATGTTTCATTATTTCAATCTTGTTTGCAAGTATGAACCGCAATTTTAACTAAGCAGAAAGGATTCCTTTTCCAGAAAGCTGTGTTTTATTTGTGAGCCAAATCTTAACCATCAACAGGTTCAAACGGAGCACTCTAATCACTGATACAATGTCCTTTTATCACCTTGTCATTGTTAGTTGGTTTTTACAAATGAGCTGACTGAAATAGAGGAACCCAGTAATTCATAGTTGGCAACACTGGGTGGATTGTGTGCTGGTGCCTGCTTGTCTCTGTGCTTCCTAATGTGAGTGGCGAGTCCTGTCATCCCACGTGGCAGCACAGTTCACTTCTCCGCAGTCCTGTTGGTGCCACTGGCACCAGGACTGTGGGCCAAAGCTCCCAGGAGCCCAGGGGGTGGCTGGTGCCCCAGTGGCAAGCAGGGGTCAGCCTAGTAAAAGTTCTGCCCTCAGGACACTGAGTGTAATCCCACAGCAAGAGCATAGCAGCTGGAGCGGCCCATCCGTTCAGCCTGTGTAATGATATCACTTGCACTGGATCTGATGTCTGACCTCATTACCAGAGTTTAATTGCGTTGCTAACAGAGTTTCAGTTCTTCTTTTCTCTGGCCTCTTTCTGTTTTTGACAGCTCTCTAAAAGAATTTCTCTGTTGCTCACAAAACTAAATTCATTGCCTATATATTTTGTCCTATGACAAATAAAAATTAATAATACTGAGTCTTGGCTAAACAGAATATGATTTTTCTTTCAATTTTAATCAACTAAATAGTTTAAAATTAAATATCTGAATATTATCATTTTACCTACATTTTGTGACAGCTCTATAACAATTGGAAAAGTTCCAAACTATAATGCATGCTCAACAAACTGTACATATTTTCAAAGAATTAAACATCTCATTGTTAAAGCGCTTAAAAACAGAAACAACACACAAAAAATAAACATGCATTATTTTTATAAAAAATGACAGGTGGTTATTGAAGGGGGAATAATTTGAAATAGGAGAGTATTAAATCAGCAGTTCATTAACACCTTTTAAGTATACCTGGTCCTTTGCACATTGTGTTTATTACAGATGAGTGTGAAAAAGCTTCACTACATATGTAAATGACGATGGTGTTGTTCACACTTTAAATTAGGTAATGATTTTTTATTATTATTCATTGCACAGTTGTAAGAAATTATTTAAAAGTGACAATTTACCCTTTAAGATTTTTATATTGTAGGTTTCACTCATCAGATTTATGCAAAGCTACATGTTCTGGATAAATACAGAGGACTGGGCATTACGTCTCAGGGGAAATATTTCTTTTCTATTTGTGCAGGCTGTTTTGATGCTTTGAATCCAGAAAAGCTGCCCTCCGCCCCAACTTGTTGTGAGCTGTGTGACCTGAGAGCCAGCTGTAACCTGCCCTCCACCATGAAGAAAATAACTCTCTTTCATGCCATGATACCACATGAAATATGAATAATGAAAACAGACAGAGTTGTGGTGTAAATAGGAGGCATGACTGGGGCTTGGTGCTGCAGATAGCAGCTCTGTTGCCTCGCCATCGCCAGTTTTCTCCCTCCCACACAGCTCAAGAGGTAGTGTCATCTTAGTTTCCTACTGGGCGCCCAAGCTACAGCCCTCCATAACCCGCACACCCTTTGGAAGCTACCACCGGGTCGTGGGGTGTAGGCCACCACTGTTAATGGGGTTGCTCTTTGAAAACATCACAACACAAGTAAACAGGGCACTCCATTGTGTATTAAGTGCAGTGAAACTTTGAGTAAAAGTATCATAGTGGGTAAAGGTTACAGGAAGAAGGTATTTCAGCGAGTGTGTGCAAACAGCGGTCTGTGTACAGGTGCTGTGCTGTATTGAAAATGCCTCATTACCACCCTTCCCGTTTTCTTGGGCTCATATAGTGTAGCAATGTGCCCTTGAAAACAGACCCCAATTAATTCTTTGCATTGTGCATGTGGATAGATTTTCCAATATTCTCATCATGAAAGAGCAATTATAATTCCATGATTCATATGCACACTCCATTTGAAGCAGCTATCCTCGCCCATTGTCAGTTGTCAGAGTAGAGGATAAACCATGAAAAGGCCTAATCCTGCTATGGGCAGCATGCTTTAATGAGCAGACTGTCTCAGGCAAAGCCATGTGATACCCTGGCTGGGGCCAGACCAGTGCAACGTGCAGGTCAGCTCCTAATGGAGGGCTCCGTGGCTTCCCCTCTGGAGAAGGGCGGAGCCCACTTACGCTGACCTGTTAAGTCAAGTTGCTCTCCTCTGACCCTCCAAAAGATGCCTGGATGTGGGAGATTGTCCGGAAAGCTACAGCACAAACAGCCGTGCTGCCTGCAGGCAATGGGGCTCGCTAGAAATGAAAGGAGGAAAAAAAAAAAACGCTAGCCAGAACAAGAGACTGGAGCCTGTGAAAGATGTAAATTCAAAGCAAAAGCAGCAGAACTTTAACCTATGGGCTATTATGCAGCAAGTGAAACAGAGCTGCCGCTTGGAATTAGGGGACAATAGGGAGTTCAGGCCAGGGGCATTTAACCAATGGACATCTAGTGTATCAGATCCCAATCTTAATGACATAAGTGACCGAAGCTTTGCAGAATCTCTGATCTCTGGTGGCATAAAGAAAGGGTCGCTGCTAGAGGGGATTAGTAAAATATATGGAAAAAAGGAAAATATTAAAAAAGAAAGGATAATGAAAAGAGGTTATGGGAAACCAGGGTGAATATTATTGCTGGACTTCACCGAGATGCAGAGGGGAGGAAAAAGCTGTGCAAATAGTCATGGGATTGCAAAGTCAATAATACGTGCAATCTTCACAGACAGAAAGCTATAATCAACAAAAATCCATATTGAGGGTGAATGCCAGAGTTTTTCAAAATGTCAGTGGAGTGTGTTTGCAGAAGGGCAGGAATGACAGATGAAGAGCAGGGAGGTGAGTGGCAGGGACACAAGGACAGGCGGACTATGTGCTGATGAGGTCCTGGACACAGAGACCAGGCAAAGTGCAGCGCCGGGCCAGGAGAGCACTCTGCCTCAGCCTGCTCCCTACAGAAAAGCCAAGAGGAGTCAGCAGTGCTACTGCAATCTAATGGGAACTGTCCACTTAAAATTCATAGGTTAACAAGACAGTAGGCAGCCTGGATTGCAAAATGGTAGCAAGAGTGATTTGTGAAGACACTTTAAATCGACAATTTTAGCAATGATAAAAATACTCTTTCCTTCCTGGTATAGTTCTATAAAATACAATGCTTTGTACAACCGGGCAAAACAGAGCAACTGAAAACTGGGTGATTGTGGAGGAAGTGTGGTTTTTGTGAATATAAGCACTTAAGTTGAGTCATTTTAGGGATATAGATCCATTTTCAACTCTGACAAAAATGCAGTGAAATGGAGGGGCCATTTTTTTAAATTTTCAATTTCTGTCTCGTAAATCCTTTTCAAACGCAATTCCTATTCTTCTTTTCAGGTCTTTTAAGTCATTATAAATGTTTTCTCTCTCCCCCTCTCTCTCTCTCTGTCCCTCTCCCTCTCCCTAGCTTTAGTCTTCTTGAATAAAATAAGTGCAGATTTGCTGGAAATCAGTGGCTTTTGTGTGTGGCTGCAGGAGCATGGTGAAATGTTTGGACACTAATACCCATTCATTTCGGTAGCGCCATAAATAAAAGCTGCCAGCTATGCGGCTGCCGTGAAGTGGTATTCTTTGGTGCCCAGCAGGATGTCCTGTTCACATTAGCGCAGCAGGGAAAACTGGCCGGAACAGCCAGACAACTAAATCAAGACATTGTCAACTTCTGACAAAATTGCTATAGGGGGGAGGACCAGTTTTAAGAGGGGTTGTGCATGTCTGGTTGTGTGCATGTTGCAGTGTGTGTATGTGTGTGTGTTTCTGTGTGTTTTTGTAAGACACAGAGAGAAACAGAGAGGGAGAGTTGGAGAATGAGAGAACAAGAGAGGCATGGGGGAGATATATCTTTTCAAAATGCAGTATATTCTGAAAAATAATTCCTAACAGAGCGACACCATGGGGGCTGACAAGAATGAGGAAGTGTTGCTAGAATGGAGATGACAGTGCTTAGATCAAGAAATAAAACGTAAGCCTCCACAAACACTAATCTCCTGTTGTGTACTTTTTCCTCAATCCATGCCAAAATGCTTCTAAGGATCAATTTTCCAATATGTAACAATGTTGTGCAAGCTTTAAAATTGTGATACGATAGAAAACACCATAGAAAAAATACACCTTCAATGTGTTCTGAGTTAGCACTGGGAGCACTAGATTTTGACTTGGATGACAGGACCCTGGCCTCCAGCCATTATGAGCCACCTAATAAACAACTGAACATAAGTCTCCTGTCTGTACATATAAACTTTACTAATCCCCCCCAATCAACCAGAAAAAAAAGATCAGAGGTAAATCTTGGAGCATCTGTGTAAACTTACACCAGGTTAGGGCAAACAGCACACATGTGACAGAATGTCAAAAAGCATACTCCTTTAAACACAGTCCCTGCCCTGGGCTAGATTTGCAGGTGGTCGATTGCCTGGTCTTCACAGAGGTTAGCTCTTAGGGAGTGCTAAAAGCTGCAGCTCTGAAAGGGAGTCCTATCATCAGAGGAGGCCTTAGTGCCAACAAGACCCAGATAATGACAACTCTGACCTCAGTTAAGTACATAACACAGCAAGAGCTCTTGGATGTGCTGCCCAGAACAATGTACGGGGAGAAGGGAAATGCTGCGCCAGGGCCACAGCTGGGACATACCATGCCAGTGGGCTTGCCATTTTGATTAGGGGTAAGTAAGCCTTTTAACTTAGTTAGATTGAAAAGAAAAAAGACAGGGTGGAGTTTCTATTCATATCTTTTCGCCTTATAAAGCCTACTTGACAACACAGTGGTTTAACACTTACATACAATGGGGAAATGAACCATTGCGGTGCATGTCAGAGGCCTAATGTGTACTGCAGATTATACATGGAGGAAAAGGATGAAATGAGGTTTGGCAGTGCCACCGTGAGGTTGCGGCTGGATTTCGTGTATCTCGAGGCATCCTGGAGCCCATTCAGACAGCCCCGCTTCTGGAGTTCTGTGAACTGGAGATGAGAGGAGTGCTCTCTCTTTCTGCAGGCTCTAAGTTGGAGTCTTTGCTATAGGGTTCAGTGGACCATGAGAAAACACCAGTGAATCCGTCACCATCATCCCTCCTGGGACAAAGCTGGCTGGTCACTTCTGAGGCTCCAGTGACCCAAGGCTTGAACCCTGCTGCTCTCCATTCCCTGCCCTACGCAGCTACTGGGAATCTATGACCTCAAGTTCATCCGGAATCACACACTTGCATGGCAGCTTCAAAAGCTATGGCTGGCTCTGTTGTGTTTTTAAACTGTGTTGTGCCCTCCACTGGTCCTGCGCAAATTAACAAAATATTGATGAGCGCACTCTCTCTGTTTAAGAATTATACATTTTCATGGACGCGAAGACATATCATGGAAACAAAGCTCTGTTTTTTAAAAACATTTGAGTCTCCACATCAAAAACACATCATGAAAATATGAAAATAGTTATGATTTTGTAATAGCTTTCTTACTGCATCCAAGCCCAGATGGCTCTTAATTGGTTGGCAAAGGGAGCAAGAGGTCTTTTTTTGAGGCGCGAGTGTGTGATTGTTGCTGCTGAATTGCTGCTGTGAAAGGCTGGCTGCGTGATGTGGAGATGGAACAGTGTGAGAACAGGTCACACAATGGAGCCACCAGCCTTGCACACGGGGGGATGTTGGGGGTGCGTAGTGTGTGTCTGTTCGGGGGGAAACAGAAGACAGCTTAAGATGGAAAAGTGGTGACATGTAAGGGAAGGTGGACATACAGATAATCTACAAAGACTGAGAGTCATTAGGTGTTTTCTATCAAATGACAATTTTATTTTACCTAATCACTTATATATCACTTAATCAAAGGAAAACATACTAACCAATTACCATTTGCTATTTTTCCTCAATAACATTACCACTTTAAAACATCTGTATTATATATAAAAAACATTACATAACAAATGATTACTATTAGAAAAAAGTAAAGGTACACATATTAATCACAAACCATTTGGTATAGGAAGTTCTTTCAGTTAATTACTTTTTGCTATTATTATTATTATTATTATTATTATTATTATTATTATTACTACACGGGTACACCCTGTCAACGAAATAAACTATTAGAATAAAACAGAAATACATCTTGGAAAATGCCGAACATCAACATATAAAAATTCCACCCAGAGAGATTTGGCAGTGTGCCAGTAGTAGCAGTCACAGTAACTATTCCGATGCTAATCAAGTTAGCTTACAGTATTAGCTGACAGGTTAAACTAGCTACCATCATATGGTGAATGCGAGTGAGAAGCCAGAGCTTGAAAAGTCATTGTTGCTCTGTTTAAGAGCATTTTGAATTTCCAATAAATTCCAACAATACCAGAATTTGGATTAGAGGAAAACTGTGTGGGAAAAATGTACCATAAACATACGAAAAACAAACAAACAACAACTTATATTTACTTTCTGTACCAAAGTCAGTAAAAGTTCTGTACTGGATTTCTTAAAATAAGTAATTTTACTTGTACTTAAAGGGTACTTAAAGGGGGATCTATTGGCAGAAATTGAATATCATGTTTATAGGTATGTTTTTTTTTTTAAATAGTATATAATCATTTGAGATTTCATTTGAAGAATCAAAGGGGCAAGTCCTCTTCTACGGAGTCCACTATATTTACCCGCAATGTTTCTACAGTAGCCCAGAATGGACAAACCAAACACAGGCTCTCGATAGGGTCTTACGCATTTTTAGCTAATTTCCCGACCTTTAAGTATTTTTTATATCAAGTATTCTAGTTCACTACATTTCAAGTCGCAATCGTTAACAACAGTCACAATAAACTGTGTGAGAATGGAACAAAAGACGCATTAAATCCGCAGTTGCAGCAGAAAAAAAGTTGCTGGTGTGTCTGCGGCCGCAGGAGAGCAGAGCTCCCTAGCAGTGCAGTAAAATGCAGTAAAATTAAGGCTGACGCCATAAAAGGTCACGCGTACCTTTATTAATATTTGGTTTAATGAACCACTCGGCAAGCATGTCAAGTGACCCAAACCAAGCACCCCCACAACATTGCATGACCAACAGGTGCATGCTAGGTCTGGGTAAACTGCCTATGGTGTGGACGCAGTGACTTCTATGGTCACTTACAGCCAGGACACACTGCCTGCACTAGCAGACTGCTACCTTGATCAACTACTATGGCTTGCATGTCTGTGGTGTCCACACAGAGAGTGTTTCTGCTGTTGTGCTGCTAACTGCCAGCTCTATCTTTCTACACTGAATTTGCCTTTGATACATGTTTATGTTAACAAATGAATGGATTCTGTTCACAGAACGTGAGAGAGTTTGTAATCTGATTCTGAAACAGATGCAGACGGTGTTTATTAATGTCTGTGACATATTCTACAGAAACGTTTAGACATTGAAACAGTCGTGAAAGGTGTATGTTGCTGTTATAATGTCGAAATTAGTGTTGTGCAAGTTTGCACTTAACAAGAGCTAGCTCAAAGTTCAGTTCACACAGATTCAAATTAACTAGTGAGCAATTCAAGTTCATTTCTTCAATGTTTTTAAGAATCAGCTGCTTTACAAAATGCTGTGAGTTTGACTTGGGTGGAGGAACATTGCAGCTGTTGCCTCGTGGACTCTATTGACTTCTTGTGATCAACATTCACTTAATGAGCTGGTTTCCACCTCCCCTCTTCTTCAGGAGTGCACCGGAAAATGAAAGTTAAACTTAAGTCCACCTGGCATATTTTCCTTTTGTACTCCTTTTTTTCAGTTTTAATTGAGTTTACTTACAAAAGGATAGTTTCAGTTCACCGATCACACAACACAACACGCTCAATAAACGGTCTATTATTTCCACTATCTATTTTTGCTGTGAACTGCACATGGAATAAAGAGGCAAGACCTCTGCTCTCTAGTGCAGCTAGTCGGCAGCGCAGCTAGTCTAGCTGGTGCAGCTGCTGCTTATGCGGACTGTGTGGCTGCTCTAACCCGCTAACATGGACGCCGAAATAAAAGTATGAGGTTCTGTGACGCACACATGATGCACACACAGGCAGCATTTCCCAGCCGTAAGGAACTTGTGCCTTCAATGAGGTGTATGAGTGTGTATTCAGCTCAAAATGTTGAATGAGAAGTTCAACATCGAAGCGGATTTAGAAGGACTTTGTGGTGCACAAGGCTCAGAATGCTGGTTCAGACAGGTGAGTACAACAACACATTTACTGATGGATGTGCTCTCCAGGGGATGCCAACTCAATTGCACTGCCCAGTATCGCACTGTTGTCTAAAAATTGTGCAGCTCCCTTTTTGCTTTCATTTTTTTGTTTATTCAATACATTTCTGTGTTTGGTGATGTTTTATTCTACTGTTGATTCAACAAGACGTGGCTGCTAAACTATTTAATTTATGTGGCTTAATGCTCCTTTTTATTTCAGTTTGCTCATTTTTGTTTGATTGTTTAATTGAGTTTTTGAATCCAGGACTGTATATGTTGACATTTAATGCAATTTAGTTTGTTGCCTAAAAGTATTTAAATGTTCTATTATATTACAAAATCATCATTATTATTAACATTTTGTCTCCCCCCTTTTAAAAATAAAAATATAAGACGATAACGTTTAACTGACCTAATTTTTTACTTTTATCTAAATACATTTTTACACAAGTAATTGTACTTTTACTTGTGAAATAAATCTATTACCTTAGAGAAGTACATTTTCTCTTAAGTAATAGTACTTGTACCCATTATATTCTAGTTCTCTTTCCATCCCTATGTATTTCATACAATAAACTCAAAGAACTTCACCTTATTTCAAAACACTGCTGCCTCACACACCTGCATTATTACACATGCACCTTGTGGGTAAAATAAATTTAACTGAGCGGTCTTTGCTTGATAAAACACTGCTTGGTCTTCAGTCTCTCAGAGGGGCGATATAACCAGTAAATATGAAGACCTAACACTTGTGCAACACCTTCAACAGGATGTCTTTATGAGCAAGGGGCAAAATTAAGCTGTGTCAAAATGGCAGGCCATGGGAGAGGTTGCAGTAGACATCAAATCAACAGCAGTCCAATACAGGATCCCATTATCAATGACACTATATGGGTGCCCCCGGCCAAAAGTCCCCTGCACTGCAGAAGTTAAGGTGTTGCTTGATTCATTAGTGCCTGTGTCTGAGCCGAGGTGATGGCTCCCTCATTGTCCTGAGAGGGGTGAAAACTGGAATGTCTTTTCTTCCTGTCAACACTATGTCACTTTAATTTCTTTTTCTGACGCCCAGTCTTGACACCTGGAAAGGTTTGACCGAGCATGGTAGCAAGGGATCATAGGAGAGTCCTATTTAAAGGGAGTGGTTGACACTGTTGACATTTCACTCTCCTTCTTCCTTGCAGCCTCACCTTTTCTTGTAAGAATAGAAAAATGCATTGCATTAAAAAAACGTAGATAAGTTGTTCATTGTTTGAAAGACCAGATAATGATCAGTCATAACTCAGATGTTCTCTAAAAATTTGGCCAGGCACTGACACTATCATCTCCACGTTTGAAACTGATCACAGATGGCCAGGGGAGGGATTCTAGATATTAAAATATCTTGCAGTAATTTAAATTAAAGATGCAATCTCACTCACAGGATTATTAACACAACTCAGAAGCAGACTTATTCAGGCAATTTCATTGATTAAAACATACTGAAACTGAACTAAATTGTTAAAAGAACGACTGTAATGCACATTATTGTCTAGGATTTGTGTTGAAGTATTTACAGTATGAAGTCACCCATAGTACACCGTTCGAATATAATAGCTGTCAATGGATGCACAGTGCTAATAATGTAATGTGCCCCTCCCTAAGGGAGCTGATCTCCTCATCTGGGTCATGGTGAGTATTAAAAGGGTTAAGGGTGCACAGTAAATTTATTGTGGGTCTTCTAGCACCAATGGGCCAGAGCACTAATGGATGACCTTGGGGTTTGGCTGCTCCAGACTTGAGGAGATCATGTCTCACCACCTCCCTACCACCACAATGACCCCAGCCATCTCTGCCCCTGGCCTCAACCTTTAACTCACTGATCTTTGACCAAATTATTAAGCAGACACCTGCTTTCCGGTGTATGGTCAGAGTGGGGGGAGAACTCACTCTGGGTACTCTAATTTGATGTAGATGTGTGCTGCGACAGTATCCATCTCGCTAAGGATAAACCCATCTGTTAGGCTTCCCAGCAGTGTAACTTTCACTAACGCCTGCACGTAGTGTAATCATTTTACTGTTTACACTGGTGTAATATAACTTTATAAATTAATTAGCCTTGATAATCTATTTTAAATTGAACATTATTATTTGAAATCATACAAAATACTATTGATTAATGGCCACATTATCACCACACAATGCTGCATATAATTTATAGGGACAGGTCCCAGAGTGAGGGGACAAGTATTTGTGGGAGATAAACTTGGGCCCTACGGCAGTTGGCTCCAGTGAAATTATGTCCCGTTTCATGTGATATTTGTTCAATGGACCATAACATTCAGGTACAGTTCTCCAGGGCAGTGATATCCAGTGTGGGAACAAACAGCAGCCAGGTTTTGATAACAAATGAGCAGCTCAATTCAACAAATTTTTCATTCATGTATTTCACTGTCAAAGCTCATTAATATCAAGGTAAGATAGCCACTTTGATATATCATTTGCACACTCAAAAAAGGGGGAAAAAAGACAATCACATACAGGAGGAAAAAAAAATTTTTTCTTTCATTTAAATTTTCATCATGTTTTCCTCTATGGCTAACAAATTCACACAATCCTATATTCATGCCACACAAATTCACTAACCCTACTAACCCACTAACCCTAAAAGTGGAGGTGGGACAAAGAATTTTGCGATTATGTCAACTATATAATATAGTCCTTCATCAAGGGCACGAAGGTACAGGGACCAGCCCCAAAGACTGCTATGGACCTCAGGGACTAGTATGTGTCAAACCTGAGGAAAAAAAGGAAAGAAAGAAAAAAAAATGCTGCCATTAAGGTATAGCTTCGAAATGACACTGACCTAGGTCTGCCATCTTGCATTGTCCCACCATCTGCACAAATGTGAACTTTGCCTTTAAATCATGGCTTCTCAATTAACATGTCCAGCTGGGTGGAGAATTTCGTCAGCTCCCTAATATCATTACTGCCACACCAGACTGTGATATTAATATTAAAAAAAAGTGCCCAGAGCTCTTTGCTTGCTATGTGAGAGCCTCTGCTTCTTGGCTTATAATGAAGTGCACCCACATAGCAGGGTAACTGTAGAAAGTGCGGTCTTATTAGGGCTCCTGCAGACCGTAAGACAGAAAGGATAAATGTCTTGGGCTATCTGTCTTCTTATTCTCTTCTAGGTACGGGGGATCTTAGACACAAGGCAGCACCTACATGGCAAAACAACACATTCTCCAATGCTCTACGATGGCAGAGGCTCAAGCCTCTTTGAGATATTCTAGTGGTCTCAGACAAAGAGGGTTTAGAAAGCATCAAGTCTTCTTCCAAAATGCAAGCTGTGTGGTCTTTGTGATAGCCCCATTACAGCATGAAGGACTCTTACTTTAGGCTGTATGTCTGTGTATGTCTGTCTGTGTTTGCTTGTATGGATAACCGTACTTTCCAGGAAAAGAGATCTTAAGAGGAAGTCTTTGAATGTAGGACATTGGCGCTGTAGCGGTTAATCTCCCCCCACGGCTTTACAGACGGTTGTGGATTTAGGAGTTGGCATCATAACTGACCAGTGCTGTTTGATTAGATAACAGGGGATCTACTGCAGGCATCAATGGTCCACCGTGCTGAAATGAAACAGTTTGCTCTCCGCCCATTCTGCTTAGAACACGATGGGGGTGATTCTTCAACAGTCTGATGCCACAAGCTGCCAAGCAGCGTCCACCACAGCGATACCACGATCATGGTGACAACTACGGACAGCACCAGCTTGTACCAGATGTTGGGAATTAGCTGTCCCTTTGGCTGTCATGGGTTGTGCCCTGCAGCTCTCCTTGAGAGTCACTGTGCAGGATTTCAGGTGTTGATGAGTTGCCAAAAAGGCCATGGAAAGATACTTAGGAACAGAAATAGTAACTATTCTGTTACAACTAACACTGCATTCTGCACTGACCATGTTCTTGGCTTTTAAGGCAGTCACAGTATAGCCATAGATGCAGACTGGCTCATTATGCTTGGTGAGCATGCTGACCAAATGAATACCCTTTTGTCTACATTTGACACTAAGAGTTCTTATCCATGTGGAGCTTGACTTTTCTAAGGGGACAGACTGAGAAGTAGGAGGCTCCACATTTGCTGCAAATGCTGCAAACCCAGCAATCTAGTCTATAAACTCTACAACGAATGGGACCCATGATTCTCCACTCGCATTTCTATCGCACCGCAATGCTGCAAATAAACCCCTAACACATAACATTTCTGTTGTATACTATATGTTTATGTGATTGCTATTGTGAATTAATTTGTTGTTGCAGATTATGGCAAAGCCTCTTTCTTTGGAACAGGATTTCTCTTCAAGAACCAGAACAAGACTGTATCCTCATGTACAGAATTTAGAAATGGAAATTTCTTCCCCAAGTTAGAAAACTTTGGTCAGTTGGCTTGTATTATATTTAGAAACAAGATCTCTCTCTAGTTTTACGCATCATACTATAGTATAATAATTGAAATTATACTAATTGCATATTATGCAGAAGTTCTACTGTTTACATAATTCAAAATAATATATAATCAATCATAGTGATTGTTTACACTATAATGCAAGTTCTCTGAAGGCTTGTATGGCAGCAGCAGGACTGACTGGTTAAGCTCAGTCCTCACTGTACTGTGGTGGAGGGCCTTTGTCCCCTAAAACAAAATATACTCTGAGTGCATGGGGGTGGATGTCACTTCAGATACTGATGCATTTGGGGTCTGCATGGGGGGAAATAATGTGCAACAATGATATCTTTGATCATTGCTAGAACTCCCCAACACAGGAACTGTGTCGAGTGTGGTTATCATCAACCCATTTCTATTCCCCCAGCACAAATCATTTCATGGCTCCTTCATCCCATGTGCCAGAACTGGGTTTCAAAAGCAATTTCAGCTGAAAAATAAGGTGCTTTTCTTCAATTTTCAAGCCATTTGTATCAGGGTTAGTGTTGTTTACCTAGCTAGTACACTGGTATTTACATACCTCTTTAAAGAAAAAAATGGCCTGGTATGATTTATGGACTGCAGCAGGAGCGCAATTTTCTATGTCGTACACCTAATCTGAGAGGGTATGGAGAAAGGTCACATTGACCATACAAATACCATGGCCCTTCCACAGAGAGTGGGTGGATATTCATTCTCTTTAAAAAAATGTCAGTTAGGTCTGATTTATGATATGCAGAGCACAACGGGCTCGACAACACCTTTGGTTTCAGCCTTACGTCTGGGCATTGAAATGGAGAATAAGAAAAGAGAATCATTTGTCCTAAACTACTGTCTTTGATAAAATCGTGGATATACTGTACAATGCATCTAGCTAAGAATAATGTTATTATTATTTTGTCTTGTTTTCTTAGTTTGTTTTATATCACCAAATAAAGAACGATAACTAAAGCAGCAAATGACGCGTTATAATTACAAAGAACAAAAAGACAGTGAGAAACAGAGAGAGATGCTGTCAGGTGTTAGGATCAATGCCATGTTTCAGAGTTGTAACCTTTAGCCTCCCCCTTGACTCCTGTGTGATATGATACCATGAGACTGATAGAGATGGAAAATACATTTTCACGTACTTAGCAAACTCGATACTGCTATGAGGCTTTCTTTCTTCCCCTTAATTTCTCAAAAAAATCTCTCCTTTATGGTGTCTGGCATGAATTTGATCTGTACAACAGGAAAGAATAAACCATTTTCAATCCCTCTTATGATTTATTAAAATATCATTGCTTACAAAGACGGCTTCCTGCCCTGGGTGATGTTTATTCCCCACACATAGTTAACTATCAATGAGAATCCTTGAATTTATTATCCATTAAAACCTGATATTGTCATATTGTATGTTCATTAATATTAATACCAACTTTGTCTTCCATGGTATAGTCATGTGGCAAGGACGCTCGTTTCTGCTGGAAAGAATAAAGGGAAGAATCCTAAAAAGGTCAGCCAATTCACAGAACTGCTGAAACACTAAGCAAAATAATAAAGGGCATCACAATCAAGATATCATGCTGGGACAAACCAATGAGTTGAAATGACAGCACCCCAAACAATTGTGAGGCTGGCAAAATGTATGCCTTTATTTCAGGTGAGTTACATCTCAAGCGGCTATAATTACTTGATGAGAAAAGTGACAAGGACAACTGTTGTGCATGTGTATGTTGTTTTTTGTCAGGGTCGAACTATTCATTTAAAAAACCTTGTGTGAGATCATATGTAGGCTTCTGTTGCTTCAAAAACAATTGTTACACTAAGAAACACTGTCTGCCTTAGATGCTGCATTTCTGCTCTATATGTGTTTGTTGTTTTGTAGGTTTACTCTGGTACTATGACACATTTGACTGGGAACAAATGGATCTATATAATATAAAAAAGGATTAGTATAGAGTGTCAGTTTTGAGATTGAGTTTCATGTTCAGCATTACACGCTCATTATTTACAGTGTGCTCACTCCTTGCATGGACGGACCAATTTATGGGGAAGCAGAGGATCAAGTTCAGTCCTAATGACAACCCCTCACTGACCTCTCCAGAGAAAACAAATGGAGCCCCAAGGTGATGTTTCAATATCACTAACTACTTGGGTGTCCTAGGGAAAGGAACAGATGTAGCCCTGAGGATGAGGAAGGGGTGAGGTGCAGGTCAAGGTCACCATACGCCAAGGTTAGGGTCAGATAAGCACGGCTGGCTCGGGGTCTTCACATGCCCACAGGCCATGAAAGGGAGGCGTGGACAGAGACTCAAGAGCTATGGATCAAGTGTTATTCCACTGAGGGCCTGAGGGGCGGGTGAGGGAAGGGGCACAGAGGTTCAGCACTGTCATATGCCTGGGTTATACAGTTGGTCTAAACCTGCTTTGGGCTGTTGCTGGGAGAACACTTGCTAAATTACTAATGTGTTTATCAGAAAAAGTGACAAATCCTCTCAGAGTGATACAAATGTATGGCGTGGAACTGTAGTTAAACTACTCAGCCTTTATACAATTAGCTGCTTCTTCTGCTTGATAGTTTGATGCAGTTATATGATAAAACATGTTATATGTAAGATTCCTTTAATTCCACAGTTCATAATTTAGACTGCTCGTAGGATTTTAAAAGAAAACAACAAAAGTCTGATACCATTTCTGCTCAACTTACAATGCAAATACATATGTATATATATATATATATATATATATATATACACTATGCTACAGCCACAAGAAATGATCTCTAATTGGAAAAATCTAAATGAATTACTTCAGGTTATTTGTTAAGACTATGAAATGTCAGACTATGCCATTAGTTGCTGTGGGAGATCCCATGGTATTTGGAGAGGAATAAATTGGCTCTAGCACATTTATTTTGACTTAATTAATAAGATAACCTAAGTGATTTATTTGATTCCCCAGACTGTATGGCACAATAATAACCTACAGTACGAGGTAAATTTGCTAAATGTGTTCAACTAGAGAAGGACAACAGGAACAGAGTGAGACTGCAATTACTGTCATATTCATGGGGAGGAGGATGCTAATAGGGAGATTTTCTGCTCCAGATCAAATCAAATGTAAATGTATCCTGGTGGGTTGTGCTTCCTTTAATTAGAAGGTGCAAGTAGTTTGATAAACTCTTAAAGATTGTGGTTCCTCTGGTTGTCAGCTCATTACATGCCTACTCGTTCTGCTGCAGCACTATGCAGTGCATAAAGCTTTTCCATATATTATACTGCAGTATATTAACAAAAGTGAAATATCCTCGCACGTAGAGAATATAAAGACATCCAATGTCTCTATTCATCAATTATGACTCAAATAAGAATTCATAAGTAATGAGATGTGTTGATCCTCTATTCATTTATTATTCATTTTTCAGGTGAAAAACAAAGGCTGACCCTTCATATAATGAGGGTATTAAAGGAGGTTCTAAACAGAAGGAAATAAACAAAATCAATTACATTCTTCAAAAGATTTTGAAAAAATATATATTTAGTACATTTTAGATGGAACTGAAGTTTGGACGTGGTATTTTTTCATATCATTATCTATGCAAGGAAAACAACAAAAGAAAAATAAAGGATTTTATTGTTCATTAATATATGAAACTCCTCTCTTCCTTGGCAATGAACCGCACTGTATACAGTACCCCTGACCATGAAAACACAGAAGCTCCACACAGAGAAAAAAAACATTCACACACACAAAAAATCCCAAAGTTTCACAGTCTCGTTATGAGGGAAAAGTTCTCTCATTATAACTAGAAAGTATATGTCGTCAAAGCAAGAGAGGTTGCTGACTTTAACAAGTACGTCTTCTTAGTATAATAACATGCATTTTTGTGAAACTTTATCCATTGTTAAAAGAACAGGATTTCAGAAATTACATTGATGGCTGAAGGTTATACAGATGACAGAACATGCTGTCCAATCAGTAATAAAGCAACATTCTGATAATCATAACCAAAAAGTCTCTAATAGAGAAGGAATTCTCTCTCAGAAAAGCTGCAGACTAGACATAATGTGTTTAAGGAATTTATACATTATCAAGTCTTTTAAATGCTCTCACTCATCAATTTATGTAGTGTGGTGGTGTGAGGCAACACTGCTTGTACATCTTTTTTTGCAATAAAACTTTATTATTCTAAGAATTTTCTCATTATAACAAGTTATTTTCCTGGTTATAAAAAGATATTTGTGATGACTGGTAGTGAGATGTTTTGTTATTAAAATTAAATTTTGTATAACTATGGTTGTTCTGTGAACAGCACCATAAAATATGTCACTTAGAATATATTGTAAAAAGTCCATGTGAATTATCTATATGATAAATAGGATGCCAAAGTATAGCACATAATGAAAATATAAGAAATGGTAGTCACTTTAATTGATCACCTTTATTAATGACAGCAA
Source organism: Dicentrarchus labrax (assembly GCF_905237075.1). Classification (NCBI taxonomy): domain Eukaryota; kingdom Metazoa; phylum Chordata; class Actinopteri; family Moronidae; genus Dicentrarchus; species Dicentrarchus labrax. Next base: position 12,329,829 of record NW_026136720.1, on the reverse strand, counting down.
TGCCAAAGTGCATGGATCCACTATATTACTAAATTATCCCCATATATAGCAAATACAAGTCGGCTGGCACCATGTTCATCACATATCACTGATGTGTTGCATTGTGTCATTGTTTTTGACAACTTCTTTATTATAGCTGTTTTAATGATAGTAAGAAAAGCTGTTGACAGTGAGTATATTACATTATTAATGGCATGCATGTCAGCTAACTGTTGTCATTAAAATGTGATAAGCTAAGTTAGTCAACATATAGCTAGCATAACAGCAAGAGGACTCAAATAAGACATAAGGAATAGATAAGAGAGAGAGATAGAGAGAGATGAAGAGTGAATTGGGGATGGAGGAGAGAGAAAGAGAGAGAGAGATGACTCCAAGAAGGTCGCTCCTTTTTTGTAGTCAATAATTGACATTTAAACACACGTTTCAAACGTCACTGATAAAATTACGAGAGATAATGGAGAGCGAGCTGCTTACACTGGCATGCAATTATAACCATAATGAGATGCAAAAATGCAAATGTCTTTGTGCATGCTCCAGCCTCCTTTTGTGGGGTGCCGCGGTGTCTGTGGTGGATGATAGATGCCACGCTGGTGGTGGTAGACAGAATGGTGACATGTGGGAGAGGGAGCAAGCAGGGAACAGAACTGGGGCAAATATGCCACACACCCTCACAAAAGTAAATCCCATAACTGCCTTAGCTAATGCTTCCCTGAATGCTCTCCGAATCTATACAGTTAATTATTTGCTACAGATATTCTTTTTTTTTTTTCAACCAATGGGGACATAAACAATTTCCAGGTTACTGTTTTGAAATAGACATATATAAAGATATCAAAATTGTTTAAGATATAGGATGAAAATGATCTTGATGCCTACAAATATACTTTTTACTGCTAAAAGGAAAGCAATGATTTTTAGTCTTTGTACTAAAGGAATGGAAAAAATGTTTAAACCTTGTTTGGTGAAGAGAAAATCACAGTCTTGTGCAAATATACAGTTTCTAAGACAACACATAGCCTTGCACAGGCTTTTTTTTCCCTTTTAGTCACACTGTATGGATATTTAAATACACTGTATATTTAGCAGCATGTGTTCATTTAAGTCTCTAATGTCAATAGTTTGTACTGATCACTTGTATTGCTTTCCTGATCTCAAATTTAAGGCTTCTTCTCAGAGGCAACAACATGACACATGCCCATACAAATACACTGCATAAAGCTTTTGCTGATATCTATCCTTGAATAACATTAAAATAATGTAATTACAAATTCCTATAGCCCACTTTCCTCGTTTGTACCCTTTCTAGACCTGTTGCCCACCCCTCTACCTTTGGAGGCTGATAAGAATGGGACACAAAACATGCTAGCAGTCATGCTGTTTGTTAGAAGCAATTAATTTCTCCGAGGCCTTCATTCCATTCAGGGTAAGCTTTTGTGCTCTAAATCCCACTATTCTGAGCTTCTCTTGTGCCACGTAGGAGGGTATGAGAGAGTGGAGGATCGGAAAAGAGAGGGAGAGCCCGAGACAGAAGCTTTGGATGACAGATTATCTTGGGCCAGTTAAGCATGTAATTGCTCAAATGAGTTAAAATCCCTTCAAATATCTGTCTCTGCACCTCATCACACCACTTCATACACTCAAATATTTGACAATTGACAAAGATAAACCTAAAAGGGGTCTTCAATAGCCAGCTGCCAAGACTTTTTTTTTTTCAGCTAAAGGAATATTATTCACTAGATTTCTATATACGTGCTGAGAAAAGAAAGAAAAACAGAAACTGCCAATATGCAAGCCTACACATTTTGACTGACTGAAAACTTTAGTTGCAAGAGCTACTCTGGGTTGCTTACCACTGACGACCTTCTATTACCTTATACTGTGATGTCAAGATCAACATGGAGTTCTACCATCTATGGTGCTACGACATACCTGAACAATAACGTTAAAGATCAAGTAGCAGAATGGATATGTCTTCCATGACGGGACAGACAGACTGTTCTACAGAGTAACAGACACAGCAGCCCACAGATTTAGATCTGTAGAATGTGTGCCTTCCTCTTGCCAAGCCTTTTTCACATAGCCACTGTTGCTCCAGACTAAGGCTGATGGATCCATGCCTTAGAGGGAGAAGCTGCTGCATGCCAGACTGCTGAGGGTCACTGAATGGACTGTTCTCTTGTGCTTTCATTTTTTTTTAATTTAATCAGTAGTGCAATCACTGCTTTACTGAGATTTTCACATTTCATCACATTAAATACTTGGATGTGAATTGTATTGTACATGGAGTTTAGATGCAATTTGACAGTATTAAGATACAGTTGTAGCTCTCTCTAGTATAATATAAATAAACGTGTTCTCTTTATGTCTAGCAATCAGCTTCTGTAAAAGATGTTTTGGATAAAACAAAGACTGTTTTTGTGTGAATGATGGAAAACTTAATGTGATGAACATGATGGGCTGAAGAAAGATGGAGACTTTTTGCCAGGTGTATTTGGCCCTTGCCAAATGCCACCCTCAGAGCAGAGAGGGTGTCCTGCATTGCTTCCCTGAATGAATGCTAATGAGGGCGTGTGTGTATGTCTGAATGTTATTCACACCACATCAAACTGGGCCTGCAAAGAGGTGCAAAACTGGGGCTGGCAGCCTCCCAAACCAAAACAACCTGGAAGAATGTCAGACATTACATGAGCCTGGGACACAGTACATGCATGGATTACTGTAGAGAAAAAAAATTATACAGCCTATATTAACAGTGACTCAGCTGTCACAAAAAGGTGGAGCTGTCTCCTGGAAACTGTTAATGTTTATGTTAAAATGCTTAGCTCTTTAATTTTTAAAGCCAAATACCACAAGAAAAACCTTAATAGAAATAAGCAGGAATGTGTTAATAATATTCAGTTTAGTGGCTTTAATATAGATGAGTAAACGTGTTGCTATTTTTTGGATACCCGTCAAAGAAAACAGGTCTTGCCTTTTCTAGTTAAAAAGTAACTACATTCTTATTTACATAATTTGACATGAATTTAGAGAAATTAGATGATGAGGACACCCTGCTGTGATGGGTTTCCAAGATTCAAAGCAAATCTTTGAAATCTGTTCAATTTCACGGCACTGTCTTCAATAACATTTCCTCAAGCACATGAAAACACAGACTGGTCCAAAGTGTGATAGAAATTAGATGCACATTTAAGATATACATTCAACACAAAGAGTTTAAACAAAACTTTAACCAGCTTTTACCATGCACAATGCAGTGCAACACGAGGCAAATTCACAAACCAATTACAATCATTTAGGACAGTCTACTTTGCTAAGGTGAGACATTCTCTGGATTGGCTTCACATTCACTGACAGCTGATGGGCAGACAAGGTCACTGGATGTACAAGCTCTCATTTAAAACATAGACATGAGAGCAGAACTGGGGTTAGTTGGGTCTATCAGAGCTGTCAATCAATTAATGACAATTATTGAGCAAGGACGCCCGTGGGAGGTGAGAGAGGGAATGAGAATGACCATGGGGGAACAACATGGGGAACGGGACGAATTATGGAGATTGGAAAATAATAACCAAAACTGAATGATATTACCAGCCCACACATGCAGATCGCTTACTTCCCAGCATGTGTAAAGTACGTCAATTGAGCACCATGACAGGGATTTGGACCTTGTTTTACTAATCAAACTACTGAAGAAAAAAAAAAGACATTCAATAACTTATTAGAATTTCCATAACATATCAATGAGTTTTATGAGCTTAACTAAATTTTGTGAGTCAAATGGCCCATCAATTATTTCAATAAGAAATATGTGGTTGGTGTGAACGTGGCAGTTTTCACCACACATACAGAAACTTAGCAAACACTACTATAAATAAGGAATACCTCAGAAGTGACACCATATACTGTCCCACACTGAGAAGGTGCTTGTGCTACTGTTGTGCTTAAACAAACGAATACAGGACATGCTCAGTCTAAACTGGGAGAGAGAAGGGAGAGAGAAAAAGGAGGGAGGGAAAGCGTTTTGAAATTCTCCAGCTGGCAGGCTTTAATTTTCCACCATTCTAATTAAAATGCAAATTAAATTTATAATTAGCAACCACAGTATCCGAGAAACCACCTTGTGTGCAGCCCAAACATATGGGGCAACCAGCGGTGGGCAGCACTGTCTCTAGGAGACAACAGAGGTGGGTGGCAGGACTGGGGAGTGTTTGTTGAGAACGGATCACGGTCTGGGCTGGTGACACGGGAGCAGCACTGTGCTTTAACCTGCTCCTCTCAGCTGGGAGTCCTCTAAGCTCTGTAGGGCGGTGAGGCAGGGAAGCACGGCTCAGTTTACTCTGCTGTCACTGCCCATGTCACAGGTCATTGCATGTGTCACCTCAGCCAGGAACAAGTGCGACGACCAGCACTGCCGGGGTCAGCTCCTCCAGATCGAAAGGTTTCTGACCAAAATTAACCTTTGCTGACTCTCAGATAATTAATTTTTCATTGATGGCAATTCTTTGTAAACACAACAGCCCAACATGTCTTTATCCAGTGCCTTTCAGGCACTGCAACTTCACATGGTGCAGGCATTTTTCTAGCATTGCAGGTATAAAACTGATCTGAGTCTTACTATAATAGTGAGCTGAATAGCAACAAGCAGCATTTTAAAACAACAGTCATGAACTGCAAAAAATAAACTGAATTTGGAAATGTATAAAAGTTGCTGTTTCAGTTTGCATTGATATTGCTAATGAGGAAAACTTTTGGACAATAACCACAAAAGGGAAGGATGACAGGCACAAACTGTAGTTGACTATCTTTTGTTGTCCAACACAAGTTAGAGCCAGGTCACTGTGGGTCAGAGAAACGCTTTCTCCGAGGTGCCTGGCTTTTCCACTGACACTGCTGAAACAGCACCATCAATCATCCATCAGTTGTCACAGCCTGAAGCTAAGGTCAGAACAAATCCATGTCAAAAGAAAAGGCCACATCTTACCATGCGCTTTCTCTCAGCTGGACAGTCTGCCAGTGACACTGTGTCAAGAGACTGCTATCCCACACCATAGTCCTTCTCTGTGACTGACTTAGTTGATGAGAAGGTCTCATATGACCTCTTCAACACCCCATCCCCTTGTCACCTGAGTTGGACCACCAACTTCCATTACGCAGTTAAGTGTCTCGACTACAAGACAGACTTATCTAAGAAGCTGTCAGGTGAGTTAACTCGCACAGCTTTGGGTAGACAATTGGACGTGGCCCTGTGTCACGACTGACACCGTTTCCTCTTACATGCTGCTCTCTAAATGACACTCGTTGCTGTGCAGAGTCAAGCATTAACACACTGCCATCAGTAATCACATGTAGTAAGAGACATTCATACATACAGTGTAGACCTCGACTTGACAAAAATGTCTTTGTATTTAAGAAATAAAAACCAACCTGCTTTCTTTTGCTGGGTTTTCAGGCTTTCACTCTTTACAGGCCAAAGAAAAACTTGTTGCTGAGTTGATAATCAGAACACTACATAAGCCTTTTACTCAACCACATTGTTGGGATGTGAAATATTCCTGTGTGTCTGACTAGGCTAAGAAGTTTGACACAAAAGAAACCTTTCTGTGAAGAAATCCTAACTGGACAAAAAAGTCAAAATGATATATGGCTTAACCAAATTGACAGTCACTGTTGGACAAAACATGGTTTCTAAATATAATCCTCCATTGTTTTCTCTTCTCTAAGAAATGTTCTTGCTAGCTGTTTGGTTGAGCCACCTGTTGCCTTGTTAATCATGCTGAGAAGATACTCATAAATCATAACATTCTTCAATTAATCAAGCTGTCAGCTTCTAGGTGAGAGGTCGTGCATGGAAGAGACAGAGGTCATCAGTGTGGTGTGAAAGGGTCATGGTTGTGTGGCATCTCTTATTCTTGGGAAGTGTCAGTAGAGGAGCCAATGGAACAAAGGAGAAATCAAAGTCCAAGGGACACGGGAAAGGGGGCTGGGGGAGGCGGCTGGGCAGCCACACCAGAGCCAGAGAAAAGAACCAGGGTGCAAAGCATAAAGCCAGTCAAATTGACCTGTCATTACATCAAGAGAGCCATGCCAAGCCGCTACATTATCACACTCACCATACCCTTTTAGATGACAGAGTTCCCGCAACTTACCAGGTTCCTTCCATTTGCATAATTAACAAGTCATTCATGTGTCATTCATTTGACTTCTATTCATGTGTAGGAGACTTCAGATGAAATAGCATGCACTGTATCTGGTAAGTGTCAAATGATTATTACTCTAAAAACACAAATTTAAGTCTTATTATTGTACAGTATCTTGCCGTTCCAAGATAAAGGATAAATAAACATGCAATCATTTGCACAAAACATTGCATTGTGGGTTCATTGTGGGTCTGGTATTTGTGTTGTGTGTTTTTTTTTAAAGAAATGCTTCAAGTTAACACAGATATGGGAATGCTAGTTCAACAATAGTGGCCTAACTGTAGCAGTCAGTAGACTTCCAAAAGGCCCACTGGCAGAGCTGGCACTTGCTGCATCTTTTCAGTGAAATTGTTGGCTTGGTATAGTACAATACAGAAAGAGACAATTTGAGGTACCCAGTGGTGGAACAAGTATTCAGATCATTTTCTTAAGTAGCAATACCACACGGTAAAAGTTTTGCATTCAAAATGTTAAGTGTTGTTTAATGTACTTAAAAAAACTTTTTTTTTCTTTTCTGAAATATTAAGCATTATTCTCCTTGATGCATTAACCTGTAGCACTATTTTAATTCTGTATCTGGTTGACATAGAGCTAATTTTATATTCTTTATATTACAGTAGGGTAGTTTTTTGTGAAGCAACACATCATATTTATACACCAGAAAATAACTGGTAAGTACAGCTGTGATATAAATGTAGCAGTAAAAAGTCAAATTAAAGTACAGTATTTCCCTCTGAAATGTAGTGAATTATAAGTACAGTACTAAATAAATGTTCTTTACTACCAATGCTAGTACTGTCTTACGTTTCATTTTTTTACACTGACAGAAAAAAGAGAGTCAATGAGAAGTGGAAAATGTTGTGAACTGGATTTAAAACAAGTGTGAACCTATCATGACGTCACCCACTGGTTTGGGGATTGCCGTTTTAAAGCCTTGAGTTTGGCGTTTTGGCTGTCACCATGACAGTTGAGTGCGAGTTGAGCTGTTCTCATTGGCTGCGCAATTTCGAGTCTTCCATAGCAGGAAACAATGGCGGCTCGCCTAGTCATGCACAATCTCGTATTACAACAACAGTTCACTAAAATATGTTTCTGAAACGATTTAGGTAAGAAATGGATAACGCAGTAGCAGAATCTTGCTTTCTATTTGATCAGCAATGCCTAGTCTGACCAAAGTTAATGCTGTGTTCTGAAACTTAGATCCAACTGTCTGGCCTTTACATGGAATGCAGGTTTTAAGACACTTGGCGCATTGGCTTCACTTTATAGACCCCGAATCTCTGTCTATCATATATACTGTCAATAATTCAAACCCATGAAATTGTGTCTGCATGATTTCCACCTGTTATTTAGGCTCTATGCTGTGCCCTACAATACACTCTTGCTACAGACTCCAGTTGGCAACTCCGGTATTTTACTTCTTTCACATTGTTGTTATAGTTGTAGGCCATTTATGAACAAGCTTAGACAAGCCTCATTGATGAGGCATAGTACATGGTGGTTTGAGGTCTATAAATAAGCAAATTGTAATAGTTCAGTTTATTTGTGTTTTTCCATTTTAAAAGTATAATGCATACTTTGGTCAGAAACAGTGCATTTGTGTGAATGTATGTAGTAAATGTGAACTGATTATATTCCAACTATTAAAATAACTAGCAGAATAAAGGCAACCTCTTCCCATCTCTGCACCTCATGAAGGTGAATTTCTTCTGACTATGGAAATTATCCTTAACATTACTTTCTCCCAATTTGCCACATTCATTTCAATAAAAGCATGCCATTTGCAGATGCATGCCAATCTTTTCTTGTGCTACACATCTTAAAAGCAAAGTACAAGTACTTTAACCCACCATCCTTTAGCACATGAGGTCACTCATTGCTGATAATTACAACATCTGTAATTTCCTATCTTAATGTGCTATACATCAAGGTTGAACTTTACCGAGCTTGACGTGTCAATCTGCTCTATGTATTTCCCTTTGCATTAGTGAATTTGAATGACATTTAAGTCTCACAGACGTTGTTACCAGCCTGTCACTGCCCACTCATCCACCACCTTAGAATTTGCAAGTGATTTTAGTCATTGATTACTAAGTGTTTGGAAGTCTAATGCAAGTGTATCCGGGCATATTTAAAACATCTTTAATGAGTCCATGTTACCACTTAAGTCAATCACTGCTCTTTTGTTTGAATGGGGGAAAAAATGTGCCAAGATTTGAGAGAGCCAAAATGTCTACATATCAGGGCACTCTTATGATTAATTATGTTAAAATGTGAGAGCACTGCCTTTTTACATAAAACACATGATTTTAAATGTTTCAGATCAGCATAGGTTTGTAATTGTAGAGAGAAAAAACAATGGTTATGTAGCGTTTTATACATTTAAACAATGCAGGGCATTTATGCTCCATTGCCAATTGGGCTTTTTAACAGTTTGATTAAATGCTTTAATCAATCACAATCCTAGCTTGTTTATTAATCACTTTATCAAGCAGTTGATGCATTGCTGCTTTTAATGGACTCCATTTATTTTGATTTCTCCTCTCTTCATCTTATCGAAAGGGGCTCTCCCAATCTGGACAGATAAAAAGGGGGATGCGAGAATTGCTGGCTATAGTGGCGAGAGCTCAGACAAGCCAGTCCCTTAACTTCATTACAATCACTCTGCTCAGACTTAACCAATTTATTAGTGGCAATATGTGCCCTGAGCGATGGCTAGGTAAACCACATAGCTTAGCTCAGATAAACAGGCGCCCGTTCATTTGTCTCCTCACCTGACACCATGGTGATGTATGATCCTAATAAGATTAATATACCCTGGATTTATTCCCTCTTTGTCCCCACAGGCATCTTTTAATGTTACTCCTGAATGATCTAAGACCATTTCTCAACTTCTATGTTTTAAGAACTGAAAGCAGAAATATAGCAGTTTGGATAAATACTTAAATCCAGGCTGGATATAACACTTCATATATAAATGCTGGTGCTAACAACCATTTATTGCACAAGGCAGACTATTCTTACACTTGAACTATGAATAAACATTCTTCCCTCCCGTGGAGGGGCTGAAAACAAATTTCTAAAACAGAAGCTTCTCGCACAATTGCATTTCAAGTTTCTGTTGTATTCAATAACGCATTAAAGTAGCCATTGAACCTGTCACGTTCTGGTCAGAAATGACCACAATTAGCAAACAATCCATCTCCTTTTAAGCCCCCTCCCAGCCAACCCCGCCATCACCCAACCACCACAGCCTCTGGTTTGGATTCACGCACAGACTTTCTGTCTCATCCATATTTCCCCCTGGCTGCCCTTCAGCTTCTCCTCTTCTCTCCATTGTGCGCTGCAAAGCTATTGTCTGCATCATCTGAAACTCTGTTCGCTGTTATGAGGCAGCGGTGAAAAACATGAGTGCACAGGTTTGGAACACTGAATAGAAAATTGTACTTAAGTGGTCTTCTCTTGCCCATCACCTCTACCCTCTACCCTCCTCCACATGAGAAGGGCTGTTGGGGTGGGCTGGAAGGGGAAGCCAGCAGGGCAATAGCAAACTTGAAAGCAGCCAACATTTGCAGCACTCTTGAAAAACAAGCATTTCACACCTGAAGCCTTTCATGCAGGGCCTCGAGGCATCCCCTTCAGGGCATTTAATTGGCTATTGCTTCAGAGCTCGTTCAACGTGCCCATTATGGTGAGGCGACAAGCAGCCAAGTATGTCGAATGAAAAGGGTCCTTCTCCCAGATGGGCCTAGTGGTATTAAAAACTGCCCGATCACTTCTTGCTGTTGACTGGCAGAGGTAATTCAGATGTATACACATCTACAAATACTTGCAATGAAAAGAGTGAACTGGACAAGACAGAGAAAAAGGACATGCCTTTCAAATACAGTACTCAATTTATTATATTGACGTAGAGACCATGCTGTTATACTGATGTACATATAATATAAAGCAGAGCACATACAGCATAGCACTACCTTAGTCTACAACAGATAGCTGTCGTAATAAATGAGACTAAACTTCGGCAGTCCTGTTTATCAATGATGACATTTGAACAAGCTGTGAAACATTTCCTTGGTTATTGTCAACCCGTGAAAAAAAATACCCTGCAGCATGCCTCCACACATCAGACACTTTGATCACTTACAGTTTTTGAAATGAAGACATTTGTGGCTCTTCTAAACATATATTTCATGCTTTAATCTCAGCCCAGGGACGAAAGGCTCTAGGATATGATGTTCCACTTTTGTTTGGCAGTTCTACCTTAAAGATATGGTCTTTTCCCTTCCCTGTGCCATCTGCCATCCGAAGTTTCACCCATATCAGCCTGAGGCATTGGAGCCCTCATTGGCAATGTTTTTGAGGGCACCCTGACTCCCCATGGATGGACAGCCTTGGGGGAACCAGATAAAGTAGGTGTTTAGTCTCTGGGCTGCTGATGAGGAAGGGATTGGCTTTGAGCTGGGTTGGGACTCATGGGAAATCTGGCGTGCAAACTAATTACGTTGTGCTGCCAAACTGCCTGTGATTACAAAATGGAGAGGCGGCGAAGGTGGAGCTTAGACTTTATCAATTGCCCTACTATTTCTTTTTTAAAAGAAAAGAGCTAAAGCTAATGAGATTATTTAACGAGATGTTCTTTTTGTAGAATTACTTGTGGTCTTGATTTTATGACAATTGTGATAGACGGACTGATGGATAGATGGATTATAAATAAATAAACATAATCTGCTGATTTAAAAGTTGTGTTACCTGAAAAATCTGAATTCTCAGGATGGTTCAATAACAGCAAATACCTAATTACTTCTGCCATGTTTCCCCACCTGCCTGTCACACTTTTGGAGAAAGCCACTTAAAAACAGGTTAGTTCACAAATGATCTGCTATATTTGTATTAACGCCTCAGCTGGTGGCACAGACAGCCCCTGAAGATACGCACAAGACAAATCATTAGAAGGTACAATGGGCTAGTAGTTTACTTCCCTCATCATGGACAAAATCAAATTTAAGGCTTAGTATCTGAATATTTGTACAAAAAAATGAATTGAATTAATACTTTTTAATGTGTTTTAATTGATTAAAGTTTAGTTTATATTCTAAAATTATTTTCTTTTTCTCACAACTATCTCATTCTGGATTAATTGCCCAATTACAGATTTTATCCTAAATTTAAAAGCTGAAAATGCAACATTCGTACTGTAGTGTTAGAAATAATATAATGTTGCTAAATAATCTTGGAGAAAAACTGTAGTAATACATGTCGACCACGCTTTTTTTTTGCAAAGACTACTCATCAAAACTATCCTGAGGAAGGTCAGGAATAATAATTAAAAATGTTTTTAAGATGTTTTCAAGAGTATCAAGTGTGCGGACCCTTGATGGCATGCTAAGAATTTTGCAGCTAAAGGCAGCTCTTATTTTCAAAACTCTTCATGTTGTCATGGCGCAGGTGGAAGGTTGCAATGAAGCAGAGCAAGGATGCTTATAATGGTGGAAAAATCTTATACGCTGCCTCCATTATTTTTATTACATTATGTTTCATTACATATAAATGTGCTGATGTCTCAAAGCATTGTGAATTACATAACTTATATTCTAGCCCATAATCCATTTATACAGTGGAGCATGTCACCAACCTAGATGAGGAACATTTGTCAAGGATGGAATGACAGCACACAATGAAGCAATATCATCCTTTAAAATAACTTCACTTATTTCTTCTCCCTCACTCATTCACTTGCTTGCTCTTTTCTCTCTGATAGAGTACTTGGCGTCTTGTGGGTTAAAAGAAAGGAACTGATTTTATAAGGGAACTGTAGGCGCAGTCATGGATCTAATCATCACGGGGGGATGCAGGTAACATCAGTCAGTGACATGGAGCAACATGATATCAGACACAGAATAGATCACTGTCTGTGTGGTATACATAGCACCACTCTTGCTGAGACCTCATCCTTCAAAGGGGCAAACTGGTTGTGGTTAGGGAACTGAACTTGGTACAAGAGGGCTGCAGGTTCAATATCTCCAGTCAGACACTGAGCAAGATACTTAACCTGAGCTGCCTCAATGAACATCCCAACTAATAAATAGATGGCATATAAAATGTCAGCACCGGCAGATAGAAGCACTGCAATAATAATACACAGCGTATGCTAGGACTCTGCATACCACAACATACACAATCTATTTATATACAGCAGGACACCTTTCCTTAAATATGTGCATAACATAATACATTAAAACTGGTACAGGAATTAATACTGAGAAATAAAGTTATTTTCTAGGGTTATTTATTCTTATCTGACTTGGTTTATTTATGTTATCTAATTTGTTTTATCATTAATCTTGACAGAGTTTAGTCCTCCTTTGTTACTGAGACAGTTTGTTAAATTGGTTTAGCATTTTTATTTCATTATTTTGTCAGATTTTGGGATATCTGTCTTGTTTTATTCTCTGAAGCACTTTGAGCAGCATTTATGTACAAAAAGTGTTATGTTCCAAAAATAAATGGTATTATTATCTGTTGTTGTTATTATAATGTAAACTACCTGTCTGATGGTTAAACCCTTGAGTAAGGTATAGTCTCTTTTCTGTACCTCGGTTCTCAAGTTTCTGTCCAATGTTCACAGAGCAAGGGAAAAAAAATCAATAAACCAACGGGACAGCTAGTCTCAGAGGATTTCACTTTGGATTAAGACTAGAGAAAAAAAGAACAGAATGCAATACTGAGATGGCATTATGACATTATTATCAAAATCCTCATTGATTACTGATGTGTAAAAATAAAAGGTAATCCTACAAGTAGTAATTGGAACGAAATCCAGCAGCTCACTGTTCGACTGGGAATGATAGCCAATGACATGACATTAAGCAACGTGAGACAAGGGGCAGTGGTTTAAGTGATCTGGCAGGCGGTACGATGCCCTCCTGTCAGGATCGATCAGTCCTGCTGAAATTTAGAGCAACACTCTAAATTGGTCTTAATAGTGTGTTTCATCCTCCAGTCTCCTCCACACATTGACAGGGAGCCAGTGTCCTTCATCACGCCAGGTTCCTGCCCTCCCTTTCAATCTGGGCATACCACTGATCTCTGCTCTCTGAGGAGAGGGAGCAAGTCGGGCCAGGGGCACCCACAGCATCGAGTGGCTTACATCCCACCTCAGATAGTCAGGGAGGTTTCCCCTTTTATGGTGTTAAAATAGCCTGCAAAACCATCCCCAAACCCCTATTGTGTGCCAAGAAATGTTCTGATCTGATCAAAATCCACTTCTTGGGTCTGTGAATCATCAAATTGCATGGAAGAGCATGCATAGAGTCACCATCATTAACTAAATGTGTATATGGCAGTGTATCCTGGCTCAATTTTTTTAATGGGAAAGACTCATAAGGGGCACAAAAAGGAAAAAAAAAGCTATGCCCCTTTCCTACTCCGTTGGAAAGTAATCTGCTTACATCATTAGGCTAAGCTTGCTGAAACAAATTACCAGATGTTGTGTTCCTTTTTCTCTCGTCTTTTTGTCAACATTTTAAAATACTCTCCGCCATTTCTCCTCACTAGCGCCCCCTCCTCTCCAACACCTCTACACAATGAGGCCATTTGCAAACAACAACAATTGGAAAAAGAAAAGTCCCTCCCGCTATTCACAATCCCTATCTGGTTCTGTTCACGTTCGTCCATTTTCTGGCGATCCAGTTATGTAGCGGCTAATAACCTGAACAGAGAAGAAGAGAATACCAGGAAAAAAGAAGAATGAACTGAAGCAATTGAGGTCCCCCACCCGCGGTTGCACTTGGTAGGGATTTTTGAGGGTCTAGTTTAGCTTATCACATTATAACCCATTTAGAGATAAAGACATGTCCCAGTGCTTATTAGAACTCTGTAGCATGCTGAGCATGCAAACACATATTTCAACCCGCCTCTCTTTTAGAGATTTCTAAGAGCAGATGTAACATTAACTCCAAAGTCAATAGAGAAGAATTAGGCAATGTGTGCAATGTCATTGAAACACTTTTAAACTGTAATATTGATATTTACACTTGCAATTCTGCATTATTATTATTTTTTATTTGTTTTTGTAAATTGCTGACAAAATTTGTATTGAACATTCAGAATATTTAAAAGATTTAACAGTGCTGTTTTATAAATAATAAAAGAAAGATCAAAGTAGCCATAATTATGAAGACACTGCTTGTATCGATTCTGTTAATAGTTACATTATTCACTAAATGTATAATATTTTTGTGGAAGCTATTATTATCATTATTATTTCCACACTTTTAATGATGTCATAATTTTTATGGATTTTATTCTGTTTAGATTTTAATTTTGTATTTCTTTGTATTACTTCAAGTCTTTCTTCTGGGTATGAACGCATTACACTACAACAAACTGTGTATAATTACAATTCCTACATTAAATGCAAGCTTGTTATTTAATCTAAACATCGTCTTTTCAGTGTTTTGGCAATAGTGGTATATTGGAGAATTTAGCCTTGACAAAACAACCTTGCCCTACACTGTATGCAACTTACAAGGAAAACTGTGTGCAACAAAGCCAAAATACTGTCTGCCTGGCCCTGACCTTATTTTCTTGACACATAAAAGAATACATAAACAGATAAATACTTTAAAATCAAATTGCTTGTGTATTTACCTCTTATCAACCAACTGGCAGCAATTGTGATTCATAGCAGTCATTTAAGTGATAATGCACTCATTCACTACACTAACAAACACATACCTCCTGGTTATCTGTGCGTCAGCGTCGTTGCAATGCTAGTCGCCAAACAGGAGGCAGAAAACTCAAGATGGTGTTGATTGATAAATTGACAGGTTAATTTTCGGGTGGATAATGAGAGTAGGACCCTGAAAGATGGTAGGGAGAAGCCTCTGGCCCTTTGCTCTACCTTGGATGCAGTGCCATCTATCTATTACTGGCAGAACCGCAACTAGGAGCAGGTATACTCAGGCCCTGCCAAATATTTGTACCATCTGGGTTAAATGAGGTCTCAAGCTTTATATTTGTGTATATCCTTGTTATATTCCTTCAGAACATATTAACCATAGCATCAGAGAAATTAGACTATATTAAATTTACACCATGGCTTGTAGATCTAACCATAAAAAAAAATAAAAAATAAAAAAAATATAACGGATTAGACTTCAGGAAATATTTTAATATCATAAAAAATAGAAGCGATTTGTATGTTATCTACAAATAATTGTTATCAATCCTAATTTTAAAAGACAATATCTATTGTGAGTTTTACAAGTTCCTAACCTTTAGTGTGCATTCGCAAATTGTGCAACTTATCCATATATTTATTATAGTTGATCATTTCTGAGACTTCTTCTCTTTTGACGTATGTTAGACAATACCATAGATTATGATTTTGCACAATACTGTCATTTTCTATGGTAGCAATTAGCAAAACGGCATGTGAAAAACTAGACAATCCAACTCTGGAGCTTAATTAGAGGGCAAACTGTTAGAACGGAAGAGAAGGTTTAACTAGAGGTTAGAAAGGTTTCTATATCTTACACACATTTCTACTGCTTGTCACTGCAATGTGCCAAGTCTGCAAGCACTCTAATTAAGTCCCTACCACCGTTACTCTATAGCTATTCCCCATGAATCAGCATACAATGTAATGCTAATCAAATGCCACTATTTTAGACAGACCTAATGCCCATTATTTCTATCTCGTCTACTGTACCATTAGAGAATTTGTGTGCATCTTTATTTAATAAGGCAGAGATTTGTGGAAGTGATTTGACATTGTAAGTTCAAAAAAATCATTCAGCAACATTTCAGGATGACAATGACAAGAGAACCAGAATTACATTTTCTGAATATGAACATGTCTCAATGAATTTAAAGAAAAACTGTATAAAAAACTTCAAATCCTTGATAAAAATTACAAAACCAGCTAAGTTAACTTCAGCTAAATTGTTACTGTGGTGACTGAATGCAATTATTTTTCTATATTGTAGTACAACAGATCAGAAAGATGACCCAATTTAATTTTTTTTTCATTGGCTCTTGTTTGTACTGAGGCTTCAAGAGACCCTGGTCTCTTTTGGATATGCCTCGATTGAATTTTCTGGCAACTCATTCTCTTTGCTGTTTCCCAATAGTGGGGCAGTGGGATGGTAAAACATTTGAAAATGTATAATTCTATCTAATAATTAATCTGAAAACATAACTCTTTTATACTGAATTTGACAAATGGCACAATTTCAAGTATTTATTATCTGGATTTAAGGTAGAGTGTGTTATGTTACACTATTCAGGCTTGGGTTTTTTTTTTTTTTTGGCATGTTCCTATTTTTATTTTACCCAAATAAGTTTAATATTCTGTCCGGCCTTGAAAAGAACAAGTAAAGAGGAACAATATACATGTAGCACAATAACAAAGTCTCATTTTCTATGAAAGTACATGAGCCGCTCTGTTTAGTACAATGTTTGATGATATGACCACAATCATGAAAGAGGACAACACTCTCTGTGTTGCCATGGATGCAAAATAAAAAAAACAATTTTTTTCCTGTAAGATATTTTGTATATATAACCATCATAATATATAACAATATATTTTTGTCTTGATAATAACAAAAATCCTTTATATTATATCCATGTAATATTTATATCCAAACTCAGTGTAATTGAGTTTTTCATGTATTAAAACATGAAAATAGGTAACTGTTATACTCCATAAAAAGTTGGCAGCGTGAAAACTCCTCATTGATCTAATTTATAATGCAAAGGCTCAATGCAAATCAAAACCCAAACTATTTAAACAAAAGTATGAAAAGACCCAAACTGCATAGCAATTTAAAATTCTGGTATTCAAATCTACAATACCATCCCACAAACAGTTTCTTAAGGTATGTTTTGTCCCGTATTGTTGAAATAGCAAGCAATAGTGAGACGAATTATGGCTCAGGGTGTCATTGTATTGCTATAAATGCTGTTGATTACCAATAACCACATGGTCACAACTAGTGGTGCCTCACTCCTCCCATTCATTTGAACAGTGTTCTGAGCTCTGACAGACACCACAAGAACGAAAGGAAGGGTGCAGAGGACAAATCTTGGGGGATTCACCCCATCTGAGGCTCCAAAGCACCCAACAGCTTGATCCTGTGTCACTCCGAGGGCATGGCTTGGCTCTCCCTTGATTTGCCTTTGAAATCTAAACGTTTAATTGTGGTCAATGAAAAGGGTTCAAGCAAATGAATGGTTGAAGAATATGAGCGGAGGGAGGGGCAATTTCGGAGTGTCAGGCTGTAAAATGAGTATACATAAAAAGCAGGAGGGAGAAAAAAAAAATCAAGAGGGAATAATGAAATTAGGGATGGGGCGAGAGAGAAAGAGAAAGCAAGGGCTGGAGAACTTGAAGCACTGACCCCTATCGTCCATGGTGAAAAGCAAGAGATTAGAAAGTGTTTCATGCTAATTTCCATGGAGATTTCTGTAATTTCTCAAAAATTACTTCTTCCTGCTTTGATTTGTCCATACTGCCTGGCCCCCTGCTAGTGTTGTCGGGGTGGTCTGCTCTATCATGCCTCTGCTCTCGTGGGCCCCTCGATGGCCCCTCGCTGCGGCCAGCCGTCGTGAGATTACTGAAGCGGCGCTGACGTCTCTATCAGCTCGCGCCACCGTCATGCCCTCTCCCAACCCCCCACCATCACCCGATCCCTTTCCCTCAGCCCAGCATCCTTTCTGCCCACCCACCACCAACCCGCCCTCAGTGCAAACTCTCACAGATCTGTCAGATGATGGCTTCATTGGTTCGCGCTGCTCCCTGCAAACTCATACCAGTCTTTTTACACTCCCTCATCCCGTCCTCTCATCCCTCCTAGAAACCTGCACCACAAGAAAAATCTCTACCCCCCTCCCATTGTAGACTGTTTCACCTTTTGCTATCCCTCAGCCTTCTCCCTCTCTGCCTCATCCTGGTTTGTGCTTCTGCCTGCCACATCAAAGGAGAACCAGGGGTCACAGAGCCACAGGCATGGAATAGAAATGCAGCCAACTGCGTGGCAGTATGGGAAATCAATCCTCTAAAGATAGCTCCATACACTTCATGAACCCATCATCAGTCTCTGATACATATAGTAATATATAGGAATTTTTGCGGCCTTTTGTGCATTGTATAATGCACAGTATGTTTCAAAACAGCTACAGTTTGGTGTTATGTTTTATTGACAACTTATTTTTTAACAGAATTTACAATATATAGTATTATAAAATAATATTTATGTACATGATTTACAGAGTATGAATGAAGAAAAAATATATTATTTAAAGGTATTTTCATAAAGTCTTAAAAAAGTGTTTATATGGTTTAGATATTAATGCTGATTCTACGTATATTCCCTCAGCACAAGCTTGAATCTCCCCTTCTAAGGAGCAGTCTGTGTGTTTGTGTGAGGGGGGCTGTGAAGCGAATCTGCAAGAAAAAATGTCAGAGAATAACATTGCAGCAGAAATATGTAAACACCTTCAGCCGAAGATTCATGCCAGTATACACAGGTGATGCTTCCTCCAATATGTCAGAAATTTACTCAACTTTGTCTCGAGCACCTGTGAAGCATTTGGGCTGAAGGTTGTAAGAAATATCTGTCTGAATGATAAAAAAGAAAAATGACATGGAGCAGCAGCAAAGCCATTGTTATGAATTCTATAAGTCTTGAAGGATGAATAGGGAAACTAGTGTGATTGCCAGACACCGAGGTTTGCGGCGGAGTTCGATGGCTCCATGTGGGGGCGACTGGCTCTGGTTGCTTAGCATTAGTATTAGATAAACACTCTGTCGGAAGATGTCAACGTCTCCATTAATGCCAGAGCTGCCACACAGGCTGTGCTTGAGTGACACAGTGTTTTGTGGAGTGTGACAGGGGTTGTAAATGCTAACTCTCTCTGGCTGCATCTCCGAGCCTGGTGGAGCCAAACCCTGATGACACCTGGGAGCGCAGAGACACTACACTCTGACACTCTGCGGAGATGATACATGTTGTCTTCTCGTTCTCGTCTCGGGGACAACAGAGCATTTACTGTACCAAATGAACTAAACTAATTAATTAAAATTAACTGACAATAAAATGATGCATTACGTATATAATTTCTATTATTTTTGAACAATTTAAAAGTTTATTGACTGTTGTATTTACTTTATGTGTCAATCTAATGGACACTGAATTTGAGCTATTACAAAGCAGAAGTAAAAGAGAAAGGGCTTAAATATCTATGCTCACTTATCACTCTGTACCCACCATGAGCAGATTAGCCTCCTCTGGAAGTGTGGCTACCCCAAAAGGCTTTTCCATAGACTTTACAAACCACAATATGGAAGCTGTGTGTTCAGCACAAGTATAATGCACTTAAAGTCTGCCACAAGTACACATATCCAGCCCCACAATGAGCAGGATATGGGTTTTTCCATGCTTTCACAAAGTGGACAAAGGAGTTTTCCAGTCAGTAATTATGCAGACTGGAGTATTCCAGTCAAAAATATAATTTGATTAATTTCTAAAAAGCTTAAAAATTTACAGGGAGCATGGTTATCTTGAAATTGTTGAATTAGGAGACCTATATGATTATCACCAGATAAAAGTATACAAATATGAACCAGATTACCTTACAAGAATGACAATGCTATAGTAGAGTTACACAGTGCTCAACCAGGGGCCATTTTAAAATGTATTCATTCTCTAAACCTGTACAGATTTTCCTCAAGATCCCGACTAGAACATAAGTTGATGTGTGTCAAGAAAAAGAGTGGTAGCAGAACAATATGAACCAAACTCTAGTTGTATATAAAAGTTCACAGTACATTTCATCTTTTTCTCCAATACATTTTGCAGCCGGAAAGGTTGGAATTTATCAGTCTGAGAAAACAGCATAGAGAATTAAACTGCCTTGAGCTCAATAATACTGGCCATCTAGGAGCTGCTGAGTTGTTCTGTAGGCTGGAGGGCTGGACAGTGTAGTGTACTCTTCCCCCTAATGCCCTGTCCATTGATCTTTCCCGTAACTACAGCTCCCCACAGAAACCCACACAATCTGTGCAGAGGAGTGCTCCTAGGCACCCCCCACTTCAAAGGTGCATATTTACTCTTAGAAATTTAGAGAAAGTGCAGCTGTGGATGCATCCTCCAACCTCAATCAATGACAGGGCTGGTCCTCCTGACCCCCCCCTGCTGGCTAATAAAGTGCTTCTTAGGCTTGGTGGTTTCCCTGGAAGCCTTATGGGGTTGGTTCAAACTAGCACTTAGGTTTGTTTCCATTGTCTCTTCTCGAAAATTGATTTTTTAGAGAAATACTCATCTTGTTGCTCAACAAAGTTCCAGAGTGAATTACTGTGTACTGTTTTATTTTGTCCCTGATTTATTTATTTATTTATTATTATTATTATTTGTGGCATTAATAACTGAAATACACAAATAAGATATAAATCAACAACCACTGCAGAGCCCAGTCTTAGAATCAAGCTGAATGATGCTCTGGATAGTAAAGTTTTGCCTTTTTTAAAAGTAATTAACAATTCTCATATTAGCAGAAAACTTTTAGCTATAACCTCAAGCTAGGAAAATGAATACCTGACTGAGTATTTTTTAACCCACAGTCTGGCAGGGTGATTAAGGAACAGAACTGAACAATGGGTGATTTAGATGACACACTAGAAAAAGCGTTCTTTTGTTTTTTTTAAATCCTCAATGTGTATCATGTCACACTACTCTCAAATAAAGCTGCAGTGCCCTGAAAATAATCTTAGAACAAAATAGCTTCATTTTCAAATTACAAAAAAGATTGTTACAATGTCTTTAATTTGCATTTTTCAAAGAATCTACATATGCATTACGTCTACTAAACAGGTCCTGTTTTCTTGTCTGACAAAAAAAAATGTTCATGCTGGGATGCACATTATCATAATTGTCATTCCCAATCTTCAAAAACAAATGTGTATTAAGATAGTAACAAAAATAGGCCTTCTGCTGAAAATCAGACAATCAAAATCTTTTGTAATTAAGCACAGCGATATTCTAATTACCAATAATTCAAGCTACTCCATGCTGCTTCCTGTCCCCCCTCCACAACAATTAGAAAAATATATGTCAGCTGTGATTTTTCCTTTATTTCACTTTAGAGTGGCACAGTGGGGGATTTATTCAAAAACAATGACATTTATAACTCTTCTCTGGAAGAACTGCATTTATTCTTTACTCAGCAGGAAAACCTAAGTTTTAAGTGACTGGAGTAAAGGTCTAAAGCAATTTGCATAGCTGCATAACACCATAAAAAATAGAAACTCTTGACAATTATAATTGTAACAGCAAAAAAAGTAAAACTTCTACTTAAGAAATCCTTTCTCTTACAGTCGCATTCATGACTGCACATGGATGTACATAATTTTGCAGGATGAGCTACAGTAGCCCGAAAGCTACTGACCTTGTGACTACATTGTCTGACATTCATCATTTGATCATCACTCTGTAGGTGAGCTCTTGCCTAACCAGGCTGTTGTTATAGCGTTGATTGCATTCTTCAAGTCTCCCACACTACTATTAGCTCTGAAAACGGCGAAAAGAAACTTGTCTCAATGTCATTAATCCTAACTTGTTTGGACTCCTCACGTTGACTCTCCCACACATCTCTTTTTCTCCATTTTTTTTCTCTCTCAGCACATACTATTGCTCTCACTCTCTCTGCCTCGCTAACATGTTGACAGCAGTTTGTTAGTAGGTATCAGTTTTCAGCGAGCAGGCTGAGAGGGAGAGAGGGATGTGGTAATCATCTCTATCTCCGGCTGCTTGGCAGCGTTCCCCTCGGCATGCTGGCAGACACTTGCCATTGAGCAGCTGTCAGGCAGAAAGGGTGTGGGATGTGGGCTCAAGCTACACAGGTCATGGTCATTTCTTTCCAAAAGCCACTGAAGCTAAAACCTTAAGTGGCATTTGAGCTACCTGCACTGTCAGTTCTGACACTCACAACACTAACAAGGAGACCACCGGTAGAGAGTCAAACTCGATTATGCCTCCCTGGTGGATTTCCTTAATATAGCTTAGCTACTGCCAGGCTTGTTTTTCTAACACTTAGCACATGCTTTCAACGTTATGAGAGTTGTTCTGCAGATGTGCAAAGTAAAATTTTGAGCTATATCTAAAGATTTACCAGAAATACATTTGACCCATTAATTAATATAACACACACACACACACACACACACACACACACACACACACAGTATTTACTATTGATATATATTTCAAATTAATATTTTTCATAAATTGTCAGCACAATGCAGACTACAGTAGTAGTAGTTTATATTGCATAAAGGGAGCTAATTATGCGGATATTTCTGAACCGTTTACTGCCCGACTTTCTAAAAAACAACAAGCTCTATGGTTAAAAAAAGTGGTGTGCTGATTCATTGCCAGGTAAAAACAAAGAAATATTTTCACTTCAAAAAATAAAGATGAACTTTGTGTACCACTTTTTCTCACATGCCAGAATAACAGTCATGCCCTCCATCATAACAATTATTCTGTATTAATTCTAGGCTGTCTTTAGTTCACAAACCCAAAGCCCCTTAGTTTATGCTGAATTATTTGGAAACATAACTAATCAGCAAAAAAAAAATTCATGTTCCACAGAAAGGTTAAAACTTAAAACAAAACTGTATGGAAAAGTGGTCTTACTTCCACGGCTGCGAACTGAATTGTGCCTGATAAGTTGCAGGCTCTCACAACCTGGACTTGTGATCTTTAGAGTGATACCCTCAAGTTCATAGCAACAAATACACTCAATCACTCAGGGAGATCCTAAGTCTCTCTGTTGGCCAATTACTGCCTTTAAAAAGCCTGGGGCACCCAGGAAACTTTGACTCCTGGAAATAAAGACCAATCTGAGAGAAAAACATTGCAGCTATTAAAATCTTTATAATTCTGTAAATCACAAGTGATTTGTTTTGCCCCATGGCTTGTTCCGATACATCCTTGCTGCTATTGCAAAGGGCATAGGGTGACTACAATTGAGTAGAGCAAGCTTATTTTTACAACTAAGCTTGGAAAAAAGGGATGCCTTTTTCTTCTTCTTTTTTGAGTGCAGAAGGCAAAGATCTCCTCTGTGTCATAATTGCCTGAAGTTAGAGAGTAAAGGCTCTGGACTCCTGATGTTAGTGTGGGCCTTTCATCAGGGGGGTTGGAGTCAGAGCTGCTTTAAAAGATCAGCCACTCTGGAGGATCAGACTCTGTTTTTATTTATGTGATAAAGGCGTTTTAAAAGAGAGAAAAATGATCATCACTTATCTACTGTTGCATTAGATGTTTCCCGGACTGGTGCCGTCATTGTAGGGGTTTGCTGTTTTTGTTGATGGTTAAGGCTCCCATTATTCAAAGCAGATTTACATTTTTCCCAATTATTTCATTTTTGAACTTCAATATTAAGTATGCTATACTGATTAATTTTGAGGATAGATGCCGAAATTAGCCTGCTTATTCAAACAAAGTGGAAGCCAAAAGTGGTAGAGAGGATCATGCAATTATGAGTAAAATCACTCCAATTAAACACTGCCATGTTAACTTTTAGAGAGCACACACTCCACATAATATAATTAGAAATTGGGATGAAAAATGGAAAAGAAAACAGCAACATTATAGAATGAAGCATTTACAGTTGATGGATTCTCAAAAAGCTCTTCTATCCTCTGGTGCTCAGGGTTAAGAATGGCACTCTTCTGCTGCCGCAACACTCTCCCTCCCTACTGCCACACTCCCCATTCAGTAGCGCAAGGCCCTCCGGTACTAGACAAGGGCCCTGACTGAGGACGCTTTGATACTTCAGCCTCTAATCACCAGAGTATCCTTATAGCGGCAAGCTGATGGACGAACGGGTCATAGGAAGGATGTCCCAACCATAAATCAGACTACAGGGGTGACAGCACACAAAATAGGTGAATTGTCCTTGGGTTCGTGATGCTGGCGGCATCCCTTGTGTCACCGAGTCACACCACCCTTTTTATTATTTGGGAGCGAGTCAAACGGATGCCCTACCAGCCACTCTGCCCTCCCCCCCTTGTATTTTTCCCTTAGTCTTCAAGCCTGGACCCTGCTATGAACTGTTTCCAGAGTCAGTTACTGGTGTAATTGAAAGTGCTTTGTCATCGCTTTCAGCCAAATACTGATGGATGTGAAGTTGAATGAGGTTTGGGTTTTAGTTATACGAGTGAGGCTGTGTGAGATTTATCACCAGAGGCTTAAGAGGCTACAAGGGACCATTAAAGCACCACCGCCTTCTACATCACAGTGAACTGTTCATTATTATTCATTAAAACAGAAGGCCTTTAATATGTCTAGTTTCCCATGTGAAAAGAAAAATTGTACATACATGTTTTTGATGACTGCTGGAAAATGAAAAACTGTTCAGTTGCCCAGTTTTTACAGTAAACTCAGTCTGGTGCAGTTAAATATGGATTTTATATAGTATAGGTAACACATAAAAAAGTAAGTTGGCCTTGGAATTCATAAGCAGTGACATGAGAGAATAAATAGTTTTGCAAGTTTCAGCAAAATCAAAAGCTCCAGTAAGCCTCTTTTTATGCCTTCACATGTACTATATAAATCTTTGCTCTTTACAGCTTTGCACTGAATAATACATATTCTCTTAATTTGAGGTCTGTTATGTTAAACATACAGCCTTAATGTATATATACACACACTCTAAACCCACCAGTGGTTTTCACATTCATATTTTCATAATTACAGTGGCCTATGGAAAACCTATGAAACCATTTAATTTCAATTCTGGATCGACATCCACATGCAAAGCGTGGGAGGTGTGCTAGTTCTCATTGTCTCCCACTTATTATAGGCTGCCCCCAGCTGCCTGGGCTGTGAAGGCCTGGATCCTGGCTCACGTCCAGCTCGGCTCTGATCTGGGCCTCTTTGTGATTTGAGGAGTATAGAGCTTTGCTGGGCTGCTGTCCTAGAGCCATGTTGGAATGCAAGAGCAGTGGTGGAGGTGCAGAGGGAAGTGACCTCACTGTGTGATGCGAGCAAGAGTACGGGGCAAGAGTTACACACTGAGGTTGGTTGTATTATAAATAAAGTAGCGTGTGGTTTCTGTGCTGCAACCGGGAAATAGGAAAAGGTGAATACCAGTGCTCACAGCATAGTTGTAAATGGTGCCCTCTCCTAACACTGGTTCAAGGCTGCCAAGATAGCATGGCCAAATAAAGTAGATGTAATAGAAAAATGTTTCCCAATTTCTACATGTTCTCAGAGATTCTTCTGCTCCATTGTGTTGCTATGATTAATTTCTGCCTTATCATTAAATAATATTTCTTATTTCTGGGGGTGGGTGGGTCACGAGCGAAGGGAAGTAATACTTTTTTTTTGCTCATGTTCATGTTCTTGTGTTTGTGTTATCTCTTTTTTTTTAAATATTTAAACATTTTAAAGAACAGAAGCATAAAACATATCTAAGTCTTAACTTCAAACACAAATAAAATCAGCTTTCTTTTGCCAGCTGTCTCTGATGATAGAATGTGGGAATGTGCTGACATTGTGCGAGAGCCAATCATGTGGACTGCTGACTGTGTGTTGAGGGATACTTGTGACTGACCTGTCTGAAGCTCGTGTGCATGCGGGTCGTCTTGTGATGCAGAGGAGGAGCAGGAGGAGAACAAAAGACCAAGACCCTGCCACAGGCACAAATACCTGGGAGGAGAGACAAAGACAACTTCACTCTAACAGGAAACACAGTGTCCAGGATAAACAGTGCTTACCTAGACGCACCATCAGTGTGAAACTTAATATGACTTCTAGGACATCCCTCTGGGAGAATGTTACAGCTCTCATAGTTTTGTTGTTGTTTTGGCACCGTGCGACCAAGTTTATCAGCACCAGCTGAATTCAGTTACGCCGAAAGCCTAACAAGTTATTCCTCACAGACTTAATAAAACACATTTTCAATGTAGGTGTCATTTTCTATATTAAGCGTTTCATAATGCTACGTGTGGATAAATCTCTCAAGAAGAAATCAATAGATATGCTGTTGCCTATGGGAAAATTAGCATGGTAAATGAACATTAACTTGCAGATGGTTGGGTATGGGGCATCGCTGTGGCTCCTAACAAACAATTGATTAACTTGTAAATTCCCATTGCCCAGCTGTTATTCAAGCTGTTTACCATAAATAAAAGAGGGGGAGTAGAGAAAGGATCCAGATGCTTTGAGTGCTGCAGAAAGGCAATCTGTCATTGTTCTCAACTAACACTGATGGATGCTGCTTTAAATGGGGATTGGTTTTAGTTAAACATGACAAAGTGAGGGATGACACGCCATTGGTCACAAAGGTCTGGAGGTCCAGCAACGCCTCAGCAGTTGCTTTTTTCAGCCAAGACAACCTCTTGTTCGTGTATCAGCTGCCAATGAAAGGGATAAGTTGTTGGGGTAGGCTTTCAGGTTTGTTTGTTTTGTGTGTTCATCCTGAAGTTGAGAAATGGGAAAATGAACAAAACTTCACATGAAGACTACAGCAAGATGGCAGCCAGTAGGATTAGAACATAATCTACTTTCTTTCTACTCTCCAACAAGATTCATTTCCAAACATTTATAATAAATGGAAAGCAGTATGATTTCACTAGGTTCACCACGGCTCAAATTTGAAGTATGAGAAATCCTTTTTACATCTGACTTGATGCTTTAGTCAATTTGTTGAGTACAATGAAAGTACAGCTCATTACACAGAACCACTGTTGTCATTACTGTAAATATTCCAACACATTCTAACCTTTGGACGCCTCACAAAGTTACTGTTGAATTACAGTATGTAAACTAGGAAAACCATTTAGAAATTTGTAAAATTACTTAGCTATAAAAGTCGTGATTGTTTCGTTATGTATTGAACCACACACGTTGGCAGTACACCAAACCAAGTTTTGACATCAGGTTAAAACATTAAGTGCAGACATCTAAGTTTAGTCATACAGTATGATATACAAATATAAAAAAGACATGATGTGTTTAGAGGATATGGCTGTCAATGGACAGGAGCATGAGAAAAATAAAATCCAGTCTCAACCAGACTTCAGTGTGATGTCAGATTGTGAATGGTCCAGTAAAGCCTGCTTCTCAACGACCCCAAAAATAACCAAGGATGATGTAAAATGCATATGGGCCTCTCTTCCAGCTGCAGAAGATCACATACGTATATGTTCTCAGTAGAGGACGACATCAGAGATCTGGAAGGAACAAGACAAGCCTTTCTTTGGACTGGAGACTTTAGGCTGCTGGCCCCAGAAGTGATCTAGTTTCCCAGATGCGGGGGGGGATCTACAGAGCACCACTGAGGGACAGTTTAAGTAAAGACTTCTGCAAAGCTCATCATTCATTGTCAAATAAGGTTGAGGTAAAAATCCAACCTACATATACTCCTTTCATCTTCTATCATTGACTGTTTACTTTTCCACACGTAGAACAGCTATCCCATAAGCTTGCCAGAAGAGGGGCAAGATTTCAGAGTTCTTATTTAAAAACACTCAAGAGTCACACAGACACACATGAAGTCACATAAAATTATACAGATGTTCTTCAGTTTTAATGGTTTAATGTTTTAACCAAACTTTGCTTTACATTTTTTAACATCAGATAAGATTAGAGACTTTTCACGTTATAGATTTTTGTACTGGTGACTCAATGGACCTCTGAATGAATTTGGCAGTCATAGCAGGTTCTGCGTTTTGATTTACAGGTAAGGAGAAACTTTTGTTCATATTTGAATTGTTTTTTTTTTTAAAAGACGCAATATAGTGTATACTCATTGCATCAGACTCAAACTGACCCTTCAGATGTTGAATGTTGGCATTTAATAACCGTCCAATATTAAAATATTACAACACTACATGTGTACTTTTTAAATAAAATTTGGCAGACAATGGCATACAACTTACTAAGAGATATTTCAGTCAGGCAGTTTAGCTCAAATTTAATAGTACTTGGATGAAGATTTCAAAATTCCCCCCCATATAATCTTAATGACATCAAAATGGCATTGTGTATTTATTGTTCTCAGCCGCATACATGCAATCCAGTTATGGTAATAATGACAAACTATGGACACATCTCACATTGATAAACCTCAGGATATCTGATGAGAGTAATGATGCCCATTCTAACCTGAGCCTGTGTTACTTTACAGACAAGCTACAGTACTTCACATATTCCGACTCCTAGTATTGATTTAGCCTGAACCTTGTTAACTCTACCTGAGCAAAGCTGACCACTGCTGTGTTTATAACTTTGAGGAGAATTTTTTTTGACAGGTCAGATTTCACGAGTAGTGATGTACAATTATTAACTTAAATTGCTTTTTTCTCATCACAAAGCATTATGCTGAAATGTACAAAAGAAAAGAAAACAGACATCCATTTTTGTTGTTAGTTGCCTAGCAACAGTAAACTCATGTCCCACGTCAGAAAAAACAAATTCACTTATTTCATAGCTACATCTGAAAATGTCATAATGAATATACATAGCTCCCAAGCCTACAGTAACACATAAATTGTTTCCCTAGAGACAGACTCACCTTTTCTTGAAAGATTCACAATTTCACACAGACAGTTTAACGAATGAGGTTGTTGTTTAGACTCTCAGTTAGGAACTACGCTGATGACAGAAAGAGAAGATGATGGCGACTGTGTGATCAGGTTTACATACATTTCCTGTAAAACTCAAAACAGCATTATCCATTGTGGGGAAAAAACAAAAACCCTTTCGAGTTTGTCCATTGACCAAATGTTTGAGACAAACTGCTCAATAAATCACAATAAGCAAGGGATGCATTAGGAATTATTTACTGTATATGTGGAACAGCACAAGAAATGTTACCTATAAAGCACAGAATCCCTATATTGACCAACTGGACACACATTGTGAGTAACTCTTTGTGTGAATGTGGTTATTTTGAGGTTTGGCTCAAACCAGCAAGTGTTTTATGGTCAGTGGCTGACTTTTATAGCCCAATATCACAAATTTGCCTCGAGAGGCTTTACAATCTATATATCGTACAACACCCTCAACCCTTAAACCCTCAGTTTAGATAAACGAAAATCCCTTCTGTCTCCTCCGGCCTCACCAGATACAATATCTTGTAAACGAACACAAACCGAGAGCACAGACTACTTACTACTTACTTTAATACTTACTACTACTAATACAAAAATATTGTTTTTGCTGGCCTGCATCTAAAGTGATACAGAAGTGAACTGCAGGGCATGTCAGTATACTATAACATCACTGTTGGCACACTTCTGTCCATCAGTGATGTTGGATGTGGTCAGAGATGCAACAGCCTTAAAACCTTTAACCAGAAAGGGTAGTGAAACGCTGCTTTTCAGTGTGGAATTCATTGTGGAAGTCAATATTGATGTTACTGATTCAGCACAAACAGAGCAACATTGGCATCTCAGTCTTTGCTTTGGCCGCCTGATGATTTTAACTCCAACATGAACTCAATTTAGCCCCTTTCACATTAAATGCAGTGAGTGGATTTAATGTCAAAAATAATGGAGCTTTACTTTCCTGGACCTAAAAAACAAATTGGCAAGCTAGCTAACAAAGTACAAAATAAAATCATCTATGTTGTATGAATGTGCATAAGATTTAATGGCATTCTGTGTATTACATTATAATACTTGGATGTGGCATTTCAACCTGAAGGCGGCACAAAAGTTCATGCAGTGCAAAAGTCCAAAAACAGGCGTATGCATATCCATACCGAATTTCATGGCAATCCAGCTAGTAGTTGTTGAGCTATCTGTTCTGGACCAGTGCTGGATAAAATTTATCACAATGAATATCTCAATATCTCTTCTGATAACTATTTTTACTGCACGTAAAAGGCATTTTATTGCATTGATTACAGGAAGAAAATTAACATCATCATAGTCTCCATTTATGTTCACCTTAATGTAGTTTATATTTATCTACACTTTCATAATGTCACATTTCAAAAATTCTAAAATATGATCGAGGACACATAAAAATATATCTCCTTATTGTGAGAACATTTCCTGTCACAGACTAAGTTTTAATGTGGAGAACCAATATGATTCCAGTAATCAGTGAGACAGAATGTCAGATCAGCATGTTTTCTGTGATGTTGCTGTTAGTTCTCTAATGTGAGTCCATGCGGCCAGACTGCTCACAGACTTGGCCGCTGGCTGAAGCCAATTGTCTGAGTTAGGCAGCAGAACACAAGACTCCCCACTTGGAAAAAGGAGGAGAAAACAGTGGAGGAGTTTTTAGCAGTCAGCCCTCAGACAGGAAGACTCTAGAGGAAACACCAGAAAGCCATTAACTAACCACAGTATTATGGTGATCTATTTGCTGGAATGGGCTACAGACAGCTAATGAACAAGCCTTAACCCCCACCCCCTCCATCCCCCCTCATCCCACCACCCATCACACATGGACACACACGTATTGCACGCACACGCACACACACGAGCAACACATACTGAGAAGCAATGCTGAAAGAGCTCTTGCTTGTACAAAACAGCGTGACAGATCAATGCCTGATTCCTAAATCAAGGGAAAAGGTTATTCTCTGTCTCACTGGGATTCCACTTACTATCCCCCTATATCTAAGACACTCCCATACCCATTTAAACCAAACAACTCAGACCCCCTCCTCCCTCCTCCCAAACAACACACACTCTCCTAATTAAGAGCGAGGCAGTGGGGTTTTTTGTGTCTGTGGTTATGCTTGCAATGTTAGTGTCTGGAGTGTGAAAACAGATCTGATGGACTGGTGCCCTCAGCTCTCCCTGATCAGGCTCCAGCAGGTATCCCCCCCATGATTGACAGCTCACAGGTCAGCCGCCCATCTCTCAGTCTGTTAGAGGGTGGGCGGTAAAGAGATTTGGAATGCCTGGGACCCTGATTGCTTTATTGCTCGGCTGTCAGAACCATTGTACAGCTCTGTATTATTAGGGCTCGCCATCTCTCACCGTCTGGAAGGTGTCGCGTCTCAGCTCTGCATAAAGAATCACCACTCCATTCAAAATCCTTTTTCTTTTTGGCTGAAAGGAAGAAAGCACAGATTTTTCCACAGAATCTCCTGTATTGGTTTGTCAGATAATGCAACACAAGTGTCTCCAGGGACTGGTTTGGATGGCGCTGCTTTACACTCGAATGCAGAAGATTTGAGATCCCATTTGGCAATCATTTATCACAGTGATACCAACAATAGTCTATAACATTATACAGGAATTACTTTGATGTTCCTGATTATGTATCTAATCATGTTGAATTCTTCATTTCTGTGGTGATGCACCTCTGAATCATAAGACAGCAAGCTTTATTTAGCTTTTTTCAGATGTTTGTCTTCCTTTATAAGCCTATAAAATCCATTCTGTTGATAACCTGTGGTGTTGTAGTGTAGCTGAGACTGAGACCTGAGAGAAAAGAGTTACATAAGTACAATAAGGTATACAATGCATAACAAAGCACATGCTTCTGTGATGGTGACTTGAACGTTAAGATTTGTGTATTTTAAAAGACACACAACACTGCTATTTAAAGTAGCCTATGCTAGGTTACTAATGTGATCTAATAGTGTTCACTAGGGCTGGAACGTCAATTTCAGTCAATTAGTCGATCAATAGAAAATGTATCAGCAACTGTTCTTTTCCCTGTTTTACATTATTGTAATTGGAATATTATTGACTGTTAGTTGAAGGAAATAAGATAATATATTTGGGCTTTTGAAGACTGAAGGCATTTTGCACTTTTATTATTAATCAGGCGATTAATAAAGGACCAGAATGAATATTTTTCCCTTGTATTTTTTAGCATTCCATGATGGCATATTACCTATAATCAGTTTGAAATTCAACACATTTTTAATTTAGATTGAATTGTCACTTGCTGAGCAACGACACAAGAATCAATATGATCTAATTCTAGTTATATTTATGTGTATTTACTTTTACCCATTACCAACTCAGCCACGTGTAGAGAATTATTGAGTCTCTCTTTTATAAAGGACTATGGTGTAGACCTGCTCAATATACGGAAAGTTTCCTGAGATAACTTCGGTTATGATTTGGCGCTATACAAATAAAACTGAATTATTTCTATTTATTTCTACTAACCAATCAGAAAATAACAGTACAAAAGTACAGTATTGTCTAAAATCTCCCATATTGTCTTGACATGAAAGGCCAAGGAAAGTTTAGAATACCAAGTGAGCTAATATTGTGAAAAGTACATTCCCTATAGCTGATTCCCACTGGAACAAAGAGCCTCCTCCAAAGATACAAGGGCCCAGTAAACAATGTCTCTACACAAATCCCTAGCTGATTTTTTTCTTGTTATTCCCTGAGCCGAGATGACAGACTGGCAGGTTGTTGAAGGTCATCAGAGCAGTGCTTCCTGGTCCCCTGGAGCCCAGGTGATGGCCAGGCCACATCCCCAAGTGCTCTTGCTGCTCCGGGCCACAGCAGAGACAAGCCCACTGGGGTGCCACATCGCTTGTCTCCATGGGGATGAGGCGACAGGCTGGCCACGACTCAGACTCACACCTTTATGGTCAGCGACTCAGTGTCTCTAAGGAGACATCCCTGCCTAACAGGAGTTGAACACGAGTTGTGATCGCCCCCACTCGAACCCCAAAACCATTCACTCCCTCTTTTTGTTGCCTTGCTTAAAGCCAGTGCAAGCACAACGCAGCCAACAGTCCACCCCTCCCTGCCCTGGCAGTGCTACCCTTGTGAGGCCTGCTGGGAACAGTGGTGAGATGTTAGATTAGACCTTCAAGTCTGGGCAGGACCTAAGAGGGGATGCAACGCAAAGGGACTGCCCACTCTGTCTGTGGCTCATGCTCCATTATGGTTTTATCTGGGGGTGTGAAAATATCATTCCCAAATGCTGTCTCCTTTAAGATCCTCTCACAATTGGCTGCTGAAGAAAACTGGCTTGACTGGCTCAGTTCAGTATCTCTGTTGATCTATGTTATCATGTCTCATTAGACAGATGATGTTTGACGGATAGTTGACTTTCAGATGCATACTTTCAAATGTATACATCACTGACAAGCAGCTTTCACGTTAGCAATCATATCGATTTTTAAAGCGTTATTGTTCGTCATTGTGTATGTGTCCTAATCTGAGAAATGAATGATAACCTCTTCATCACTCTACCCCCTGAGTGTTCTTACTGGAAGCCATATTGATTTTGTTAGTCTGAGAGTCCTTGCATTGCCTGGCCTTTACCTCAGGGACAAATCTAATTGTTTATCTCTGGACAGACTTCTGCCTTTACTCCCTTCTGTCTCATTATGTGCCAAGATTTGTCAAGTCAAGTCTCTCCACACTCTCAAATCTCGCTTTACAACATGTCGTTCGGCAGAACACTACAGATGGCTTACTTATCAACAGACCCTCCCACATGGAATGTTACAAACATGACAGCACAACACACTTGCAAAAATATACACAAACTGACATACAATGTAATCACACTCTGGAGACACGATTACACACACTGACACACAAAACATGAGTCACTTTTTTTTTTTTAAGAAACACTGATTTTTGATATCTTTGTGCATGCTTTCTTGAGAAAAAAATATTGTTTCAGATCTACAATAGACTGCACAACAATAGTATTACAATAGTTAATTTTTTTACTACTTCATTTAAGACAGGGCTGTTATTTGTTCTTAATAATAAAACATTGATCACAATGAAAATTCTCACTAATTCAAAACCAAATGGTATTTTAACCAGTTGGGTCAAGTCAGTGAGACTTCCACTAGTTTGGTATTGCAAACGCTGCAGTCTGCGAATTAGGTTGTTTTTCTGTGAAGGTGTAACTCAGTAGATACAGCGCATCATGTCAGACAAACTCAGTCGCAATTATACACGAATGAATCACTGTGAAACCAATTTTGCTCAATATACTCATCATTTTACAATACAAGCTACGCTGTCTATGATGAGACCTCTGTGTGCCTTGTGAAGCTCTACCAAAATATATGCCTAACTGAGTAACACAAAGCTTTCTAGACACAATTTAAATAGTAGCATAGTAGCATACAGTAGATGCCTCTGACTGGATTGAATAAACACTATAAACTAGCATAAAATACAATACAAAAAAAAAATGTAAGTATTAAAAAAAATATTTTTCAAATGTTCTATTGCACAAGTAAGAAACAATAAGTTACAGAAGTTGTTTCAGCTATGCACCGGTATGGCAGTATATGGACAGCCAAGATAGTGACGACCAGAGATGACCACAATGAGCTTCACAACAGTTTTTCAGAAACCATGGTTGACGTCGCAAAGACTACATCCATTTTTAAACAAACAATCTATGGTTTTTAATACTGTGATTCAAATCCGAGTTAATATTTTAAGTTAAGCAACTATTTTGTCTAATTGCATCTTCTCGCTATCTCAACAGTTGACTAACTCAATGTTATGACAAATATTTTTATGAATCTAGCGACAACATTTTTTTTTTTTTTTTTTTTTGGATCATCTCGCCCTTTCGCCAGCACTCCCAACTCTTCCAGGCCATTGGAAGCCCTTGGTCAGGTTTTATCACTGAGTTAACTCCAACGAAGTAGGCCAGATCGATACTCACATTCTAAGAAAGGAGCCAGAGCACAGAGAGTTAGAGGCGCGGGGGAGCGAGAGGCGCGAGAGGCAGGGAGCAATCAGAGAGCTATGGATGTGTGTGCCTTCAGGAGTGGATCGATGCACTGACAGGAGCCCTGCTTTGTTCTCGCACAGTGCTCAGATGTTAGGCGTGCTTAACATGATTGCTTAAAGGTTTTTGTTTGCCTACTTTTGTTTTTGTTTGTCATTTTGCACTACTTATAGTATACACTCATGTCCCTTTTGTTAGTAAGTCAGATAGGTGATTAGGTTGGCTATATTAAGTCTCATTGCTTCTTACACAGTGATTTTTTTTTTTTTAATTATCAGGGGTTTTAACTAGCATTTAACTTATTAGCATTTAAATTTTTACAAATTTCTGGGCATGGATGATAGCCAAAACTATTACTAAGGGCAAGAAAATGAAAAAAACAACAACAAAAAAACTGTTTTGAATAAACAATTTCTAAAATATGATGACCATTAACCTAAAGCATGTTTTGAACCTAAAAAAAAGTGTGGAAATAAGCATTAAGAAAGACTTTTGGTGTCCTTCGTTACATACGAGGACTGTTTGCTTTTGACAAATCGGTCTTTGACATCCTTTGTCATTTCTCTAGTTCCAAGGAATTTTTCATCATTACAAAACCGCATTCTTTATCCTCGTGCCACATGGCCACCCAAACCGAGTTAAGCACTCTGCCTCGCTAAATACTCTGCCAAGAATTACTTCTAACAAGAACTTGGGTGTGCCTGCGTCCTCACAGAAAGGTGTTGACCGCAAAGGACAAGTAGGTGTCAATAGATCTGCTCTCAACGCCTATGGGACGTTGAGACGCATGAGCTCTTTTCCAAGGCTTAATAAGATAGCACAGATGCGCCCTTGTCTGAGCACAGCCCTGTGTCTCATTGTACTTTGGCCTCCCAACCCTGCCATTGCAAGACCTCTATTGCATTGGCTGTATGAGAGGGTCTCATTAGGACAGACAAACGAAAACCGGGGTCAAGGTATATAAAAGGTAGCCACAGCTAAGGAGCATGCCTCTAAGATGAGTTGGGAGCTCCACCACATCTTAGGGCCACCCCTGCAGACCTCTGGCCCTCCCCGTCATGACCTCCAATATCTACCATTATTTGATGAAGCAGAGCTTGATAATTATTTTGCGTGGCTGAAGAAGGGGGCACAGTGTGAAAAGAGTGTCTCACTCTAAGGGAAAGGATAGTAGGGGATGACAGAAAAAAAAAACTAACAAAAAAAAAGATCAAAAGCAGGCCTTTCGCTTTTCATGCCTCAGAGGCTCCAAAGAGGATAAGGAACAATTGGTATCCTTTCCTCTCTGGCAATTAGACTCAGCTGATGAAGTGAAAGGGATGAATGGCAGGGTTCAAGGCCTTCTCTAGGATTCACACAACAGGGTGTGTTTTTACCTTCTTCTCCTTTATCTTCAGCTCCCTTTAGGGTGGCAGAGATGCAGCTGAAATATTTCCAGATGAAGACTATGTGATTCAAGGTGCCAAATCTTAAGCAAGGGGGGCTGATGAGATTGAAGAGGTGTGAGAGGAGGCACAAACAGACTTACATGCAATCACATGTGCAAACATATATTTTCAAGACAGTGCACATAGAGATGACCCTAGGTGTTCACAAGACTTGGTTTTTTTTTTGTTTTTTTTTAAGTCGAGAAGGCTAAAGGATTAATAATAATAATAATGTTGTATTTATTAGTATCATCATCAACTATTGCATGTTGCACTGCAGGTAGTGTGTAGTGTTTAACAGGATGAAGCAGATGCATGTGACATATGGACAATTGTTTATTCAGATAGTGCCCAGTGTGTTCAGAAACATACCTGACTGGCCAGTTTTTTGTTTGTTCAATGCAATTAACAACAATTCAGTTTAGACAAAGAGCAAGATCAGCAATAGGACAATATAAAATATGCCAATAATGAAATAAACCATGACAAAATTCAGACTGTGCCAAGAAATCATTTCAAACTTTGTATTTTTATGTATGATTTGTCATAAGGTGTCTTTCACATTTCATACTACTGCTGTGTACTGAGTGCCAAAACTTGCTAGTACTGAGACAAAAACAATTTCACTGCTTCCATTAAGACAAACAGTAAACTATAAATTTAAAAAAATATATATATTTCTGCAAAATAAATAGATAAATAAACAGCTTAACTGATCAACATAGTTTAAAGTGTTGTTATGCACCGATTATGCAACACTTCCCATCAAGCAGGTTCTATTAAAATCCAATCCTTTAATATTTCCACTTTGTAGAATAGTTTTAGAATTGAGCATGTGCATATGCTGTATCACCCTTTCAAAATGTATGCAGTCCATTCAAATTTCTTAATGCAGTAATAGATAAATTATTTATTAAACCGTAGCATTAACACAGCCAAGTTTCCTGATGAAGTTTTAATCTGACATAGAAGCTACATTTTCAGAGCTAAACAAGTGAAATGAAAGTAAATAAATACTGGGCATCCTGTATTAAGATGCAACATGGAAAATACTACAAGCAGTCACGCCACACTCCGACTGATAGCAGAAACACTGCACTTCTTTCAAGTGCCATATTTTCCACGAAACTGCACCCAACCTGGTAGAACTCCAAAATTATGTAAAACGTAAACAATTTGCTAAATATATTTCACTTTTACAGCGAATTATTTTTAGCAGCTTAGAAGCTGCTCAAATATGAAATGCATAAACTAAACACTGACTGCCATTAAGTTGTTGTATAGTTCACATGACATTTCTTACAGTGCCCATGCCAGTAAATGGGCCCCAAACCTGGAATGATACTGCCACACTGCACTAAAACCTTAAGATGATTAGTGATATTCTTAAAACCTAGCCCACTGATAATGTGTTTAAAGAAGCGATACGGCTTTTCCAAGCTTTGAGTTCAAAGTCTTAGAAGCATGGGGTCAGAATGCCAATGGGCTAAACAAAGAGTAGCCAAAATGGGCTTTGGGGGATTTGAAACTTAGGCCCCTGAACCTCTTTGATCAAAACAGAGCTACGGCCATAGAAATACTAAGTATCAAGTGCCTGGAACGGTGCTTCCAAAGAATGGTGAGTTTGGCATGTAGAATGAGACACTAGATGGTCAATAAGAGCTAGACATAATACTGATATAGTATAGCAGGAAGCTAAAAAGTATGAAAATGCATTATAATACTCAGGGTTCCATCCAATGAACAACATTGAGGTAGTTTCTCAAAGCTGGTTCTCTAGATGAAGCCAGATGGCCCTCAGCACCGATGGGTGCCAATACTAACCTTAAGATTCCTAAACCAACATTATGAATATATTTTGACATTTCTATATCAAGTTGTACTGTATGAGTGGCAACACACTTTATTCTAAAACGAGAAAGACAAAGAAGGTTTCTGAGTGTGGCCTATAATTGTTTAGATATGTCAATCAATTTCAGCTAAAATGTTTGGATAATCCCTTTTTAAATTCTATTTTAATGACATATAAGGATTAAATCAGGTAGCAAAAGTCTTGTTCTCCACCATCTGTTTTAAGGATGTTATGTGTGATAACTCTGGAAATATTCAACTAGCTAATTAGTTCTACTTTGACTCTCAGCAAGTGTCCTGTTTTAGTCAATGTGCTTGATGATATGAACAGATTTTCTCATCTTGAGCAGCCTTGAGCAATTAAGTAAGCATGTTTTCATCTTATTCTAATAAATGCATTAAGTCCAAGAGAACCCAACTGTGTTATTATTACCAAATTGACATTTCCTAACAATATAACCTGACCAAATGTACAGTGCGATTAATATTTTTTCCCTTGATGTCAAGGTACCTGAAGAGGTTAAATAAAAATGGGCAAATAATCTAAAATCATAATCAATCAAAAACTCAATTACGCGTGTTTATTATCATCCTGTCAGTTATAGTGAAACACCTTTATGCTGCTACATCAACAACTGATTAGTGCTGGAGACAGCCATAATGACAAATAGAACATATGATGGAGAAGACGATTAAACAGAGAATTTCAATTAGCCTGTGTGAGGTCTTTGAATATTCTCTCATAGCACTGGTGGTTAACACTTATCACGCTGTTTCCAGTCCACATTAAGGGTGCATGGTGAGTCATACAGTGTGACTGGTGTACCACAACAACAACACACACTGTAGTCAAGCTGAACTGTCTACGATCACAACTGAAGAACATAAAAGTCTACGTATGTTCGTAATACGCATAGTTGTAATACGTCGTGTAAGTGTCATTGATTACTATCACTGTATATATGGCATGCTCTATTTCTATTAATTGTGGTATCAGACATATTACTATTTGGTATGATGGTATGTGGTATGGTATGTGCAGCATCACTTTTCTGTAAGCCTATCAGCTGGGGTTTTCATGAATTTCAACACTTACCTTTATTGCCTTCTTTAGACATTTGTAGCATTCAAGCATTTTTAGCTGTAGAATAACACAACTAATCAGAACAAGTTTCATAAAATACATTTGTTGCAGAGAGCAGGGGAAGCAAGGCAATTGGGATGCAACTAATGATTGTTTTTATTATTGGTTAATTTATTGTTTGGTCAATAAAACATCAGAAATAGTGACAATTGGGGATCACTTCTTAGAACCCAAGGTGGGGTCATTATCTTTATGTCAGACCAACAGTTCCAAAAACCCAAAGAGATTCCATTTACTACTAAATAAGACAAGAAAAGCAACAAATTATCATATTTTAGAGGCTGAAACCATCAAATGTATGGCATTGTAACTTGAAAACTGCTCTAGCTTTCATTCAATATTAGAAAATAGTAAAAAGTAAAATAAATAGCTTGTAACTTAAGTCAACCAACCTTGGACGTTTGTTATCACCTTCTTTAAACAGAACTTCATTCTCGCTTTCTTCTCTGACCTATCCAATAAATCCAAATCAGAAAAGCACAATCACAATGAAATTGAAATATCAAAAGTTCTATTTTGCATCTTTCTTCTCCTGAGGTCATGCCTTCTACTAACAACATGTATTTAAACGGATCATTTAGGATGTCTTATTAAATATTCATAATCAACAAATAATCTGTTGAATTATTAGCAGTCTATTAGCAGTGGCAGATCCCTCCTGATGACAGAAAGTGATGGGACACACAACATATAATGGGCATCTTTTTTTAATTGTAAAAATGTTCTCTTTTTTAAGGTGACAGGGCCATTACTCCAAAGTCACCACTTATCAGCAGTATCACTGAGGATTAATGGTTTCACTTGTGCTCGTAAGAAATGTTTAAGTTGTCCCGATTATCAGTGCAAGAAAAAGAATAATGGTTATTTGTCATTGTGTTAAGCAGTGAGAGAGACTAATCTAACAAAACACTCAGTTAAGAATGTAATTAACCCTTTCTAGTTAGGCTGAATGGGATGCGTGTTGGACTGTGCACAGCAGTTAAGCCACTGTCTAAAATGAATGCTTGCTTACTGAATAGCTGTGTCAAACTCAAAAATCAGCAGATATAATATTCTGTGTACGAGGTATTGTATTTAAGATTCTAAAATGACTAGGCTGAAAAGGCTAAGGCTAAATTAGAACAGGGTATCTACTCTCACAAAAGGAGAAATCTAACCTTGCACATGGTTTATATCTCTTGAAGATTCAATGTATTATTGTCAACATTAATCCCATAAATTTGGTGCATAATTCAGCCGGCTACTGGGTACAATGACAGTGACCTACAGGCCAGAAGATGAACATGGTTTCCTCTTTAAACACAACATAGGATCAAATTATATAAAGCTTGGAATGGAGAATCAAGGACTTGAAGTCAATCAATAACCAGCAATAACAAGCACAGTCAAAGAGGAACCAACCTAAAAGAGACAAAAGCATGCTGAGAGGTGAAACTAAAATGTTACAGTAAATATTACACTAGCATAATACCCAATACATGCAATGATCTCATGGCTAAACATTTACTTAATATGACACAAAATGAAAGAAAGAAATAGGGAATTACAACGACAAATTGAAGATTTAGATTTTAAATTTAAATTGAGACTAATAGTTTGTTTGCAACAACAGCAATTACCACCACCAATAGCTGCCATACTACCCATTTAACACATTTGTCTCGTGAAGGATTTCTTTTTCCAGCGGTACAGTCCCTGAAGCTTTTGTACTGGTTGTGCAGGCTTGTTCCTGCTCCAGTAATCTCCTACATTATTTTCCTTGTCTGTCACCTTTATAGTATCTATTAGCCACTCTCTACTATCTGTTTGTGGGGCATTTTCTCTTCCTTTTCCCCATGAATGTTTTATATATTGGAGGGAGAATGATTGTTCTTTGCAATGAGGCCAGCGCGTGGCCTCAGTAAGACAAATTGCTCCAGAACGTCTAAATGGCAGTCAATGATAACTCATTGTAAGGAGAGTAAGTGACTTCCAATGGAGTGGATAGGGGACAGAGAATAATGGCAGAGCACAGGTGAAAAATAGATGTTTGGCTCGGTGTAATTACTCCATTAGGGGGCTCTCTGTTAATCTACCAAACCACAGCAAGTGTTTTTACAGCAATGAGGAGGTGACGGGCAAAAATGACTGCAACTGGACAGAGAGGAGCCCCGCTACCTCCCCAATCACAACACACACTATGAAGTGTTTACTAATGGACAAATGTACTCTCAGTCTGTGCTCTGTGCAGCATCCCACGAGCTACTCCAGTTACAAGTAAGTGTGGTGGTAGATGTATTGACGAAGTTCATCATTGAGCTGACATATTAATTACCTGCAATATGGTCCCATGCGTTCAGAGTGCTTTAACCTCCTCTGTCTCAATTGTGTACTGGGGGATGGATCAGCTGTGGGCCTGTTAAACATGAAAATCTGGGTTAGAACAAAAAAAAAAAAAAAAAAAAGGGACAAAGGAAAACCCACCCGCTGGAAATCAACACCCCCATTCTGCTGATTTCCAGACAAACATAATGATAACAATTTTTTGACCATTTGGTGTCTGCTGCTTCCGCCTGTGGCAATCTAGACAAAGGAAGCCTGGGAAAAAAAGGCTCCAATATGGTCTTAAGAGTTTACTCTGACCACACAATCTGTTTTCTTAAGTCAACTTTTAAAACACTGCTATGAGCGGTGCCCACAGCTTTATCACTGAAGCTCAGATTGACCTTGTATTCACCTTTATACTATTTCCCATCTGTTTAGGTTCCACCCTAGAATCCATCCCAGTTGGCTGTAGGCCCACTTTGCATTGGGCTTTCTCA
Source organism: Dicentrarchus labrax (assembly GCF_905237075.1). Classification (NCBI taxonomy): domain Eukaryota; kingdom Metazoa; phylum Chordata; class Actinopteri; family Moronidae; genus Dicentrarchus; species Dicentrarchus labrax. The sequence continues at coordinate 12,287,685 of NW_026136720.1, read as the reverse complement.
GTGGAACCCTGAATAAAACCCTGTAGGAGCAAAAGACTCTCTGTTCGGCCTATTTCAGAGAAATTTCAGCTCGCATCTAAGCATTTCTTTCGACACCCGACAAGCCTACTTGGACTTCTCAGGCTGTCTCCCCCATGTGCAACATAAAGAAACCCCAGCAAGTGTAAGAGATTTACCCTTCTTTTTACTGTAGCTTTTCACTTGACTTTAATAAGTACTCTCCTCGAGCATGGCAGAGTTAACATGAGGGTCAGAATAATGTGTTCGATTCTGCAGTTTATTCTTTAAAATGGTAACTCGTGACCACCATGTAGAGGCTGATAAGGAAAACACCCAAGTGAACAATAAGTGACTGAATTATCAGAAGTCCATTCTTGTTTCTTTTCTCTTTACTCTTTATACTCTTTCATTTAACTTATAGTACAGTTACAAGTGAATTAAGGCTGCACACATTTATTTACATCCTTGGTTTGAGGCTCTGCTGATAAAAAATCCTCACTGTAGCTCATTAGAGGGGCAAGCTGACCTTCAACTAGATTAGAAAAAAAAAAACGTTGAAAGCTATCAGCAGGCAGGTGTACATGGCTCAAAACACAGACAAAGGCACCAATAGGGGAAAATACAAGGCGTCCAGCTGGACAATTTTCACTGCCCCAAAAGCTACAGGTTGCGGTAAGGGGACTTCAAATGCTAAGGACAGTGAGAGGTGCCATTATCACTCAGTGCTGAAAACGAGCACGGTGACCCGATTAAAGCGAGAATTTCTGGGTCACGGTCTTGTTTTTCAATGCTTAATTTGTCTATCGATAGTGACACGGTCCGTGGCTTGCACCTACCTGTAATATTATCTTTCTAAAAGTCGTGGTTCAGACAGGGCCCTTGTCACAGTAACCCAACGCGGAGGAGTGGGTGAGCGGATTGGCCTGCAGCGTGTTGCAGGGAGGAAGCGCTGGCTGGTTGGCTGTGGAAGTTGCGGGCTGCGGCGCCGCTCAGTGGACGCTCCGGTTTCAGGAGCTCCTCTCCTCCACTGTGGAGCTCTTCCGTCACGGCAGCCTTCCGAGCATGCAAGAAAATATTCAAACTCTCTCTTTTTTTTTTTTTTTCCCCTTTTTAGAAAATAAGTTTTGAAACTTAAACTTTTTTTGGAATGAATTGAGTTATTAATTTAATTTCTTTGCAGGTCCTAAGTGTTTTGAAGTTTTGGAGGAAATATTAGGATATATTATTATCAAAAAATAGTATTTGTATTTATATAATATTCCCTGCTGTGCAGTCAAGACATTTTTCATCCACACTGCGTTAGGTGAGTATCCTTAGATAGATAGATAGATAGATAGATAGAAAAAAAAAACTTGCAATCTAATTCTATGTAATGCTGATGGCTAAACCTTTATTGATAAATTAGTCAGTTCTAGACAATTAGAGGTTGGTCGAGAGGCTTCATGGGTTTTATGTCTGTCTGTCCACCTCACTTGAGGATGAGAGTAGTTGTTCATACCTTCACTCTGTAACTTTGATCCATACAGTCTGCTCTGTATTTTGTGAATATAGTGTGATAACAGTTGGACCTACGTGCATGTACCATCTCCTAAAGACCAATCTAAAATTTGACTTCCGTCTGTGAGATAAGAAATATATATATATATATATATATATAGCCTACATAAAATTCAAGCACTAGTTTTGTCTTAAGTTGCACTAAGAATGCCAATAAATATGCAGGAGAACTATACACATTATATTTCACCTGAGCTGAAAGTGGTTAGCTTGTTTCGGTGGCCTTTGGTGTACAGCAACAAACAAGTTCATAGTGTCTGTGGTCCAGCCTTCTCAGGGCTTCCTTTGCATCAGACGCACTGCCCTTCATCTCATGCTAATGTAGTACAAAAAAGATATCTAGCTTTAAAGACATGGCAGTCAGTTAAAAAAAGGCTGTGCTTAGTGTTTGAAGCCATAAATGTGACAGAAGACTTCAAGAGGAAGACCCAAGACTGGCAGTCTAAAGATGAGTGAGAGGCGGACAGGCAACATGTTTTTTTCCCATCCAGAGGGATATTCTGTGGCCAAGCTTGATTATTAGAGATGAAGGACGGGCTGAGAGGATGTGGGATTGTTAAATCCTTGAATCCTTTCACCAAAGCCACCGCCCCCCCACCCATAACATTCTTCTGCACTCCATCTCTGTGCATTTATGGTGCACCCTTGATTTTCCTCTCTTTTCTTTTTACGACTGAAGGAAATTCAGATCCCCTGATGATATGCAAAAAGCAGGAAAAAAATATGGAAATATAATTTGGCACTCTACAGTATCTAAACTTAGGTATTTAGAAATAATATTGTGATATAAATTTCCATTATATGTTCCCAAACCAAATATACCTTGTACAGGACAGCTGAATCCCAGTTGTTGGCAGGAATTCACAGGATCATCCCACAAATCACTAATATAACTAACTAACTATATATCTAGACAGCACTTCAATGGTCTATGGTGTTATGTGAAACCCTGGCTGTGGATTCAAAACCTCTGCTCCCCTTGCTATGAGAGGCTGTGCTTCATTTGATGCCCTGTCCATTATTGCCAGCATATTTGAAAAGTGCTAAGCCTTGAAACGAGTCCCATATTATTTCAGACCGGACTGAATATTTCACGGCAGGAGGCAGAAAATGAGACCTTCCCTCAAGAGACTGCCTGCAGTGCATTCTACTTGGTGCAGCAATCGGAAGGTCTCATACTGTGCAAAACACACTCGAACAAACAATTATATATTTATCTGCCACACTTGTGAGATTTTTCTTTATTTTGTGTGTGTGGTTGTACAGGAAAATGGGAAAGAAATGCAAAATTGAAGGATACTATAACTATGGAGAGTCCTCTAGTTTTGTGCTTGTTAAGATTGGTATCAGCACACACATCAGGGTACAGTGAGTAATCAGCGACCCATAAAATAAGGTGTTTTATCACCACCTTAGGAGCAGGAACACATTCCAGGGAAACTGGAGATCCCTTTGAGTTACACCCAGAGTAAAACAGCACCAGGCTAAAAACAGAAAGCTAACCAGATTGATTCTTGAATCATCCAGTGCCTGCTTGAAATTGGATCCCCGGTCTAGTGAGATTAGCCAACGACATTGTCTGTGTTCTGGTGCATGATTCCATAAATGTGTAACAGAGTAGACGGTGGACTCAGTTTTCTGGTAACAATGCTGTCTTTCGACTGATTCTGTTGAAGCAGCTTCAATGGTAGCGTAGCTTTGGGAAATGCTTGCAGGCACAATATTCATGGGTTCAAGAGCGACAGGACAAGGAAAGTTCCCGAGAAAAGTGTGTTATAGGCACGCACTCAGATAACTGCCCCCTGCATATTTATAATTATTATTACCATTTGAATCATTGTTGCGGTATTATTCTATTCTATTTAAGCAACAATAATAGGAACAATAAAGATATGCATTATGGTCAGAAAGCCAGTCTCTGTGAATGGTGATGCATGATGGGTTCTTTTATCTGACAGAATAAATTTTTTCCTCATTGACATTTCATTTTGATTTTCCACCTTTAAGTTATAAAATTGTTATCTAACACAAAATGAGCGCCCATTACAATTTAAAGTTGACATATAAAATGTGGTTCAATTTTATTTCATTATATTGAACAAACTACTCAATTTGCACCTAAAAGTAGATTTTGCTTCAGGAAAAAAGTCAAACAACAAAGCTTTGCTTAATCATTGAAACTTCAGCTGGCAGTGACCTTTGGGAAGGATCCATATCTCTGTTCCTGGAAGAAATGATGTGGATGGCAAGCAGTTGTGTCCTTTGTGTTTTGTGAAGATATTGAGTGTTTGAAGTGTTAACACTGACACTAAGCCTTTGGGGCGAGCAGGCGAAGGAAACATGTCACACAATAGGATGGGACTTGGATCTTTGCTTCCCCTTTTCTGACCTCTGACCATTATTGGTTTTCGGGGTTGCTGCAGCCCCGGCTCCTTAGGGGCAGTGTCTGCCTTGATCATATCATCACAATGTGCAGAAATAGGAGTATTACTTAGCTAATACTTGGACCCTCTTCATACAGAATGTAATTTACTCAAAGCGTTCTTTTATTTCTTTTGTTTAGAGGTTTTCTATTTATCATCAATGTGTGGCTTTGGCTAAAGCCCTTCATTTGAAAATTATGATTTAAAGGCCCAGTGTGTAGGATTTAGTGGCATCTAGCGGTGTAGTTGCAGATTGCAACTCACTCGCTTCACTCTCCCCTTCCAATTATGAGAGAGAAACTACAGTGGCCATGAAATGCGCGAAAAACACAAACAGCCCTATCTAAAGCCAGCTTTTTGTTTGTCTGTTCTGGGCTACTCCATGGAAGGCGACCATTGGCAATAAGCTCAGTCCAAGGTAATGAAAACATAACGATATTCAGTTGATTATACACTAATGAAAACATACTTAGGAATATTATATTCCATTTCTGCCACTGGATCCTATTAAATGTTACACATTGGACCTTTAACTGACTGACTTTCTTAAATCTCATTTAAATGAGACACTGAATCCTGTATGAATGCATATAATTTACTGTACAAACCTTTTGTGAGAGTGCAAAACTAAAATGCTTATTTCAAAGCTTATTTATCCAGCCTGCTTTTATCCTCATCCTGACTTCAAGAGTCTTGGCCATCTATTAGACATTTGCTGTCATGGAAATGACCTTTGTTAATGAATCTTTGAATTTTGGTTGACAATGTTTTTGTGTGATCTCTCCATATTATATGCCTCCAGTAGCGTGGCTGACATAATCCATTGAGGCCACACATAAAACAGTGTGCCATCTGCACCTGGAGCATGGCTATCAGCTCTGTTTTTTTCCCCCCCTCACACTGCCTTTGCTTGAGCTTTCTCCTGCCTGTGTGTAGCCTGACCCTGCTCTTCCCGTTCCAGGCTACAGAAGCCAAACCAAAGGCAGCTTTCAAGGGGGACTGTCTGCTCAAATCAAGTCAGAGGCCTTTTTAGAATCGGTTCAGAGATCATAGCAAGTAGAAGTCAGGGAAGAGGATGACCCTCTCCTCGAGGCTTGATCGGATCTTGGCCCAGTCAAACCCAGCAGGGCTCAGTCTCTGGACAGCTTCGTCTCTGCAGGCTTTGACTCTGTGATAGTGTGAATGAAAGAGGGCACCAAGAGAGCAGCAGTTCTGATGTGTCAGGCTCAATGTCCTGGCAGTCTGGCAGAGCAAAGTGGGTAAAGCAAAGGACACAGCCAGCAGGCACGAGGCCAGAACAAGACCCCTATATTGTGTGACATGTCATCTAATGGCTGTCCTTTTGTTTTAAATTTATGCATATAAGACAAGTTGGGGGCAATGACATAGGTCACAATGTATAAGACAAATAGGCAAATGTAAACAGTCTCTTTTATAGCAGAAAGGAACATTATGTTTAATTGTTGTAAAGTGTAATAGTATTAAAATTTTAAGTTGCTATTAAAAATATAATTACCTCTCCTGATAGACATGATTTATCATAAACCTCTCTTATTTCCATCAGTAATTAGGTTTTATTTGTTCAGCTTCTAAGACCAGGTATTCAACAACACTTTCCTACATGAAAAAAGCAAATTATGATATTTTTTCTGCAGTCTCCTGCTATTTTGTGCAATAGAACAACAATGTCAGATGTCAGAAAACTTTTAAATTCTGTTTACTGTAAACATGGCTACAGATTGGGATAGAGAGAGCTAGTTGGGTCTTGTTGACACACAGGATTATTCACCCTGTGTTTCTGACCCTTCTCTACTTGACTTGGGCTCCCCTCACTCCCACCTCCACAGATCTCAGCATTCATTAAGATTACGTATTTACTTTAAGCCCACCGCCTCTTTGCATAATGGCAAGCAGGTTCCCCGGCTGGCACAGTGTGTTTCAAGTGCTCGGTGAGGATAGGACTGAATTTTAAACACGATGTGTCTTGCCTCGAAGTTGACCTTGCACAAAAAGCCCAGTGATCTCATTCTTCGCTTCAGTAGAAAGCTGCTGATACTCTCTGTTAGAGTGTTGCTCCTGTAAGAAAGGAGCCCTGTACGGCCTGCATATCACTGCAGGCTACTTCTACAGGCTCCTTCCACCCTCTCTTTTCACCAGAACGGTAGGGCAGGGAAAATGGTTCAATTCATAATGCTTTGATGTGGAAATCTGGGTTAATTTCCCTCTCCAAAGGGAGTAATTTACCAACAGAGAATTCAGCTAAATGCAAGGAAGGAGAGCAGCCATTTTAAACTTCAGCATGGTGTGACTTATCTCCAGTTATTATTTTACAAAGATAGCAAACATGATAAAGCTATAATTTACATTTGGAGCCTGCTGATCATGTATCATTGTTAATATTGTATAGTGTTAGTATCACTGTTCCTTGTGTCAACCACAGTAGTCTCCCACAAGGCAATGGCAGATGGATATTACCAAGCTCCCACTGGATATAACTTTATTTTTCAGACTTACTTAAGACCAGTGAACTTTTAGGTCAGCAGAGGTCACAGAAGTAGCCTCTATACATTGAGGTCGCATTGCTCTGTCCACTCATATGGATCATAACGATTGGATTAAATAGCCTTGAGCCTTTGCATGGCCCTTGGCAGCTTTAGTTGGCAGAACTATCTATTAGAGCACAAAGGACAAGCAGTCTATGAGACAAAAGTTAGTCATTTTTTAAAAATATCCTCACAAAAAAAATACCACTTAAATTTTATGTTTGTAGAGTCCACATAGAGTTGCCAAAGCCTCAGTGTAAAGCAGTTAGGATAAGACTTTTATGAAGAGCTCTTCAAGTGCCTATCATAATGCTGGTACCATTTCGTCCATGGGTTTATGTGACTGAAAGCATTTATTACAGTGACACCCAACAGTTACTTTGATACTGTTCCTGTCAGTCTTAGGCATTGCCAAGCTGTCCTATGCGACTCAGGGTTATAAAGGTTAATATTGCCTAGTGCTCAAAATTCAAATGATGACAGGATGGGTTCATTGATGAATGACTGATAGTTGACCCCATATTTCACTTGTCATTTTGTCCACTAAAGCTTTCTCAGACAGGGTTTGTCAGAAGAGGTTTGCAGCTTAACCCTCAGTTGTCTCTGTCTTTCCTCACTATCTCCATCACAGCTGATGACTCAGTTCCTTATCAAGACTTATCGTCAAATCTGATTAAGACTGGATTTGCTCTACAATCAGTGCTCATAAAATCAACTTTATTTAGGACATATATAAGTGTATGACCATGCACTTATATTGCTATTTATAAATGTGTCTTTTTATAACATGCAATATGTATGTACATATACGTATGTTTGGTAGCTTAGTAATGAGGCAAATACTGAATTGCAAGACCGACATTGGAGGCCAGTGAAATAACCACTTTCGGTGTGTTCTGATGATTTTCCTTTAATTTTGTGAACATTTGCAGTCACACTGAATGTCAGTAAAAATCCTAAAAATACATTAACATTCACAATTATCCAACCAATCCTGTCCTCATATTTGAGGACACTTTTTACATACTACAGTGGACTAATTGTCCATACTTTATTTGGCCACATTACACATCATGTTATACAAATACAGGACTGTTTAACTGTTTAAATTCAAAGAGATAAAATAGAACAAATAGTACTCAAGGATAGGTCAGAGGCGGATCCAGATATTGTACATACTTGGGGCTTAGCCCAACCCATTGGGGGGTCCAGGGACTTGCTCCCCTGTGGAGATTTTTTTCCCTTTTTACGGCAGGTATACGCATTGTTTTTCAAGCCATTTGAGATAATAGAACGCCTAAAAAATGTGTACATCATTTGGGAAAAAAACATGTTGCCCATGAACACAATGATCTGTAGAGCCTTCAATCTATCTAATTGTTATCAAACTGGCTTCATCCTTCTGAAACCGTAACATAAAAAATGTTAAGGATGACTAATTTTCAGTATTGCCAGAAAAAGAGGCAAAAATAGCTAAGGTTAACTCCTCATAAAAAACCTTATGTCCATATTGCATAAGATAGATAGATAGCTAGCTAGCTTACAGAGGTGACTAAATGGAAAACAATACACACAAGACAACAACCCCCCATGACAATATCAGGGGGACAAATAGTTGTATTTCCCGAATAATAGAACTTTTACTCACCTGATTTGCTGATCCAGTCAGTGAGACTGAGGGGAAATGACACAATGTTTAAGTTATTTTAAAAGTCAGAAAGACTGGATTTCTGTTCCTCAAATCTAATTTTGTTGTTTGCTTTGAAGATAATTATGAATAATATTATATAATACCTGAAAAAGCATCCATCTATCAAAGGCAAGGTTACTTGCAAGGTCTGGTGGTGTAATGTCTTGTCTCTTAATAATGACCTTTAGAGAGAGACACTTTTAGGCTACATTACATGCATTACTTCTGTACTGTCACATGCTATATTGCAAGATGGCTCTCAGATAGTAACCTCATCTGGCAATGGTTGGCCCATGGTATGTCATTGCTTTGTTGAGGTCTTGATACCCGCATTCTGCCCCTGGGTTTTGCTCTTTCAAGATTTCAGCTGGAGGACATATTGGTGAATCCTTTCAGTGATGAGGGCAATATGTTAGGAGTCAGAGGCACTTCAAGTCATAGCATAGCTGGACACAAGTAATATGTTGCATCAACTGTAGTTCAGAAGTCAAAGAGTCAAAGGACAAAGGGTAAAATATATGTTCTAATCTGAAGGTTAACTGAATCAACCTTAATCTGATAAGTGTACAAAGAAGTTTGGGGTCAGTGCTAGTTAACCATAATAATGTAGATTTTTTAAAGATTCTGGCAAATACGTAACTATAAATAATGTGTATGTAAAACCTTTGTTCTTACACAAACTCAAATTAAGTGATAAAAAAGACCTCTTACATTTCTCCATCATATCTGCAGATATCAATCATGGACACATGGTGTTGGTACAGTTTGCTTATCATTTTAATGAGTTAAATGAACCTAGAAAATTAAAAATTGTGATAGGGAATCTGGTATTGGTAATGGTAGGGTTGTGATCCTTTACATGTTAATGTATTTGCACAGAAAGGCTCATTTAGCAAACTATGATTTTTATTCTGTACCAGTGCTTCAGAATGCAACGCGTGTGGTGCATATGAGACTTATTTCTATTACAAATAATTCACGTTTTCAATTACAAAACACCATGTTTATTAGTGCCTATTTTTGGAAAAGAAATCCAGTACTATTTGTTGTTTCTCACTTTTGGACCCAACACATATCCCTCCTTTTTTCTTGATGCTCTAATTGTACTCATCACACATAAGGTTTCCTGACTACAGCAGATTGATATTTATAATTTTAAGCAAAACATCACTACTGTCCCAACCATCCCCTTTTCCTTCATTGGATGGGGCCTCCTGGAGCAGGCAGGATGCCTCCTGCCTAGTCTCGGCACCACTGTAGCATACAGCCATTAACCACCATTACCGGGCAGGGCCATTTCATGGTCAAAGAGCATTTTAGTGTTAGCTCTCCCAGGGGCGATGGAATCAGCCAAGTGAGTTGCAATCCTGCTCAACTACATATGCTATGTTTTACATTTTCCCTTTTTTCAGCGTATTTTTTCCCACAACATCTTTCTCTTGTGCACTTTGACTCAGCAAGTGTGACTCAGCGTAACTCAGCGGTACATGATCGATGGCATGTATGTTTGCAGTGAGCTGTGAACTGTAGAAATAATAAAAAACTCTGCAACACATAATGCATTTTACAGTTATACCATGACAAAATGTTGAGACCATTCAAAGAAAAGGCTTTACAACTGCAACACCAAAGAAAGGTTGAAGACCTTACTGTATGACTGTCAGATATTATCTGATGACCAAATGCATTCTAATGTTGTGAAACAACAGTTATCTATTGTAACTGTTGTTTTATGGTTGTTTTATGAGTATTGGCTAAGACCACTAATGAGGCTCTATAGACTCAATCCTCTTTGCATCACAGCACACTAAAATGTTCATGCTCTCACTATCAGGATGAACCTTTTCAACCCTGTTCAACTCTTTACCCACTAAGTATTCAGCAATTGGTTGAAAGGAAGGTCAACTCATTAGGGGGCTGATCACAGAGTTGGGAAGTTTAACAGCTTAAAAGTCAGGTACAGTGTGTGAATATAGTACAACTGTAATAGCAAGATGGCTAAGTAATGAGATGGGTGGCAGTATAGCCCTGCAATGAACTCCTACCCAACCACTAGTGACTGAGAAGCCAGAGAACAATCCATACCACCTCCAAGTCATAGTAGTGGTCCTTGTTTTGGGACACACAACTGGTTCTTGGATGCTGACCTCAGCCACTCTACCTACCTTGCACCTGATAGTTGATATCATACATATTCATATAGTTTAGCTCATCTATCTCACATTGGTGCTGACAAACCAGTGTGCAATTAGAGGCATGCACTTAAATGTCAGTCCCTGGGACAATCCCTTGAGCCAGGCAAGCTGGTGATCAGCCTATTCAGATCTCAGCAGTTGAGCCACATGTAGAGTGTTTCAACTGAGCTAGCAAAGACTCTAGACATAAGAGAAGGACACAGTATGTCTCAGCTGAGCTCTCTCTTCTGATTCACTGGGTTGCTAACACTGATGCTTCCCTCTGGAGACAGCGAAGCACCCAGGAGATCTTCACTGTCCCCATGCTACAAGGTGCCCATGTGTTAAAACGTTTCTGATTCCTACTGAGTTTAGACCCATGACATAGCCTAGATACATTGTTATTCCCTTAGAGAGTTTGTTCATGCATCCTGCTATAATGCGGATTCCCTAACAGCTAGGGACAAAATGGGAGCCAATGGATCCTTGACGTGGGGAATACCTTTGTGCACCACATCACTTTTCCCCTCTAAAAATGTCTAACAAACCAGGAGGCAGGAGTGTTAACCTAAAGCAGGTCTGGCCATCCGTGCTTTGATCATGTTAAGGGGCAATGGATGTGGAAATTTACACTGCATGCAGTTTGTTTAGTGCCTCCAGGAGACACTGTTATGGCACACAGACACTAGGGCAGTGGCAGATTACATCATGTTGAGAGTCTTTTCTTAAAAGGGGAGGTCAAAAAGACATGTCTTCAGCAGTGAAGGAAACAGCTTGAGTTCAGTTCTATCAAACAGCATCAAATGTGTATCATCATAAAACAGCAGCAATGGGTCTAGTGAGTCATCCTATTGGCAGAGGTGACCAAACCATTGGTAACAAAATCATCACATTCAGTTCATCAGTTCATGTGCCTCAATAGAACCCAAAGCAATAAATACATAATTCATCCTTATTTGCTGATCATTTTTTAAGTGCTGGTGATGACCATATTTAATGTGCTGGTGACAGCAATATATAAACATGCATAGATTCTCTCCCTCTGCCTTTTCACAGTGCCAATATATTCTGAATACAAAATGCTTTTTAGCATTAGCTGTCATTTGCACACTATATTCTATAACGTTTTTGTCATAATCCATTTTGTAAGAGACTCTATTTTATAAATAATATTGCAGGACAATTCCCTGGTAAACTTCACCAATCATTGGAGGCCTTTTTCTCTCTGGAGAAAACAAAGGATTATTATGAAATAGCAATTAATATTAATATTAATATATATAAAATACACATCTACAAGCATCTTTCAAATGTTATCCTGAGTGTAAATTTACTCTTCCTTGTGACAGCACATGGGTCCAAACACTGTCAGTGCAGGTATCAGCAATCCCCTTGAGTGAAGACTCAAACATCTGGAATTCTTCAGAAATAAAGTAATCAAAGTTGACGTCAAGCTGGTCTATAAAGTTTGTTCCCAAGATCCAGCAATCTGGCTCAACATCAGTATGAAGTGTAAAGAAACATTTTTATTAACAAATAGCAGTGACTTGTGGTAGCCTGTACTCATGTAGAGCAGTGGAACATAGCACGCAGCTGTTGCTAGCAGACCCCACTTATAAGTGTTGTGCACGGACTGTCGCTGCCATCTGGCTATTACCAGTGAAGGTGAGGGGATCTAAAATGCAAGCATTAATGCTCAACCTCAATGTTTGAACAAGTTAAGGATCAAACTAATTCAAACTACCTACTAACCTATCCTTGACACCAAAAGGCATGTTTTCATTTTCTGGGACACAAAATCCTTGGAATTCTGTAGAGGTCAAACTACAGTGATGCTTTAACTTATCATTTTAAATAGGGGGAAAAGGTTCAAGTAGAGAAAGGCAGGTATAGCTTGATTCCCCTGTGCTTTAAAAGCAACCTGCTGATTGACGTTGGCAGAAGATGGCAATGCTACTGGGTGATTCTTGGGATGAAACCGAGAGACACCACCCACTGTCAAGTTGTACACCAGCTCAATAGTCCACCGAGCACTGACAGTCACCACAGCTGTACATTTTACGCTACCTGAAGCCCAATAATTAGCATTTCTTTTTGAGCAATGGAAAAATATAACAAACAGAACATGCACTCCCAGACTTGCATAAGCAACTGTGCACACACGCATACATTCGCACACACGGACGCACGACGCACACATAGTTTACTGCACTCAGCACACTCATAGAATTTCCTGTTAATTTATTTGTTTTTTGTAAGCTGGAGCTCAGGATGAAATTAATTGTGCAGGTTTTGTATTAATTTGTGTCAATGTTACACTTGTCAGCTTGAAGTTGACAAGAGGAGCCATATTCTTGTTGTACAGTAGGAATCCAAACATGCTGGTTCTGCCTCATGCTGCTGGCGGATGACACTCAGGGAGAGATCATTCTTGCTCAGTAGGCAGTTTCCTCTCAGTTGAACTAGCCAGCTGTTAGTTTATCAAAACTTGACTGTTTGACATATGTTGTATCCATGTTGTAGAAAATCACTCCAATAACAAATTAGTTTTCCCCAAACTGTATCTGCTGTGTTTCATTTGTACATTGATGGATATTTTTGAAGTATTTAAAGGTATTATTTTGTCATTTGGAATATGTTTTATGTTTCCAGTTAGAACCACTCTAGAAAACCATGTTTAATGTACGATTTCAGCGTTTCACAAATTTAAAACTGATATGATGTTGCTGGTGGAAAAGGCTGTCCGTGTTGTGTGTTTTGTCCTAGAGGCAGACATAGCAGGACGAATCAGCAGGCCTCAGGACAAACCTCCCTGTCACCAGAGATGGAGAGCCTGGCCAACTGTGTTGACTGATTGTTAGCATTAGTGGCTGTGAGTGTGATTAATATGCCTGCCCCTCACATAGCACTCTGGAAAAAGAGAGGTGTAGCTTAAAACTGAACAGGGGTGGCCACATTTCACGCTTTTAAAGAAGATAATGCATAACCTGAGCGTGGCCGGCTGTATATGGCAGGATGGATGGCTCCGAGAGACCAGGTGCTGTTGCATTAATTCCTCCACCCTAAATCAGAGGGAGGATGTGCTGGCCTAATGAGCTTGTTGTGTGGGATGCTGTGAGTGCTGCTGAGACGCTGTGAGAACACACTGTGCTCCAGCCTAGTGAATTTGAGACTGCCATAATTGCTGCATTGTGATGGTGATTTTCTTCTTCTGCATCTAAAGCAGCCCCTTAGCATCTGCTTGTTTGCCTGGGCCTCCTGTCTGCGGCGGTCATAGCACTCCCTCTGCTTCCACACACTGGGCCTGTAGCACTCACCAAACATTTGGGCTCTAATTTGAGAAGATTAGGTCCCCATGCTGATAAGTCAAACATTGCATCACAGCCACTCTGCTGTGATATGAAAGGGTGTCACTATGCTCTGGCACTGCTGACAAAAGGATGTGTACGTGTGTGGCATGGGAGCCAGCATGCTATCCTGCTTATTTTTAGAGTTGCCTCAGCACAAAGGTTAATACTTTAATGAAATATATATAAATACCTATCTTGTTAAGTGAAGCTAAAATTACCAGTGCCAACATGTTGGACCCATGCCCTACGACAGGCGCCCACATCCCTATCTTTAGGGATATAAGTTTCTTATTTTGCAGTAAGTATGACATTGCTTAGAATACCAAACCAAATAACCAGGTCCAGCCAGTCTTGCATTCAGCAATAGACATGACATGATGAAATGCCACCTTCAGTTTTCCATTTCTGTACATGTGTGAAGGCCGTAAGATGGCTAAGCGATTAACCGCGCTGCTCACTCAACATCTGTAAGAGGTTCATCTGTGCAGCAGAGATCCATGGCTCGGGCACTCCCTCTGTGCCCCTATGGAAAAAGAGGCCTGCCAGAATGAGGAATGATGGCTAAGGCCCTGATTATTAGGATTAATTGTCTTTTAGTCATGCAGTGGAGCAGGAGTGCCAGGGTAAAGCAAGGTGGAAATAATGAGGGGTGCTTTTCTTTATAAGCACCCTTCACAAAACAGTTGCTGTAAGGAGATTCACTCTATCAACACTATTTAGACTGGTGATAAGCATGAAGTCATAATAATGTGAAATGCTTTTGAATGGAGGATAGTTTATGAAATGCACTGACAACCCATTCACTTGTTTTAAAGAAAACACTGCTAGTAAAAATACTGGTGCTGTGTAGGCTATAGAAACACACCTGCCAGGTTAAGGGTGTCTTGAATAATTTGCTTCTTCTTCATTTTAGTCCCATAAATCTCTGGTATTGATTTTCACACAAGCTAACTTGGCCTAAGAGCTTACTGAGACATGTTTGAATTACTGTATATTTTCGTATGAAAATGCCAAATTTTAGCCTCTGTCAAAGCACTGGGAGGATTTTAGACCTTTTAGGCCCAATAAAGTGGTTATATAAAGATTTTTTTCTTTGGTATGTTTAGAGCAAATAGTCAGATAGCTTCACCTAATTGTTTAATTTTTTTTTTTTTTTTTCACACTTGGCTCTGTATTCCCAAGACTGTGGATATTTTGGGGTGCTCTTAAGTATTGAAATGTACTGTAAAGCTACAGTATTTCCTGTGCTTTCACTGAACAGAGCACTAAAGTTGCTGCATGTCCTAAAAGTTAACAAGAACTGATTTCCAGGAAAGTTGCAAATAGATGCCTTTCCACCGACAAAGCGTCTAAACACCTGTCACTTCTGGGCATATTCATTCATCATTATTAGATAATAAGTGGGGAATAGCCCCTGAAAACCTCTATTACCTTTATGTACTCTGCAGAAGTGTGCCACAGATAACAGATGAGGCTGGACTTCATGTAAAATTAAATTACTTTTTTCAAATTGGGCACAATTAATGGGTTTTAGAAGCAGCGAAGCTCAGAGCATATAGGGATGTGTCCTATCAATTCGTCCTGGGGATTAACCTATCTACTTTGCATTGGCCTCTGACTGCATGCAAGCAATGCTAATCTGTGCACAACCAGACAACCCCCCTTCAATAACTTTCAAAAACTTCTGCATTGATGATGGAATGTCTGTCAGCTGGTTGTCATTAATTTTGTACATGATTAAGTGTGCATTTACAACACTTGTCAAGTAGATGTTTTGAGCTGTTGCTGGTTTGAGCACAGGCAGCTCTTTTGCACAACCTTGTTTAGCCTCTATGTTTTGTTTACTACCTCATGTACCAAGACTGAGGCTGGTCAGTGAAATTATAAAGTCAAAAAGAATAAATCCATGACTGACATTGCATGATTTTTCATTTACAATTCTCACATTAAGTATTATCATTTAATATTACCGTAACTGTTGTGCGCATTCTCTATATGGTTTATATTTCACCTCCCAGAAATGCTTGGATTCTCTTCCGGACTTCCCACTGACAAGGTACATTTTTTGCTTTTGTATTGTGAGAATGGTACTTTTTTGTGTTTAAATGCACTGCTGGGTCACCAAACCACCTTCCCTATGGCCTTGACTGTGACAAAACAGCAGCTGAATAAAAGTCATAGGAAAAATGCCTTTGATTGTGGAATACCCTTCCAAATCTTACATAGCCTTAGGTAAAAACATGGAACAACAACGCAGAGGTACAGTACAGCACAATGGAGGCGCTCAACATGAACTAATCAGTGTTTTGGGAATATATAAGTCTCTTTGACTTTCAAGGCAGTCAAGGGAGAGAAAGAGTTTCCAAGTTGTTTGTCATCTAAACAAATCTTCCCTGCAGCATTTCTTCATACTTCCAATAATAGTGACTGGTTCAAATGCCAAATTATGCTTGCTCTGACATATTGCCCACACCATGTGGTGTATGTGTGTGTTTGTATATGCACTTGTGTATATGTCTGTGTCACAATGACTGTGTGTATTTGAGACTGAGTGTGTGTGTATGTGTGTGTGTGTGCCCGCTGTTTGTATGCATTACTGTACGTGTTAGTGGAGGTGGCTGGTGGCGGTGTACCAACTAGTCACGGACCTGGAGGATTAGATTTACCATTTCAAAGATGCCTGTGTTTCTAAAGTTTACACACATACATGCACACACACACACACTCATACAATCACCCACCCACACACTGCTTCCCCAGCTTGTCAACGTGCAACGTGGGCTGTGGAGGCTTGTGCGAACAGATGGGAGGAACCAGCATAAAATAAAGTTAAACTAGAACAGAATGACTATGCAAGTGGCGTGGCCGCCCTTTGTTTGCTAGGAAGGTGATCCTCAGCAGCTGGGGATGATGGAACGCATGATTAAAATTACCAGAGGGAATGATTAATATCTCCTTAAAGCACACACTTCCAGCATATCAATCATCTCATTACACTGGAAAAGTTAATTGTGTGAGGGGAGGGTTGGGGCCCCTGAACCATGAAAAAGTAGCCCACCCCTCGACATGTTTACTTACACAACAGAACAGACCCAATAACTCCATGTGTTCTGTACTGTGTTTTGAGAGTTTCAACTGTTTCCACAGAAACAGGCCCCACTCAGCAGGGGACACTGTACTTAACAGTAACTGGAATTTTTACTGACAAAACTTTTTCTGTTGAGTAACAACTGAGAGGTGTAGGCTGATACATGAGTGGCTACAAAGCTATAAAAAATTGACTTTTGGTGTTAATGCAAAATGCACTGTTTTTGGGGGGGTTGGGGGTAGGAAGAGTGCATTAAGAAAGTGCAGTAGGTTCTTCAGTGTATACACAGACTACATTACATTCCGGATGTCATAAATAGCAAGGTTATGAACTGCTGGGGCTGTTTAATTGAATTGAGATGAATTTCCTGGTAGCCTTGATTTCCTCTAAGATTTGTGTAATTAAAGGACACAGGCTTCAACTTTCATGGGGCGTTTCAGAAACCAAGTGATGCCACTGAAGTCCTGCATGTGTTCATGTGTTCATGTATACAAACTACATGTACAGTAAGTGAGTAGCTGAAGATTATTTAAGTGCTAAACCATGACGAAAAAGGGGGAAAAAAGAAATAAAGCTGCGTACAGAGGGAGATGAGGGGAGGTAGGGGTCCCTATGCCTATGGTGGCCCGGATTGCCCTTGCCTTGCCTTCCTTTCCCCTAGCTGCCAGTGTGTCCTACTCTTTGCCCTCTCTGCTCCGCTGCGCTCGCTCCCGTCCCCCCTCCCACCTCTCCCTGCGTGCCTACGCTGCCTGAGCCAGCTGCTCCCACTTCATCTTCAGCAGCGTCACCAGGCGGGGTATTAATCATGTTTTTCGAGGGGGACACTCTGCTATTTATCTCTCTGACACTTCCAGCATTCAGAGGCCCGTTGCTGGGCACAGCCCATTGAGTAGTAAGATTACACATTACTTCGCTCCATTGCTTCTCCCTGCCCTCTCCATTGACTAGCTGTTCGATGGTGGCATCAAGCTTGCACGATCGGACATAATTTATGCCCTACATGTATAAAAAACGCTATTCTGTTTCTCTGTTTTCACCCTCTGTACTTCACTTGGTTAATGTGCAGCATGTATACATTTAATAGCAATCATCTATCGGTTTCCATACACAGGATATGATGTAAGTGATGTATTGTGGGATATGTAACACTACTGCAAAATCAATTTAATGTGAAACACAATCTGAATGAACTTTCCAAATTTCTATTTTGTTTGCTAAATGTTCCATGTGCCATTCATTTCTTGCAAAACATGTGACTAAATCCTGTAAATAAGATTTGGTGATATTTTTTAATATGTGTGATATTTTACTCACAGTCACTAAAAATACCCAAGAAATAGAATTACTATTATTCCTGTATATCATAAAGAAGGTGTCTACTTTCAGTAATGCACTCACACGGTATTCGGTTTTCAAAGAGACAGTCAGTGGAAATGGTTGCATCTGTGAAATCCAATTACATGTGTTGACCCTTTACTTTTTCACTTACACTGCATATTGAGGCACTTTTACAACAACTCCAGTGTAGCTGGTACCGTAGATTCAAATCTCAATCCAATCCTCATGCTTTTGAGTAGGCGATGAATTGCAGGAATGAATGCACCACCATTCTCCTGATATTTGGTTCAGTTTCAGTTTGTTAAATGTATGAGAATCCTCAGGCTAAAGTAATCTACCACCTCTTCCCGCTGGAAGTTTCTCAAACAACTGAATTATACTTAGGATGAAAAAGGTGTCTTAGAGAAACAGGAAGCAGTTATGTTGGCTGATGGCCAGTCTAATGGGCTGATGGGAATGCTGAATGAATGAGTGATTCTCCAGGGATCCCCTCGGCTTTTGGTAGAGTTCTGAATTGAGAGTGTCAACTAACTCCTCCTCTGCTGAAAATGGAGGGTAAAAGTGGATTGAAATCCTGCCAAATAGTAAATCAAATATGTGTTCAAAAAGGAAGTGAACATTTTTAGAACAATAGAGTTAAGTACACCCTCAACCCCCACCCTGTCCTCTGTCTCTCTCTCTCTCTCTCTCTCTCTCACTTTGCCTTTACCGCTCCATTTTTCTGTCTCTACAATTTTCTCTTTCTTTGATACACACATTGATAGGCTGCACACAAAAGGTAAATTAGGAGTAATTAATGTGCTGAGGATAAGATGCAAATTTACCATATTAATTGCTGTTATTGCAGAATGTTGGCTGGTGTCTAAAGGAATGTTGAGAAAACAGTTCTGGGTCTTGCTCTTCTGCTTGTATTACCATATACTGTTCAGATGTCAGGGGACTATGAAGCACCTCTTTGCTGATTTCCAACCTGACTCCTATCCTAATAATGATGGGAGGAATCTGACCCTAATCCTACTGTCCACCAGATAATGTAAACTAGGTCATTTGGAAGACAGTGGACATCTGGCATAGACAATCTATGTTTCTTTATACTTAGAAACGTTTGCCTTCAAGATAGGCCACAGGCTTCTCCAAATTCAAATAGCCAAAAATTGTTCCATCATATAATTGCTCTTTAATTTTAAATTAAAAAAATTAGTAATCAATCCCCTTATAACAATAATTATATTTCCTCACTTTGTCCTGTGCAAACAGAATTACAATGGCCAATTTACAGCATTTGTTGATTGCATCTTATTTAGACTTTTATTGATTCACTGATTCTGCATGGTTAGTCACCCTGTGGTCCTTTCTTTTCTTTAACGTTGTCTAAATGCAGGACTTCGAAAGGACCCCTCACAGAAGTGAAAAATTTAAAATATTCAGAGTCTCGAACATGCTTGAACGTGAAGCCCACTCCCACACCCCAGATGTTTTATACAAGTGGAACCGTCGCCTTCTTCAAGTCCCTGCTGCTCAAAGTCCAAGCTTCTGCTAACATGAGACAGGAAATGGCAGCAACAAGGCTTAATGGCTAATGTCTACCTACTCTGTCTGTAAGTGGTTCTCTGTAGAGCTACAAGGGGTGGGTGTTAGTGAGGGGAGGAGAGGGGTACCGTTGGTTGTGCTGTAGGGGGCAGAAAGACTTGTGATGATATATGACATCTAAAGGCTAAATATAGCTAATGATCGAAGACAGGGGGTGTCAGATTTGCATAGGTCTTTATGTGTCTGCGAGTGTGTATATGTAGTAGTGTGTCTGTATCTGAGTGCCTGTGTGTGGTTTCCACTCACCTGGTATTTTGGTTGTACCTGTCATGTATTAATATAAAGCAGGAACGTTAACCATCAGTCAGTATGTCACTGCTTCTAAGACTGTTGGCTTCTGTATAGACGATGGCTCTCAGATGAAAGCCCTGGACTCTCCTCAAAAACCTTGGAAATGGAGCATGGTATATAGCTAGCAGTGATAACAAGAATTTGTCTTCAAACAGGGAGAACATCAAATACCTCTGTGTACGTGTGTGTGTGTGTGTGTGTGTGTGTGTGTGTGTGTGTGTGTGTGTGTGTGTGTGTGTGTGTGTGCCACTGGGCTGTATCTGTATACGTGCTGTACATTTTTGTGTTTTTATCCGCCATTATGATACGTTTGAGTCTGAGCATGTGTGTGCGTGTGTGTGTTTTCAGCAAAACCCTCCCATTTCAGCTCTAATGACACAGTATGTTGCGGTTGAGGCCACAGGATTTGGACATATGTTCACCTTTCTTTTGATGAACAGAAATTGAGACCAGAAGAAAGGGGACAACATTTGGACCAGGGATTCACCAAAGGGAATAAGATGAAAAGGGAGAGACTAGATGGCTAGTGAAACCCTGTCATGACCAGGAGAGTGGCCCATTCATCTGCTCTAATTCAGGGCATTAGTGCCTCACAGGATCAACATTGTCAAGGCTACAAACAAGAATTGTTATAGACTTCATAGACTTGCTGTAGATTCTTTCATGTGTCTCACAGCATTCTTTTATGCAGTACATTTCATAACACTGTGTGATAGGGTCATTATGGTGGCATCAAAGTGAAGTGCAACACTTTCAAGAAACAACATGTGAAGATAGTTTAGAATATGTAACACTTAATTCTAATATTTGTTTTTCAAAGTGCTGTGAAAGTGCCCTGTGCACATATGCTGTGACCTTAAGAATAATAGGACTAATAATAAAGTGTTAGCATGATTAATCACCCTATCTGTCACTGATTCCTAGTGGACTGCTGATATTCTATCTCCAAATTTTGTATTGATTCTGATCAGACTGTGTAAAGTTGTGGCATGACCTTTCTTTACAATTCCCTTGCTTGATTCTCTCCCAGCATCTGTGTCTCTCAGCACTAGAAAGGCTCATTAATGGTTTTGCAGGTGCCTTTATTGCGATGTCCCATCTTTGGACCCATGATTGATTGTTGGCATCGAGTGAAATTGGAAATGTTCTTTTCTGTGATTGTTTTGTTAAACACCTGCACAGTATTTATTACAAAGGTCAGATTGCCTTAGTTCCCTCATCTAAGAAAATATGATCCCAATCTACCTCAGACACAGTTTCATTTAGATATACCTTTATACTTCACTGCCACTATAGACACTGTTCAATTGCTGCATTCAGCTTTGAAATGTATCTTTCTTATTTTCTGCAGATATCTACAGTGGTGATATTCTGATGTCTGTTTCAATCATAGCTCAATGTCATTTCATGCTATAATCAGTATATTTTTAATTAAGCTGTCATATTTCATATTTTGCATATCCTTTTTATTAACTGCGCTATTTGATTATTTGTTTCTCACAGCCACATCTGTATGGTTGGGATCAATAGCTGATTATCAGCGACACAAAATGTGCGTCAAAGCTTGTAAGCTTCTAGCTGGAGCTTAAAACGCATGAAGCTCTGTCAACAAATTATGTTGAGACGTTCAGACAAAGGTATTTTGCACCAGAACACACAGATTCACAGCAGTGTGACTATTGTCTTTGATCAGAAACTTGTATATTAATGGACTGTAGTAATTGTATTTAGTGTATTTCAGGAATAATATATATAAATCAAATGTATGTACCTTACACTCTACCTGGTCACACATATAGTATTTGTTTAGAGTGATTTTATATATGTATTTATATTCTCCATGCTTTGATCAGCTTTAGCTGTTGCTTAGTCATGAGTCTTGGGCTCATGACTAATACTAAAGTACAGAGTTATTGAGCTTTTGCACAAATATTAAATACTCTTTCCAGACTATGAAAAATAATGATGGCAGTATTATAGTTTAGTGATGTACTGTAGCTGTAAAATGTCCTATTTAAGTATTGAACATATACAGTGTTTTAAGTACAGCTTGAAGAGGTTCAAGTCTGCAGCAAAGCATATTTCAATTTAAGCTACTTCTATTGTGTATGTATTTATATGACATATGGGGTGTACTCCTGCTTTTAATGATGTAACATTCGTGTTCAAATACACAGCAAAGGTAAAACACCTCAGGTTTGAAGAAAATTATGAAATTAGGTTTTTTATATGATAGTACACAAGTCCATAATTAATTGAATTATTAAAAGTAAGTACATCTGCTCCAGTAATCAGTATAATTGAAGTGCTGTATGCTTAATGAGTTGCTCATTAAGAGCTCTGAAATAAAGTGCCCCATACCACTTCAAATTTTGTATTTCCATATTTAGTTAGTGTTCATTTACCTTAATTATATTGAAATTAGATTAAAAATATGCATCTTTATCTACTGGTATGTTTGCATCATTATATCCCATTTATAATGTATTGATCAAATCAAGGAGAAGATGTGATGGCCTTTTGATCTCTCATTTAAATGCAGTACATTATGTTTTATTTTCATGATTCACAGGAATTTCTTTTAGTAACACCAGTATTGTGAAATGACAAAGCCATCCTTAGTATACATTACAGGCCATTAATTTGAACTTCACAGTTGAAACTGGATTTCCAAACCAGCAATGTGTATGCAAAAAGAGGAAAGTCATTGATCCTTTAATGCTGTCCCAAAGGGTCCACTGGTGGGGTAAAATAAAGAAGCCCTTAAACTCTGCAATTGCCAATAATGAGCCATCATTACTCAAATTACAGCAAGCACTGATTGGGTTTAAAGTAATGAAGAAAACAACATGATCAATCATCATCAAGGCCTGGTGTCGTCATGTCAGAGCCTGGTCCTTTTGCTGTGACTGACGGGGCAGAGCTCCATCTATAGGGGCCAGGGCTGGGCCGTGTCCTTGGGGCAACCATCCATCCACCAACATCAACATCTCAGAAGCACCAGCACCTGAAGCGTTCACTTTGATTTTAAAATACTGCCATGACCGGCACCTAATGATAAAATTAGAGCTACATTAACCAGATGATGGGACAGATGTTTTTATCAAAAGCTAATTGTTGGTACTGTATATGATTATAACGGTGTATATTCATTGCAGGCTTATTATGTATGGGCACTGCTGTCCAGATGCTGACTTTTGTCTGTCTTTTGGCAGTCATTTCTACCAGAGTTAAAATTTGTAAAGAGCTGAATATAATAGTTACTTTTCATAATCTCTACCATGGACGGCTTGTCAAGCGCCCACACGCTCTATTATCATTTTAATACCCTGCTTGGACTTATTTCACCAGGGTGCTGACAGAATGGTTTCTGAGAGTAAGTCGTCTTATGGAAAGGAAAATTATTTTCCCCTGGTTCATCACAGATAGCTCAATTAAGATAAGAAAGAACAAATCTAAGTCGTATTATGAGAAATATGTAAATGGAAAAGGAAAAATCAAGGCAGCACAGAGGAGCATTATTTGCCTAATGAGGATATTGCTATTATTGTTTTGCATGGCAATCTCATTGATAGAATTAAATAGAGAGAATAACCCATTTAACATATCACAGCCTTGTAGTATGTGCTCAGTATAGTATGCAGTTCATTCTCATTCTCTATCTGCACTGTCAACTCATCTTCTCCCACTTATTTGCCATTCAACAGTTCAACCAGCCTGCCTGCCCTCAATCTCAAGCAGGAGATGCAGGAGGCAAAAAGCAAAGTTTTATTGCTGATCCAATCCCTGTTTAGATTCAGCGTGCATGAAAGCTCCTAAAGTTGCCTACCATCAATAATGAGGTCTCATTTACACAAATTACTCTGAACGCTGATTAGGTATTATCTAACAGCAAGGGCCACCTCGATCAATCATCATCAGCCTGTGGAGCGTCAATGGACATCGAAAGGTTAACCCAGATCTTGGAGGCCCTGCCAGAGTCAGCAGAATCAGAGTAGGAGGCCTCTATGCTGTCGATTGAGCGGCCAGACAATTAGGTAATGATTAAAATAGCGGCACCTGGGACTCAATAAGAAAATGAGCCATCCCGGCATAATTTGAGAATGATTTGTTTACCAATCCATATAGCTGTAGACGAAAGTCACTAAAGCACAATGCATTAAATGTACTAAGTCCTTTCTCTGCCACTGCAAACTTTCTTAAGTAGTCAATGGACTACAATGCTGTGTGACATTCACAGTAAAGGTAACGCCAGAGTCTGCAGTGAAAAAGGTGCACAATATACTTACTGTATGTCCCTGAGGTGTTTATTTTTGTAATATTTTCTATCCACATATTAGCGAAAACCCACAGGAGAGAATCGTGCCCTCAGACTTGACGATTCATCCTTTATCCTGACTAAGTCACCCTCAAATGCAAACCTGTCAAGAGAACACTGAAAATCATGTAGTG
Source organism: Dicentrarchus labrax (assembly GCF_905237075.1). Classification (NCBI taxonomy): domain Eukaryota; kingdom Metazoa; phylum Chordata; class Actinopteri; family Moronidae; genus Dicentrarchus; species Dicentrarchus labrax. Next base: position 12,263,189 of record NW_026136720.1, on the reverse strand, counting down.
AAGTCAAAAGGAAAAGATGTGCATAAGAGCAGACAAGCTACTCTTAACAATAGGCCTTCGTAAAAGACATATTAACATGGCAAATGTTTTAATGTTTTTTTTTTTTTTGACCAACATATGGGTATCACAGTGCAGAGAATGCAGGCTTAAGCTTCAGGATGATTCATGTTTTTCTTCATTATAATCATAAACACTGAAACAAGCCTACCGGTATGTAACATTTTTTCATAATAGCTGTAATTGTGCAATGTATAGCACATTTACATTTTATCACTACTGCGGTGACAAAACCAAGATTGAAATTGTGAATTTGTATCAGTGACATGCTAAAATATAGACTAATGCCAGATGTAATATCAGTTAACATCTTTTCACCGGCCATTCTTCACCAAGTAAGACAGAAAAAAACTACACTTCTGTTTAATGTAGTTGCCTTGTTTTATGTAAACACCATGAAGTGATTTTTAGAAGAAAATTCTTATACAGTACATTAAAATACAATGACGGTCAAGACAAACATTTACAGCAATGGGCCCATCTATTTCTGCCACCATGAGATATATAACATCAAGTGATTTCAGAATGAAAATGTGGCTTTTATTTGTTTTTTGACACTGATTCTTTTAAACTCATAGTTTTCAAAGAAATACAATGAAAATGACAAGTGCAAATTCTATCTTGACAGCATGCATGTGTGAGATGAAAATTAAAAAGTTGAAGAAAAGCTCTTTTCCTCTCAGACTGTAAATGTTGGAAAAGAAAGATTTGAAACAGTTGTATGGGGATGAATATGTGCTTGACAGTAAGGATGGATCAGCTGCTTGTGATCTAGGAATATGCATTAAAAATGTCAGTTAGACTTTCAACACTGTAAATTAGCATTCTGAGCACACATTATTCAGACCAAAATGGCCCATATACAGACCACAGGCATAATTCCTGCTCATATGTGGGCTTCAGAGCATTACTGTATCCTCTCAGGCCATTTAGACCTCACTCGTGCACTTTAGCTGAGCAGGACATACAGCATTACATTCAAAAGTTTGCAGGCACTCGGTATCAGCTCAGTGGTAAGCTATCTGCCACTCCACGTGAAAATAATACCCTCAAGACACAGGTAAAAATGTAACCTGGCAGACACTGTGTGTATGATGGGCTGGTGGGCTAAATGACACCCAGGGGGCAGACATATATCTGTGGCTGATGTTCTACATTATAGTACGATAAATTCCTGACATTTGCTCAAGTAATTCAGTCTGAATAGACAGAAAATACAGTAGTAACACAAGCTGGGCTAATTATCCATGCCTTAATTCCATCTGCTTATGAGGAAATATTCTTTTTAACAAAAGTTGTTTTCTAATATATATATATATATTAGACCTCATGTGTGCCTGTACCTAGTATTCTTAGGAATGATTACTCCTTATGACCAAAGAGGGTTTTCAGGGGAAGAAACTATACTGCAGCTTTCTGATTTGAATAATGAAATTAAATCCCACATCTCTTTGTTCCCCATTGTTTGACTAGTGTTTAATCCAGGACAGAATGTGATGATAATAATTTGAATAATTTGACCTCTAATTTCAGAAAGTATTTGAAGTGCATTCCCAAGGAACAGATGGCAAATGAGAGTAAATTATCAAAGGAGTGGTACTATCATCAGCAAAAACATTATTACACTCTTTATATTATTCAGTCATATTATATTATTATAAAAAAAGAATTAGGAGCATTCGTTTACACATATTTGGTTTCAGTAGTTGCATGTTCGATCTTTTGCTGCAAATATTCTGGGTATCATTGGATATATTACAATGTTTGACATTATCTGGACAAGTAGGATTTGCCACTAGGAGTATCATGACACAAAGCCAAAATCCAATACCATACTATTCATTACATACTTCTTATTCAGCACCACTTGGAGGCTACCTCAAGTCAAATATTTGCTCTTTGGAAAACCTTGTTACCCAAATCAGCTGGTGGCCCTCAGTATACATCTAACCCATAAGGAGTGAGTGCCAGGGCATGCTGTGTGCATCCACTAATACAAATGAACTTCTTCAGATAGGTCTGACACTTACAGCAGCGAACAAACAGTGCAGCCTCTTTATGTAATGGGTAGCAGTGGGGCACAGCAAAGAAATGATGAGACATGAAGGGCCATTGCCTCTGGATAGAGGCGAGTGCTGTCGGGCCGCTCGGATTAAAACATGTCCCCCACAGCCAAGTCACATGCATTCCCTGCTCTCCGCCAAACAAGTAGGGTTACAAGTACTATTACTCTCACCTTTCCGAGGGGGTTTTGGATAAAGAGATCATTAAATTAACCGCAGGGCACTGCATTTGTGACCAGAAGTACATAAGCCACTCGAGGGTGGTGGCCTACACTCTGTGTTTCTTGAGATCCACGTATAGCTGTCCTCAGAGAGCCAATATGACACAGAGGTGAGTTTGGGGCTGTAATGGTGTTAGCCTTTTCATTATTATGTGCTTAACACAGTAGATCTTCATTATTGAGGCTCTTTTTCACTGAATTAATTTAGTTGAACATTATTTTTCTGTGACCCAGTTCAATATCTGGTACTTCACATTGACTTGACTGGGAGCTCTTTCCTCTTAGAGGATGGTAAAAGGTAATGAACGAGTGCCTCAAAGAATTTTTCAGCCGTCAGTCTACAGACTTTCAAAGAGGAGGTGATTGACAACATCCTATCAGTGTAAGTGTGCAGTGTATTATCATAGTTGTCCATCCTGTCTAACAGGAGAGGATGTCCCTGTCTTCAGACGATGCTTTTCATAAAGTGGTTCTGCCCGATCGTTGTCAATAAATAAATCTGATAATTGTCAGTGCAGACAGCTGTTTGTGACAGCTTTGTTGTCTTGACTCACTGCATCCTGTCATTCTCACAGAGGGAAAAGTGAGTTTTATATACTCTGACTGCCATCCGGGGAGCGGAGACATTTGCACATGAATCAATTGTCAGCATCACTGTACTCTGACAACTCAGTGACAGCTCAAATACACTAAGAACGGTGTTGTGCACATTTTTCTCAGTGGCATCCAAAGTTTGTGCAGATATTTTTCCCAGTCATGTGATTCAAGGAATCTGGAATATCAAGGTTATATCTATCATTATGAAAACAGAAGTGCAGAAATCTTCAGAATTATGGACGCAAGCAGAACGGGAAAGTAGATGAAACATCTTTTTTTAAAATATCTCCTCTTTCAACAGCTACTTGAAAGTGAGCCTCTCCGGTTATGATTGTGGCTCTTGTTGCTCAAGATAACTGCTTGACATTTGCTAAATCAGTCAGTGTCAGTCTTGCATACTCAATTTCCCTGCACTTGAAAGCTCTTGCCAACTTTGGCATTTTGCAATGTTCTGTCACTCAAACAGAATTTGCTATGGGTATCGATAAACAAAAAGTCTGACAGCACAGCAAACAAAAAGCAGTTTTTTATAACAGAAAATAACTCAGTGTCTTCAATCAGAGCATCATTCTGGACTTAAAATGATAGGTGCAGTAAAAGCAATGCGTAACATGCATCAACATATAGTATTTAAGATTCGTCTTGCAATAGTGTATTTGACCGTGGTGATAGCCCACACTGTATATAAAAGATCTTCAAGGACGGCAAACTGTGGAAATCACATCATTCACTTAATTGTTTGCCTTTAGGTAACATTCTTATCTAGACTGCCTTGCAATGTAGATAGGTGTTCGGTATCTTAATAAACGATACAACATATCTTAAAGCTGGTGACAGATTGGACATGCAATATGCTGCAGGGATTGAACTGGTGAACCTTCTGTTACAGGATGAATTATTTTAACACTTGGAACTTGCCTGGTAGCAGAAATAAAAGCAGAGAATTATTGTTACTCTGGTGAGGCATTTGTTGTAACACCATTGGCCTACAGTAGGCATCACAACCCATGGGTTAATAAATTTAGCAAAATTAAGATGACCTTCTGTCAACAGTGAGCCACTTACCCTGGTAGGGCCGTGGCACATTGATCCGTGTTGGTGAGAGGAACCCTCTCCGGTTGCACTTCATCCTGGACATCTCTTAAATGTTTTGCCAGTGTCAGTGCACTTTGAGTGCTCAGGGTGAAAAGATAATCACTGCGATCAGTGTTCTTTAAGGCTTGACCAGCCACAATAATCTGTTCACATCAACGATTGTGCACTCACTTGTGCCTAATGGCTCTTAAGTTCCCCTGCCCTACAGCTCCCCCTGCACCCTCTGACTACCAGCCTGCAAGCTCCAGGGCTGATCAATTAAAACGACTTGAACGTTTAAAGGCCTGTCAATAAACAGTCCCCGATGACTCAACACTACCTGTTGAAATGTGTGGATTAGGCTCTTGTGCAGACTCAATTGCTTCCAGTCAAAGCATGGCATTGTCATAAAGGCAACTAATTATTAGCCAGCACAAACAAACCATAAAAGTGCCGTTAAATTAGTTTTATATGTGTATTTGGGAGAAATTATACACATATAACTTAAATTTAAATAACTTAAACATAGCAACCAAGAATGAATAATTGTTTTAAGAGTGCTTTGTAGCAATTTAGCTGTTGTTGGAATATGTTGTGGATTGTCAATGATGCAGATAACAACCAGATATTTAAATAACCTCTATTCATTGTTAGCAATTCCAATGATGATCTCTTTCTACACCAACTTCTTCTTCTACTGACTTGTCCTCTTTTATGAAGGACAGAAGTCAAAACTAGTGTGGAGGGAAAACAGAACAAGACGCTCTCTGTTGCTGGAATATACAGCTAAATATGATGCCATGGTGATATATAGTATAATGAACAGTATATATTTCCATAAGATTAATCACTAAATGAGAAGAGTAAAATACGAAAAGGCTAAAAATAACAGTTGTATTAGAGCTAAGGGGGGGTAAAAGAAACGTTGCATTTGCATGGGTAGCGCAAGCTGTAGTCACCTCTCTGTTGTTACAGAGAAGAGAGATTGAAGTTGATGCTATAAATGGGCCGGGTAACTCCCTTAAGGGAGCCTCAGTTGACATGTGTTACTAAATCTTATGGAGATGCCATCTGCCACTGTGTTAACTGCTGGGAATGCTGACCTCTGCAGACACTGAAGTCATCCAAAACTGATCAGATCCTGAGAGGCACTCTCACCGACTTAACAGGTTGACAGTCCCTTCGTTTTTCTTTTATCTTTTTTTTTTTTTGGGGGGGGGATATTAATTTTCCTGTAGACACAAATGGAAAATATGTGGAACATAATACTGCTCCCAGTAGGTGAATGCATGTAAAGTCATTCTTTCTAAAACACTGAAGTTACTTACAAGAAACATGGAAAGAATTGTCAACTTCTTTCTTCACACTGCAAGTACATGTTGCAATATGTTTATTTTGTTCAGTGGCCCAAAGTAGAAGAGTTGGGTTGAGTATGGTGATCAAGTCCAGACTGTGTAACTGACACTACGGAGTTGGTTGTGGGTGGATACACTTGCCTGGAGCGTGGGGTCATGACATTGACGTACCAGGCTCTCTGTCCTTAGCGGTGAGTGACAGGAGGAGGCAGCTCGCTGATGCCTTTCACGTGGGAATCACAGCTTGCAGCAATATTGAAACAAAAACGTCTGCAAGACTTTGTGGGAAAATTCAATTGTGAGTTTTTTGGTCCCTTAATGTTTCTCTTAAAGTAAACTGCTGTCCAAAGTTTATTAGTTTAGATAACATTTTTGTCCAAAGAAATGAGCAGCTGTGTTTTCAGTTCTACCCACAAGGTCACCCAATAGACACCAACTAAAAATAACTCTTCTAAAATGTCTTGTTGCAACAATTGTTCAGATACAGAGACAGCGCTTATTTCACATATGGTTATTTGTTATCAAAGACGTCAGTCTTTGTTTTCACCAGGGAGATTATTTTACTAATGAAGCTAATTTAATGATTAGATTCTTAATTTATTCTGACAATTGGATAGGACAAAAACAGCATATTATTAGTGGTGACATTTGGCTAAAAGGAAAGCTTCAAAGTATGTTCTTCTTAGCACTGTTTGACAGTGAAGGCATCAGTTGTGTCAAAGTATCTGCTTTGCTGTCTTGAACCGTTGTGCAGCGCTAATCAGTTTGTGAGCATTTGGAACTTCTCCTGACTACTGAGCCATACAATCTGCACACCTCAAAGACACCTTTCCTATGGAACAGCGGGGGGCTGCTCGCTTTACAGTTTGTAAGTTCTTCACTGAGTCTTGTGTAGAAGTTTGCAGGCTTATTACTCAAGGGGGGGTCTTCACTGTTTTCCTTGCATGTCCCATGGGTGTCTTTTCCAGCTGTAATGAGGCCTCCTGGACCAGAAAGCTCTCTTTAAAACAGGGAGTAATGAGTCCTTGTTGGCAGAGAGAATGGGGATTTGCACTACTCAGTGGAAAGGGAAGGTCACTGAGAGGAGTTTTATTTTGGGAAACTGTCTTGTTTCTGAACCAAACAAAGCTTAAAGGGAAACACTACAAAGTCCTAGTCCAGGAATTGACTATCACGGTCTAAAGGCAATTCAACACCTTCCAAGTTCCAACGTAGACTTGACAGCTTATGTCCTATATCCTCACCCTGATGGCAAGAATTATTAGAAATATCATTTTGCAATAGAATTTTAATAAACATATTTTCAAGTGACCAACTAATGACAGCCAAGGGCAAATGTTGCATAGGCCTACTGGTGTAACTTTAATCAAACATTAAATGAAAGACAACATTTCAGTCATGTCAAATATGGTTTCATCCATCCATGTTATTATTTAGCTTTTCAAGGTCACAAATATGGTGAGTTTTTCCAAATACGAATGTCCATGTATACAGTTGTGTTTAAAGCTTAATGGAAATTTCTTTGCTTTTGCAACAATTATTCATAAGCCATAAATAACCAAGTATGAATATTTTTCTTTTCATGTCTCTGTTTTGTTTTCTAACTCAGAGGCAAGGCCATGTTGATCAAGAACAGCCAATAGATGATCATCTGTCAAGAATTCAATCAGTTACTTGAAGGTATAGGTGAATACTGTGAGTACTGAATAGGTACAATTTTTACTCATTCCACAATCCATGCTAACCTTGACCTGGAAATGGGTTCTCGCCCTACATTGACTTAAAGTAGGAAGGATTGAGTGCAGCACCCACCTGCTAAGCTGAGGATGGGTGGAGAGGACAGGCAGTTGGTGACTGCCTCACGTCATCCCTCTGCACCACAACAGTCGCACAGCCTGCCACCATGACACATCTAAGCATAATTGGCCCTGACAAGAGGGCAAATCATCAACACAGGCCTGATAAGCATTACAGCCAGATGACAGCGTACAGAAGTGTATTAGCAACAGTGTGACATATCACATTACCACTGTGAATACAATAAAGGAGATACTAAACACTATGGCAGCTTCAATGAACATCCATTTCTTTTTTCTTCTGCTGGGCCATTATGCCGCATTTGCTATAGCTAATTTGTTCTACACAACTGTCACCTTAGACAAAGTAGATATTATACATATGGTGATAGTGTAGATATGTAGTTAATTTATGGCAAGGTTGAAGCAATTTGTATTGACATAAGCTCCCTGTTACCGTACCGTGGGATATGTTAAATGGCGCGGTGAACCCAACTTATCATTAATGTTTGTGCAAGGTTTTAAGTGACACTGTAGATGTTAAATGTTTGCATGAATGACGCTTAGCCACACACATTTTTTATAATACATAAAGTGGTAAATCTACAATAAAATGAGTTGTCTACCATGATCCAGAAGGCATAAAAATTTCTTGTAATGCACAAAAGTGAAATAAGTTTTTATGACTTGTGCTCTATGATAACCTCTACTTACTCTGATTGGAGCTTTTATGACAGACTTGGGAGGCCGATTTCTGAAATGCAGACAGTGGAAAATCCATTTCCCTTAATTGTTTTACCACTTGTATTAAAGGCAGTGCCATGTGTAACAGGAGCCTTCAGATACTGGGACAGGTCTTGAACCTGATAACTTGTACATGTTTTATAGCTGTTACATTATAAATTATTTCCACAGACTGAGGCCTTGAGGGATCATATTCTCTCAGCTTCAGTTACTGGTAACATCTTTTAATGATATTAACAAATTTGCAGCTCTAGTGTTTCAGCTTTATCTGGGAAATCTTAAACGTCTCCATGGTAAATACTTGGTTATGATATTATCAGGCACAGCCCATTGTGTGCTGGGTGGATCATATGGCTATTAAAAGTGGGCCAGCAGTGGTAATAACTAAGCTCATAAAGGCCTGTTTTGCTGCCTAACAGCCTGTCTGCATTTCCTGTTGTAACAGTGAGATACTGGCTGGAAAAGCAGGAAAGAACAACCATTTTAATGGCTGAAAAAGCTGCTTTTTACGGTTTATTTTTCATGGCTCTATGGTGCTTCGTTAAACCTCTCATTAACCTTGTTTTTAACTTCCTCTGCCATATTTGATACAGTATTGTATTTCTGCTCAGCTTCAATAGTGCCATTACTAATGAGACCCTCAGAAAAGGGTACGCCCAAATAAATGTGTTTTAGGGCTCACACTCTTCCAGCCATTTGTAATGTTCAATTAGCCTCACAGTGTTTGTACATATAGATTCCTTTGGCAAATTGACTCCATTTGTTATTGGCTGTACATTTACCTTGCCACGTCTTCTCATTAGTTCCACGTAGGCTATTATGTTTCCCAAACAGTTGCCAATAAACTGAGGTGTTAGTATTAGAGGATAAACAGTACAACATAACATGGCATTTATTCAGGCATTTGATTACAAATTGTGCTGTTGAACCTATGTGGTTGTGTGTTCTTGCATAGACTAATAAGTAAGCCTCATCTTTTGTCATTTTGTCATTTGAATAGAAGCAAAAACTACTGGTACGATAAGGAACAGAAAACTGGAGAAAATCTTTTTTCAAAATTTATCATATTCAAGTTTTTATGACATTGTAATCCAGAAAAATATAAAATTAGTTCATTCTTATCTCTTTTATATCTGATACCAATGGAAATGTGCATGAAATAATGAGCTGCCAGATAACATCCTAAAGAGCTGTGAAAACTTACTCTACCTCTGTGGCCACACAAGACATGACAACTTTTAATCTCAGCATGGAACTATGCCAAAGCCCATTTTATCCCAAAGACAGCGAGGAGGGATTTGCTTCCACTAATGGAGTTCAAAGATTGCAGCATGTCAGATAAGGAGTCATGGGAAATGAGTGACAGCACTATGTATGAAGTGAGGAAGGGTATGTACATAGCTATGTGAGTGCTTGTGTGTTGTTTAAAAGGGTTTTTTTCTCCATCACTCGTCAGCCACTGTCACTGCTTTTTTGCAGCAGTTCTGACTTTTAATAGACTAACCAAAGAGGATGTGGAAATGGCGCACCAAAGCTTCTCAGAATCAGAGTTAGAGGGGCACCGGCAGCATCAGACCAGACAGCTATTTATGGGAGATGACAGTTTGCAAATATCTCAATCTGTGGAAAGGCACTCGGGGTGACAATGAGGAGTGCCGTGAAATTGGAGGAGTCAGCAGCCAGCATTTATTTCATCAGGCTTTTTCCAATGAGGTGCAATTGCCTGACAGCATGAGGTTATTGGTGGATATGTCATAACACCCACAAGCCCATTCTCCATTAATATGTGTTTCTAATGTAAATGTACTCCAAAAAGACAAAAGAATTGATGGAAATAACCAATAACAAACTTTTTGGTAAAATTATAATAATGTGAATGATACAATATGTTGCAGGGCTCATCTCACTTGTAATTAATTTTTTTCTGATATGAAAAGAAGCACACTATGTGGACTCTGTGTGACTATGTGTGACTAAAAAATCATAAGTTTGATGTAGGGTTGATATCAGTTTGGTCTCTCTGCATTCAGCTGACAGACCGGTCTGGTAGGCTGCATTTTATCTTGGCACGGGCATGGGAGGTGCTTATGATTGTCAGAAATATTTTTCCTAGTTGTCTTGCTAACGTTAGCCACTGGTAAGCCTAAATTCAGAAATCACCTGGTTTAAAGGAGTTGGGAGGTCTGTAGAGCTGCAGCTTCACTGTGAGGACAGGACTTCTGGATTTCTGGACTTCCCAGGTTAATCAATAATTCTGGATTTTTTTTGGGGGGTTTTTTTGGCCTTTTGTTGGTTTTATTTTTTTATAGAGACAGCTGTAGAGACAGGAAAGGTGGGGAGAGAGAGAGGGGATGACACTCAGCAAAGGGCTGCAGGTCGAATTCGTACTATGGCTAGTTTCTCTGTTCTCTAGTCTGTTTGACTGAGGAGGGAACTGCTTGCCTATGACCTACACACACAGCAGACAGCAGATGAAGGCCATGGTAGAAACAGTGAACCAGGTCAAGTGTAGCAACATTTAAAGTTAAAAAAAGGTATTACCACCTCCTTTGTCCCCAGTTGTTACAACCACAGCACTAATTGATATATAATAATAAGAATAAGAATTTTCAATAAGAATTGTTTGTTAAAATCTAAAACAGACACTGTGTGTATGTAGTCTAACTGTTTGCCACATTTCTTAATTCTTGTTAACTAAAGACAGCAGCTCTCCCTTCAAACAAGCCCTCCTCTGTCTACCTATACAGTCAGATGGTCTCTACCAGCGATACCTGCAGGCAGTGAATCACGACAGCAGAGGGAGGAGGACAGAGGACCTTGGCAGAGGTCTGCCCTCCCTGATTGCCCTTTTAGTTAATTACTTTTTCAGTGAGTAATATGCAATGTGTAATTGATAACATTTTTAGCACACTGTCATCCTAACAATTTAACCTAAAACTTAAGTAAAACTTAATAAAAAGTATTCTGATTTTCTAATCACAATTAAACTAATGAGACTGTAAATTGCCATTAATGTGTTACGTATTGTTAGTAGTAGACCTGAGTTCCTAAGTAAGGCCTTATGTGACTGTATTATCACCACAATTATGAATTTAATTTTGCTATAACAACCATCACATTGAGTGGCTACTGAACAAATACGCATAAACTACACCAACCTCATTCCACCCTGAGTGTTGCAGTTATCACTGCTACTTTTTGGATCAAAGCTCTGTCACAACCAATGACTTCCATCGGACATTGGATTAGAGGAGACAGGAAACCAGTTTTCCTGCAGGTATGTGCAGCTGAGTATTACAGCTGTGCAAACATTTTAAACAAACTGGGAAATATTTTCAAAAGGAAGCCAGTAATTCATCTAAAAATCAAGGGCAAGGTGGGGATGAAGACACAAGGAGCGAATTGCTTGCAACTGACCTAAATCATTTCCAACATGCTTTCATTTATAAAAACAGCAATTTGGTACATTGGACTGTACTCAAGTGACTCTCTCAAAAGTAAATATAAACTAAAAGTCACCTTCAAAATGTAATTATGTGTAAGTGCAGGCATATGTTGAATCACAAGCCTATGCTATGCAATTGTCTTTTCGGTCAACTCTGACCTTTAAATGAGGTCTGGAACCAACGGATTTCATCTGCAACAGCTGCATTTTTTCATGACTTCTAAAACGTTTACATTCCTAAAAGGCTCATATTTCTGTCCACTTGCACAAGTCAGGACCTTTCTCGCTACTTTTAGTTTCAACTGGTATTATGTTGACCTGGATTTTATTGAGCATGGCAGTGTGTCCGAGGCACGCTGTTTAGACATCTGATGTCATGGTAGGGTATAGCGTTCAGGTTAGAAGACTTTCAGCTGTGATTCCAAAAAGTATAGATATCTCCACAAAAGGGAACTTTAAGATCTGCACATACTCTGTGTCTGTGAATGTAACCTATTAAATGTGGCCATTCCACGTTCAGAGATTGGTTTCTCACGAGTCTGTGTTTTCCAAATCTTTTGATCTTAACGTACAATAGAACATCACAGCACAAAGACAGTTTAGTGAAAGCGTATGGCGTTCTGGCACACCAGAATAGTTGCTGGTGTGCATTGGTTCAGGAATCTAATATAGAAAAAGGGGAAAAACTATTCACCATAAATAATTCCCAAATGATATATTTATTGACAAAATGTTTCAGGAATGCAACAACATGCTCTAAAACTTTGGTAAAGGCATGTAGCTCACAATTTTAAAAGCCTAAAAGTCAGTACCCAAAGTCCAAACAATATAACAATATGCGATTCTGGAGTAATCCAATACCATGACATGTACCATGATATAGATGTAACTAACATTAGCTATGTTGTGGGTTTGCAGACTATTGCTATAATTGCTATAACTGCTAAAAGGCAGAGAGGACAAGATGGCTTCCTAGAGCCAGTACACAAGCTCCAGTCAAGGCTTTTCCATGATTTTGTGATCCTACTTCCGTTTTACAGCAGAAGTACCATTACTTAGTTTTATCATCATTAGCTTTATCTTACTCACCAAAAAAGTTAACAGCTTGCTCTGTGAAAGGATGTCAGACCCGTTGTCTGACCTGCTCACAACGCTGACTAATACCTTTTTTCCTGAAAAGTTTCAGGTCAATGAAGCAATCAGGGCTGCTGATCCTCGCCGGTCCTCCTGCTCCAGTCTGTACGTGTGTTTATGCTGTATGTAAATAAACTTGATAGAAATGCAATGAAGGTAATGATATAGCTACGTGTGGAAAAAAAATTTAAATTAACACCCAACAGCCAACTAGCAAGCTTGCTCAGACCATAAAGCTTAAACCATTAACATTAGTTACCCGACCATTCTGATCCACAGATACATTTAGCATTAATACTAGTAGGTATTCGTGTATAATGCCAGTGCTAACTGGAAAGAACCAACACAAGAGAAAACATGGGCGGGGCAGCATAATGTGAATAGCTAACATCCCAATGAATGGGTCTAGCTTCATATTGTAAAATATAAATTATATATAATACATGTTTGCTCCATTCCGGAGTTGAAATCCACAGCACCAGTATAAATACAGAAAATTATAAGGCAATACACAAATAATGAATGTATACAAATGAAAACATGGTTTTGAGCTACACATTTTACATATGAAATCAAAAGCAAGTCTTTACTTTTAATCTATTCATGTCAGACATGCAGTTTAAAGTGAAGTCAAACGTTAGCACTGCACATGCTTTCCAGACAGTAGAAAAGCAAATGTAAAACATACCATTTAGGAGGGGCTGTTTGTGAGGTGATAGTTTTTAATTGCTTCAGACAAATTTGTTTAGAGACAAGCGTCACATTCAGAACATTAAAGTGGATTTCAGCGGATGAGCACGTAAAAGGCGTGTCCTTGGGGAGCACTGTGATGTGCTGGTAATGAGTGGAGGTAATGAAAGACTTCACATAGACAGATGTATCCATTTAAAATAGTAATAACTACAGTTAAGATGGCAAAGAGCAAATTACACACAACTTTCACTAAAGCACATGTTTATTCAGACTCTGCAGGGACCTGTCATTTTTACTGAGTCCCTGGGAAGTTAAGGGAGCTCCTGACGACTCTCATTGCCCCTCAAACAAGGTCAAAACTGTGATAGAGCCTGTATGACAAGTGCTACTGGGTACTATACCTCTGAGACCAGACTTAGCTCAGGGTGTTATGCAGAATACACCCACTCTTGTGTATGTTGCAAAATACTTTTTCTAATATGAGCATGGTGGATTATCGTATACATAAATGATTTTAACACCAGTACATAACATGGCAAAGTCAGTTTTAAGTATCATATACATTATTAATTTAATCCTTTTAATTCCAACACAAGCCATACACTGTACAAAGATGTTGCTACAAAAGATGATAGACAAACAATATCCATCACAGAAAGTGAACTTGCATCCCAAATGGCCATCCCGTCTGCAGGCAGAGCATGTGTGACCTAGAGAGGATGCGTGGCCATCCATATGGATGGTATATCTGCTGGCTGACAAGGTAAATGACACTTTATAGAGCTGTGTCGCTCATCAGGTTGTGTGTGTATGCGGGTGTGTAGGTAAGGCTCAAACCCTTCACCTCTTGTCTGTTGTTTCAGGTACAGCCTGCCAGTGAATCACTAAAGGTCAATAGACTCAAATGACAGAGCTAAACACTTCTTCATTCTGCTCTGATGGAGAGCGGAGAGCAAGTTAAAGACAAGACTGTTGTTGGACAGCAAACTGCTCCTTACCTGAGCAGTCATTTGTGCCATGTAATTCCCCTGGCACTGTGTCACAGAGATGCTTTGCCGACAGCTGTGTGGTTTACAGGGCCTTTGTTGTGGAGTCACATGAAGTGATGGATAGTGCACCACTGAATGAAGATGAACCTCTTCCAGCGTGTGAGAAGGTATCTGCACTATGTGTGTTTGTGCACTCAGCATTACTAGCTCTGCCTTGTCTTCCCCTGGAGGGTCCAGCCATTTATCCTGATTTAGTCTGGAGTGGTAACATCAGTACTTCCCCTTTGTGCTGGACAGAGACTGATATTCGGCCTCTTAAAGCCTTTGTGGCTTTTGCTACAAATCTGTGGTGTAAAACTCTGAAGAATGGTGTTTGTTTAAAACTTTGAAGAATGGAGAGTGGTATTTGTGTGTTTGCATTGCGTATGTATGTGTGTGTGTGTATGTGTGTGTGAGAGAGAGAGAGCGGGAGGAAGAAAGGGAGAAACTGTGAGGACATGAGTGTCTTTGTTTGTGAAAACTGTTGCCTCTCACAGTCAGCATGCACAGAGCTCGCCTGTGCCAAAGCAGTGCTTCCCACGCAGCTAATGGCGGGGATGTGGAAATGAGTGGCTGGCCAGGGCGATGGAGGCAGGGGATGTGTTAATTGAAAGTTAGGATCACTTTGTGGCCATTACAAGGAAACCTGAGACGTGTTAACGCAACAGAGTTAGGCAGCACCTGCTGTCACTAGCTAATTGTGTTGGGTTTGGTCATGTCTGTCAGGAGCAGGTTCCCATCACGCTTTGCCTCCAGTTACAGCTGTATTACTGCCAGAGTTGACATTACAGCAGCAGCCACAGGGGAGCTGGAAACCAACCTGCGACCTCACTGCCATGGCTCAGGCTGATGGATTCTCAAAAGCCAATTTAAATCTCAGCCATGTCATTATTTTGCCATTTGAGGGTTTTCTCTGATTCTAATTGTGTTTTATTAATATTTATTAGATACCAGTTATATTGTGTATACAGTATATAAGAAGTATGCCCCTTTTCACTCATAATATTTTAGATTAGTGGTTTTCATCTGAAATTATTGACTGACTGAAAGAGCCTGTGGTAGGAAAAGAAAAAAAGCTGTGTGTTTCCAATTCATCCTCACTTACATATGCATCAGTCACAAACCAGGGTGCTGTGCAGATGACTCACTGAGGAGGCATACTGTGCTTTTGAGGACCTGCTAGGGGCAGCAATGTATAATCTGATTTAGACTAGAGCAACCTCCTATTTATTTTTAATTGTCCCACTTTAGCATTT
The DNA here is from genome assembly GCF_905237075.1 of Dicentrarchus labrax. NCBI lineage: Eukaryota > Metazoa > Chordata > Actinopteri > Moronidae > Dicentrarchus > Dicentrarchus labrax. Next base: position 12,247,726 of record NW_026136720.1, on the reverse strand, counting down.
AAGAGCTATTGATCCCCGGAAAAGCATTAAGTGACAGAATCACTATTACTGTTCGTGCTCCCTGCTTGGGGAAGGCACATCAAAGGACATTTTAATGTCACTGACTTTCTGAGGGAATTTGAAGCCAGGTTTTGAACAGGCTAGCCTATGAACGGAAAGGACACACAATAGACAAACGCAGAAACAAATGTGAGAGCAAATTGCAGCTAATCAAAGAATAGCTAGGAATTGATTTTTCTGGGTGACTGTTTGTAGTGCAATGATTTTATAAAACAGACAACATTTAAAAGTCATGTTGGGTTCTTGTTAAATCCCAAACACTGATGGTGGTTCTTTATTATTTATAGAGACAATGTGGCAGAACCATGATAGATAGATAGATAGATAGATAGATAGATAGATAGATAGATAGATAGATAGATAGATAGATAGATAGATAGATAGATAGATAGATAGATAGATAGATAGATAGATAGATAGATAGATAGATAGATAGATAGAGAATTTTATAATGATTAAGATCCCTGGTGCTTTATTTGTCCACTACTTGTCTGCAGATATCACACCTGTAATCTACCCAGGGCTCTTTGTTGAACAGTCGCCTTGCATTGACTCCACTCACAAAATACGTCCCTTTCAAGTGAGACCTCCCCCCTTCTTCTGCCACCGTCCCCAGATGTTTTGATTAGCAGCAACTCGTATGCTGGTCAGATCCCGGGATTAATGATGGATAATTTGCCTAAGGTTGGCACAGCACACCGCCGCGCTGCCAGCCTTTGGATGCCATATGGGCAGAAGCAGCTGTTTTCATTACTCTCCCTTGCCCAGATGTGTCAAACAGGATGCCGACTTCAATCCGCAGTCTTGCTGGCACTTGGTGGGGGGTGCTTTCTACTAGCTTGGCAGCTAATTACTTTAATGTAGCCGAGTATGGAGGCCCTGCGTGTTTTTTAAAGGCCTTTTACAAACAGCTGAATGCCAGCTGTCACCTCTGTGCACAATGAGGGAAGATGGATAGGTAGTAGCTGAGTGTCTGATGAGGTTGGCCGCGGGCACAGACCCAGCCCAGACCGGGGGCAGGGCAGCCTCTGCTCACGAACAATGGGAAGGTCATCCCAAATACATGCTGCCGAGCCACGTGGCCGCAGCACCGCAGTGACACCTCTCACTTTACTAAAATCTGCACTTTCAGATCCGACCTTGCCCATGTCGTCCATGTCGCTGCGTTTGCCCTCTCTACACCCAAAAAGCTACTGCGGAGCTCGTTCAATGAAACGAGTGTGAATGTGGTAATCTGAGCTGCGGAGGTACAGTGCCAAGTCACAGCAAAGACCACACACAGGATAAGCTGGCACAGGAGCAGAGAACGGCAAGTGAAAACAGAAAGGAGGACGCTGCCAGAATGTCAGCTGGGTCTTTACATGAGATTGCACACACCATGGAACATGTGTTCAATGTGTCCCATTTCCTGCTGAGCAGCTCTGTTTTATTGTTCAGTGATAAATCCTGAGATTTGTCCCAACTGCCACATTTTTCATTGTTCAGACGTGTATGCCACTGATGTCTTCAGACTGTGTATAATGTGCTTTAAAGTGATTGACATCAGTCAGATAAAACCTTCCCTTTTATTCTGGGACACTGACACATGTCAAACGCCCTGAGTAATACAAATAATAGCTCTGTGCATTCAGTCAATTTCATCATTACCGCAGCACAGGGCATCAATACGTTTTCATTATGTTGAGATGCCATGTCTATATTATCACTTAAACAGTGCCCAGCAGCTAGAGTTGAGCGCTGACATCCTGAAAGGGTCAACAGCACCTGTCTATGGCTTTGATATTTCCATCAATAAGGCTTCATGTTTCCACACCTGTATGTCCTCACTCCTGTAATGATCAACAAGGGGTTGCTATCAGTCAATACAGTATGATAGTTTCTTCCCAGGGCAGGAGATGATGAAAGCATTGTCTTCATCCTGCGCCTCCAGTCATCAAGGAGCAGTAACATGTCCAATGACCCGATTTTTTAAATGTATTTATTTCTTTCCTTATAGTTCAGCGGAGAAAGGTTGAATTCAAACATTTGGAATTTGAGGCATTGCTTGTCTTATTGACAGGCCTAAGAACATGAGCGATGTGGGGATGGTAACAGCAGTAGCGCTCCCTTGCAGCTCGATCCAACAAAGTCACAGGGGTGTTGTTTTGTTGCTGTTGTTTTTGTTAAGTATTGATCTTAATGTTGCGCTTCATGTTTGGCCTCCATTGGGGAAAAGATGAGTAAAGAGAGCATTTAGTGAATCAAAAGATGTTCTTTTAAGTAAGGGTACCACATGCTTTCTTCTCTTTTTCCCTTTCTGTGTATTTTGAGTGACATTTTGTTCAAATTACTGACAGTGCCTTAGGGAAGGTGATGCCAAACCTTTAAACTGTTATTGTTGTATATACAAATGCAGCTTTATTTCCGCAATGTAGTTCATAATTCAAAGTGGTGTTTGTTCAATGGCTCCTACACTTCTCCGTGTAGTGTGCATCCCCTTCACAGCACTTTTATAGTCATGCTCACTTTTGGGCCTTAGCCTCTTCTCCCATAGGAACCTATTATCCTTCTTAACATATGCAAAAGCTTGCTGGATTGTGCATCATACTCACTTAGGGACTTGACACACTCGTATTATGAGGCTCGTACTTCTGTGCGGGCGGCTCAGCACTATTGTAGGGGTGCTTCTCATTTAGAAAGCTCTCCTAACTCTGAGGGCTTTCACAAAGAAAGTCATTATAAGTTTTGAGGGAACATGAAGGGTCATACATCAGAGAGAAGACATTAACATGTCTTGGTAGTTTGAGCATCTTGAAAATTCTACTGGACATGTCTATTAATTTTATTCATGTTCAGTGTTTTTTAAGTTTTTTTTAAGTTCAAAGATATAAGGTATAACCTTGCATTCTTTCTGTCCACCACTTACAACACATTTTTGGAATTGTATTCACCTACAGACCATTGCATTCTTTTTAGAGAAGCAAAATGTTATAAATATTTTTAATTATATTCGAGGACACAGAAAAACTAGCAGTTTTTCTCATCATCGCGTCTGTTCTGAAAGCATACACTCAATAGAGATGGGGGCACCTCAGCAACGCTTTGATTTCAGCTATGAAATTTTAATTTGAAAAAAGAAAGGAGGGAACATATTGCGCTCATTCAAATCTAACTTTGTTCCCTCAAACTGGAAGATTGGATTTTCTTAATTAAATTATCCCCCTTGTTCACATACTCAAGGGGGCCATTGGCTCAAGGCAGTGAGAAAAATGTGTCTGGGTTTTTGGATGCACGGCTGGCATAATGCTGGTTTGTGAAGAGAATGAAATGTTTTGTTCTGGTTAGACTCCTTTTTTCCATTCCATTTGGACTCCTTTTTTCTAACTGGCCGTCCCTGCTTTCTTCTGTGCTCCTCTGTGTTGTGCCAGCATCAGCCCTGAGCCTCTCACCGAGAGAACGCTTTGATGTGTCCCCACTGTGCCGCCGCCCCCCTGTGCCCTGATTGGTGGATAGCAGGCGGGGCTGGCGGGGCAATGTGGGAGTGGATGGGGGATGAAAGCGAGCAGGGCAGCGAGGGGGCACCTGCACACAGAGCCTTGCCTGTGTGTCTGCTTCATCTTCAACTGCTTCCCTTGACCGCAGGCTGAACTCCTGTGTCAGCGACCATCACACGGTCGCTATGACCTCCCTCTCCCTCTCTCTCAATTTATTTCCTTTCTCTCTCCCTCCATATCCTCCTCTTTTCTTCCACTACCTTTTGTCTGTCTCTCAATAAATGTGTTAGGAGAGAGTAGCAGATGACAGGTGAATCTTTCTGTCTGTGGAGTATTAAGCACAATATGAATCAAATAAAAGTCCTTCTTTATTCAGACTGATTTACCAAAGCAGAGAAATAAATTCTCATTTTAGGAACCATAAGGTACAACTTTAGTCTTCTGTTGATAATTATGGCCACTGAAGAGTTTTATAAATCTAAACAATACACAAAATTCAAACTTCTTCGGTAATGACTCAGTGTGGGGCATGAACAATATCCGACTTCATCTGTTAACTGTAACGCTGCTCTCCTGATTCTCTGTTCTGTGGGAATTTGATTAACCATAAAACGGTGCATTATGTCATTTCTATTTATGCCATTTAGAGCTGCCAGAAGGTCAGAGCTAAAGGACCCCCTTTTTTACTTTTATTGAGATGTCTCAGCAATAAGGGTACTGTTTCAGCACAGCTGTATGCCAAGACAGACCGATCAGTAACAATGAATGTCTCTGTGCCATCACATTTCAGACTTTACTCTGTCCAGAAGAAAACGGGGGTTTGGTTCATGGTTGAAATCTGGTTGGCGAAATGTTTCTGACAAAATAGATTTACATATTCTTTTGCAAAATGTGTTCATACTGTGCAGGTCAACATTATAATTTGACCGACAGTAGTAGGACAAAATAATGTTGTGAAAGAAACATATGGCATTGTTCCGCCTTTTCTCGGTTTTTCCTCATGTCATTAAAATGTAAAACAAAAACTTAGGAATCAGTGTTTAGCTTCTGTTTACAGCAACTAAAATATAATAGTATTCTCCTCAACGCCTGTGATGATAGTTGACCTTAGGCCCCTGTGTACGTGTGTGCATGTAGTGTGTATGAATTTGTTTCTCTAAGGGCAAAAGTGTTGATGTCTCTCCACTTGCAGTGTTGTATGTCTTTAGACGCTGATCCCAGCTGTGACCCTTTTCTCTTATGCTACTGATGTGCAGTCATGTCTCCACTCTTAGGGAACACTATATGATTAAGATCTGTCTGCTTTTTAGAGCTTTTTTGGGTGTACAGAGATCTTAGCTGACCCTGCGTAAATGCAGTTGTTGCAGAGGTGACCTGCTTGTAAATGAGGGTCATGGTTCAGGTGCTAGAGGTCACAGGAGTTTGCCCTCTCTGTGCATGAGGGCACCTTAGTGGCTGCCACTGCTTCGACCCCCAAATGCTGAACGTGCATTTGATTGTGTTAGGGCCAATAACGTATGGAGCTTGGAGGCAACAGAGAGGTCACCTCTGGGCCCATTGAGATGTGAAAGGTGACAGGCAGCAGGATCTAAGCCAATAGAACTCAAAGAGCATCTGTCAGATGTCTTCGACAGGAGTGTTTGCTCAGCAATCAGATGGCATTCTTTTAAAGGGACACATGTACTTTGTGGATGGAAAGATATTCTTTAATGCCATTTGATGCAATAGAAAAGCTAAAAGACTGTTTAGAGAGTTTCAGTTTTTTTCTGTTGTTGTAGTTATTTAAACTGTAATGAAATAGCTGTTAAAAATAGTATATCCCTTAATTCTCCTATTGACTTTGGCTTTGTCTTCACTCACCTAGATGTTTGAGAGAAACTCGATGGAATTGTTAAAGAAGTGTAAAAGACTTTCAAGGCTGCCTGTGCTTGAGAATTTCAGAGCAAAGCATCACAACGCACAGCACTTAGGCCAAATCCCAAAGGCCGTGACTGGCGCAGCGTGTCCCACATTAGCTCAACCACAGCTCACTGAAATGGACTCGCCTGAGTGGAATGAAACCCATAAGGCACCATGCACACCACGCCAGCGGCTTTATCAGACAAAGATCAATGGACGGCAGCATTCACTCTGAGCACCCAAGCTGCAAGGACAAATACAGTATCTTGGGGGGTTGTGAGAGTCATTGATAGGCTTAGGCTGTGTATGTGTACGTCTCGCCTCCTTTAATCAGGTTTCCCAACAGCAAACACTGGGCGTCAAGTGATGCGTTTCAGGCAGTGAGGCCTTTCAGGCAGGACAAAAGGTGGGAGAAGCTGTGGGACTCAGGGCCCAGCCCTCTCCTTCGGTGAATGTCTCTCAGTTTTCCAGTGGAGCTCAAAAGGCCTTTGCCCTTCCAGCTGTAAAATTGGCAGACAGGGAGCCTCTAAAATCCCCATACTACTGTGAGTCCACACAAAACTGCAGCATTTACTCTGAAGGAGCTAACCAGGCGTTAGCACAACCCATATCAGACAGTGGTCCGGACTGAAAACAACATACAACATTTAGCACAAGGGCATTATGCACAGGGTTTCTGTGCTGTATTGATTTTCCATAACAGTCAATGGATGGATGAAGTAACTGTAAGCCATGAAATAAATGTTAATAAAAATGTCAACACCCACATTATTTATACAAACTATGTGAAACAAATAAACAAATCATTATTAGTGAATTTTAATTTTTTAGGAGGTGATAAGTCACAATTTTAGAGAGTTAGTTTAGAATTTACTTTACTGAAAAAACTCCCAGTCTTTGGAACCCGCTCCATAGGTATTCGGTTGATTCACATTATTTTCATTCTCATCAAACCATTTGATGACCCCTCACGTCCTGTATGAAAGCATCTGCATTTGTTGTGTTTCTCCACTCATTCATTCAGGTATTTCCTTTAATTTGTCACCCTTCTGTATTTTACTTTGATTGGTGAGTTGATTTTAACAACTGTTCTAGCATTCATAGCTCTAGGGAGAAGACAACTAACAAAAATTCTTGAATGTTTTAAAATTAGTAATTACTAAAATTAAAAAGCAACTGATATTTTAATATGTCCTACTACTACATATTATTCTGATACCAGTACACACTACATAATATTCTCACAAAGTTAGCTTTTAGTAAAAAAAAAACAAAAAAACTGTATTTGACATTATACTCAACCATGTTAGAAAAAGAAAACGATAACCCTTTCTGTATGTCTATGCACCATGCTTGAGCATTGCTTCACATGATCCTCCTGTTGTGATCCTCAAGTCTCTATACATTAGAGAACTAAGTGAAACTGGAGGTCTGCGTTCATAATTATTGCATCATAAGCTAGTGATCTGAACTAAAGCCCCTCAATGGAGAAGATCATTTATTTATGAAGTGGCCCGTGACTTAAGATCTTATAAGGGATTTTCAGCACACACTGTAACATAAAACAACTGATGTGCATTTAAACAAAGTAACAGGTCATCATTACAAAGCTGTTTATAGCAGCTTCTGAAATCCCTCAAGGTCCTATGAACCGGTGTGATAGTAAGTAACACTTACTTTAAGCCAACATCTTGTGGGTGGTGCTCTGCAATACACACCAGTACTCTAACATTATTTGACACTTTAACATGTCTTGAAAATAGAATTTGAAAAGTTATTTTAGGCTATAAGCAGGAATGTTAATGCCATACTAATGCTAATCACATGTAATGAGACCTTTACACTGGAATATTTAAATGTTATTAAAGATTTCTGATGTCCATTTTATGTGCAGTTAGATGAAATGTAAGTGCAGTAGGCTTGCATATTTAAATTTTATTTGATAGTTTAATTGTTGGTGATGTTGAATGATTGTTCCAGCTGTAGTAATGGTTATATGCCTCTGCTCTACAGCTAAATACCTTCTATAAGTTCAAATCATCTATGGCAATCATGACATATTGCTATAATTTACCATCTCAAAGCAATATAATAGCTCTGAGAAAACAAACTGCAAATGTTTGTTATCTCTTTTACTATTACATCCATTGTTAGAGAAAACACATGGCAAAGCAGCCTTTAAAAATGGCACAGTGAATAGAAAATACAGCAAAATGACTACAAATTAGAATAGTAGCTGGACATCTCTGACCTTTTGCAAATTTATAAAAATTGGCTAACGACAAGGTTACGACATAGGCACCACGACACTTTGAAGGAAGACAGTGGAGGAGATGTGCAGTTGACACAGAGCACACCAGTCAGGACCTGGCCATGTTGTTTACATGATTCATAGGACTCACTGCTCATCACGGCTTGTGGCACTCTGTCGGGAAAAGAGAGAAAGGATTGTAACTTTGGCCCTATTGTTTAACAGCTTCCAAAGACGGAGGACACAGAAATTATTCTGAAGAGCAGGAGGCACACGGTGGAAAATGACCTTTAACTGCACTTCCTTAGCTGAATCTCATCCAATTAGAGCACTGTATATTTTCCCTAATAGCAGCTGATGAGGCAGGGCGTATGAGTGAGCACGCCCGACCGGCGTTGCTATGCAGCGAGATGGCTGCTTAGCACCAGAGGAGCGCTAGGGAATAAGTGAGCAGAGAGCTTTAATTTGATAGGGTTAGAATCCTGCAGGCTCCAGGGTCGTGGGTCACCAGGAGCTTGTCTCACACTGAATATGAAGAAATCAGAAGTAAATTGCTTACATCTGCTGCCAGTGGCTGTGAAGGCTGTGATTGGCTCCCAGAGGTGTGCACTATCTAACGCAGGCAGCGGAAGGGGGCCTTGGTGCAAAGAAGGCTTGTAATTGGAGTAATTCTGCATTAATAGATGTTAAAAATCCTCCAAGCAGCTGGTTTGAAAAGCAGTGCCTTCATGAAATGCTGCAGGATCACGGGGGCGTTTTTCCTTTTTTTTTCTCTCTCTTTCTTCGTCTTCCTCTTTAAATGCCTGCACTACATTGCAATCACAGCAGCCCGGCTGTAAATGCTTTGTCTCCCTGATGAAGGCAATGATGGTTATGTCAGACAGGGGAGCAGATAAATAAGGTAAACAAAAGTGCCATGTGAAAATTACTATCCATCAACATTGTCCACAGTCTGGAATGAGAGGAAATAGCTTGTAATATTACTGCCAATGAATAATGTTATACCATGTCAAAGTTTAAGATGCTCCATATTGCATCTTCCCTGTTTCCATCTATAGATTCCATACCAGCGCTCTGGTTTGTTTGTCTTGTATTCATTGTGATTACTGCTGAGCTATTTCACCATGCTACAAATGCTGTACATGTTCTCTTGTCAGTGTGACAGTAGTGGTTGATGCTTCTCATCACAGCCTCTACTTTGGGACTGTGTCCAACAGAAAATGGGACAGGCTGTGAATTATCACAAATGCTCTGGCAAATGACACTTCATTGGAAGGTCTTTGTCACCAATTATGTGTCTATTAAGAAACAGTCAATCAGTCAATGTGCAAATAGCTAACCCTCCAAGGGCTCAGCTATTGACAGGATGCTGTCAATAGTCCATCTGATATGATTTAGCTGTGGAAGAACTATGTGCTCACCACAAAAGCTTGACAATCCCACTGACCGTTCGGAGTCTAACTTCTACTCTCGCTAGTTTATTGACCAACAATTATTTTAATGAGCCTTTTTAATGGAAATGTATTATTCAAATCGGATTTGTTGAGCAGCTTGCTGTGTGTGTGTGTGTGTGTGAACCTTCTGATTACAAGGTCTTCAGTACATCAAGTGTAGGTCATTTCCTTGCTTAGCAAAATAAAAGTTTCCATTTCACATCAAGAGCAACACATTTTTGTGTTATGTAACACAAATGAGCCACTTTCCTCTTGTCTTGTGGCCTCCAGCATATTATGCAGCAGCTACATTTGCCTAAACCAAAACGCAAATTGGATGTCTGGCAGACTAATTTGATTTCCCAAAAACCCTGAAACTGAAACCCTGTTAGTTACCTCAAATGATGGACACTAATATTGTGTTTTCAGCATGTAACTTCAGCTCAGCAGACTATCCCATCCCAATCAAAACAGTTGCTTCCCAAATGTTATTACATTATGTTGCCATTTTCAGATAAATGACTGTAAAACGGCTCTGCCTCACCATTGATGTCCATGCACAAACACATTACATTTACTGGCTTACTCTGGTTTCATACAGTCCCACTGTCTCATTTAAGTAACTTATATACTTGAGATAATGTACTACAATACCATCACTGTGGATTAAAAAACATCTCTTAACAACAGCAATGGCGTGGAAGCAGACATTTTTTGATCATTTAAAATCAGAATGCAGAATCCGTCAATCCCTCTCCAATACAGGCAAAAGTAAGGCAATTTTTCAAGTTTACGGTATAGAGGGCATCATACAGCTCAATGCTGTCACCAGACGGGCAGAAATGAGAAGAAAAAAAACAAGAATACCTGCTTCATATGGGTGCTGGGAGATGTTGGCTGCCACTTTCAGACACTCTTCCTGTCAAAGACTGACTAGATTGTCAGTAAGTAAATTATAAAATGAATGACAATTCTCTGACATTGCATTTGCCTTAACCAGTCAGCTGGGTGCAGTAGCATTCACTCACATTCTGACACAGCCTGATGGATAATCAAACATAGCAGCTGAATATGGCCACAGGGCACACACTGATGCTATACCTCAAATACAGTTATTCCTTGCCATAAAATGCATGTGATTTGCCTCAGCTATTGCCATTAGGTAGATAAGTGCATCTTTTCAATTTCCCCCAAGCTCACAGGAGACTCTTTATGTTCAGGATAGATCAGACTGGCAGTGAGCGAGCTGAGGACCTGATAGTCCTCAACTATCCACCATAATTACCATGACAGACTCACTTAAGCTTCTCCTCCATCCAGCAGTATTACTGACATGGATGAATCTCAGGATTCTTGTTGTGCATAATGGTCATACACCGGCAGAAAAAGCAGAGGTTACGGCGTCCACAGTTTAGACCTTGTTCTCGTAATGAAAGGTGTCCGAGGAATATAGGTATACTGAATTTATTCCTCCGGGATGCTGACAGAGAATAGATTAATTAGTCATAGTAGTGTATAGGGAGACAAGTATATTGACATCTGTTCTTTATTGACTTATTGCACATAAAAAACACTAATTTAAAATAGAAATTAAACCAAATGAGAGATTAACTTCAAAATATATTTTTTTAAATATCCCATCTCCCCTAGGGAATTTCAAAACAAGTTCTTTCTTCTTACATTTTATTTTTTACACTTCAGGTTTTTCTCAACAAACAGACTCCAGCACTGTGATTTCTTTGATTCTTTTTTTTCTTCTTTTTTTTGTGTGCATATCTGAATAATATTTCCTGTTTCCTTATTTCTGATATGATTTGTGAGGGAAAAAATAAACAGATAATCATTAAAAGCAGAGTACTCACATAAATCAGTGGTGGGTGTTCCAGCTGAGGTAGCTCAATAAGCTTCCCCTTAAACATTGGCCCATGGTAATGGGAATATCTGAGGGTCAATCGGGGTTAGGCAGTCTTCCTCAACAGGAAATGAGCTTTTGGTGGGCTGTGTTCCCAAGGTAATGAGCAATGTGTGTGTGTTTAATCTTAGCTAATATTGTTATAATAACTGGATAAATTATTAAAAACAAGCAAATGGTAACATTGTAAAGACCACCAGTGCAACTTGAATTTGTTGCATTATTTTATAACGTTTAGCAGTACAGTGGAGCTTCTTTGTAAAGCACTAAATGTTTATTGGGATCTTGGATAGATTTAGTTCCTTTAATGCCCAAATGTGAGCTTTGTGGGATGGACGCCGACGCCAAACACCCTGGATACAACCTCTGTTCTCCAGGGTTAAAGGTCATCGCTACAATACTTATACAAACTCCTGCTCCTCTAGTAAACTTCCTCGTCACATTACCGTATGTATGTCTTGCCCTCCCTTAATTCTTTGCACATACTGCATTCATTTTACCCCCACAAGTGAGCCGTCAAATCTCTGTTCTCTACATCTGTTGTAAGGTCATTATTGCCTCGAATCTGCCGTAAAGCTGCAGCAGTGAGGGTGTATGAAATTCATGTCCTAAAATGCAAATGAATTCATGAATGCTCCATATTGTATAACCACATGCATCTGGCATGATTGGGCAGTGTGGGACAAATTGTCCTCAGCCAAGGCATTTTGCTACTCAGCAAAAGCTAATGTTGAGGAGTGGAACCATGTTCACAATTACCATTATAAAGGTGAGTGGGGGAAGAATAAATTGTGAAATTAGAAACTTCACTTTGTATGGCAAGAAAAAGTCCCCTATATAAATACAATACAGACTTAGTCCTGAAACCAGAGAACAAATGCATCAAATAAATACTTTATTCATGTGGAGCTAATTTCACCCCGCCATTTTGATCACGTCATTCCCTCTGGAAAATTGCAATTAAGTTTGGAGAGATAAAACATGCCAACTACTCTGCATTTCAAGGCTTGATTGGCCTATCAGCTAGTCAGTATGCCGCCATGGTTTTCATCACTGTTAATTGATCCTTTCTTTAATTAATCTGGAAAGGAAAGCCCATATCTCTATCCTGTCTGATCGTCCCCTCTGTCTGTCATAACACAATAAAGGCCCTATCCTACTGCTGGTAACTCTGCCTTAGCCTCTCCCTCTGGCTCTCATCCAAATGGACTATTTATGGTGCACCTATCTAACGACAAGCCTGCTGCATGGAGTTCAATGGCTGGGTTCATTAACAGTGCTTTACCCGGCTACTTCCAATTTGCATGCAGTGACACCTTGCTTTTAATATGGATGTGAAGGTTAGCGGTAGGCCAAGACACTTTCTCAACCATCATTGGTCTAAATATGGTTCTTCCAGCTCCTTGTCCCCCCACTGTCACTAACACCGCCACATTTTCCCTCTAATTCAATTATACCCCCTCGTTTTTTTCATGCTTTGTTCCTCTGCTGGCATTCGTCATGTATGTTAGCATACATGATGTGAGCATACCCCTCTGCCTCATGGAATAAAACCTTTGATTCACATGTTTGATTTTGAGTAATGTGATGGATAACCATTACATTATGCAGTGGTAAAAGGGTAAATATTTTAAGTTATAAAATATAATAAATACATACAAATCAATAGTTAAAATAAATGTTTAAAAAGTCATCCTGCATGAAACAAGCTTGCCTAAGAAGAAAGAGAAAGAGTGTCTTGAAATAACTGTAAACTTAAGAATTAGGAGTATTTCTCTCTGCAAATACAAAGGTTTCTATAGGTCTTTGTGTGAGTAGCATGGGTGTGGTCTTCAGCCAGAAGGATACCTCAAGACTTTTGAGGAAAAAAAATACTTTCTTTGTCCATGAAAAAAAGTCTCTGCCCTCTCTTTTGTGTATTTTAACAGTTGGCCTGTGATTCTGACAGCTCTACCTGCTGTAATGGTTGCCTCTAGGAGGTGTGAAACAAGGTCTTAACACTTGGCTTTTCACTATGAATGTGTGGTTCTTTCTGTGCTCACAGTTAAAGTTACAATTGGACCATAAAGCGTTTTTCCCCAACAGACTGTAAAGAAATGGATGGGAGGCAGCTGAGAAATGAACATGTGAGTATCTGTTTCTGTCTAATTAAATCCGCAGAACAGCCTCAAGCCTTCCTCTGCCAAGACTGGATTCAGACAACTTGCAGATACTGTAGCTGCCTTCTGTGGTAGCACACTGCCACCTATTGTTCAAAGTCCCAATCTCTAGCTCTGAAACCTTTGTCTGCCTTCTCTCTTGATTGCTGAAAAGACAAGTTAGCTGGTAACAGATAACTGATGATAGTGACATCAGTCATGTGCCGGGATAAAACACTCTTTTAAGATCACATATCCCTTTTGAAGACTTCTTTATTACTATTTGTACAACACATAGGCTACCTCTAATGGCACAAATCATCTGAGCAGGAGAGTAATGTAACCCCAGCTCTTATGTGTTATCATTGTGAAATGTGTTTTCTTAGTGTGGGATTCTGCAAAGGCCCATTTGTTGTTGTTGCTCTTGAGAACAAAGCAAAAGAAGAAGTGGCAGCTGGAGGAGCAATTTTTGTCCATCAAGGGCTATTGAGAGTTCAATTATTTATCTTGTGAAGTGTTCCAAGGATGTGGTCAGCTCATCAGGGTTATAATGCACGGAGTGAGAGGACATGTGCATGGAGCATAGGGAGGAGGATGTTGTTGTAGTCTGAAAAAAGTCAGCTAAAGCTTGTTTCCAGATATGAGCACTCCCACGCTCTCTGCAGCTGATGAGGAAGTCTTTAGAAACGGACATTGTTCATATCTCTCCTGGTGAGGAGGACAAAATTGTGAATGTTCTCTTTTCACTATATAGTAAAATAGATTCTATAGTATATATTTGTCTCAAATAATTCCACTAGACAATGTCTTATGAAGTTTATTTATGCCAGTATTTATCCTTCTTTTCTCAGTATTGGAGATTCCCTAATCTGAATCAGTGATCTAAGGAAAGAGGGTGTTGTAAGCTGTACTGATTGAAAGTACCTCTGAGGAAAATTTGTCGTCATGATTTTGAGCTAAATAAATAAAATTGACTTTGAACAGTATTGAATGTGTTACGGCCATAAAACTACAACACTATCTAGCCCAATATCATGGACTACATACATATATCAGCAGAAATGCAGCCCTTTAGTGTAACATCAGCAAGAAAATAACAGAATAAACCAAAAACTGTCAGGTACAGTTTTCTAATTTTTTGACAATTTACACTCCATATAGTTTGGTGAATAGAGAATGAGTGAAAAAATTCTGGATGCAACGCAACAAATCTCTGCTAGAAGCCCCTAGAGACCCTCTTCCTTACACACTACATGATAAAGTGTTTAAAACCAACCAACATTTCAGTTCTTTGAAAGACTTGATCTGGCCAGCAGGACCGAAGCAAATATATTTCGATCTGTTGGTTATAGCCACTATGTGCAAAATATTTATTCAAATATTGTCAGAGTGGCAGGAGAAATGCTGCACTGATCAAGGAGAATTTATCATCCACACTTAAAGCCAAGGAACCTTCCGCCATATTTTATCTTGCAAAGATACATAACAACAGTTAATGGAGAAAGGTTGGCAGGGGAAAACAGAATCTGCATTTTGTCCATAAAGAACGTCAAAGTACTAGATGACATCATTGACTGTTTTTTGTCTATCTTGCAGGCACCATAGCATAATATTACGAGTATTGTGTTTTTATCATTGTTTTATGAGTGTTTGTGTCAATTTATGGTGCTTCCAGTCCAACACTCTGCTGTATGTATCATATCTGAACTTACATTATAACTCAAAAAATGTCTAAATCTGACATTACCCAAATGCATTTGAAAAAAAGACAAAGTGGGATCCAGTGAATTTCAAACTATTGTTAAAATAGTGCCTGAGGCAAAATCACCACTAGTTTGTCCCCCCAAAAAATGGATCACTTTCAGAATTCCTGCTAATGTTCATCCATTTCTCCCAGTCAAATGGACTCTGGAGAAGTGACTGATTTTACACTGAACTCAATAATCCACAGCCTGTGCAGCTTAAGTCATGGAGCTCCACTGTGCGTATGTTAACACCATTAAATCACCTCAAATGTCTACATGATTCAATCTTTTTCACAGTGGACGACAACTGAATTGAATTTCCCCAAAGTGGCTGTCCATTTCCTGTCTGTGTGTGACGAGTGGCTATGGTTGCTGGAGAATTCAGACCCACTCTCCCATTCACTTAACTCCCATATCACATTTAGCACAAACTGAGTGTCTGCCCATTTCCAAAAATCAAAAATTTTAAAAACGTTACATGAGAATCAAGCAAAATGTATGAGAATCAAACATGCCATTTCTGGTTTTAAGCTTTAATTCACTGGGAAGTTTTCATTATCTTATCAAACAATTTATTTTCAACAGTGTGCAAATATTCTGTATGGATATGGATATTCTTTTTTTGTGTGTGCAAGGATATCTTTTCTATGTCTCAGCAGCAGACCAAATTCAGTCCCTACATTTTGGCATTGCAGCCAGATGAGCCCTGGCCTTGTACAAGTCTGTCAGTGGCACTCTATAGCACAGCGGCTCTTAGTGGCCGTGACTCCATGACCTGCTTTCCCGCTTCGTTGTGAATAGCTGCTGGCACCTCTCTCCAGCCTGTCTACATGAGGAGCAAGTTTAAAGAGATACAACATTTTTTTTCTCATAACCATTACGTTTTTGCCTTGATTATCTTACTATATTATATGCTATGTCCGCACTGTTCTGCACAGTTTGACAGTGCCCTCCAGGTCAGGTATAAGAATAACAAAAGGAGTCTCCCTCTGTGTTCCTCAAAGGATCTTTTGTATAGTTGTATTACTCTCAAAGCAAATGCTCCGAAGGAATTATGGAGCATTTGGAAAATACAGCAACAGTGTTTGGCATCAGATGGGCACCACCAAGGAGTTTATTTGGTGCTTCCCCCTTAACAACCTTTGTAGTGGGCACGTAAAAGAAATAAAAAGACATTGTACTGCTACAGTATATGACAGCAACATTCCCAGTAGCTTTTATCAAAACTTTGTTGGATTGTGTTTATTTCAGTGCAACAATTCCACTTCTAAAGTACGAGCTCTCTAATCAATTGTAAGATAAAACCTTCCACCGTGAGTGCAGCTGTAGATGGGCTGAGACAGACGATGTGCACGTCGGCTGGGGAACACTGATTCCCTCCAACAGACTGGGCCTGTTTGCTACCTGCTTAATCCCAAGCATTTTAAAACTGTGTTTGGAATAAACGGACTAAAGGGAATAGAGCACCTAAGAGCTGAAGAAATAGAGAGCTCTATGGGCTTGATTGGCAGGCCTTGTCAGTAAGTCTCTTCCAGTAAGAGGCACCTGCCTCAGCCCAAGTGGGATCCCCGCTCCAAAGTGAAGCGTAAAGGCATTGTCTTAATTATCCCCCTCCCCTCTCCAACCCACCCCCCCACCCCATCTCAACAAGAAGAAGGAAAAAAACACAATTAACGGTAAGCGTTTAGGGGAGAGAGATTATTTACTGGGGCCCATCCAGTGGAGACAGACGCTCAGTGGTCCTGAGAGACAAGCATGTCCATCAGCTTGGTGAAGCCAGGCAATCCAATTAACGTAGAGATCTTTCAGGCGGTCAGTGCTAACCGATGGTGTTCATCATCCAACAATGACACTGCTTTAATAATTTTTTATTGAAAGGGCAAAACACTTATATTTAGGTGTAAAATATGCAAGATCATCAGTTGTCTGTAACAAGAACAGAAGAAGACCAACCCATAAATGGTCCAAAACACATTGATTACACTCGTAATAGCTGTGTATTACAGCATGCATGTAGCCTAACAGACTGAAGTCTGTACTGTAGGTATCACCATTTGTTAGCCATCTACATGGAAGACGGACCACTCTGCGATGAACAAGGGAATCCTTATTAAGACAACAAAAGGCAAGTGAGGATGTGACAGTAGGAAGATTCCAGTACTCTCTATAGTGTGTAGACTTCACTACAGACCCTCCAGGCTGAGGCAAAAAAAAAAGATTGCTGCAATTCAAAGAACAGGACTTTACTTTGAGAGAGGCAAACCAAATGAGAGTCTGGGCCTTGGGTCCCCAGGTCAGCTAGCAGGTGGGAATGAGATGAAGCAGAGCGGGGGAAAAAAAAACAGGATGGCAGAGTGGGGACGTCACATCTGGGCTGAATTAGGAAAGTAATACGGCGGGCCCAGAAAAGTGTTTGAGGATCTGGGAGGCAGATCTCCTTTCCTTAGGAACAGCAGGTTAGTATGTCAGCGGGGAGTCCAGATGAGAATGATTAGAGGTGGCCTTTGAGGAGCAGGTGCCTCTTCTACCTCTGCTGCTTAGCACTGAATGGACCGTCATTAATCTTACATTGTCATAAGACATTTAAGCAGATGATACTTTATGAGCTTGTCAAATTCCACCATGTATGTGGTTTGTTTCAAATGTAGAATTCTCTGCATATGGACGATTATGGGGCAGTGCTTCATTACAGTCAACAAGCCTTGAAGTCGAAACTGGAAATCTGCTGGTGCACTGGAATGGAAGAAAGAAGAAAACGGGGGCCTCTTAATAATTGTAAGTGGATTACCTCACCTAACATTACATCATGGTTGAACATTATTTGACTATATCACAATATAAAATCATGCAGCCAGCTGATTTAACATCGCCTGACCAGTTGCTGCCAACTATCAAAATGGAGATATATCCACTGACAAAATCCTCTAAGAAGCCAAGAGTAACAACAGTGTCTCCTTAATAGTCTCATAATTTCCCCCATGGCTCTATCATACTCACTGTCTCACTCTGCTCCCCCTGCCTGCCTGCTCTGTATGGCAGGGACAGACAGATTTGAGAATCGATTCAGCGCTACATTAGATAATCTAGTAATCATTTACACCAACTGTTTTTGGA
The DNA here is from genome assembly GCF_905237075.1 of Dicentrarchus labrax. Taxonomy (NCBI): domain Eukaryota; kingdom Metazoa; phylum Chordata; class Actinopteri; family Moronidae; genus Dicentrarchus; species Dicentrarchus labrax. Next base: position 12,229,701 of record NW_026136720.1, on the reverse strand, counting down.
GAAACAGAAGCATATTAAACAGGCATTAATGTCACTATGAGAAGAATGGAGCGGTTTGGGCTGCGATGTGAGTGCTATCTGACTTGGACGGCCCACGTTAGGGTTTTGCTCTCAGTTACCTCCTGGAGCTGTACAATGAAGTGGAAGATCTCCTTTTTCACGCCACCACTTCCACCCCATTTCTTTGCATTTCATTGTTATCCCTAGCTCCAAAAACAATTCAGTCAGTCATGAGGCTCTACCCAAAAGAGCGAAGCATGCATCTGCTCACAGGCGAGTGGGAAGAGCAGCTGTGGACACAGACCACTGCATGAGAACTACAGTGTAGGTGTTTGTCAACATAAAAGGCTTTAGACAGACACAGATACTCTTTCACAATTTTAGAGCCGCAGTGGAGCACTGCTTTGTTATTCATTCCACCGCATGATTGCATGCATTTTCACTACATTCAGCTCCACTTAAGCACTGTGATACTGATACAAGTAGTAATGTAGGGGGATAGATTATGGGGCTTTTATACTTTGACAAGTTCTCCATAAAATATTTTTGTTCGTTTTTCAAAAAGGCTTTTAAAAACACACCTTTCTGTAGTATAGTGCCTGAAACCTAAAGTGCTTTAATAAGAAGTGTATGCCCTGTAGCTGTGAGCTATCTTAAACCTTAAACCTTGGACAAAGACAGGGAGATGGAAAAGAAATCTAAGCCAAAGGCAGTCTAGTTTGAACGGCTTTATAGACTTGCCTCAAGTGCATTGTGCCGATTTTGGGGTGCGATGGAAGAAAAATGGTTATTCTCACTTGACAATGGTCTTCGCATAAAACAAAAAGGGTTGTGTTCTCGTCGAATATTTCAAATAAAGAGATTTGAGGTGGTTTGTTTTCATTCCGTGAGAAACAATGCAATGTTTAAATGTTACAAGAGCTCAATATGTTTCTACATCTAACTACAATTGAAATGAAATATTTTAAATTGGGTATCTGAAAAACAATACCGACAGCTGTACACAATGGTACTCCATAAAATAGTCCACAAATAATATTTACTTGGTAATTTTTGTTAAAAGAAGAAAAAAACTTTTTAAAACTATATTTCATCTGCCTCAGCTGCTCAAAACTTCAGCCTGAATGAAGTGCATTCTCATCCTCTCGCCTAGGTTTAGGATGGAGGTGTGGGTGGCTGTGGATCAGTAATGATTTACAAATAATAAGTAGAGGAATGAACAAATCAATAAATCAGTAGATCTCTGGATATTTGTGAGGCAACCTTATTTCTTTATTTATCTCAGTGTTTTATTTGTTTTCAGCTCTCCAAGGCAGGAGCAGGAATCCCAAATTATCCAGGGGGTTAGGGGGCGCAGTGCCCCTGAGCCCCGAGCCCCATAGCGGAGGTAACGTATTCAATGGCCTGGGGCGAGTGGAGGAGAGGAGCGGCCCTGCTGCATACTGATGGCAGGGAGAGAAGCCAGTAATTGGAGCTGCAGAGGAGAGGGGAGAGGAGGGCAAGCACTGGGAGATGATGGCTTTGTTTTCTCTCTTCCTGTCTGTGCCGCTCAAACTCCTCCCCCCAGACCTCTCTCTCCCTCACACTCACTAAGTAGAGATATGGAGAAATTGAATAGAGATACTTGCTAATTGGTCTCTTGCTGCTTGCTTAAAGGACCATAGACATTCTTTTTCATTTGCCTATTGAAACTAATAAACTATGTCTGTCTGTGTTTGTGTGCCTGTGAGTGTGTGAGTGTAGTAAATCAAGGATTACATGAAGCACTGTGTAGTTCTAATGGAGAAAAGAGGAAGGTGTGAAGGACTGCTATTACAGTAGTTTTAAGAACATTTGTTGTTGTTAAGGCTGAAAGGGAAGCTGCTCGCTGAAATGAGCACATCCTTTAAGAAATCTAAGAGCATTTATAATACCATATCAAAAGCTTGACTAGATCATTTACTGCTTTATGTCTCTCTTGTCGTAAAACATATGCATTATGTCCATGAAAGCCAATTTAAAACCAGTGCCGGCTAATATGATGTAAATTGGTAAATACTATTTTAATCAGAGCACATCACAGTTAATTAAGAAAATTACTTTGACAAACGTTTCGAAGCTGGTGTAAGAGCTCAAGCCAACATTGCAATCACGCTCATTCCTTATGGTGGTGCTCCCTCATGTGGGTAAGGAACGCTGAGAACATACATTACAGAGCATCACCATCAAATCAGCCAGGAGAAAGTGGGAGTGTAGAAGTGAATCTGTAGCCTAAACACTTTCAAAACTGGCACATAATCCCCACAACGTCCTCTGTTGACACAGTTAAATGGTATGAAATATATTGGCAAATGGCCTGAAAGAAGGAAGGAGGCTGTGGTGGCATGTTCAAGTCATTGCTGTTGGCCAGTCTGCCCTTAACAGGTTGAAGCCCACGGGTCACTAGAAGGACACAAGCAAGTGGAGCTTTCATTTCCTGTAAAGAGGAGCAGAGAGATGCTTTCCAAGGCATCAGTCGCAGGCTAATTGGGCCCCGGTTGGGTGACACCGCAGCATCATAAATAAAACAAACACAGTTGTGGTGTTTCTGCCACTGGACTCTTTAAACCTTCATCACAGAGCAAGCGGTTCCGATGAAACACCCAGCCTAATTACTCTGGTACGGGGCTGTTATCTGTTCTGCCTCGCTGTAATTGATCCTCTTTTTTCTGCATGCATTTATGTTTTTAATCAGAAATGAGAGCATGCAATGCCTGAGAGCTTGAAGACCTTGTAGGAGCCGATAATTAGCCGCTCTGGTTAATGGGCCTAACTGTGCTCGTGTGCTACATGACTCTCTGGTGTCATAATGTGGCAGAGCTTGGAGGAGACAGTGCTCAGGGGTGATACACATGTGATTAGTCTCCTCACTTCACCACAGCCCTCTTCACACCTTAGCTTTGCAGTCAGCACCACAAGCCTCTGGTGTAGAAAATTACATATCCTGAACTGCACTCATCATAATCAAATCGGCTCTGTGTGAACCTCTGACTGATCCGTGACCATGACCGGTGTTGGGGTTTAATCGTTTTTATAATTCTCTTGAAAGGATCGGAAACACTGAAATGCACAAGCAGTGTCTATGTGTTTCCCAAGTACGAGGAGTATGAGTGTACCAGATGAAGGTAATGTGGCCTCTTTAATATGTGTGCTTCATTTGTGTGTTTGTATAGCGGCATGTACAGTATGCTAATTTGTATAAATATACAACTTGCCCTTGGCCGTGAATTATAAGTTGGGCTAATAATAATACACTTAGATCCTCTTGCTTCTTTTAAATTCATATTGGATCAAAATACATCAGCTCCCCCGACTGTCATGTTGTGCATTCGTCATTCTGCTGGGTTTGCTGGAGATTTCACTTTGTTATTCAGCCAGTGGCTCCTTCCTTGGGACCATATATCCATATTCATTCAGAACCTATAGAATGTGTCAAATAGAGGTGTCCTAATTGTGTCCTTGATGAAAGGCTATTAATATTGAACACTTTCACATTCACCCATGTGCCAGCACAGAGGAAATGTGTTTTCCCCTTCTTTCACCGAGACAAAAAGCAGATCTGTTCATATCTCTAATGATACCTGATTCCCTGGGGGTTAGTGGCGAGACTAGCTGTGGCTTTAGCAGATTCATCAAACAAAATATGGTGCTCTTTCCTCAGGAGGCTGAGAGTCACATTGCGTTATATCACTGTTAATTAGAATGAAATATGCAGTTCAATTATTCTTTGTATTGTTTCCTGACGCATGTGCTCATGCTAACTATAGAGCACTGATGTAACACCAAATGTTAGAAAGCTTAACACTTTATTTCTTCTCCTTTTTTCAAAGCCACAGCACTTTTTTTTCTCTCCTACAGTTCATCTATTTTTCAGCATAACAAAGGAAGCACATAACTATTCCACACAGTGGCTATAAAAACAAAACATTTAACAGTTTGAAGGTTCTTGTAGTTCTCATAAGCAGTACTGTCAGGATTGTGGCAGGAGCTGGCTTGATTGGCTGGGTGGCCGGGTGTCTGTTCCCATGTGACATTATTTTTGAGGCAGGCAGTAGCTGTCCTGTGGCCAGTGTCAGTACCCAACAACCTCTGATCCGGGAACAGCAACTGTCAGGCCTGCAACTGTAACACCGAGACCTTGTGTCCCCCCCGTCCACAATGCGGGGCTGTGCTCAGACATGCTTTGCATCTCGCCGGCACTCATTGGCCCAAGCAATACTCCTGAGACATGGGCATGATCCCAGCTGTTGTCTTCGTTTTAATGCACTCTGAATAATATTAAAGCAGAATCAGTTGAATTTATTAATGCAGCTTGCCCCTTAGAGATATGCTTTTAAAGGCCAATGATTTAATTTCAGCTCTTAAAGGCCATCTTCTATTCTTGATGCTATAAAGAATTATGGTTTTTGCCATGTCTTAACACCAGTGCATACTGTGGGCCACAAAATGAATTATTAGTAAGCTGGAGCTACTGTAAACAGCTGCTATTAACGACCATTTTCCTCTCTGTTGTTATTACAGTAATATTCCCACCCCTATTCACACAGACAACATCAATCCTGGTTACCATGATTTATATCTTCTATCATTGGGAGAGACTAAAGCAATGTGCTGTCTGGTTACTTACAAACTGGAACAAACAGCAAAACCAGGCAACAGTATAATTTTAAAAGCTCCCCACGCAGCCACCGATAGATGTGTTCATATAGGCAAAACAATCTTCAACTGCAGCAAACTCAATCTGTGCTGTCATTTGTATTGTGTTTCCACTATGCTGATGCCTGGCAAATTCTGCTCTTTATTGGTGTCAGAGTTCTGTCTGGAGGCAGACCGTAACCTCTGCACCTTTAATTTAGGCCAGTTGGGACTTGGAGCGCAGCCATTGATCTCAATGACCTGCTTCTCAGGTGGTACAAGCAGACCAAATAGCACGTGCATAAGAGCTTTAACACATGTAAGTCAGCTATGACTAGTGCTTTTCTTACTTTGTCCTACTGTGCGCATTATGTCTCTCAGAGAGGAGGTCAGAGAACCTTAACGGCATTGCACATGTAACAATTACTAAGGAGGTGTTGAGAATAGTGGCTTATTCAAATGAGGAGGGTTTTTTGCTATGCATCTCCTTGTAAAGCGGCGCAGAACTGCAACAGAGAGAAAGGGTGCAGTGTTCTCTCTCTCTGCACTTGGTAGTTTGACGCCCGCTCCGGGGCTGAACATCAGAGGAGCGGCTGCTGAAAAAACAGGTTGTATGGGTCCTTGCACACAGCCTGCCTGTGGTGCTGCCTGAAGGACTGCCATGGAAACAAGGAGTGTGACAGGCTCTGGGGGGATCCGCCACAGCTGCAGGCACTTCCTTTTTGACAGCCTGATGAAGACATCACTGCCACACCATGCACAACAACAACAACTACTGGAGAAAAAAATGTGATCAGACAATGTTAACTGCTGTGTGGCTCAAATGTTCATTAGCAAGCTTGTAAAACATCCAGGGATTTTCCCCATTGCATTCGGATGACCATATTGCATAGTGACTTCCTCTGCTGAGATTCATAGCCTTCCCAGGAGAGAATACATTGATAAATAATTCCTTAAATATGATTACATCTCTTTGAAGAGGGGCTTATGTGTGTTTGTGTGTGCACTGTATGTGGGTAAGAGTAGGTGGCATGAGTGTGCATTGGAGCATGCAGACCCAAATCAACAATTGTCGCAACCCTGTCAGACTCGTCTGTATGATCCACTGACTATGAATGATACAGGGTGCATCCAAGTCCACAACCTCAGTGCCACAGATTCAAAGATTTGACAGCTTGGAGGCAGGCAACCGTATTCCCATATGACCTCTCGTAATGTCACTGGCAGCATTTGTATAATGAAATATCTGCCCATGAAACACTATTATTTCAACTTAAAAATTGCACTTCACTTAAGTTATTTTTTAGTTAAACTGGGATTTATGAGGCCTCTAATTGTCAGATCCTTAGTTTTACGTTTTCTGTGAGATTTAGATGTCCTGGTGCAGTAATTTGGTTGTTTGCAGAAATGTCGATTAAAAGTATCCTGGGAGTAATGCTTAATTGGTTTCACCTCTTGGGGACACTTCATCGGGTCTTGCCAGTGATCTGCTTGTACCCTCCACCCCTCCCACCCCCCCGGCTCTGCCCTCCTCCCAGCACAGCCACAACCAGCCCCAATGGAGCCAAGAATGTAGGAGGGTTTCAGCCAGTGTGTGGGATTTAGCTCGTCAGAAGCTCAGGGTCACCTCCACACCCTCTCACTTTGAAATGGACCCCTGGTGGCAGCTCCTGGGAGAGCCCAGTGATGTCTCTATCAGCCTGTCAAAAGAGATAGCCCGGGGCTCCACCAGGTCCCCCTGAGCCAATCAAACTCTTCACAAAGCACAGATGGATGCTCTTTCACCAGCGTGCTACTGCTGAGGAGGGGGGCACCCGGCCGCGATGCTCAGTCCCCCAATCAGTTAGAACAAACTCCCATTGGTGGGGTCCAAGCCTCAGTTCAGCCCAACTTCAGATCTAACTATGTATATTTTAAAAGAGAGTACTTGCCATTTGTCTACTAGCAGAAAGAAAGCCGGTAGAATTAGTTTCCTTTTTTACCTGCTAGTGCCTCTTCTTTAGACTCTCATACATTAAATCAGTGCAATATAAACTGTAACATTTTTGAAGGAAATTGTTTTGTTTGCAAAAATCAAAATGGGAAAAGGTGTCAAAGATTTTTTGTAAGTAAACTAAATATGATTGAGAAAATAAAGGATATACTTCATCCTACTTGGAAAAACTATTGTGGAGAGACAGATGGAAAAACCAGAGTATGTGTGTGTGTAACCATCAGATTGTCCAGGTGATTTTAGTGGAAATGTAAAGCACTAAGTGCTGAGGATGGAGAGAGCACTCTCTGTGAGATGAGCTCTTTCTCTCTCATCTGGACCCTGTTATTGTGAGAAGGCAACAAAGCAATGCATTAGGAAGCACACTGGAGCCACACAGCTTTGATGTGAGCTCGGTAACCAAGGCGCAGCGGTGGCCGGTGTGTGAGCTCTGTTCCAATGGCTGTGTTGTGTAATCAGATGTGTTTGCTGTGTATTCAAGTAAAGAAGTGGTGTAATCCATCCTCACTAGAGTGCGGTTATTGAAAAAACACAGGCTAAAACAAGAGCTCAAACTGATCAAGATTCTTTATTCAGGATTCTTGCAAATTCTCCATTTGATGATGCACACACGATACTGGGTAAAAATAAAACTCTCAAATAATCAGTCTAACATACAGCTACATAGACACTAATGTAACCTGACCCTAAAAAAATTAAGCGGGTTTGAAATAATACACATACCATCCATAAATATTATAAATAAATATATGGTAGGATAAAAGATGAGAAAGCTGACAGCATTATATTATATACAGTAAATCCTTGCCACAAAAAGAAAAGTTACATTCATTAATCTGTATTAATATTTTAGATGTGTGACAAAACATATTATTTCAATTAATATTAAAAAATGTATTGCAATATATATGACCTTTTGACCTTTAATTATATTAACACAAGGATAAAGAAAAAACATTGCCATGGTTTGTTTTCCATAAATTTAAGCTTGTATTAACTTCACCTTAAGGCAAATTTCTCAGTTTCACCAAAGTCAAAAGCAAAGCATAACAGTGGAGGTCTAAGGTAAGCCAAACCCGACGCTTTTCATTCCTTTTCTAAATTATATCCAAAGATGAAGGCTGAGCCTTGCAGCGCTCTCTTTTCTTTACCTCCAGGCTTGTGATTGACAGCACCATGTGCTGCCCTCCTAGCCGCTGCAGTTCACAGCCTCTGTCAGGGGGGTGGCAAACACACAAACCAGAGAGCGGCTGGCTGCCCCACAGCAGCAGGGGGCAGAGTTAGGGTGGTATGGTGGGGTGCACAGGGTCATGGGCTCTGCTGGCACTGGAGCATTGTTGTCAGGTGGACTGCGTCGTACCGTATTCAAAAAGAGACCAGCCTTTCATCCAGCGTGTCCGCAGAGCTTACCTTTTCTTCCGCGGCTGGCTCTGGCTGGTGGGCGCTCTCACAGCGCTGTACTGCACCTGTAAAAACAAACAGGAGTTTGGTCAGAGGCAGGTAATCCGAGCTCAGTGGAGCGCACGGTAATGGCTCCCCTGAGGAGAGCTGGTGCAGGGGAAAGCGAGGCGGGCTTGCCTGTAATGAATCATTTTTTAAACACAGGAGCAGAGGGGATTAATCACAGGGAGGAAGGATTTGAAGAGTCAAGGGTTCCGTACCAGTGTACGCCCCCCTCATTCTGCACCACCATCACAATATTAGAAACAGACATCAACTGTTAAGATGACCTGCCAGGCCAGTGAGGGAGTTGCAAACTGCATAATCACTCAGTGTAAGTTATGTCCCCTAAAGAAAACTTTGTTAAAGCCTGAGAATAGTATAGCACGAGTGTTGTTTAAGTTACCAAACATCAGTTGATGTGTAACTTTCTTCACAGCTTTACAGACCCTTGGTGTGACTTTGATTTCGTCAGTGAAAAACAATACTTTAAATGTGACATTTGCAACTTACAGCCTTGGGTTTTTTTGCTAGTTATATATGTAGAATTAAGCTCAAGATAGATTTCAATATCCAGTACTTCTTTGATCTTCAAATGGATTTACAAAATTAATTTATATTGTAGAATCGTGTTCTCTTTGACATTCAAAAACTTAGATTCAATTGTCCGTATTTTTTTTCCCCCCCAAAACTGCCACCATAATCTAAAGAGGACTGATCATAGGGTAAACTGAAAAGGAGAAGAGCTGGAATTTGAAAACTTGCTTTTGAAGCATGCTTGCTAAGCTCAAACAATACGATGAATCTGTTGAATAAAGGTAAGAACTCTATGCTAATTAGCTGGTCTCCATTATTAGAATGGGAGATGGAATGTGGGAACAAAGTGACTGCCTCCTGCATCAGAACATGAAACTGTCCTCAGAACTGACAGATGCTTCTTATTTCAGGACAGACAGTGTTGTCAGAAGTCCCCGTTTGAGGCAGACTTTGTAGATGTGCACAGGCACTAATTGCCAAGTCACATTTGCAAGAAAGACAGGAGTCAATTTTCAGCCTTTGTGGTGTTTTTGTGTCCACACCTATCTGAGGATTGAAGTTCTAAGTCAACAAAAACAAAATATGTGGTCTATTGTTTTGGGTCTCCTGTGTATATGATGTTGAGGTTATTTTTCACAGTACATAATGAAACGTACTTATGATGAATCTTAAGGGTGTTTTGTTTTTTATGATTGGAGCTATTTTCAAGATGTAGTTTCTCTTTTAAACCAGGCTAAAAAGTATTGTTTCCATGGGATTTGAAAGTGAGTCATTTTCAAAGCTCAAACATTGTATCCCAATGGGGAAGAAGACATACAAAGGATTCTGAATCAAAAATGTATTCACCACCTTGTTTTGCCAACTCAGTCAGCCAAATCTCAAACAACACAGGCTCCCTCCAACATCACAGAGAAGTCAGGAATGGCTTGCTGCAGGAGGACATCAAGGGTGCAGCAGAAAAACAGACTGGGGTTGAGAGTGTCTTCCCAGATCCAGACTGTCAGGATTTCTCACTGAATTCCGTCTGGCGAGTTACCTGGGAGATGAAGGCACTGTGTGGCACTTCATTTCCTGGCCGAGCAAAATTCTCAGTCAGAGAACGGCAAGCACCCCGCACCACTTACAACACCCTGACAGCTCTCCTCAGCTCTGTGATGTAAATGTAAATGACATATCAGCCATGGCTAATATGTAATCACATATGGCACCCAGCAAGACGATTGGGGCTCACGACTACATTAATTGACTCCACCACCCTGAAGTGACTGAGGCCACATCAGAGTTTCTGTGCTGACACAACAGCCAGAGACGTCAGGAGCCCTCTGCCGGCCCTCGGCCAATCCCATCTTTAATGTCACAGTGCTTCAATCAGACAGACAAAATTGCTAATAACGGACGAGGCTGCAGCAATATGGCTGAGGACAGATCTGAGCATCTCCTCAGTCAGGCACTACGGCGACTACATGGTGCTGCACTGAGGAATAATTGGGCCAGGGCTGCTTTAAAGGCGAGAGTCCATTAATAATCAAACAAAGCCAGAGGATATATTTCTGCAACACTTGGGAATTCTGGTACAGCAAATAATGCAGACATCTTCAGGGAATTCCCTCCCTATCTGTATGTAAAATTGGACCCTTACCTTTTGAACATCAGAAGGCACCCTCTTGAGGAAATCCAGTATTTCATTATTGTCAATAGTATATGGGTTGCGCAGCTTCTTGGTAAATTTGTTAACGCCTGTGAAAACAAGAACACATTAATAAATAAAGGTGTCATACCGACAAGCATATTTTTACACAGTTTTCTAGTGTAAACAATAATAATAATAATAATGATAATAATAAAAAAAGAGTTGTGTAACCGTATCTATGTACAGTATGGAGTTCCCACAAGTGTATCACTAACTGCATTATATGATGCGGTTTCAATGGATCCCTTTCAGTCAAACTGAATTCAAGCCTGACAAATACAGTGGACGCAAGTATGGATAAAGCAACACTTAGTCAGTTAAAGCAGATGAATAATGATAACCCTACTAAAAAAAAAAAAAGCACATTCACACACATATTCGTGACAACTTTTCCTCACTTTTGTTTGCTTCAATCTGATCATTTCTAGCACATCTATATTTACTTTGCACATGGCCGCATACCACAGAGAAAAAATATCTCTGGGGTCTGGTAATGGGACAATTATATTCACAGCTTGGTACTGCTTGTACCTCAACATGCAGACAAAGAACCTAAGGACTTAAATATGTGCAAGCAACTTGAAAGGCTTGCCTTGCAACCACAGAGATGGGGGTTAACTGGGGAGGCAGAGAGTGTCTCAGACTGTGTGTTTTTGTTTGATATGATGGTTTTTTGGTATTGATTGTGTTGAAGGCAGTGTGGAAGTACAGTGGTTGTGGGCTTACAGCTGGAGGAGGAGAGCCTGTTAAGGGCAGCATATCTCCCTGACCACTGAGATGACTGTCTATTCTGTATGACTACAGCAGATAATGAGAGGCTAGACCAGGAGCCTACAGACTGCCCAAGGACATCATGTATTATATACAGCTTTCTACTCTACCTCTGCTTTGTTTTCACACAAACCCTAGGCCTCGCCTCTGCTGGGCTCTGCTACATCAGCCCACACTGAGCAGAGCAAACCACTGCAGCTGTCTGATCTCTGTGCATCTGCAGAGGTGTAGGGATGGCAGAGTTCTTACATTACTGTACTTCATTAAATCATGGATTTCCAGTTAGGAAGATTTAATCACTGCTAGGAACTGGCTCTTTTTAAGAGTTTTGTTTTGCAGCAGTGGCTTGGGTGTTGATTTTTATACAATTTGTTAGGATGTTTTGGTCATAGTAATGAAGGATCTAGCAACAAGCAGATAGTGGGAGTTTGTTAGCTTCTGGAATTCACCCAATACACTATTAGTTATACTAAAATATTTTGTTTTTTTCATTTACAATTTTATGAATTAAATTGCGATTTTGTAGATGTAGAACTTACCCCATATTAGCACAATGTATCGCAGTGGGATCAGATATAATAGTGTTGCTGCCACAAACAGCACCAAGCAGGATAGGCAAGACAAGAATGGGACAGACCAGTTGAATATGCTGGAAAAGAATAATTGTGTCAGATTAATATGAAGTTCTATACAAAATGATTAATTTCAAATAGAAACCCTTTGTAAGACAAATATAAAATAATCAAATTACTTCTTAATTCGCTCTCCGATGTTTGCAATTTCATCCAAAACGTTCTGGACGACCAGTACTACTTCCTGCACCATATGTATCTTATCCATCAAACCCTTTTTTCCAGATTCCTAAAAAAGAAACAAAAAAACACACAAACACTGATGAGGTACACTGTATGTCAATTGTTAGGCAGGGTAGACAAAGACCAGTTTATCTCTGCTGTGCTATTATGTGTGATTTATCTATTGAATAGCCCGTAATGAGCAAACACTGTACATCTTCAGACTATGTTTTTGAAGATGAGACAGACTCAGTGCTCAGAAGCTGTTATGTGGATGGCTGAGAGATTTCAGCTTTTGTCCACCACATACAATAGAGCTGTTGCACAAGTGCAGCACAATCAAGACTCTCTGGTAGATGAAAAGTACACAAAATGGCCATCCGCAATCAGGCAGACTAGACGACCTAGACAAGAAGTGCAGGGGCCTCACAACTTAGGAAAGATTCCATTCCAGTCGCCTGCACAGGACAAGTTTGAACATGTTTTTACAAATCTGTCAGGCCAGGCTCGCTAACCTATCCTAACACTTTCTGCTCATGAGAAAAACACTTCACCCCGCTTAGGACACCAGTTGGATGTTCACTCTTTCACTCGTATCATTCTTGTCACAACTAACGCTGCACATAAAGTATTATTTGATATTAATGCACTGATATAATAATGACTCTGGCAAAGCAATAAGTCAACATGTGAGGGTTTGTCTCAAAATGAAATAAATATGATCACATCAAGGCTGGAAATAACAACGAGCGTGAAGCCTTCCAGAGGCAGAGGAGTGACTAGAGATAACACAAGTAACACAAGCTAAAGAGGGCTGAGAAGCCTCACATCAAAAGGAGGAAATAATGACAGGAATGATGACAGAGGGCGGGAGGGGAAGAGTGAGAGGGAGAAGGGGAATGAGAGTGCTGGGGGAGGGCACGCTGATGGACCCTAACAGGAGGCTTGAGGATGTCTATATGTTTATGTTACAAGTCAGCCGCAGCCGCAGCCTGTGTGCATTGACAGGGTCCAGACAGAATGCCTTTATCAGAGCTTCATGAGGCAGCCCCTGGGAACACACTGTCTGCCAGCACACAGAGACTCCCCACTGTCAGGCCCACTCTTCTCCACGAAAGGCGCAGGAAGAGAGCAATTCCCACACTAGCAGAGCCTCCCCCACTGGGCTCAGATCTGGACAGACACTGGAGGCTCAGCACTGTCCAAAAAAGGAGAAACTATCACAAATATGCTTTCTTTGAGATTAACATCTCATGGTCTCATCATGGGGAGAGAGGACTATTTGTGTTTGTGCATCATCTTACTCCACTCCAGTGCATTAGAAGGTCTGAGCAAACCTTAATGTACGTATTTTACTCCACATCAGGTGTTAACTGAGCTCTTTATCCTAAGTTTATTTTGAAAGCGGGGACCACTGTTAGTCTGCTAAAAGCTATTACAATCCGTGTGAGTGAGCTCCTGATGGACCCAGAGAGACATTCATTCACTCGATGTAAAACCTCATCAGTTAGGCTCACATTCCTTTTCATATTTTAATTTAAACTTGTTTAAGCGACCCAATTACATGATTTAGAATTCAAATATAATAAGCGATATGAAGCATTATCTAACTGCAGTGGATACACATGCAAGGTAAATTCAGCCAGAAATATCTATGGCGGGGGAAAAAAGGAAGAAATCATATTGGCTTTCATTTCTAAAAGGAAAAACAGACAAATACATGTACTCTGAAGTATGCATCAAGAGGCAGAGCTCTCATGACTATCATTATTCATGTGCTTTAAGATTCTTGAAATCCAGCATCTCCTTAGCGACCAAAACTGAAGTCCTTCCTACATTAATCACTTGATGATATTCTTTATCTTTGTTCATTTCTCTTTTCAGCATGTACACGAGTGCAGAGAAAACAAAAATAAATAAAAGATCTCCTTCTGAAATGGAAAAGGATGGGTAAACTGGGGATGGACTAAATGAATCCTAAATGTCTACTGATTAGAAAACCTGTGTGAAATCATATTCTCATTTCAGATAAAATTGTAAAAGCTTCCTTTTAAGGTGCAGTAATGGAGAACCAATTTGATCTCCTGCACAAAGGTAAACATACTCTCACAGACATGTGGGGTGTTATCAAAGGCTGGAAAAAGCTCATTTAGCATCATTTTAATTAGAATAAACGGTGCCAAATTTGAATTCTCAGACTGAATATTTTTCCAGTGACTTTTTTTTTTTGACAAAGATAAGAATTGCATCTAAATGAAAAACACCTGTGTTCCCGGCAAATTATCTCACATAGAGCTAAAATAAGCTAACAAACAATTTGCTAGGATAAAACACGGAAAAGCTCTTGGAGGCTTTAATGTGTTGTTGGGTTCATGTAGCTCTCATCATGCATGCCACAGATCATGACATGGGCAGTCTGTCTGACTGGTGTGCTCAAGGAGACCCAGCGGTAACTGTGGACTATCGGGTGAGAGATGTAGTAGCCCCCCAGCCCAGTCTAGCACCCCCACAACCACCTCTTCACCCTCCCCCATCTCCCCTGGGCTAGGCTCTGGGAGCATGTCAACCCCAGACCAGCAATGCTAGCCGGGGGGCAATGAAAGGGCTGTTTCATCTTCCCTGTTCATTTCTATTGGAGATCTATGGACTTGTTTTGCCTCTCTGTTTCTTTATGTTATGATTAAATATTGTCTATCTGCACAATTGATACCTAAGGCCAAAGGGAAGTCACTTTGCCCACACATAATTTGTAAGCTGTCTCTTTCCCTGAGGACAGATTTGTTCACAGGCAGAGAATCTGTTCTGTATTATCCTGCTGTAACACTGCCTTGCTTTTCGTCTCTCTTTAACGTCATGCCTTCACATTCTTGCTGCTCTGTCTGAGGTTTAAATATTTCCTTCCTCAAGGGGGGAAAAGGGGGGATAAAAACATATTTGAGTGGTAATCATAACCTTCTCAGAGGGAAAAGCCTTTATTCACATGTTACAGGAAAGACTAGGGGGAAAAAAAGCAAAGGCTTTGAAGTCATCAAATTTAACACTGATCACTCTTTAACCCCAAATATTTTTAAAGAAGACTTTGATAGGAGGTGTAAAGCTACACTGCTTGATCTAACTGCATGATATCACATTCAAGTGACGGCAAGACCATAACAAGACTTTCAAATAAGCCACTTTAAATTAAAGCTGACAGCTTAAAACAAACATGGGTGACTGCTTAATTAGTAAATGAAAGGAGATATTTCATTTCCTCTGAGTGTGAAAGGGCTTAGGGAAGCTCATGGAAAACCTTTCAAAAAGCTTTAAAGAGGGGAAGGCTGAGTTCAGAAACACATGCAACGTATTGAGAGAATCTTAAACCAAACTAAAGACACTGCCATTTCTTTTACTAGAAAAGTAAACATTCCTCTATTATATATTGAGGATTTAAGGTAAAGACAAATGTAATAACCATTCTATGTAGCAATGATATTAAACTCAGTGCATAAACATAATCCTGCCTGACTCAATATTCATAAATACACTGAATCTTCTGTATCGCCGTTGTTTGTTTAGGCACCAGTTTGCCTGTTCCTAGCACTGATAGCAAGTGTGGCTTCCCACTTTGTGTGTGCAGACATATCATGCGAGTTTCATCTGTGAATTAGCCCATCCTTTCAGACAGGATTTGGTGGATGTGCCTGTGTTTTTAAAAGAATCTGGCTTTTTTTGTAGCCCCAGGTCATCACAACGGAATATATTGAGCGCATTATGGATATGAATCCTGGGCCTAGACACGCAGCACAAGGGTCATTGCTTGGAGGCTTTGGGTTAGCTCCACACTTCATTGCCATAAAGCAATAATACACATCCCTGTTAACTCTTCCTTCTTTACAGAAAACAGTGGGATGAGTGTAATTGAATATTATGTGCTGTGGGGAAGTATAATTTTCAGGCTACTTAAAGATTTCCTGTTGTTTTGTTTTTCAAGAGACACTAGAGAGATATATTAATAAACATCATCATTTATGATTTCTCACAAACGAACAAGTAAAAATGACTGATAAGCTTTGGGGCAAAGTACAAGTTTACTGCTGTGTTTTGTACTTTGTTCATTTGTTCTGGTGGTAACAGGTCATTCTCATCACAACCACATTTAGACAATGAGGATACAAAAAAATCTAGTGATTTTATTCCCAATAGCTGTGCAAAATCTAATTGACGGTGCTGTTTAAATTTGATTTATAGATTTTCAAAGGGCTGCAGTATCTCAGTGGAGTACATTTGTAGAGTGACACCGAATACCCAGAGGAACGGAATAAAGAGCTACATGCTACAACTGTTTCATAGATGTTGCCCTCATTTGGGATGCATGAAATATATTTCTATTCTTAGTGAGAAAAGAGCCTCTGAGAAGTAGCTGTCATTGTGACTATGCTAAAATACTGACAAAAACCAGTATGGCTCTTTGGTAAAATATTTTCTATTTTCTAAGAGTGTTCATTTGTATAAGAATCACAGCTATTTGCTGAACCCACCAGTAGCAATGCACACATGTTATGTGTTTGATTTAATTTTGGTTATTCAGAAAGAAATATTAGCAGGGTTCTAACTTCTAAGTCTGAAAAACATTTTTTTTTTTTTTTAAGACACTGAGTAACTGAGTCATTGTTTATAGTAAATCTTACAATATATATTTATATTCATAGCGATACGTTTCCACCAAAACATATTATCCCATAAAATGTTATAAAGAGACAAGATAAAATACCTTCTCGTCTTCCTCTTCGTCGTCACCCATGCTCATGTTCACCTAAGAGAAAATAAAGGGTAGTGGGTGATTTCAAACGAACGGGACATGTGGGCACTGGAGCATTTTTAACAAACACCTAGTAATGAAATTTTCTTTGAGTACATTCACCCCTATTGGGAGAGGCTTGTTTCCATAGAGACTGCATCACAGGGGTGACCTCACACAAAAGGAGAGGTGAAAGAGGGCCTTCCTCACAAGAGCACTGTCACACCAAAGCAATCTCATTTCTCCACAACATAAGCACACAGAAAAACAGAAAGAGGAAAAAAAAAAAACACATTTAATTTGGATGCTGTTGCCTAGATCACTTTATATCAAGTCATCCCTGACCCCAATGTGGTGCACACTGTGACATTGCCTGGGAACAGAGCTGTGTCATTGCCGGCCAGAGGGTCACAGAGGGGTGTCAGAGTCTCCACACTGGATATGAGGGTGAGCCTGGGCTTTAACATTGCCTAGGGACGGCATCTTTGCCAGCAGCCATAAACACAATCACCGGGCCGGGTATGTTGCTTTGGGGAGGGTGTGTGAGCAGGCCAGGCCCCTGGCTGGCCGGTGAGAAGGCTTACAACACAGTGAAATTGGGGGGCAGTCAGAAGTGTGAACAGCATTAACCTTCACAGACATGTGTAGGGCAAACATAATTTCCATAACAGTAGATAGAGATAGTGGTATGTTGTGGGGAGAACTACAGTCCTGCATTTACAGATGTGGTGAGACTATATCAACAGACTATAGGCTATACATACATTTACACTGATTTAATTTTAGTGGCTTCTTACTGCTTGGTGTTTTATTGGGCCTCTGGAGCCAGTGTAGAAACTAGTTTAAATAGCTATAAAACATGTGGAATGCTGCTACAACTGACTGTACTGCGAGGTGCATTTTATAGAACAGCTCCTGTATTATACAGTATACATGCAAGTGAAGGAGTTGTTAACTGACATTAGTGTAAAACTGCAATTTACCCAATGTGTGCCCAAAGGATTTTATTCCATCAGGGTGGGACAGAGCTGGGTTACCATATAGATTGAATTTGCACTGTAACAGCATGCATCTACAGATGTGTATGGATGAATACTGAGTTCTGAGTCCTTGTCACTCACTAGGTCCTGGTTGGAGCTGGCCTTCCCTGTAGTGAGCTGGAAGTAGTGCCATCCAATGAGCAGAAGCAGGAAGAGGGGCAGCATGAAGAGCTCCCAGTGCCACACCGTCACAAGGAAGATCTGAGAA
This sequence comes from Dicentrarchus labrax, assembly GCF_905237075.1. Lineage (NCBI taxonomy): Eukaryota > Metazoa > Chordata > Actinopteri > Moronidae > Dicentrarchus > Dicentrarchus labrax. Next base: position 12,211,798 of record NW_026136720.1, on the reverse strand, counting down.
GACAGGACATGACAGTATAACGCAAAGCCCATCACACTATAGCAGGGACCCAGCTTTCAAATCTCAGCAAGCCTGCTCCCCAAACAAAATATATAATGGATTTAACCACATCCTAAATCTCATGAAAAGCACTACAGACTGTAAAGCCTCTGAGATTTACAGCCGATGGCAACAGATTTTACTCTTAGTGGTTTGAAAGTAGCAGACATTCAGGGACAACTTTTAATATCTTGAAATCCTATTTATATACACCAATAACACTGTGCTGGCAGAGTGCCTTACTGCAGAACAGAAAGTATGACATGGATAGGCATGGTATGTTGTCTTTTAACTAGCACATCAAATCCTCTTAGATTCGGAGGCAGTGAGGCTCTCTCTCTGACGAAGCGCATATGGCAACTGGAGAAGCATTTGCAACATTTACCCCCTCCGTGGCGATGATACTGAGAAAAGCCAAGACCCCTGGTAGAAATAAGATGGATCACACTGAATGAGTAATCCCTCATAATTCTGTAAAGGAGTGGTGCTAAGCACGTTGCACAACACCCACTGCATTTCACAGCAGAGCACTAATTGGACGGCTGCATTTAAACCCATTTAGTGACAGCCTAATGAGTCTGTCTCCAACTGAAATTATCAGGAATGTGTGAGGAGGATCACACCAGCAGGTTGACAGGGATGAAATAAAAATGTCCCCCACAGCAAGTTGAATCTTAAAATCTATTATAGTGTGATTATGCGCCAATATACCCAACATATGGTCCACTTTTACTTTCACAATGTAAATTTAAAATCTTCCTCATACTTTACAACATTTTCTCTAATGAGTTCATCCTTTCCAACAGTTAGATTCATCCTACTTTTTCAATAAGTTTATTTCAAAACATTGTGTATAACTGCTAAGCTGAACCCACACGATGGTAGCACTGTGCAGTCTAGGCTCAAAGAGCTGGAGGCTGCTTAGAGTATGAACAATATGTTCGAGTTAAGCCTGAGACAGGATGCGAAGCACTGAGGCCTTCAGGCCTCAATAGCAGGCCTGTAAACAGCAGACTGCTCCTGTCATAGCAACCATACAGAGTCCGTGCATGTTGCTCTGGGGGCCAGTCTACCTACTGCCACACCAGGCCTAGGTTCAAACGGCCACCAGGGAAACATGAACCGTGAGTAATGCAGACAACACGGTGGCCCAACGGCCCTAGGATTCACCACTGTACTGTCCTATTATCCCTCAATATAACCTGGGAGTTGGAGCGTCATGCAGAAACATAGCGGGATGACCAAGAAAAAAAGAAACTAACAATATGTTATTGTTATTTTTTATAAGGGTCCATTAGAATTACGTATACAGCAACAAACTAGGTAGCTGGTGGGGGATAAAAAAAGGTAAACAATGAATATGCATGATGTGCAGAGGTAGCTGCAGTACATCTCCTCTCTGTTATGAATAACCTACGTCATGTGTTGTCACCTCAGTTCCCATGAGGCGATTCTAAAGCGACGCTCCCCTCACCCCAGAGGAATTCAGCTGGCTGGTGGACAGGTAGCTTGTCATATTCCCAGTATTCTCATAAAAAAGGAAAAAGAAAAGAGGGGAAAATGTGCCTGGAAACTGACATGAGCCCAGCAGGAATGTTGAACCTCCTTGCCCTCCCTGCAAAAGCTGCTACATTAACCACTAAAGTCTAATTGCTTGGTCTCTGTCTTCCTGTGCAAGTCAACAGAGGGAGCCAATTCATTTCCACCCAGGGAGCCGGCAGAGAGAATCTGTCACAGGTATTCATAATCGCCCACTAATGCAAATTTCTGCTCACCGCGTTCTGGCTCAGTGGACAAGATAAAAGCCTACAGAAATACAATGCCTTGTGTCTAAACTGAGTGCTTAAATGAGGGTATAAACCAAAACTGTCAGAGATATCTCCTAAATTCCTCCCTCATGGTATGTCAGCCCATGTGTTCAGGATTTACATGCTTTTTTAACACTAATAAAAACGATGGAGGAAAACATCTGGGAAAACCTCTCAGATTCCTTCACTCAGGTGCACAGACTGAGACTTTGCCGTCAGATATCCCACAGTAATGAGCAGAGGCAGGACTATACCTTCCCCTTGTCTCCTCGCATTCTCCAGAGTTTCTGTGAAATGGAGACAGAACTAATTCCCCACTAAGTGGTTTATGTTTTATTAGCAAGCAGCTGAGTGATTAAAGGACACGTTGGACAAAGTGCAACCTTTCAGGCATAAGTGTAAATTTGTGTAAAAAATAATCCGCATTTTAATTGCTGTCAAAGATGGGCTCCATTTCAGTCTTAAGGGCCTGACTGCATATTTCTTCATCCATCAACAAATTACGCGTGACAAGTAAAACCTTGAACTTTTTCAACACGACAATGCTAATATGTTGCACGAGCGGTAAAACAGTAATTTATTTAACCAGAAAGGACACGAAGCAACAAACAAAAGCAAGGGAGGTGATAATTAATGATATACCTTCGCATTTAGGTTTACACACAGCAGAATTGGATAACGAACGACTTGTAATTGAACAAGTGTTAGTATGTATGTCTGGGAGGAGTGTCTCTAATGTAGGAAACCTCCCTTGACAAACACCATTTAGCTGAAAAATGTCTGTATGATTATGCACAGGGTGCCTAGGGAGAAAAAAAAGAATGAATTAATAAAACTATTAGCACACGGTGGAGTAGATGATGGAGATGCACTCTCCTTAGCCACCTGTAAGCGCTTTGAGAAGGGGGCAACCCTGGGCAGAGCAATTCTGCCAGCAGGGTTAAGAACAGCCTGACAGATTTGTTTTATAGTGCCATTAATATGATTCCACTAAATGCATTCTGCGCCTTCTCATGCAGATCCCCTGGCCAGCAGAATCCAGCACCTAATAATAAAGCACTCAGCGATTAAAAGTGTGAATAAAATAACTTAAAGCTGAGCAAGCATGGCAGCTCCCACCACCCACACTCTCCCAGGAGAGGGAGAAAAGATGGTAGCAGGAACAAAGGGACAAAGACACCCTCTATAAGAGTTTCTACCATCCTGTAAATTGATTAACAGTGGAGGGGGTGGCCCAGTCTACCAACCCAAACTACTGACTGGCAGACATACCACCAGACAGCGAGGATGCCAAATGCTCTCCTTATACACTACAGCAGACAACAGGCTATAAATATAGCCTTAACATCAGTATAAAACACATCATACTGTAGATGAGCCAAATTAATGTAATATCATAGCACAAGGGGCCATACAATATCATTGGCTGTAAAAACAACTAACTAAAAGCACCCTTTCCACTATTTTTTTTTAAAAGGTGGTAGATTTCAAACATACCCTTATTTTTAAGACTATGTACCGTCCAAAAACACGGGCGATTTAATCTTGGCTGTATCTTCACTACTCTCTTCAGTTGCACTCCACTTGGAAAGCTAAACAAAGCGAGAGGAGTGCCAGCCAGCATTATGAGGGTCAGTCATGGGGGCTGTGGACGGATGCCAGATTACGTGAACATATACTGAAAGAGTTTAACAAGGCTGACTACAGGCTGCGGGGTTTGTGTATGTATGTCTGTAGCTGTGTGTGTGGCTGTGTGTGTGTGTGTGTGTGTGTGTGTGTGTGTGTGTGTGTGTGTGTGTGTATGCACGTTTTTTTGCAATGTTTGAGAGACAGAAAAAGGACTTAAACCGTGCATGTGACAAATGCAAGTATGGAATATAGAAAAATGAAGAAAATAAATGAAAATGATCATTTAAAAAAAATAATAGGAACCTCTATAAAGCCTCTTGAATAGTCTTTACTCTGAGAGAGATGTTCTTTTTCTGGGTGAAATCAAGGGCAGTAAAATTAATCTGCATTACTTCCTCAATTAAAATACAAAAAAAAAAGAGATTAATACTGAATCAAAGGCACAAGTAGCAGCTCAGCTCACGCAGGTCTTTTTTTTTCAGCTGGGCTGAAACAGAGTCTGGCTGAGGGCTTATGTTGGGGACAGGAGCGGCAGGCTTTAAAGTAGCTGTAAACGCAGAGCAATGAGACATGTAATTTGTGTTGAGCTTGGGCCAGTGTGGGGACAGGCTTTCAGGGGGTGTCGGAGGCAAAGGAAGCACAGATAAGATTTCTCTTCGGGGTAGGTAGAGTGTGTGGGCAGCTATGGTGCTCTGAGCTAACGCTGAATAAATATTTCACATATGCTCAGCTCAAGTCTTATCGACTGGGGAGAGAGAGAGAGAGAGAGAGAGAGAGAGAGAGAGAGAGAGAGAGAGAGAGAGAGAGAGAGAGAGAGAGAGAGAGAGAGAGAGAGGCTATATTCAAGTGAGAGCAATAAAATTGGGTATCATGTCCCTCTTCAGTGGGGCGAAATCGGTTGTCACAGTTTTGGAGTGTGATGCAATTTACAATTCAATTTTCAAATCAAATACAGATATAGCAACATTTATATTTACTGTACTTAAGTTACTCAAGTTAAATGGTTAGTTTTCCACTTTGTTTACAAGTATTACTATTATTTTGCTTTATGATAGCTAATAAAAAAGCCACACTTTAGTATACACTTCAGTAATAAACCCATAAATATAGGCACAAAGAATTATATTTCTTGTGTAAATTAAAAAATAAAAATAAACCATTAAAATAGTGTTTTATAGTCTAATTGCAGTTAATTTAATGTTCACAAATTGTTCTAATTTGTAAACAAAATGTTAGCCGTACCAAAATGACAAGCAAATGCCAGAGCATGTAAGGATGCCTGCACAGTACAGTGCAATAGTGATAGCAGCTCTTTATCAAAGCACTGAGGAAGAGCAGCCGTGCAAGGCAAAGCATTAGCATTTGCTCACGGGGCCAGCTCTGGCCGTTGTCTCCCCGACTGTCTGACACATGCCAGGGCCAGAGTAGCACCAGTATGAGGCTGGAGCGGGGCAGTCAGTGGGGGCCCCGTGGTGCCTGTCAGTGGTGGCTACACTGACCCCGCACTTCGGCACTGGCCACTAGTGTTTAATCCGTGTCGGGAGCGTTAACACTGAGCGACCTCCTGGGTGACAGATCTGCCACGCGAGCCTTTTCCCCTGAGGAGCTGGGGAGGGAGTGGCATGGACTCTCTCTCCCTGTCAGCTCAGCTCACACACACGTTAACGCGCCGGGGCCAAGACCGGCCCCAGAACAGCCACGCACAAGGGCGGATAGGTCGCTGCCTCAGCTGCCTGGGGAGAGGTGTCCTCTGTGACTACGAAGGTGGCAAGTATGTTAAAGGCAGTCATTATGATATGGCACACACAATGGGGTTAAACACAGAGCATACTTCATCTAAGCTGAAAACATGCATAATATAAAACATCAGTACAAGTACAAGTACAACACATGCAGAGATAAAGCGTGCCTTCTCAGGAATTAACACATACATTCAGTCAGCTATTAGAAATCTGAAGACACTTAAAAGTTACTTAATGCAGTTCAAAACTGCTAAATAATCATGTTGAATTTGATTGGATCAAATTGAATAAAATGTGTTCTCAAAACTGAAATCCATGTCCTAAGAAATATAAAAACTGGATCAATTTCAAATCTCTAATGAAGTGAATATTAGCAGAGAAAGCTTATTAATCCCCCACTAATAAGGGGACATGTTTCAAGGTTACACATCACAGTCAGCCAACCTCAAGAGCTGTCTAATGACACATAGCCATTCAGGGCAGCTAAATAATAATACAATGTTAAATCAGGAGACACTGCTGAGCAGTTTGCAAGTAGTCATAGCTTATCCTTTAATAATTAATAGATCTCAGACTCAAAACCATCACTGCCATCATTTTTTTTTTCCTTCTGGACACATCAGTGCGCAGTCTGTGAGAACTCCCAGAGCCATGGAAATGGAGAGTGTAACCCCCATGAGACTAAAGAAACCCACTCCTTTAAGGCCTCCAACTTTTTCCAACAGAGACAAAACAGATGCAAAGCAGAAACAAGGAGACAATTCACAGGCGTGCACAGTCCTCTAGCCGTTCACACAAAAGCTCGGCCACACTGCAATGCAGTAAACCACAAATAGGCAGATCCAAGACTCACAAAGCATCTCATTTTCAGGGATAGTGTTAACAAGAACAATTATGACAACTCTGATTATGGCTTTGATCTCGGCCGGGCTGGTGTTCTGGTTAATGGCCCAGACTGCTGTGGTTTTACACAGGTGGTCTCCCGAGACCTCTGGAGCCAGATCTGACCCTGCCTGCCCTCATCTGGGGAGACGATGATTCTATCAGCCCCAAAAAAAGTCCCCATTGCAGCTGCCAAGTGTGTTTACAGCTGCACCGCATCAAACATTCATCAAATGCCATCTTTACAGTGTGTGATGTGAGGCAATCAGCATTTCACAGGCTGTCAAATGATGTCTAAAGCGGTTACTACCTGGCAGTGTCAAAAAGAAAACGGTTCAAATACTCACATAAGGTATACAGGTTTCTTTCTAGTCTAACTCCTGACAGATGAGGTACCTCATATGTTAAAATATTAATTCTACTTAAATACTTAAAGCGGTCTAATGACAGCAAAGCTCAAAATCAGCTTTCAAGTGTAAATGATCCTTTTTTTTAACTTTCATCCATTTCATCTAAATCAAAATTGTTCTCAACTTTAAACTTCTGAAGCAGATTAATTTGGCTCGCTAATACATGCTCATTTAGCTTTCTTTTTTTTTCTCCCTTTTTTTGTGGAAGAAACTTGTGTCTCTTGGTCTAATGCACAGAATGGAGGATTTCACTCCAAGTTGTTCCCACAAATGGCTCCTGTTGGGAAAAGTAACTGATCTCCTCAGCGCCTCCATTCACGTTTCAAGCAGTGCTGTAGCTCCATCTACAGGTCCTGTTCTTGTGTGCAGCAAAGAACTCTGGGTGACCCCTCTGCAGTCACTGCTGATGTATAGCACATTCATCTCGCTCAGTCTTAGTGAAAAGCACATCTAAAGGCCGTTATTTTATGAAGATTTTAGCTGTCACATTTTCTCTCTCTCAGAGAAAGGAACATGCTGTTGTCAAACTCTTGAAAAGCGCAGATCCTAGGCTCATTACTGTAGCATAAACAAGAAGAGGGGGGGAAAAAAAATCAAAATTTCTTGTTTATATTTCCATTCACTGATGAAAATGTTTATGAGGATTTGCCAGAACTTTGTTTTAATGCGTGAGAAAGATTTTTTCTTTTTCTTGTTTTTTTTTTCTTTTTTTACATTACCTAATTAGAGAGACTATTTTAAAACTGCTACACATTGCTGGAAAATCCAAGGCGACTTCAAACAGTATGGACTCTGCTGATGAAATTGCACAATCAAAACAAGTAACCTCCTGCACTTGCAAACAGTGACAATACAGCAACTATTTCCATTGCTTAGAGTTTCCTCTCACACAATAACAGTCAGTTGCAGCTTAAAACCAAATAAACCATCAATCTGTAAATGCTAAATGTATATGTTCCTGGATGTGCAGCCACTCATGAGGGAAAAGTTATCTTGATATGAACAAAGAAGAAAAGAAAGAAAAAACTTGAGCATTTTTCCCCCATTCCCTTTCACTTGGTTAACATGAACCAGAGCAGTGATCCCTCATGCAAAATTTGAATACCTTACACACCACACACCAACAACCACTTTATAATGCATACATGAATCTACATAAACAGGATACAAATGTAGACTGCATGCTGTGTGGAGGTCAGAAAATTGGCCTGTGGGACTGAGTGATATAATGGCTAAGAATTCCTGGTAAAGCACTACGCGAGCGTCCCGCAGTCCCAGTAGAAACCACAGCAGCGGTAATGCATTACAGGATGTATATGGTGTAAAAGGGTAGGACTGGTCTGCCTGCTTGATAAATAATGTATTGTAATGTATATTAAAGCTAGACCCACCACTGCAGCGTTTCCTACCGGCATACCCTGAGAAGCCCTGCACTGCCTGCCACTGTGGAAAAGAGCAGACACTAGTGGTATAATTATGCACATCTGAGAGGCAAGCAGAGGCCATCTGTCAATGTCTGAATCAGTTACCTTATTACCACTGCCTAAAGATATAAAGATAGGAGTGGGAGCTGCTTTCATTAAGGCACACGGTGGCATGCTGCTTTAGACAGCTCCAAACACTAACTTAATTGCAAATGATGACTTGTAGGAGGAGGAGTGGCTGTACAGTGGCTAGCCTTGGAGTGGGCTGGGGCACAAGTGTGGATGGTGGCATGCCACTAGGTTTGTAATGACAGTCAGTAAAGACCTTGTTGTTGCCCTCACTGACTGTCAGATGGTAGCGCAAGTTCAGAGTTTTTCCTGTTACTATCAATTACATGCAATATTAACATGTGATTTGCATGTTTCACTGTGACTGTTACTTGTTGAGAATATAATGAATCATTGAAAACAAGAACTTTTCACTTGTTGAACTCTCAGTCTGCTGATGAGTGGGTGATGAATACACAGTGGCAGATTCACTCTGTTTGGGCAATTCTCACCATGTACCTTTGACACTTCGACACACAGACTATTTGAAGCACACCTCATCGCAGACAAAGGCGTACTCTGACTACTCTGTTACTGTCTGCTTTTAAAAATATCAGCCAGTGTGCTGGTGTTAGTGTCTGAAAACAGAGCAGTTGTTTCAAATAAAAGGACAAAAAGCAGCTACATCAATGTCAAAAGAATTACCATCTTCACTGCTGACAAAAATAAGAATGGGAAGCACTGCACTACAGTAACAATGAAGATCTTGATGAAAATAGTGAGTGTGTGAGTCTTTTTCCCTTCATTCTAAGATCTCTATTTGTGTGCTGGACTCCTAAACAGCAGGTGGAGTAGAAGTGGAAATGAAAGATTAGAGTGTGCCACCACACACTCCCATCGCCTGCGGAGGATCTAATTATAGGTGGCAGAAGATGGCCCCATCCCGCTGACCTGTCACCTGTCAGCCTGCCTATCCTCCTGCTCTCCTGCCCATATCCCTGCCTCCAAGTCTCTCGCTATCTTCCTTCGTAGACCGCACTCTTACCGAACTGTCTTCCTCTTTCTGTGCTCCAACTTTCTTTCCCAGATAGTAGCCTGCCTCCCACTCTATCCTTATACAATCGCCTGCATTGTTCTCCGTCTTCCTGTCTGTGTGTCTGCCTGCCTGTCTGTGTGCCTTGCTGTTCTAAAGGCTGTGATACATTGAGCCTGGCCACTGCCTGGGGGGATTTGCACCTCAGGATCAGTGAGAAGGGCTTATAGAATACACCAGGTATGAATTGCATGTCATTCTGAGACAGAGCAGACAGAAGAAAGGCGGTGAAAGGAGAGTTCTTCACACACCCTGTCTGTGACCGCTTCCTCACCCTGACATGGCGCTGGCAGGGCTTTCATGGCAAGTGTACACTCTTAATCATGACATTACATGTGCTGTACTGAGGGGGATTCACAGGGTGATTTAAGATTATTTAAGCTTAGGACCTTAGATCACATACCCTCATTAAAAACAGCTAAACAGAGACATTTAAACAAGGTTCAAATCTTGGAGGCAGACTGTCACTCCTCCACCCAAGGAAGCTGAGACTGTGATCCTCCTTACACCGTCCCCCGGGTTAGGAGGCTTTCCTAAGAAGTCAGATGTACAATCGCCCAAACCCCACCCCTTCAAATACACTCTAATGTCATCAGAACTGAAGGAAAGCCAAGTGGGGTTTGATTTAAAGGATAAAGCACATCCATCACATACGCAAGGGATAAAAACAGAAGGCAGCCATTGTTTTTCATGGGAAAAAGACTAGCAGAGAGAGAAAATGGCTGAACCAAAGATTCTACTCAACATCTAATTCACATAAAATGAAAGAGTTAAAACTGGGCTGCAGTGAAATGGGACAAAACTTGTTCGCCCCAAGGCTTAAACAGAGTTCATTAACGTGAGGCAATGACTTACCAGAAAGGCTATTAGACTCCGTTGCGTGCTCTCCCATTGAAAACAGCTTTTAATGTACTGTAACGTGCACAGAACGGCTGTGCTGATTTTTCGAACCCGATATATATTCCGGGCAAGAACCTAATGGGAAATAATTGGAACAAAACATTTAGTATCATTTGAAACTGGACATAATGTTTATGACTTTGCAATGCGGTTGAATCAGCTTTACAATTCCTTATTTGCTACTTGTAAAGTTAGATGTTTAAAGGCCAATTAAACAAATTACTTTGACTATGTCCGATCAAAGCTAGGACCACATTTAGCTTTGTGACTTTTGTGGCTACTTTATTAGTGGGATGTGAGGGGAACACACTGGCAAGCTTTTTTCTTCCATCTGCTAAATTCAGCTAAAAACGTCAATAAAGATAACCTTTTTGTTGAACTTCAGGTTTTCCTCAATTAATTTAGTCTCCTTAGGTTGGAAGGTTCTGATTCCAGCTCTGACCTGGGACAAACAAAGAAAACACTTTAACTACTTTTTGACTTTGACAACCTTTCTAACAAGCTTATTTAGTTTGATCATTACCTTGTTATAGATAACTTCTAGCACCAGTGTGATGGTTCCTTTTGATGCACTTTCCAAGTCTTCCTTCTTCAAGAACAGACATATCTGCTGGCCATTCTGAACCTTTTAGAATAGAAACAATAATATAATTAATATTTTGTATTTCAGGTATTAATATGTCAAATTTTTACAAACTAAATCCTGTCACAATAATAATGTATTGGCTGATAATAAACAAACTTACAGTCAGTAATGGAATGGCCACTTTCCCCAAAAAGTTTGCAGCCTTGTCTCCATTTTCATCGAGGACAGTCAACTCTAACACATCATGAATGTCCTTAATTGGGCTGCAACATAATATAAATAATATTTAATAACAGATAACAACAGATTTACAGATTTAATAACAATAACAGAATAAGACAGACGTCCGTTTTCCCCGCAGATGTTATATTTACAGTGTAAAGGCTTTGCTCCACTCCGGATTGAGGGTCTTGTACATTGTGTGAGTTTGGAGTTTGCTGTTACTGAGCTCAACAACACATAATGGGTTGCTTTTTCCTGCATTTAACAAAGAAGTGTTATTATTTAATATAATGAAAGGTAATGACGATAAGAATAGAAAACAGAGAAGTGAATTGTTGTTACAGTTGTGCTTACCATTGAGGTCTGTTGCAGGAAGATCATTTGCCTTAATAACCTTGACCTGAAGGAAGCCAACCTCCCCTACACACTTGTGTGAGTTCTTCAAGCTCTGAAAAAAATTTACATTTTTAAAAACATCTTTTTGAACATGGTTAATAAATGTACCACAAGAAGTTGCATTCTCACGACCTGGCATGTAACTTAATTAATGTAAATGTGTCTTCATAAAAGCCATTACATATTTGTGTTTCTTACTGAATTAGCTGCCATTAGGAGCATGCCTATACTGTAAATGGAAGAAGGTTGTTATACCAATATCAGGGGACTCTCTTTTTCCAAAAATATTAACTAAAACAAAAAATAACGTACAAATTTGTGCATTACTGCGTCTCTCTCATCAGGCTTTTCCAAGGTAGCTGTTTCAATGTCAGATATGGAGACTCCCCAGCAGGGTCTCAGGGTGACCAGAAACACCAGCCTGCCCTTTCCTGGGTCCAGCACATGAGTGTAGAGCTGCCTCTCATTAAGTGGAAGCCTCAATAGGTCAATCTCAAACCTGACATACAAAAGGAAAATAGTTCCATTGAAACATATAAGGCCAACTAGTTCTGTGAAGCCAATGTGAGCAAAATGAACACTAACCACCAGGAAATACTCACATCCCCCATGATTCCTCACACTTCCTCCCTCTTTTTGAGTACACCTCTATCTGCAGAGGTTCCTGGTTATCTTCAAACTGATTGAAGTCAAACTGCTCTCTCCACTGGGGATTGGCCTGAATGCAAAGGTTCTGAGGGCAGTAAAGACACAGATTCAGCACATACAGTAACATGGAAACACACATACACACATACGCGCGCACACACACACACACACACACACACACACTTTGAGGCAATGTCAGGTTTAATGCATTATCAGACTGAGCAGCTCCTGCATGACAGGTGGATTAAGTCTTCCTTCAGTTCAACCAGAACGAGGCAGGAGAGGAGAAAGAGAGGTGTGTTGTGTGTATGTGTCTCTATTTGTGTGTGCTTGTATGTGTACACCTCAGTAGCCACTCTGGGATTGTAAACACTGACAGCTTCCAATTAGAATCAGCTTTGTCCAACAAACAAACAAGCAGAGAGGAAAGCAGAGAGGTTTACAAAGAAATAACACGACAACACAAGACAAGTGCACCATAGAATCATCAGGGGGGAGGCCAACAAGTACAGGTAGATGAACAGGGCATGCTGGGTATGCAAATGAAGGCAATGAAGCCCAGCAACCGAAGCACAGGGAGAAGTGAGTGGCAGCCTTGCCCAGTCTAATGAGCTGCCTCTGCCATGGCCCAGTGAGCCAAGGTGGAGGTGAGTCACTGACAGGCACCTGCTGAGCGAGGGAAGCGAGGAAGTAAGAGAGAGGAGCTGGGAAGAAAGATTTGAAGTATAAAGAGCAGACATAAAGGACAAAAACATGACAAAAGGCAGTGTAGGAGAAGTGGGAAAAGAGAAAAGACTTTTAAAAAACAAGTCCAACCTTGCTCTTGTACTTCTGATCACCAAGGCGGAAGCGGACGTAAATGTCCCCCTGACCATGCTGCGGCAGGTCCAGTCCCTCCACCAAGGTGATACGAAGCACCCCAGTCCACAGCGGGTTTTTCGACTGATTCCTCTGTGTTTCAGCAGGCCGCTGGGTTGGTGTGGCCTGGTTCTGCTGGAGGGCAAAGACACACACAGACAGTTTTTTATTTTTTTTAAAGCACTGTGTGTGGAAGCTCTGTACGCTCCCCTATGTTTACCTTCTCCTGCCTTAGCCTGGCACCTCATCATGTTCACAGAGTGCATGAAAGTAGGACAAAGGTTTACACTATACAGCACATCTCTGTTGGAGCACATTAGCACATCTCTACTGACAGGCAAGCCACACCACGGAGGCTCCTGGAGAGAGAGGAAGAGAGGGACGTCAGCGAGCAGCCAGATGTCCCTGGCTGTGACAGTCCCACTCATCACTGGCTCCCAGACTGAGTGTGGGGAGGCAGGACACTTGGCATACTGCACCAGAGACAGCAGGCAGCAGTGAGTAATGATGCAAACCACACAGCTCTCTCATCAGCAAATTATGCATACATGCAGTATGTATGGCCAGCATACAGAGTTTACTGCATGTTGGCAAATTCATCCGATTTTAATTTAACCAGCAAAATAACAAATCTTTTCTACTAAAGTGAATCTACAAAACTAACAAAGATGTTGTGTGCTCAGGACCTGTTTGTAAATCAAGGACAAGCACAGCAAATAATCTACTTCTCCTGCCGTGTGTCACAGAGGGAGTGAGAGAGAGAGGCCTTGATATGTTTCCATGTTAGAGTTCCCGTGAGGCCATGCGGTGATAGGCCAGGGCTGTAAAAACAAACAGCAGAGAGGTTGTGTAGGGCTGACTGTAATTAAAGAGCAGGACCGTAATCTGCTCTCGCCTCTTTGATTGCCTAGCTCCTTCGACTGCCCCGGCGACGCTGCTTCAAACAGCCCCACTACAACTCCCCTGCCACTCCGGCCCCTCCTCTTCACTACGGGGTCACAACCCACATTGCCACCCAATCCGGAGGGGATCAAAGCACATCTCAGGGACCTGAATTAACATGGAATACCACAGGCACAGCCCTATAAATATCAGCCCCTTCAAAAGAAGAGGAACAGAGGGAGTGGAGGAGCGATATAAAACAGGCCTCAGCCAAGTCATCCCAAGTGTTTATCTTGGACACATTTCTATCTCAGCGGCCAATAAAACAATTCCACTTAACTGTAAGTGGCCCCTAAAGAGAATCTATTCCTGGTCCTAAAAGGGCTGTGCGATTGCTTCCATATGGTGGGACAGCATGGGGACAAGCACGATGAGCTCAGACCCAGGTCCATTTGGCTGGTACCTCAGCACTGTCCATCCACAGCTGTGATATTACATCCTAACATCTGGGTTATTGCCCGCTATGCCTGGGAATTATCAGCATTGCCGATCTTAGGCATCCCACACTGGCAACATGCCTCGAACAGCAGAGCCCCCCTCTCGCTTCTCCCATACGCCCCCCTCCTGTTTGAAACACTATCACACAGCAGAGTTTTACTTAGGCACTTGCCATTCCCTGTCTCTGTGGTGGTAACACAGAGGGAGAAAACGATGTTCTGAAAGAGGGGGAGTAGAGCTGTAAGAGCTGGGTATTCAGCACTTCCAGGATAGGTGTTAAATGCAATAAGATATTGTACGTTTGTCAAAAATGAAATGGGAAAAAAATGGCATTGTTACATTGTTAAATTAGCACTATGATTTAGGCAGCAGAACATTGTGAAGAGTCCCATCACACATTTCTGTCTCCCTTTGAGTATCTTTAACCATCTGTAGTGGATAACCTACAATGTGTATGAAAATGGCTTCATTCCTTTGTCATCTAATTTCAAATTGAGATTGTCTACTGGACCATCAAGAGACTGAACAGTGGCAGATGTAGTGACTACATAGGTGTGAATATAAACCCACTCTCTGCAGTCCCAAACAGCAACCCTCCTATTTCACTCTGAATCTAATTACAGCTGCAATATATTGAAAACCACTTGAGAAGAGATGGAACTTTGTTTACTACAAAACCAAATACTGCTCTATAATACTCATCTATGGGCTCTTTCATGACAACATATTCAGTCAATATTATTATTTTGCTTTTGATCAGGATGTAATATTGTACCGTACTTTTTCACAGCAAATGATACCAGTGAAAATAATATGCATTGCAAAAAAGGTTCACTATAAAACCACAAAAGAAATAGCCTGTGCTGAAACCAAGGTTACACACAAAAGCATGAGTCCTGAGCATACACCTCATTCTTTGTTACACCATAGTACAGTGAGCTACTGCCCCCTAGTGCCTTAAATCAGGGTAACCGTGAGCACTACTCTGTAAATGACGAAGTTGTACTCAGGAATACTGACTGGCATTCTGGATCCAATTTGGAAATTCAAGTTAAAAAGTAACTGCAAGAATGAAAAAAAACATACCTTATTCTTCCTTGGTGGCCATCTCTATGAAAAAAAAAATATGAAAGAAATAAGTGAATCAGTACAAACAATTCAGGGAAGACTGGGAACAGAGAACTGCATCAACAGATACTTCTCATATCATAAATACTCTTACAGGGCTTCTTTTGATGGTGGCATCTCTAAACATTAAGCAGACATCAACCACAATAACTCCCATGTCATCTTCTTTACTTTTTGGATCGTCGAGACGCAACTCCATTTCATAGGTTCTGCGAAAAGACAGAAAGGGCATGAGGGTTAAAACTGATGACGGCTTATTGATATCTATTCCCTAAAGTATAAAGAAAATTGATTCCTCACTTGTACAGTTCAAGATTTTTCAGGCAAATAGTGCTGGAACCCATGAAGTCATCACTAGTCCGATTTTTATCATAGACCTGCAACAATATTGACAGATAAAGGTCAGTAAGATAATAAACAGAAATTGTATGGTCTAGACCATTCTTGTGCTAATGCACTTCGATTCAAACCAACAATGCTCACCCGAACTTCCACGATATGCTCTCTGTCTCGAAGAGGGTAGGAGAAGGACTCATTCCACCGCGGATTCAGGTTTTTGTAAACCACTTTGCTTTTATAGAGCTGTTTTCCTTCAAGTTTGAACTTCACATAAGGATCACTGGTACCTAAAATTAAATACAAATAAAGAGCAAACAGCAAGATAATGATATGTGACACAATTGGTCACCTTAAGTGTTGAGTTAATATACAGCCACAGTGTATAAACACTGATTTAAAGAGCAATCTATGATGAAAGTGTATTATTTAATTCAAACTTTTAACTTTGTGTGGAACATATTGACACTTTAAAAATGTACGCAGCGTATGAACACAGACACATACACACCCTTCCCCCATGCTGGTTGTGTGAGAGACTGAAATATGTGAGGAGGAGGTGCACGCCACACATGGCAAAAACAGAGGGATGTAGCTGTTTAATTGTGAAAGAGTAGAAACACTCGCCAGCATGAGGCAACCAGAAACCAAAATCTAGAAGCAACCAGTGTTAATCTCCCAAGCCTGTTAAGAAAGTCTGTCTGCGAGTAGGGTGGGGGTATGGGACTTCTTTGTTTCTGCAATTGCATGCAGATTGGCCAAAAAATGAAAGCCAGTCCCATGCCTTCATTTGTATAGGGGAATAAAGGGGTGCTTGAGAGAGCCTGCAGGGAGGCTTGAATCACATGACAAAGGCCCTGTGGGGATGGGCTGTCAGGCCTGTCAGCTCCCCACTCCAAATGAACATCTCGCAAAGGCAGGCAGGACCCACAGCAGCTCCACCCTGCCAGCCTGTGACAGGGAAACCTCCAGGCAACTTGACAGGAGGAGAATGTGGCAGCTAGCAAGGAGAAAAGCTCTGGCATGACTGAGAACGGTGACGATGGAAATTAATGGGAAAAAAGGAGAGAACAAAAACTAAGGAGTGGGGGCTGGTGGCGTGGGTCCTTTCAGAATATGTAATGACAATGTATGCCATTGGTGAGTCTTTGGCACAGTGTTTATTGTTGGGCAAACAGTGGAGAGACAGGGGGCATGTGGGGATTGCATCATCATTGTACCATCTTGTCAGGGAAAGTAAGGTCTCAACTAGCAGGGAGTACGACACTGGGCCTGAAGGGTCTTCTGCCACCAGGCAGGAAAAAACAGTTACGCATCAATCCAAGAAGAAAGTCCTTTCAAAATTTTGGTACATGGTCACTTCCCAGGGCTTAAGGAGCCAGAGCATAGCCTACGAGTTTACATTTTCAACAAGATATATATGTATATCACCATAGAATGGGTAGTTTTAACTATTATTTTTACTTTATGCAAAACAATGCATACGAGTCAAATAAACTGCCTAAAACACTGAGACCACACATGAATTTTCTCATACGTTGTAGTTCCATTTATGGCCACCGGATGTCACTGGTTTCCTGAAGCAAAGTCTGTTGGGCCTCAGGGAAGTGCCAAAATGAGTGGTAATTTGTATTTTACTCTTTCTCTCTCACAAATCAATATAATAATCAATGGGGAGTCAATTATGCCAGTTATGAATCCAAATGTACTACTTCAGGATGATGGCATTAATAAAATATCTTATATTAGCACCCCTATAGAAAATCAAAAGATTAATTTTCAACATTAAACCCAAAGATATGAACATAATAATTGAAGAGAAAAGCCAGAAATATTTCAATACATGATCATTTTTTGGGTAAGTGATAACAACTCTTCCTCTTTAAAATCTATGAGCCACTTTGTTTTTAAAGAGCCTGTCAGCTATGAGGGAAGAATTACAAACATCTGATTGTCAGTTCAGTTTGGCATACAATCCACTACAATGACATCTGGCATAGCATTCAAAATCATTTATATAGGTCAGTTGCAATATCAGTGGTTTCATGTACAGATCTTCTACTCTTTGTACTTTTTGTCTTTTGTCATACTGGTCTGACTGCATACTTCTCTACAGTTTCTTTGTACATACACCACTTGACAAGGGACGTCATCCTCACAAGTAAACAGAAGCATTAACTGAACACAGCCCATCTTGCCTTTATACACAACAACACATTTCCCATTCACAACTTTCCTCTGTTTGATGGCTCATGAACACAGCAAGATTAACAAGATGTTTATGGATTGCATGTATGTGTAGTGTTTCATAGAGGGGCTCACCCTTTAGCTGTAGCCAAAAGCCAACACACAAAGAACTGCATTCTTTTAGAATGCACAAGAAATCTTATATGGCATCTTTTGATCTGTTCTGATCCATCCGAGGGTGTTTCAAATTCCCACAGTAAAGAGAACAGTTTGATGTTAGCTCATAAAGAGCCAGTAATTATCCACTCAAGATCTAAGCGAGACAGCTTCTTAAAGGCCAGATCTTATGGATCACCTACAGGTTGTTGACCTACCAGAGCGCTTGTCTCGGATGACCAGGTTCTTTCCCTGCTTTAGGTTGATGTTCAGGAGATATCTCTGGAATGCAGGTGCTTGGATATCAGGCCCTGCTGTCACAACCTGCTGTGGAGAACGATTCACATTAATGGGCTGTCTCATATCAGATACTTGTCATACTTCTCACAAGCAGTCCAGAGAGTACTCACAGAGTTTTCAAGAAGATCTATCGAATTTTCATCAAAGAAATCAAACTGTTCACTGGACATCTACATAGAAAAAGGTCGTAATAACATTTTATGAAACTGAATAAAAACACTTTGTATAGTACAGTCAAGTCGATTTATGACTTTAAATTAAAAAAGGGTGTTTCCATTTTAAGACATTTATCCATTTTATCAATTTCAAGACATATTCCTCATCATGTCTATAGATAATGTATTTTAGGGACACAACCAATGTGTCTACAGTATATAAAAACTGCTAATAGACAGTAAAAAGTATCAACAGTATGTTGATAAGGGAGATGTTATCGATGTCTTTTTTTGGTAGTTCTTGTAGAGCTCTCCACGGTACATTGTGTGCCTAACTAGTTACACAGGTTTTCGACTGGTTTCCCTATCTAAGAAGCATCTAGACAAAAGAGGTTACAATAGTCTTAGTTTCAGCTATACCCAAGGGCTGTGTAAGTCAAATCCCAGGTGGTCTCTTCACATTTAACACCAACCATCTGAGGATGCTTTTGATATGTTGCACCAGAAGATTGAAAAGTTACTGTCACAATGGGTAATGGCTATATCTATATGTGAGTGATAAAGTGTAATAAAACCACAAGCCTAAGCTCAGGCTTACAAAGGGAATGTCAATTTCATGCCATTCACTATATTAGAGGCTGAGGACAACTATTCGCATAACAGCTGAAGTGTGTGAAAAACCAAACCACACTATTTGAAAGTGAAATGAAAGCATGCAAATATCACCAATGTGAGAATATATTACATGTTATTGACTTAGTTATTGGTCTTGCTTCATATTTTATTAGTAACAGTAACATATTTTTATTTAATACCTTTATTACTTCATGCAACCTCTTCTTGACCACTTTATCATGACACTAGAGCTAGGATACTTTCCTCTGACATGAAAATTTCTAGAACAGTAGTGGCTCTAAAAGTACTGCATTGATTTGTTTGGATTTCCATCTGGATTTATTACCATGTATGTCCATTACTAACTGGACATCTGAATACAAATTACATACATAATAAAACTGACCTCTGCTATTTCTTCCTCCTCACACTGGGCTTCTTCCAGCATAGCATCGTCAATGGAGAAGTCTTTCATGAAAAGGGGAGAGCATGGTTCTCGTTCCAGTTCCTCTGAATCAGTCGTCCAGAGCATGTTGACTCGCTCCTCATTGGGAGTAACGCAGGCAGAGTCCTGAGAGGTACCATCTGCACTCTCCAAAGGAGTACCAGTACTACCATCTTGTAGAGAGACTCTATCTGCAGGAACTTTTTCTCTGATTGCTGGCGGAGTCCCTCTGTCAGATGATGGGTTTCTCTGCTCAAATGATGGGATCCTCTTTTCTCTGTAAGGGTTCAATTGTTCTCCAAGTGAGCTCGCCCTGGCCAGTGCTGCAGAAAGATTACCCGAAAGCACTCTCTCTGCCGGGGTCTCTTCACTATGGAGACTCTCCCTCTCTACAAGGTCTGATCTTGGTGATGGTGCGTTGGTAAAAATAGATCTTGGCGCAGGAATAGGGTCTAAAAAAAATGTAGGTACATTGCCCTTGGTTTTTTTATCTACTTGCGCATACAAGGCTTCTCGAGGCTTCTCTGAGCCAGAGCTTATCATATTATCAGTTTCCTCATAAGTCATCAGTGTCTCGATGGGTGCACTCATTCTATTCAAAGCAGAAGCTGTGGGAACTTTAATTCTAGTTTCTGGGACTGATTCATAAAGTTTGTCTGTGAAAAGCTGTCCATCAGCGATGGAGCCACTTGCAATAGAATCAGTATCACTCGCACCAGGGGAGATACCAAAGAAGATGGCTTCAGAGGCAGAGGACATCAAGGGGCTATCTGTAGAAAATGTTTCACCTGGCACAAACCTTAGGTCTGGTACAGAAATACTGCGCCGATGAGCCAGCCTCCTCCCCTGCTTGTCAAGTGCCTTCTTACGTGGCTTCTTCAGGTTGACCAACTTAGTTTTCATACGCAAGTTCTCCAAGAAGTTCTTTTTCTTGACGTCCATCTTTACAGATTTCAGATCAAAAACTTCAAAATCAACTGTGAAATCAAGATGCTTTGTGTTACTTGTGTACAGGCCTAACACAATGCAACAATGTGTCATATGTACAGTAGACTCAGTCCATGGAAATGACAAATAAACTAATAAACAGCCACATGTACAATATACTAGAGTTGACCACTGATTAAGGTCATACACACAAAAAATGTTGGCTATACTCACACTTACTTTTGAGCAAAAACATATAAAACCTCAAATAACATTTGATAAAAGCACAATTCCATGTATTGAGATTTATTATTCTACTGTACTGGTCAATATGTAGTAACACGGTGGCACATTAACCGCTTCAAAGGATTTGTCACTATACACAGACATAGCAAAGATGTCTCTATTGTCTGTCTGCCATCCAAATTCATGTTACACCAGACTGTAACTATTTCTGCCAATTCTTGACCTTCTGTAATAAAACAAAAACAATACCTACCTATAACATCATCTAAATCACTGAAACCTAAAGTATGTGCCAGGGTACGGTATCAAATAAAAAAAACAAACATTTCTGATAAATGACTTAACGTAAATGACTCGACATGGGATTACCTCCTGGGTTATTCCAGTATAATCTAGACAAACAAAACATCATAATATACCTGTCAAGTCGATCCTCCGCTGAACAGCTTGACAAAGCCACACACCGAATCAATCTCAACTGAGAGCAGCCGTAAATTTCCAGAGAGGCAGCTCAACCATCCCAACTATGATGAAAAAGAGGAAGTGTCTCAGGGAACATAGCATGCAGATTATGCACTTCCCTGTTTGAAGACAGGTGTGAAGACAAGTGGTTGGTGGAGAAGCCAAACTGGGTGAAACTAGCCATACCAGTCTCACAAGGGTGAGTTTCAACGACAATGAGAATGCCACAGTCAGGTGTTAAGTCCTGCCCAAGTTTTTCATTCTGTAAGAATGTGTAACTTTGGGTGGATGTGGGATCAGAAAAAACAAAACATGACAACAAATACCGAGACTATTAAGGCCCTGTAATATTAAATATACGCTAAAGTACTAAAACTACAGGGAAACAGTTGCTCACAGTAGAGCAGGTTCAACAGCCTGTTTATTGCCTGCCTGGCAGTCTGTTCATTGTTGATTTGAATATTTAATTTGACTATTTGCATTTGTGAGGGTATTTGTCTGTTTTAAGACTTGCATGCATTACACTTCCTCTAATATGGATTCTCTTATAGGTCCATGTTTGAAGAAGATACTTAATGCCATAATCTAGTCTAATTCTACAATACCCTTCTTATGTGTCCAAAACTGTCCCAAAATACTGCTGATGGATTCCACAACATGACTGAGGCATATGAAATGTTGGCTATCTGTTCATCTCATCTCATCCCCGATCTTCAGCACGGATCTGGCACTCAGTGGCGGCCTTGTCATACCAAACTCCATTTCTTTCACACAGCCCCATATTTGTTTACAGTGGAACATGGTTTAGCCTAAGCTCATCAAAAGTGAGCATTTGTGTTTGCAAAGTATAAACTATAGCTTTCTGTCTACACACAGAAGCCAATGCAACAGACCCACTGGTGTTCACTCTCTCTCTCTCTCTCTCTCTCTCTCTCTCTCCTTATCTGTGCATAACATTGGAGACTATATGACAACAGATGTGTTTGAGTCTGGACTGAGTCTTGTTCAATATTTGCTGATGTCTTAAGGAGATCAGACCCACATGAAAGAACCCCAACTTGGCTCCCAGTTGAAAGGCAGGGCTGCGGATCTGAACAGGGCAAGCCCCTATGGCAGGTGGCCTGTCGCCCTTCTTCTCACACAACTCAAACACCCAAAAACCCTGCTTGGTTACTCTACACAGGCACACTGGACCAGTTCCAGCCTGCAGCACAGCTGGTCTGATGGACAAAAAGCCAGGAACATGCACTTGGGGACAAATATACTGAGTAATGCACATGCAAGACTTCACACTGAAAACAACCATGAAAGATGGAGGTTGTCAACTACACATCTGACCTAAAACCCCTGTTTGTCTCACTGTTTTATGCTTTGTTATTCAATTTAATTTACAGATTTTTGTATTTATTCACAAGAGTAGCAATGCCACAATGGAGAAAATGCAAATAAAGCCCAGGATTTAAACATAACTTCAGCAAACAACTGTAAGTCAGTAGTATAAAGTGCTTCAACTTCTGTAATTGTACTTTCAACTTGATTACCTACTTACTTAGGTGGAGTTTCCACTAAGATTACAGTGACTTTACACTTGATGTTAGGGATATTTCTCACCTTTGATTACAAGGCAGTTTTTACATATTTACATTAACATTATATTAGCAATTGTGATTTTTTTGGTTTTGAAATAATGAAACTCTCTCTGAAACTCAGAAAGTCTCTGGGAGTACAGGGCTATGTGTAATTAAACTAGTAGCTTAAATACAGTAGCTTGCTGTTAGTTCATACATTTGCATTGTGATTCAAGTAGTTAAAATTTTTTTTGCATAATTTACTACTGACACTACAAACAATGTTGGGCTATATAGGGACTTGTCTTTTACTCTTGCCTCTCTACGCTGGATTGTCCACTCACCTGTGGAAAATGTTTGGCAATGGTTGTTGATGTTTTATTTCTTAATTTGTAAAACTATATCTGGATATATTAGGTGTCAATAACTATTGATTATTGTTAATTTTTCATTAACAAATGTCCAGAGAAGTTGTTGCGTGCTATTATAAGTTACCTGCTTACTAGGTAATCCTGCCCGGTCCAATATGCCTACCAAGAATCTAGTTCCTGGAGGGCAGCTGTTTGACTGATGGACCTTGAAAACCAAAGCTGCACTTTTTACATGAATAGTGGGGTTATTTTATTTTTTTAGTTTATGACCTGTGAACAAGTGGGCAGCTGTTGCAAAAACTTGAGAGTTACGTTTTATATTTAGTTAGAATGTCGTTTGACAGCCGACATTTTGACATGAAACAGGAGGGTAAACACAGGGGTTACCAATAATACTAATTAAGGCTCTGTTCCATTCAGGTCAAACAGAGTCAGGGTACTGCTATTGTGCATGTTGGCTCACTGGAAAGGCTCTGCTACACTAAATGGAACCGAACCTTAATTAGTTTCATTGTTTAACACCTGTGATTAACTTACTGTTTCATGTCTACGTGAAAATGGTCTATTTGGTCATTTTTACAATAGTTTTGAACTACCTTTTCTTAAGCAGCCTACCTTTAGTCAACCTTTTGGACCTTTTGTAGTTCAACCTCTTCCAGTGTGAAGTTAGGTAGCTTGCAAAGTTAGGTTTTCAAAGTAGCGTCCCCAACATTGGTGCCCCTGGTACAAGCTAGGTTATTTAAGTTGTTTTAGCCAATGTTCTAATAATGGTTGCGACCTGTTCGCTTCAGTGATTTACCTTCAGCTGATAACATGTATCAACAGGCCAGTAACCTGCGGTAGCTGTGTGAAGTATTATATTACAGTGCCCCCTGCTGGCGACACTGTGGAAATACATGAGGTCGTCTTACAAAACTCACTAGATGTCACCTGTGAATCATATTGGTCCATATTATCCATATTATAAGCAGCCCAAAATCAAACTAAAAAGAAACTTAGATGGTGACTGGCCAGTGCTGAAAAGAAAATGTATACCCTACACTTTAAATAGGGGTCAATCATTCACTTACATCCTCAAACACAGACGCTTTGGGTTGGTGGTCATAAAATAACTCTATTTACATTTTGATAACAGCTTATTTAATTTTATTTAAGTAGGATTTGATTTTTTTCTAAAGTTCACTTGTGTTTTTATTTTAGTAGGCCTAAATGAGAACTTGTACCACCACTGGCTGCCACAATGCATGACGCCATTAATCCACCATGTATGAAATCCTTACAGTAAATTGAGCAGCACTCTTTTTTTTTAAATAGACATTATGAATCTGGTGATTTCTTTGAAGGAGTATATCAGACAGTTTTCTTACACAAGGATAAACACTGGTAGATGCCTCAGTGTACTTACTGATGCATGCAGTCAATACAATGCAATTTCTAGGCAACATTCAAAGATGAATAGACATTGAGTTCAGATTGAGCATACACTGAGGTGTTTAATAAAGTTGACAGATTCTACTGTTTGGGACTTCACAGGAGAACAAATTCTATTTAAGAGTTGTTTACTTCATTTTATACAGAATAAGAGATAACCTAAATTACACATTAAAAGCCAATATTTGTACTTTTGTGAAGAATACAAATTTTGTACAACAATATCTAGCATAGTATCTTAATTGTTTAATAAAAAGTTCACTTGAATATTTATTGTATGATGAAAATAAAATAACACATTCAAGGGAAATAAAATGTAGATTAACTTAAAATCTCTTTCGATTTTGAAACAAATAATTTCATTATTGGCAACAAAGTCCAGCTTGTGCCGCCAAACGGTCTGAGCATTCAAACCGAAAACAGCTTCTTTAGTTAAGTGAACTATCAACTACAAACACTTACCAAACACATAGTTCTGTTTATAAAAGCCATGAAGCAAAGCAGTGTACTGTTACACAGCAAAGTGAAGAAAGTCCTCTACAAAGGTTCACTGATTACTCTTTCCTTTCACATTCATAAGTTGTGCACAATTTGGACATGGACCAAAAAGAGCAAAGTGTATCACAGTGCATTCACCGTACATGTTATTGTGTGAGTCTTTTCTGAGAAGAGGCAGGTCTGGTCAAGTTTCAATGATATCTGCATTGTCTTTTTTTTAACCGAGAGAAAAGAGAAGGAAAGATGGTATAATTTTTCTTTGGGATAAGGCATTTCCTAACGGTGCATATACTGTAGATAGAGAAACTACAAAATTCCCTGATATGTTATCAAGTGCTAAAGTATGTGCTCAACTACGAGGTGATGCTGCCGAGTGCAGGCAGACAATTTTTGTTGTAGTCTTTATTATTGCTATTTTCACCAGCTGTGTTAGTCTGGATTACATTATGGATTACTATACACTATGTAAAGTATGTCTACCAATGTATATGAACATGAAGAGATTGCCCTGGGGAGTATCCAAATCAATCATTTAATAAAACATTATATGTAACTTGTAGTCCAGAAATCTCCAGCTGTGGCACTTCAGGATAACAGTCTACTCTCAGATGCTCTTCTTCCTAATACTTTGTGGACTAAATATGACCTGTAATGACATCATATTCTGTATATGTTCTGTGAATTGGGGCTGAAACTGCATAGATCTTTACAGGTGTATACTGAAAACTACCATGGAGCTGAGGATATGGGGGCGGCGTGAAAAGAAACTTCAGAAACACACACAAGATATGTCACAGCGAATGCAGAGTGATACCTTCCCCGTACAGCAAACTTCTCATACAAATGTGTGCGATCCAGCAGTGAGATTGAAGTCAATGACATTTCCTTGTTGGTGTTATTATGAATTAGCTGCTGAATTATTTGCTTCCGTGATGATGGAGAAGAAAACAAGTCACAGCGCCCTTTTTCCCCTTCTGTCTCTGCATGGTGTGATAACACAAGCACCCGCCTCGCGTTGCAACACCTTCCGCGTACATGACTTCAACGCCTTTAGATTTTCACTTTTCTGGTTCCTAAGGTTGCTAGGCCTATAGTACTCTTACTAGTAACAGGGCATCGATACAAGAAACGATTTCTGGGGCCAATTAAGGAAACACATGAGTATTTTTGTACATAATTATGACTGACATTTCAAGTAGACTGCAATATTTACAACCACATATGGGCACAGGCATAATCAGTTTTGTGTGAAGGTCAGCAGCCACTTATACCACGTTTATGTTTTCTGCTTGAATTCTATGAACCAATAACAGGATAGTGGAAAGATGTGAAGAGATGGCATGTCTTTCAGTTGAGCTACATGCAGTAACAATAGATTATTCTTCAGCGTGGGGCTGGGACCTTGGGTTTGAATGTTGGCAGTGTATTCAGCAGCTGCTGGTATACAACTAACACAAGCTAA
The DNA here is from genome assembly GCF_905237075.1 of Dicentrarchus labrax. Taxonomy (NCBI): domain Eukaryota; kingdom Metazoa; phylum Chordata; class Actinopteri; family Moronidae; genus Dicentrarchus; species Dicentrarchus labrax. Next base: position 12,185,446 of record NW_026136720.1, on the reverse strand, counting down.
CAATAGGAGGGAAGAAACCCCATTTCCCCTAGCCTTGTGATCATCCTTCACAAATATGAAAATAGTGGAACTTCAACCTCACAGCATTGTTATTACAATGTCTTCAGGACAAACAGTCACCACTAATAAAGAAGAGAAAAAACAAATTGACCACCTGGAACTGAAACACATGGGAGGTTATGTTGGTAATTCAATTTAGAAGAGATTACAGTAAAATTAACAAAATAGCAAATATTGACCAGTGAATGATCTACTTTTTAAGGGTCTACTCTTGTAAACTTGGCTGTAATCCATAAAAATATACTTTTCTTGAAAATGGTGATTGTACAGTACACTCAGTATGTACTCACACCCTGGTGATATATATTAAAGTCGTTATTTACACAACAAAAGAAAATGTTTGGCTCAAATTTTCAATTACACAAACAGAACAGCAAATGTTCATGGCTTTAGATATCGATTCAAGATCGGGTTTACATGACTTTACACTGTTTGCAATAAAGCACAATAAAAAATAAAACTATGATGAAAGAAATGGTGCATTTATGTGAATTGTTAGGAAACCGTAGCAACTGTACAAAACAACACAAAAGAACAGCTTTGGCTTATATTACTGATGAACTGTTACACAAATGTGAACATGTTGATTTTCTCACCAGTTCAACTGGACAGGTTCGCATTATCTTAATTGCACATTTATATATCCTACTCTTTTAAATTATAAAATGAATAGTATGTCATTATTGCAATAAATTCTGCTGCTATTTTGTTTTTACCTCCAACTGTATTGTTTCATGTATCCACCAAAGTAGTCTCAACTGTTGCGATTATTTATTGTGTGATCAAAATTCTTGTATAGAATTTATTAACTCCATGTTGTCTGTATCTCCTGATCGACTGATTCAATAAATTAGAAGAGGCCACTTGAGATAAAGGTCTTGTATGGTTACAGCATGATTTTAAAAGATCGTTCTTGCACTGAACACCATATGTAAGGGTCCTCAGCCTGAAAGCAACACAACTTTCTGATTGTTTGCAACTTGCGAGCACAACAGCAATACAGCAACTACATGTAAGTGTCTGACTAGACCAGTGACTACAATAATCTACCGCCTATTGTTTAACAATTTTCTTTGAACATCTTTCTTCTCCAAACGTCATCTGAATTGCACCAAGTACCTGATACCACCTGCTTGTGCATATAATTCAGTCCAGCTAACTGAGATTTTTTAAATCTTACTGTATCAGTTTGAGAATTTACTTTAGATATGTCCTGACATGTCCTATTACATTTGCCACTCAGTCTTACAAATTGAAATGGAGTTGAATAATAGTATCATAATGATAGCTCTAATGACCCTTGCTCTTTCTTTTATCTCCATGTCTAACCCCTCCCTCTCTCTGACTGGCTGGTGACTGGAGGCCTAAGCGGGGCTCTTTATGTCACCCATGTGTCCATGCGCAAGCGCTTGACTGAGGGGCTCTCCCTGTCCTCAGAGCCGGCAGGGGGTCTGCCCAGCCCCAGCGGGGAGTGGAAATCTGGCCGGTGGTCCTCACGATCGCTGCCGTCATAAGAGCTACAGGAGGAGCTGAGGCTGTCGGCAGGTGAACGTCCCAGAATTTCCTGTCGGCTGGACCCTTGTTGTGGCTGCTGAGGGGGGAAGCCAGAGGTGGTGACGCGCTCTCGTGGCGGTGAAATGGGCTCGGACTTGATGTTTATGCTCTGGCTGGTGTTGATTGAGAGGTTGGAGCCCTGAGGTAGGTGACCTCCACCACTGCAGAAAAGATAAGCATGACATTTTGTGTTCAGTCTAAAAATGAGACAACAAATGTGAGGGGCAACAATGTGAAAAAGCCAGGAATATGTAGATGTGTGATTCAGCATGATATCACAGAGCACAGTGGGTGTTGCTTTTATGTGAGGGCGTCTGGAGAGTGTGCCTTTGTTTGGAAGTGTGTTACTCACACCAAAGAAGTAAGCGCTGCCTGGCCCAGTTGATGCTGTTGCCATGCCGACATGGAGCCCAGTGAGAGCCCAGGAGAGCTGAAGCCCTGTAGGGAAGAGATCTCTGCACTGCTCAGGGAGAACTCTGTAAAAACAAAAGCAGCCACACACAGTGAGAACTCACTCACATTTCAGCTACAACACCATGCGCCACTGAGAAAAGAGCAGGAACCAACAGCGTGTAGTACAAACAGTCACGACTGAGGCATTTGTTTTCAGTCTGAGGGGAGTGCAAGGCCAGACTCACCAGCAGGGTTGTAGGAGGTGGGCATGCCTGAGTAGACCAGGCCCTGTGGGGGTAAGCTGGGGGTGGTGACAGACACTACTGGAGTGGCCAGCGGCTGGGTGGACTGGGAGCTGCTTATCCTCTGGGTGTTCTGCAAAATAGAATAAAACAACATAGAAGATGCATAAGGACAAAATATAGCACTCTAAAAACTCTGCACTCTAATACAACAATGGATGCATTTTCTTATCATTTAAGAAAATGTTTTGATTTGTATTTACTAAACATATTGTGGTAATCAGGGATTTACATGTAATAATAAAAGCTGCCACTAGGTGGTGTTGTAGCTTCATGGCAGTCAATATTCTGAGCTTTCTGATCATTATTGACTATGTTTTGATGTCAAAAGAGGATAAAAAATACAGGAATACATATCCAACAAGTGATGTTGTCTTTTTTTTTATAGAGGTTTTGGAATATTTATCCTGACATAGTTCAATAAATATATGTGTATGTGTACAATAAACTGCTGAATTTATCCCACATTAAAAATTGCATGGGCTTAAAAAGTAGTCAGGTGGATTTCAGTAATCACAGTAAATAATTAATTTCTTCCATTGTTTTTAAGGGGACAACTGACAGATGTAGTCAGTGCGGAAATCACAAGAACTGACATGTAGCTACAGGCACAACAAATTATTAATCAGATCTACTGCGATCTGCTTAATGAGTTTGACTTTGTTAGACATGAAAAAGAACGCTGTTATAGGAATAGTGCGGGTGAGGAATGTCTGCGATGGGCAAGCCCCCTTCACTAGCATCTACTGCATACAACTAGTGTGACGACTCCAAATTAGTGTCGTGATTAGTTTCATAATCAAATAAACAACTCCTAACTGAGAGGGTGCAAAAGGATAATACAAAGGACACATTTCAATTCCCAGAATGACGTACATTAAAGCTCCAGTGGTTTTTAGTGAAGTGACTGGCATGCAGTCCAAACAAACACACCTACACAGCATGGTGTGGTGGCCATGCAGTTACGTCCGTTGTGAGCTACAGATGCACACACTCCAACTACACTAATCAAATGCAGACATATTTGAGAACAATACCACAACAAATCATCAGAATATAATGTAACAAACAGCTGCCAGTGGTTACGTTTGAAGCAGCATTGCATCATGATCTAGTTGATGGCTTCCTTGTATTGTTCCAACACTCTCCAGCCAGATGACTTCACCAAAGCCAAGTATCTCACAAAATGACATCATTTATGATGATGTAAGCTTCTCTTCCTTAGAATAATATCAATTATTTATATTTTAACCCACTAAAAAAACGTTTTTCATTCTCAAACTCTTCAGATTGTGACTACAATATAATATTAAAATAAATATATTTTTTTAATTAATATTCATTTGCGCTAAGCTTTCACTCTCTCTCTCTCTCTCTCTCTCTCTCTCTCTCTCTCTCTCTCTCTCTCTCCCTCACTCTCCTGGTGGTATATGACTAACATTGACGTGTTGGAAATTGTGGAGCCGATTTAACAGGCTGAGGCAATTTTCACAGGCCAAACCCAAAAACATGCAGTGGCAAAACATTTCTTTTTAATTTATCATTCCTGGCAGTTCTATGAGCCAATCTCCGGTTTGAGCACTTCCTTTAGTCTAGCATGTGTGATTACCGGAAGCATGTTCACATTTTAGCCATTTGCCCAGGCATTTGTCAAAACTCACCAAATCCATTTCCTCCTCCTCCGACTGCCCTCAACAGAAGGAAAGAAGAGAGGCAAAGTTACAGCGTTAAGAAGCAGAGCGACTGTAAATCGCTCTGGAAAATAGTGCCAGCTATATAGATTTTACAGGGGCAATAAGGGACAATAAGGACTGTAGAAGTGTTGATGAATTATTATGTCATTCAATAATTTTATGTCTATACTCATAGTCATAGTCATGAACCATTTTGTTCAAAGCATACTCACTTGATTAACATTCAAGTATGCGCCCACAATCGTCCAAAATTGTGTGTATGTGAATTTTTGAACTATGTTTTGTTGGGCCATGAAGTTGTTATCATGTAAATGATGAAGAAGCAGTCATATCCTGGACAAAAGTCAGTGACGTTAAGAACAAAGAGTACAGTAAGGCTGTTCTGGAAATTGACCAACACTCATCTGATTCTGATTGTGACACTCACTGATGTGATCATCAGATATTACATATGAATTTTCTTCACTGGTTCCAACAATGATCTAATAGTTCTTTGCATTTCAAATCCTCCCTGTTCTGAAAGAGGAACCAGAAGCCCATCTTCCATCTTTCCTGTGCTGTGGGACATACTGTGACCAGGCCAGGGCTGTCTTAATACCCACACTCAATCAATAGCGGCAGGAAGACACGACAAGGGCGACAAGATATTATCTGGCTCACACCCTGGGCCCCTGATTAAGTCTTCATCTACACTCTGTCACACGGAGATGTGATTAATTTAATACCATTATGGCCTAATGACAGGCTGTCTGCAGACCTGCCACAGCCAGCACCCTCCACAGTCCTGTCCACCATACAGACAGGACAGCACCTACTGTACCTTTAGCCAGTGCCTAACCAGCTTCAGACCTCTCACAACACAACCTGTTCTTCTTTACTGATTCCACATGCCGACATGGTAACACACAGTTCTTTACACTGAAATCCGGGCTAATTGAGGCTCGGCAAAAGGAGGAGCACCCACAGTAACCCGAGGTTTATTTACCAAACAATCATTTTCCTGGAGCGGCTCCTGTTGCTGACACCACCAGCAACACACAAAGTTGGAAATAGTATATTTGCTGGCCGTCGTCTGAAAATCCCCCACTTTGTTTTTTAATGTTGATTTATGACCAGGAAAGTGTAGTTTAGCCTCAGGTGTTCAATGTGGTCAGAGCACTCTGCACCTTCATTATTATAATTAGAGAAAGCCTCTCATTTAAATGTGAATAATTGAGTGCGAGTTATGACACCTGGGCTGCAGATTCTTGTCTCAGCTCACATTTTAATGAAGGTGAGGAACGCTGCTCGAATGAGGCCTACGCACTGTGAATGAGTCCCACTTGGCAGGTAGTCCTTAGTGAGGTGACAACCTCACTAGCACGGCATGCTACATTGAAGTGGTAACATCAAAAACATTTGTGGCGAACAGGACATTCTGCTATGAATGTCTAGATTAAGACACTGAACAAAAGCTCTCATCTGCCCTGCAGCAGAGATACTTAAAGGTCCTTTATCTGGTGATACTTGTGTGCAGTGGTGTGCTCTGTACTCACCAGTGGGGGCATCATCGCTTTGCTAGATGGAGGGATAACAACCCTTAGGTCTGGCTTGCGGCTTCCCATTCCCATGTTCCCTCCAGGGGGTGGTGGAGACTTGGTGGGCATGACTTTACCCAGGCCATTGCCGCTGGGTGTGCTGAGGACGCCCGGCGAGCCCCTGGGGTTAACAAAACCGTTCCCTGCAGAGGTACACAGTGACAGAAACACATCATCAAACCATGGACTGTGACTGACAACACTCCCAGTCATCAAGCAAACCGCTCGCACAGTGTTGTTTTCCTGCTGCTGCACGCAGCGTTAAGTGTTTCCAACCCTCTGGGAAGTTTTAATAGACTTGGATAATTATCCTGCACATTTACAAAAATAAAATGTCCATTTCAAAATTGATGAGCCTTTTATTTTTATTGTGACTGATTAGATCAAAGTCAATTCTTTGCGTCTTGGGATAGGGAGCAGTTCACTGATAAATGTACTGTGACTGCTTAAAAGAAATAGCTGAAGCCATTATAGTTGAATAAAAAACAATAAAAGATCTCTAGGTGTTGTTTTTACACTGTGCACACAAACAAGAGACATAAACAATTGTGGTAGACTCTCCCCTCAATATTCACACCTTGATGTGTATGGTCATTAGTCATTTCCCTTTCTCAAAATGAGTATGACTCCAACCAACTTATTCTAGGAGCTCCCACCCTCCTCACTTGCTGGACAACTATCCAGTGCAAAGGGTGAATATTATCAGTGGGTGTGGACAGATGACTTAAACTAAATAAGAGAAATACTTTTCACAGTATCAAATATAAGTGTTAAAGACTTAACAGTCTATAACACTTGTAAGTCTGTTTAGATTCATAGTACAATTCCAGATACTGTACCTTATTGTTAAATATACTGTAATATGTTATGTTCTAATATAATGCACAATGTATGTATGTATGTGCTTCGCAACTTAGTTCACAGATATAAGAATTAAAATGATAAGTAAGTCATTCTGAAGCAAAACTACAGTGTGATATAATCTCTCACAAATTGTAAAAGCACTGTAAACTGCCTTCACATACTATTCTAATAACTGATGCATAAAACTACAGGTTTCAGAAAAAGATTAATTCTTTCTGGTTTTGTCGACATAAAGTACCTTTTTTTCTTCAATTGCAAAACACTGTATGACTCATCTGAACAAGGTCTGCAGTGGGATTCTGCAGATTCCACACAAATCCACTCTAATAAAAATGGAGCAGTGAATTGATATGAAAAACAAATAACCAAACGAAAGCAATATTTCAAGTGCACTTGAATTTTAAATTGAATGTACCTTATGTAATTCTACGTAACAAATATACCTTTACAATATGTTGAAATCCGGAAAACGACGGGAAGACAGAATGAATTGTATCTAGCACTGCATCAACAGATCAGTAACACTTCAACAAGTTGCTGACTTTTCTATTGTGTTCAGTGTATCCCAGTGAAACACAAAGTGTATGCACAATGAGCATGCTCTTGCGTAGGAACATAATGGAACAATAGCCCCTCTGACTACAGATAAGGACAGCAACAATTCATGGTCAAATAAACAGTTATGATGCCGACAATAGTATTACACAGCTGAATCAACAGTATATACAAGCAGCTATCGCCATCAGCTCTGGCTTTGATCATACAAGACTTGGCTACCACAAGAAAACAGTGTTTACAGAATTAGCAGAGTAAATGTCCAAGGCCCTAAAAATAGCAAACCTGATTAAAAGCAGCGAAGATGTCATTGAGTGGGAATGAGATGTTAGTGCAAATTGAATTTCAAGTGAAGGAATGGCTTGCAGCATGGCAATATGGCATGTCAAGAGCTTTCTGATTACAATTAGTGAGCTGTGATATTTTACTTTAGGTTCTGCCCAAAACATAAAGCTGTTGACGAGAGAAACTAGACAAAGGAGATAACCACATGATGTTGTCACAACAGAAATGTTGTCTTGTAACAGCAGGGGATACACAGGTGGAACTGATAACATTAGTGATTAATAATTTACATAAAACATCAAAAATAAAACAAGACACTTTCCAGTAACACATATCCAAAACTAAAAGAAAAACACAAAATATAACATTATACCTTCAAAGTATTTGTTTGTATTTAGTTATTTCTAAAATAAATAATATGTTTTAATGCAAAATGTAATAAATTGTGGCCTGAAAACAAAGAAATACTATAAGCTGAAAGTATGGAACTATAATAGAGCCAAGAATAATACAAAATCATCCTCTAAATCTAAATATTCCTAAATCTCCTGTGCCCCATAAAGTCAATGGTGCTCATTTTACATTATTCATCATGACATAAACAGGAATGTAGTCACACTGTATCTACTACCATTTCACTCATTTTCTTTGTCCACTCCTACACCAACATACTGGTAACAGTATGATACACTGGACACATTGCCAGTGCATCACAAGGCAAAGACAGACAGACAGACAATCAGTGCTGTATTCACTGGCTAATTTATACTTAGATTAACCCACCTGACTTGCATATCTTTGGTATGTGCATCTGATAATGACTTTCGATGTCTCATGATGAGAACACTTCTTTCAAATAATTGCCAAGAAGGGAACTCATGTCTGAACAAATACTTAGACCACAAAGTTAATTGTGAGCCAAGATAACAACCACAAGTTAAGACCCGGCCTTTCAGCAGGGACATTTCAATGGGCTTTTCTGATGTCTGCCCTCATTACATATTCAGACTTCTATAACAGATAGGTTGTGCCAATAAATCCTCTCTGGCTGAAAACCTTTGCATGTTGAAAGCTGTTTGGTTTCGGTTCATTGTCCTGAATTATTAACACGGACTGGGAAGGGGCATTACATAAGGCCTTGTGTTTACAACTGAAATATTCAGTTTTCATTTTAAGATCAGGGAAAGAAAACACAGTGACTTATTGTGCCCAGCATCCCACGTGCGTTCAGGCTTAATGTCTTGATGAATGAGAGGAAATAGTAGATGTGAATCAAGGCCTCCAAAAACAGTTTTTTAATAATAGATGCCATGCACAGTCCTATTGTTGTGTCTCAGAAAACCAAGACCAGGCAGGATGTGCAGAGGGTGATTTGTTAAGACTAAAGGCAGGCGGCAACCAGGTAAATAATTGTTCTTGACACTCTTTTCCTTTCCACATAATTGTAATGTTCTATACAACATGGGTATGATCCATCATTCTACTCCAACTGTGAACAGACGTTTCACATTCGCCAAAGAAATCAAAAACTGCAATAAAAGAAAATAACTTTATGAATGTAAAATGCACCAACACAAACTTGGTGTACTGTTTATTCCAATACCTATTGTGATCTGCTGAACACAAATGCATGCTTTGTAATTGTGTTCCAAGAGCTTGCAGTGCTCCAATATTAATTAAAGCATGTGTACAGCTTGCAGACACATTGCAAAAGAGAGAGCACCCTCTTAAATCCCCTCCGTTCACCACAACTTTCATTCTTACTCTCACACTCGCCAGTCAAGGACCAGAACTTGTAATTACGTGTAATTGTAAGAGTTGTTGAGAGAAAAGATTAAGTCTTAGGCATAAAGTGATGTTTTCTTAACATGTAGTAGGTGTAGAGCCATTATTTGAACCAAAGACTTGACAATAACAACAGATGGTTTATTTTAGAAGTAACAATTTCTATGGTACAAAAAGTCCACCAATCATCTTCACTGCTAATAAATAATATGTAAATCCTCCAGATCCAACAATTAAAACAGCTGCCCATCACCAACAGGGACCCAGAGGTCGTGTTCCTCCATTTGGATTGTGTAAAAAAGCACATAATCGTGTCTCTGTGGTGACACCATCGAACAGGAGAGAAAATATAACACAGCACATCTTCCATCTGGCCACTTTGAAAGCCTTCTGCTGTGGTCATAGCTGCTACTTGTGAAAAATCAGAGCTATGTCAGGAATGGTCATCTGACAGCAGGGCTGGAGAGGTTTCTCCTCTCTGTAGCCTCTGCTGTTCTACACACTTGGTACAAACAACAGCTGCAGCATGCTCGCACTGTGCCAAACGCTGACGCCCCCTGGCAGAGGACCCTAACTCTACACCGACCCCTGTACCACACCCCAAACTTAAAACTCAACCAGTGCTCTCTTTAAAATGTTGACTGTAAGCCAATCCGAGCTGGTCTTCATAAGTTCTAATCAATACTTAACCAAATATCCCACTGTATATACCCCTTATGGTCTGACACAAGCTATTAACTATCATTAACTATCTTACCATTTCATGACACCTAACTGCATTTTGTCAGAAATTGACTGACAGGGAAAGAGTTAAAACTCCACCTGCCTCCGCCTCTCACACAGCACATTGCAGCCATGACAGGCTGTCCGGTCATTGTGTACTGAGGACTTAGTGGGATGTCATGGCCCGAATACCTACAGGGTTATGCTGGTCTAGGCATCTTACAGACCCTATCCAGCCTTATAAGGGCTGCCAGAGTGTCGGGGGAAAACAGATGCACCTGTCAATAGAGGGAAGGAAAGAGGAGGAGGGAAGGCTACATAGAGGTGACAAGTTTAAAGGAAACGCTGTCTTTATTTACCTGCCAAAGTCAGTTGGACAGCTAATTGCCTCGCCTGGTCACCCAGGTTGGTTTTAAACACAAACACCACACTGTGTGAATGCTGCTGAGCCATTTCCCATCTCTCAAACATGCGTTTAACAAGCATATTATACATTTCCTCTGTTGAGAGGAAGCAGCACGTCTTCCCTTTGCATGCAGTGGAAATATATACACTATTAGTCAGTGATAGTGACAACTTGAACTTGAACTTGAACTTGCGGTTTGAACAATTTTATGTTAGTATGAGTATGATTTTATGTTGTATATGAGCCCCTAACCTGAGTCAATTTTCTATCATTATGTGATAGATGGTAAAGTTTTTTTAATCTTGAATCTTAAATTGAACCAATCACAGATGGATACGCAACTATTCAGCTCGCATGCTAAGCAGGAGGCCTATTGGGCAGAGCTACAGAGAACTAATGAATCTCTCCGGGAGGACTTACCCGCTGGGCTGGAGCCCACACCACTTGGCACTGAAAGGTCTGTGGTATCCAGCATGCCACCTAATGAGATGCACAGAGTGATATGATTAACCATCTGCATCCTTCTGCAAGCTAGCAGCGCATGTGATGGAGATGCCAGACCAGACATGAAAATGTCATGTAGATCTACCTTCAACAGCACACGAAAGGAAGGTATGTGTTCCCGCCAGTGTCTTCATGGTGAGGGCATTTTTTAATTTTATGATCAAAGACAGCAACATCAAGCTGTGTTCAGCATGGTGTTTGTTATGTTCATAAAGTTGGAGATCGGGAATGCAGCATTCCACTATAAGGACGCACGTCCAACATGCAATTATTCATTTCCTTGAAAATCAGGTAACACTCTGTCAAGCAGACACTTTCAAGAGATATACTTAAATCAAAGCACACTATGCTAGTATGCCACATGGGCCTGGACATGTTTTACCTTTAAAATATGCTGATCCAATATTAGTCACAAAAAAGGAGAAAAATACAAGAGAGACTTGCACCAAATAATCACGAAAGCGGAGATATTGTGACAAACAACCATGAAGTAAACCCCCTGCAAGTGGGTAGGTGTCAGCCAGTTCTGATATGTGGTTAAATTTGAATGAGGCATTTCACACCTTGTTGCATGTACTATCGTATGCACTAAGCTGAATCTTGCAAAAGCCATCTGGACTGACTGAGTCAGATCAGTCGTACTAGCATAGACTGACATCATTTTTCCACAACACTGATACAGTAAAAGGTGTGATGATGAGCATTGTGTGTGAGTGTGAGAAAAAACATATCACACAAACAACAGTTAAAGGATTTTAATATGACAAGATGGCTTGACCATAGCCCCCCCTATCCAACCTCCAAAGTGTAAACTCTATATGTATTATAGAAAACCAAAAATACATAAATTAAGAGTTTAACACTTTGGGAATTATTATGATCATTATTCACTTTCTAGCAGAGAGTTAGGTGAGAAGATTGATAGCAAACCAAGCATGTAACTCTCTTAAAATCTATTATTTTAAATGTTCTGTTATTAACGAACGTGTGATAATAAAAGAGCTTCGGAGAAGTTATTAGTTGTATTTTTAGCCTCGGAGAGAACCCGGCTAGGTGTTTTTAGTTTTTATGCTAAGCTAGGCTAATGACCTTCTGGTTGACCACCCCGTTTTTACCAGAATTGTCAAATTCTTCTACAAACAAAATATTTAGTGATCTAGGTCATCCTCAGTACACTACTTTGACCAGTTGACTCGGTTTCTTGTCCACTAACCTGCACTGCCTGCACTGGTGGGCCTCTGGGGGCCTCCACTTGAGCCCACATTCCTGTGCAGAGAGGCCTGTGGAGGGGACAGCATCCCACTGTCACTCAGGGAGGCTGTGGCTGCTGCCAGGGCCTGGCTACCCAGAGTCCCTCCTGGCTGGTACATGGCATTGGGATTGGAAACAGGCACTGCCACATGCATGGAGTAGTTCTGCTGAGGCAATGCTGTGGGCTACAAGATGGAGACAAACACACAGACTTTTACACACAAACACACTCGAAATTGAAGGTCTAATGGGTCAGTGGTTGTCATGGCATCATTAACAGAGAGCATCCCTTGATGGTTTGCTTTGATAAACTAATAAATTCACAAAATAATCAGGCAGAGCATACAAAAAGAAGTAAGATATGCTGGGTGCTTTACAACGGAATATTTTAAAAAACATTTCTACCCGACATCTGAGGGAAATTGAGTGACACCATATAACCATCAAAAACATAAATTCTCATTAACATCATACATACAGAATACACACAAATCTTCAGTGCTACCGAAACACACAGAAAACACAGAAAACACAAAATCCAAAAACATGCATTCAGGTGATCACTTTGGCATTGCAGCAGTCAGCACTACAGACGTACTTTTGCCTTTTGAAACACCACTGTGTAATGTGTTTCTCAGCACAGCGGAGACGGGTAGCAGGGATTCACAACTACAAGAATCGTGACTCACTTGCATTTACCTACAAAGTGCTGACTGTGCAAAGCACAAGTGAGTATGACAGGTGGCAGTGAGAACGTTTCATCATAGCATTATCCAGTGAGCCAGTCGAGGTGTAATCATTAGTTTGTTAATGGCAAAGTGATGCTCTTCATGTCAGGAACATAGAGAAAACGACTGCTTAGTAAGCACTATGTTCTTGCACAATTCTAATATTGTCACGCATGATAAGATCACAAAAAAATTGTGGTATTTTAGAGGGTAAGCCAGTGTGGTACTTGATGAAGGAGAGGGAAGATGCTAAATGATAGTGTAGTGTTAGTGTGTTCTGGGAACACTTTACTGCTGGAACAGGAGCAGAGATATTTTATGCTTGACTGTATTGAGAGAGAGGTAATAGAAAGATACGAAAGGAGAAATTACAAACGTTACATTAACAAGGAACTATGAATATAAGTCTTTATTTGTTTATTTGTTACATTACGAGATGAAAATAACCCAACCTTAAATCACAGAACCTACAGATCTTTATGATAAACACTCACGATATATGAGTATTTACTGTACATTTCTGCTGTGTTTAAATAGCGACTGCTGTTTGATTTATGATAACATGACCATGATACTAGGGTGTAATCTTTCCAGCAGAAGCATGCAACATTTCACCTGTTCACATGAAATGTGATCTTATCAGGGTGTGCCAAAATATCAGTTGCCGAACAAATCAACATCAGAAACAAATGCACGCCCAGTGAAGGGGGCATTAATCTTAAGCTAGAGTAGTTTTGAAAGAAGTTGACAGAGGTTCTGGGGGGGTAACAAAAAGAGGAAAAAGTTAAATGAAAAAAGAGTGAAAATCCTTTGTGCCACAAAGCCAAGCAAAGACGTTGCATTTACAGTACTTACGATTTTATGATTTCTCATCATATTATCAAACTCCTCATTAATTTTTTTATACTTTTCTTCTGTGTGAGGAGTGAGGACATATGAGGCATCGGGGTCCGGGCTATCACAACCTCTGTGTTCTTTCTTGTTTAGCGCCTGTAGTGAACATCAACATAAAGACAGGAATCAACACAAAACAGCAGGGGACAAAGGAAGTACTTACACCACAGCGCTTGTACATTAAATCACTCTCTTCGCTTAGTTTGCCGAAATGGTCGTCCATGAGGGGGCTGTGCCCAAAACAGTCATCAGGATCAGGACTAGCACAGTCATTATGGCCTTTGTTTCTCAATTTCTGAAATGAAATTGCACAGTTGAAAAGAAACAGTATACAAGATGTGGCTCTGTGTTTTTGCTGCTTGTTACCTAAAATATATATTTTTACCAGAAAAATATAAAACAAACATGTACAAGAATACATCTACATGAATATGTCTTCTTTTGTTTTTTTGCAGTACACTAACGCTAGGCTAAACTGTAGTTCAATACAATGCTCTGTACCAAGGGGGAAACTGAAATGTCAGTCTATATCCTTTCACCCTTCAGAAGTGTTCAGAGAACTCGTTGTCTCTCCTTCTCAACCCCTCCACCCCTCTCTGTTCTTCCCTCTCATGATGCAAGGGTGTGTTTACATTTTTCATTTTATTTCAGTTATCATAAGCCACCCAGCTGGAAAAAAACCCCTGCATAAGAAGATCCTACAGCAGAGCACTTTAAGACTGTCCCAGTCTCTAATTCAGTATGGTTGTCACCAGTGGGATCTTATCAAAGTTAATGCATGTGGGGAATAAAATGGATTATGAAATGTGGTCAAAGATGCTTATTTGAGCATGAAATTGAGCAATTATTGTAAAAGCAACGATCTCTTAAGTACATAGGATGGTTTTTTTGGTGTTATAAAGAGCCTATTCTAGCTTCAGGGGAAAAAACATACACCTTAACAAATAAATGCATTGCAATGCTCCTTTGCTCACTTTCATACAGGCTGTTCTCTGCTCCTCATTACAGCTCTGAATAGCAGTGTTAACAAGACTCGCTGACAGCATGTGACAGCTTGTGATATCAAGGCAGTGTACATCAAAACATGATTTATGTGTGGCTCTTAAGGTTCCTCTATCAGGCTCCTGCAGGTCCACAGCAGTGCCCTGCCCTGTCTGTGGGCTGCCTCAGAGGCCTCGTGTCTACAGGAAGGTCGCTGACTCCTGTGGATGCAGGGGTCAGAGTGTGAGGCAGAGAAGAGGAATCTACACACACTAATGAGACCATACTCCTTGTTTCTGCTCTTCATCACCCAACAAAGTGGAAAATGTGTGTTTGCTGGTGTGTGTGTGTGAAAGAGAGAGAGAAACAGAAACTATATGAAAAAGAGTGTGTGTGTGTGTGTGTGGTGCATATGTGCAATGTCTGTGTGTTTGACTTTTGTGTGTGGCGAGGCAGGGGGGATATTTCTACAGCTGCTACATCCTCTGACAGCAATGTGACAGTACGTTTAGGTCTGTGCAGACAATGCGGCTAACCCAGCGCTGCTCACCACAACCTCAGTGTAAGTTACATTTCCTAAAACCTGTGCCATGGCTTCATGAGACTCATGCATAATATCACTGCTCGTTAAAGCCAGAAGATGCATCAATCCCACACTGCTTACTCCATCTCCATGCACTCACATGCATAGAATTTCAGAGGGATGTACATGTTCTGGACACAAAAACAATGTTAATCTACACTGCACAGGCAGAAACGGGATGCTTTGCACAGCTGAGACAGAAATAAGGAAGTTCAGAAAAGCACCCACATCTCTTCAAACATAAGTGTCCGCCCAGAGGAGAGAGGGAGAAAGAGAGAGAGAAGTCCTCTGGATAATGAATGGCTAGCACTGTACCACAGATGCATTACTGTTTGGTGTGGTACAGAGCAGTGGCATTCTTCTCATTCTAAGAAAACGCCTTGCTGGTTCATTTCCTGTTTACTGAACGAACCCTCTTTAGTTAGGGTCCTGAAAGGCCTGTGTTTACTGGGGTTAAACTATGCACTTTCTCCACCAGTGAGCCAAAGATCTGATCTCAACCTGCAAATTTATGTTCCAACCTGCTAATTATGGGAATATCTTGGTCGGACTGGTCGGGCATGGCTGCGTGAGATGGGCAGGGCTGCTCTACTTTCACAACAAGCCTGGCCAGCCTTCAGTACGCCGCACCCACTGGGCCAAGCCATTTAGGGAGGGGTTGCAGCAGCACAGTGGGTGAGCGGGAACCAGATAGCAGCAGACAAGGGCAGGCAGTACTCAGATCTGTTCCGTGACACATGACATGAATCACTACAATACATATCATCTTCAAAAAGCTGCACTGAAGGTGCTCTGCAAGAGCTAATCATCTCTGTGCCGTTATAATGCATCCAACGTTGAAGGCCTGAGAAAGCATGTCTGTAATTCGTTGTTAAATGACTTGGCATGTTTTGGTGTCCCACAGATGCTGCCCACAGCTCCCAGTAAATGGATCACTAAATCAGCACATGGCCAAACAGGTGTCCCTCTTCCAAACACCTGTCAAGACCTGGCTCCCCATGCTGGCCAATCAGAGGCAGCCGCGCAGAGACATGGCCGTAGAAGGGACCACGTGGAGCCCTGAAGGCCACCCGACCCCAGATCAACTTTGTTCTTACAAGTCAATGCAGCAGACTTCTCTGAACACTACAGTGTTCTGACCTAGAAAAGGGAAAACTTACTAGACGATCAGGGTGCAAAAAAGAAAAGATGACTTCCTTTTGTGTTATGAATCGTTTGTTAAAGCAGATTCAGAATGCCTCTCAAATGCTGAATCAAGCTGTGGGGTTCGTACTTTGGAAAGTAAAGTTGGCCGAATGTGAATACAGCTGAGGTTGGGATTTTCAGTAGCATTTCTGATGAAAGATAGGGGCTGTTTGTTGCGGGAGGGGGGTTGCAGAGAGTATAGACAAGGGACTTGTGTAATCTATTCACAAGGCCCTGAGAGGCTCACAAAGATGAGCGGGAACAAGGCCAGCTGCTATTTTCTCACAGCAGTCCAAACCTGTATTGATAGAAATCTGGCTCCTCAAATAAAATGAGACTTACGTCAAACCAACTGGGCACTATTGTCTGTGTGTGCATGTATGTGTGTCCGGCAATCTGTTTGTGTGATACTTCAACTTCTCTTAAAAAAATGTTTTCCATTGCAGGAGGCCTTGAGGCTTCCTTATGCTGAAGCAAACATCTATCCGTCATCTCCACCTGAGCCCTGAGTACTAACCTAGCTGTAACCATGGGGAACATTCAGCACAGTAATTGCCTCTCCAGATTTCCAGTATATGTTCAGAACAGAAGGCTTTAGTGCACTGAAAACCTTGCATACCACTTTGATTTGGAATCAATATACATTTTTTTATGTAATTCTGCCCAATTCTGCCCTTAATAACTGCTATTAAAATATAAAAACATTCTTTTAGAGTTCATCATTTTACATCATGCCTATATTACACTCAATTCTGCACCTTAGACTTACTTCTAAGCATTATATTCACATTTGTATTGTAAAACTGAAGCAAACACTATTCCATGGATTAAAAATAAAACTCAAACAGTTGCATAAGCCACCTAC
This sequence comes from Dicentrarchus labrax, assembly GCF_905237075.1. NCBI lineage: Eukaryota > Metazoa > Chordata > Actinopteri > Moronidae > Dicentrarchus > Dicentrarchus labrax. The sequence goes on along the minus strand of NW_026136720.1, from coordinate 12,168,257 downwards.
ATCACCTGTTTCTTGAGAAGTACTTTCAGTGAAATGGGCCCAAGCAATTTACTCTGCTGCTGTGAGTCTTGGAAAACAATCTCACTCTGATGTTCTCCCTCTCTTGTGTCAAGAGAGCTTTCTGCATTTAACTTATTCATGTACTGCACAGTACTGTACGTGAATAGAAGGCAGGGTGAAAGGAGAAAGATAGTGGTTTAGTATAAAAGCTGATCTTCAAAAATTGTGGGGGAGATGGCTGAAAGGAAGGCATGAAGAGGCTGTTTCTATAGTCCCTTCCATTGTGCCTGAATCACAGTGGCTTTCACTTTACAGTAGCTTTCACTATTGGTAGAGCACCACCTGACCTATGACTGGTGCACCACAGCTCTGATTACAGGCCCCTCAACAGCAAGACAGTTAGTAGTAGAATGGAAATACAGCAGGAAATTACATAAAATGTTCCAAAACTGGAGTACAACATGAATGTTTAATGCATGTTGTGTTTATTCCAGCCTTTCCTAAACTACATAAAAGCTATATTCTAACCGGTTGTTGTGCAGCAGCCTCCCTTTACCTCATTTCAGCCAGGTCTCCCAGCCTCTCACCCTGCGGTGCCGTGAATTAGTCCTTGTGCCCGCCGCTACACTAAGCAAGGTAGCGTGCTAATCCTCATGACATCACCATTGTGTCCAGGCCGTTCCATCTAATGTGCTTATCAAAGGGCTTCTTTGAGTGTGAACGCACTAGGAAATCAGCATGGGGAGGCGGCTGATAGGAAGGCTTTTATCTGCTAAGGAATATTTCTACTCTTATATAACATCTTAAGAGACTTTCACTACCATCATGTTCCCTTTCCCCTGTGGTGCTGTAGTCTTCACTTGAGGGAAATAAAAGCCTCTTTTGGTTGGTCTTTAGGCACCATACCATGGCACACCCATGGCACAGCACTAGGTTAGTAAAATGTAGGCAGCCTTCCTCTCTCTTCATTTCCTACCACATATTGTGAGTTGGGCATGAGGGGCTATCAGATGAGGAGACCTCTGTAATTCCCAGACATATCTTGTTTAATCTCATGACCATTACACATTACTGAGTGGACTGATATCAGGATATGAGGCTGGATCCATGTCCTTCCTTTGGCTCACTCCATTGTCTAGTTACTCAGTGGACAGGAAGAGAAGCGGGAGGGGGCAAGCTCTCTCGTCTGCATTTTATTTTGTTATTGTTGTCTTGTAGCTGTTAGAAAAACAATACACACAGTGAGATTCAATCCCACCTGACACTACAATGACAATGGGCAGACCACAATGAATTGTGAACTCAGGCTAGTAGTGACCTATTAATCCAAAGTGAGACATGCTCACTAAATCTAAAGCAGTGAATGCACACATCTGAGAGCAAACTAATCATATTCTATATTGTGTTCTGCAAATGATTACCTGCATCTGACCGACTAGATTGCCGATTAAATGTCGCCCATCCATTTTACAGAATAAGTGGCAATTGCTGTGCAGTGAGCAGTCCCTTCAGAGCTTTCTGCTCTGAGACTGTGGTGAATGACTGATGTGACAAAGCTATTAGCCGCCACAGTCAGAGAGAACAGTCTCAATCAGTGGACTGCATATTTTCAGTATAGACAAGAGGGAATTAAACTACAAATTGAGGATAAAGGCAAACCAATGTCATCATTATCTACAGATTAAAAAGAATGAGAACACGCACTCTGTTCCCACTCCACATAAAGAAAAGGTGCCACACATTAAAAACTGATCAGAAGAAATTACAATTCAGACAAAAACCTTAACATACATATTATTAAAAATCTTTCTATCCATTTTTACTCCCTGTCTCTCTGTCTCCCGCTCTCTCTCTCTCTCTCTCTCTCTCTTTCTCTGGTCATTGAGTGGATCATTAGCTGTCAGGGCCCTTGAAACCATACCCCCAACCCTGAACTCCCATTCCTGCTCGCCTCTAAAATATTCATAAGGACAATTAGGAGTTCCGATAAGGCGAGTACGGAGGGCTGGGGGGCGTGCGGCAGAGAGGGCAGGATGTGCCAGCAGGACGTCTGTTCTGCAACACTCTATACCCAGACCACAGACCTGTCCTCATCAATCTGAGACACAGCAGCCTCCCTCTTTGCCCCCAGTCAGGCCAGGCAGGCAGGGGAAGGTGGCACGGTGCCAGCTAACCCCCAGCCCCCCCTATCCCAGCAGGCTTTGCTCTGTCCTCGCCCCTGGGCAGGAGGGGTTGGCCGCACAGCACGCACAGTGGGAGGAGGGGGGCACAAGGGCAAGCTGATTGTTGCACGAGCTAACTCACAGAAGCCGCTACGCACAAAAGCAAGGTCTCATTTCAGCCATTCAGCCTGCAAGGTCACTGAAGAACACAGAGGGTGGACTGGCTTGTGGTTTTAATGATCTTTAACATAACTAGTGTCACTGTTCCTCTGTAACTAGATCAAACCAAATTAGGTCAGCTCAATGTCTGACCTATTTCATGTGGTTCATACCACAGTTATGACAGGTATGAGGTTTGAGCTCAGTTTGAGAAGCTATGCTACGCCATCCAACACACTGCTACTGCATTAAATGTAACAAATCAGGTTATCATCACTTTTCGTAATAGCAAAGAGTTACTTTTATGTTACACCCTATGATTCTGATAAGTCACTCTGGTCCATTATTCTGTTACGAATATAACAGTTATTATTCTGTTACAAACCTAAGTACACATCAATTGCAGGAATAATGTAAAAGAAAAAATTATAGCTGCAACATTTTGATGTTTTATTCAACATTCACCACCACCTTGTTTGTTTGCACTCTCCTGTTAAGTATTACGTATTATGCCTGTGAAATAGTTGAGAAAAAAATGAATGTAAGTCATGTAACAATCAATGTTATGTGTTAGATGTCAACACTAAATAGCAACAATCACAACATATAAAAAGTACACTAGATAGTGTTTAATTGGGTTGGATAAGCTTAAAATATGAAAACAAATAAAAATATCAACACATTTTAATTTGAAAACAAAGAGGATAATCAGGCTGATTTATGCAAAAGTCAGTACAAAATGAATGTCAACATCAATTAGTTTGCAAACTATTAACAAAATACTGAGCAGATATGTAAGATCTTTAATTACTTTTTATTCTTTCTGTTTGTGTGACCAACGGCAGGCGCGAGATGTGTCAGACATCCTAATTTCTGTGTAAGCTGATGCAAAAAAAATGAAAAAGTCAATTTTTTTCTCTACTCAGGAGGTGAAAGGCAAAAGCTATGTCCACACACTATGTCAGTGCAGTGTCTTCCAGCCGTCTTAGTCGTTTTTTTAAACAAATTTAACTACTGTCAGCTAAGCACTGGGTCCGAGAAACTTTAAGTTTGATATAAAACATATTCAAATAAGAAACCAACAATATTCTAGGAATTAATAGGAATTGGGGAAAAAACAGTAACAAGTAAAAAGGTAAAAAAATTACTCAAGCATAGGTTTCTCTAAGGCGATCAAACTGCGGTGTCGTTAAGTTTCAGATTTTCAGATATTTCATTTTATTTAGACAATTCATATCTTTATTATATTTTTAAGACCTTGGAGTATTAACTCCTTAATGGAAGAAGCCTTGTGGTCTTTTGTTGTTGCGACCATTTATTATATGCTCTCTAAGAGACCCTCGATTTAAAATGAGACATACACAACGTAGTTGAGAGGGAGGAAAAGAGCTCTGACGTCAATGAAGTACAACATGTGCTAAAAACAGAAAATCTCTTAGCAGTAACCTGGTAACAAGCACCACACACCAGAGAGCAGAGACATAATAAAAAAAATGAGATGTAATACATGATGGGTTTAAAACCAGTAAGTGACAATGGACTTAAGCCATTCAACAATTCAAAGGACAATTGTTGTATAACTCTACAGGACAAAATCCCATATAAAGAGCACAGATACCGCTTAATATGGCAAGTTTGATTCCAAAAATCAAAGACAATTACTCTGCCATCGGGTAACAATTACTACACATATTATAGAATAGTATGTGAAATACTTGCATGTACATTATCACAACCGTTTCATTACACTGAGAAAACTACAAAAGAGGACTGGTGACCCTTTTTCACTAAAAGCCCAGAGGAAAAGGAGTCCTTGTCCTATAAAAAGGGGCACTTTGAAACCCAGCATGTTGCTCGCAACAGAACCATTAATACCGCTTCACTCACTGTGGCAGGAGAAGAGTTTTCAGACAACTATCACCAGACCACTCCATAAGAGAGATTAATGATAAGATGCAATGCCGTATGCTGTATAAGAGTAATAACAAATTAAATAAACTGGAGAATTTACACCATGTTCCTAACTTTATAAAGAGACCGTACTAAAGTATTACCACCATATCATACAGAGAATGTATAAAAATCTGAGGGCCACGGTGTTATTTTTTTTTTTCAATTAATTCAGACACGCTGAATGCATTGTTGAAAACATTCATTAAACAACAAACAACATATAGTAATGTTTCTAGTTTTATCATGCTGTGTAGTATCTGTTAGTAAGACAGGGTCTTAAAATACAACGAAACCTAACTATAAGTAGCATCATTAGAGGTATTCCTGTCGCAACAACAAAGATAACGCTTCTCTCTGTTCTCACAACATTTAGGAGTTATTTATCTTGTCCTACTGCACTAGTCTGGAAATAGATGCTGGTGCTGGGTAAACGGTCAGTGTGTTTGTTTTGACCCGAAGGCCAAAAGGTTAAATGCCTGCTCTCAGGTATACAAAACACATAAGGCATGCAGGAAATAGGAAGTAGCTCATCTTCACAACTGGGTGTGTTTATATGAGCCCGAAATGAAGAGGCGGTAATAGGATTTCAGACACACAAATTAATGGCCCATGCTGTTACTTTACCATCCTCTTCAGAGACAACAGACTGACTGACAGGCTTAGTATTTATGCAGCAACCTATGGAGGACACTTAAAAAGAAACCACAGAGCAATTTCATAGAGGACGTACATATCCATTAATATATTTTTTAAGTTTCATAAAATGAATCATACTTAAGGTAATACCATCGTACTTAAGATACTCCACAGTACTGTGCGTGACCTACAGTCAAAATGAAAATATATATAAAATCATTTCAATATCACTCCAATAAACCACAGGAGACCAAAAGTGCACATATTTTTTTCTGTAATATTAAAAAGGGCTGGCAGAAAATTTCACATATATTGAAAAGCCCTGAAAAATCAACATCAACCTAATAAGTCTATGTCAATAGCAATGACATTTGATTTAGCTTAAAAGGGATTTCTCATCACTGCTGCTGTGAGCTCTATAGTGAAATACCAAAAAGGAGAATAGTAATATTAAGATGGCGTGGTGCAGAGAAAGACTGAAGTAGAAAGATAATGGCGAAGAGCTGGAGGTGGAGGAAGTTTAATTGAGACTTGACAATGAAGTAATCGATCTTATATATTTGATTAATGAAGATTTTTGAATTAGCTGGATTTGTAGCCTACCTTGCATCTATACCATGAGAACAGTCTGGCTTTTTGTGTAAACTGCCACTTTCACCTCATTTAAAGTCAAAATTTAGTAAAAAATCAAAGATTTTCAAGCTGATATTTGATTGAAATATAAATTTGCTCTGAATTCGGATTTTGTTGTTACTTTTAGACTGCTGCTCTCCCTTTCTGAGCCACTGTAAATAGACCGGCAAATGATAGATAATGATGTAGATAATTACATGCAAGAATGAGCAATTTGACCAGTCAGACAAGAAGAAATCATGGATACTTCCAACTAGAATAATGACTTTTCACAAGTGTAATCTAACCCAGATGTAAAATGTTTAATTAACTTGCTATTCTAAGTTTCTAGAAATGGCAGCTTACTAGTTTTCAGAGACACACTGAGAACACAAGCATGTTTCTCTGAAGACCTGAAACACTAAGCAAAAACTGAAAGAGTTACTTCACTAACTCAAGCTAAAAGTTTGAAAAAAAGGAGGGGAAATATGAAATATGAAATCTTATGAGCATTTTCAGTCCCTCCTTCTGAGTTTACTAGACTTTACTGGCAGACCAGAGCACCAAATTTACATTAAGTCAGAGGAAGAGAAGAGAAAAAATGAGAAACCGAAAGCTCAGACGACTTATTTCTCAGAACTTCACAAATAAACAACTTATCACATAGACAAACCGAGTGGGCAGAAGTCTCAATTAGATTTGAACATGAACAACACAAAGTATTGTGGCCTCACCAACAGGTACTGAGTTTGGTCTTTCCAGAGAAAAATGCTCTTGCGCAAAGGAAGTGATTTCATTTATATTATATTCAATGTCCGTTTCTTCAGACATCTGAAAATATACTTAAATAGACACACACAACAGCAGAGGCAAAAAAAAAAGTCTTCAGATATAAATGCAAACGCTTTAAGACTACCAACTACGGTCTCATATATAATTATCCAATCTACAGCGCAAACTCAACAACAATAATGTGAATGAATTCCTGTACTTATCCAACCTATATTATGGACATCCACTCATTTGATACAAGAGATCTACTGCAACAGTTAGCACACACACTTAATAACTCTATATTCTGGTAGGTTGTTGTTGTGTTGTTCCCATGCTCATTTTAAAACAGGTTTATAAGTTGCATAATACATTTAGCATAGGTCTGTGTCCTATTGTGAATAAGCTCCGGCAGGACAGTAGGTTCAACTGGTCTACAGTCTATAAGGGCTAGGCTACTGCAGAAATGGGAAGAAAACTAAATCTGGTGCACAGACGTGTTAAGGCAGAGACACCTTTTTTCTGTAAATCTTGTGTGTGTGTGTGTGTGTGTGTGTGTGTGTGTGTGTGTGTGTGTGTGTGTGTGTGTGTGTGTGTGTGTTCTTCAGATTTTTTTGGAGTCACTGGCAGGTTTGCCAGTATGACACTGGACAATTATTGATTTTGTACTAGTTAATTTAAATACCTATATCAGTGTTGATAAATATCTCTATTTTATTACTATATATTTATTACTTATATACTATAATTACCATACACACAACATACTGATGTTAATTCATGTGTTTGTATTTCAGTATTTCCTCATTATTTTATTATCGAGAAAGCTGTAATATAGCTAGTGCAATCATAAGAGAACACGGTAGCAGTGACAGTTTCACTGTATGCCAGCCAGAGCCTGATTTGACCATCCTGTTATGTTTTTGTGTCACAATTTTAAATACACACTCAGGACAATCTGCCTCTGCTACTCAGAAGAAGTCTCACCAGTGTGCTTTGATATTCAAGGATTTGTGCTTACGGTTAAAACAAACACAAACAAGCTTCATGCCGCAGTATCCTCGACAGACTTCAGAGTTTAAAGCGTAGTGATCTACTAAATATTTGCATGGCTGAAGCTCATTTCTCACAGGAATATTTGATCAGAAAATCTGCTGATGGAGAATCAGACACACATTTAAATTATAATTGCAAATGTGTGTTGTTGTTCATGTAAAGTTGATGTATCACAAAGGGAATTAAAAAAAAGTCATGATTACTCATTCAGAACCAAAAACATAACTTTGTTTACCAGTTAGCTGCAGTAATATATGTATTTCTCTGTTTTAATCTGAGGAATATCACCTTCGGATCGCTAATTTGCCCTTTCATGTGCCATCCTGAACGTACTCATCTTTGTCAAAAAAAAGTTTAAAAAACTGTTCAAAGATAAAATTACAGCTTTTTCAATTATACTTATCTATTTTTAACAAATATGTGTTAACGTGAGAGTCCTCTTTGAGTAAAATAAATTCAATTATTCTTTGAGTCTAATCAAATAAAGAATCTGATTTATTGAGAGACAGTTTTCTGTTCATTCCTTCTTTCATCTCTCTTCCTACCCCCCCAACGCACCCGTTCCCCAGCTTCCATTTCCAGTGAGCCACCAGCAGGAGGATAATTGATCAATCATGCTAATTGAAGAGTCTGGACAGCTAGCCCACCATAGCAGATGTGCCAATTTGCATTCATTAAGATAGAAATGAGTCTTAATCACTGCTCAGCCTTTGATTGACAACATAAACATCCCCTGTCTGAAACTCCTGGTGCCCGTTCAGCCCAAAGCACAGTAAGGGATTCATTCCGTAACTTGTAATAAAATGCCTTTTTCTTTGGGCTGTAAGTCTATATACAATATAGGACATGATGACAAACTGAACCCTTAGCTGGGATTGTGTAAATAGCTATTGTCACTGTAAAATCTGCAAAGGGCAGTCATGAAATTCACAGGCAAAATAGAAAATATATGTGATTCAGACAAAAACATAGGGCTTGACATTCAGTAATGGTCAAAATTTACATATCTTATTGAATGATTAATACAGCTCCATTTATAACAACAGCTGATAGCGATCATGAATTTAAACCTAATGGAAATGATCTGATAATTTTATGCTCATTTCCTCTCACTGTAGTGGTCTAGTGTGAGGGGGCGTTCCTTCATAAGTAGAGAGGGAATTGTCTGTTTTTCCCAAGTCACATTAACAATGGCCACCCCTCTTCATTGTGAGGAAGATAAGCAGAATTTCCCTATGAATGATCTTGGTTTGTTTACTCTCACAAATCACAAGGGTAAAAGACATTTTAAAAAAAGGGCAGTAAAAAGTCAATGCTTTGCATATGGTGCAGTCCAGTTATTTACAATTACAGGGCATTGGTATTTGACTGAAACTGCATTCTCAAATTGGATTAAAGCCTATTCACGAACCTGATTTTATAAGGTTACAATTAAGTGTTGACTTAATGCTGATTCCGTGTGCCTGCAAACCTGATTAATCCTAATATATACCATATACCTTGATTGACTGAATTGCTTAAAGAGAGGATGTATAAATGCCAAATGAAGCTTGTGAAGTTACTATCTGATTTCAAGGTTCCTTTTGGAGACACAGAGATCTTTGTGTGTGCTGGAGAACGGTGTGAGGTTAAAGTGGAGCATGAGCAAAATCTCATTAGCTCCACTAGCGGAGAGGGGAGGAAGAGCAAATATTATTAGATTAATCTAATGACTAACGGCAGCATTTTCATTTGTGTTATAAACAGAATTCAATACGAAGCACAATAGGAACAACACCATAAAACCTTCAGCCATGAATACTCTGCTCGGTTCACAATAACACAGCCATATTAAATACCACATTTATTATGTGTGTTACTCTTCTACATCACAAAAAAATAGATATACTGCAAATATGGCGCTCAAAATACTTTTTTTTACAGTAATCATGTCGTTTTTATATACCAGGCAAACAAGAGCGCTGTTATTTTTTACTACAACATTTTGAGAAAACAATAAATTATTATAGAAAAATAAGAACATCGTTAAAAAAGATAGACAGTGACATTCCTGCTTAATACTGTTTAGAAATGTTTGAAAATGAAGAAGGGTTTGTGTGACACACACGGGTGAATGCATAAAAAGAGAGATTTCATACAACAGTTCACCTGTCGCCTGGAGTGTTGGTAAGGTTAAGACCATCAACACATGCAAACCCACACCAACACACACATAGAAGAAAAATCAGAGCCTACTGCTATGCTTTGGACTGCAAGCCAAATTTGAGACAAAGTCCATAGCCCTCCACTGGGTTATCAAACTGTGGCCCAGGCATGCATCCATCTGTGGAAAACATGGAGACTGTTCTCCCACACTGCACAGCTCAGCCTTTATCTACAGATGGTACTACTGAGCAGGAATGTGACCTTTGATTCAGTTTCTCTCACGGAACGATCATCCCAATGAAAAGCGGGAGAGGGTTGTTCTGGCCTCCCAAACTGGACAAATGAGCACATGATTGTTTGCATGGCAAAGATTGGTTTAACACAATTTAAAAACTTAGATAAGTGTCCAGTGTAAGTGTCCTCATGTGAGGCCCATTTCAGTGGATGAGTGGGGGGAGGGGTGGATTCTTCCCATCAATGCAAATGAATCTGCTCCTCCATGTAGTGTACAAAGATCTGTACAGATGTAGAGAAGCGGGCAGTCCGGAAAACAGTTCAGATTAGATCTTAAAATGGGACCAAATCATAGGTTTATCAAGATTACCAACCATCTACTACTTTGGCCAAGTGAATAGAGGAGTGGGTTGGTTACTTCTGCTCTGCTTCTTCATTTCTGAACCTTGACCATGTCGCCAGCAGGCAGAGGGGGATTTGTGCATATCTGCAAAGATGCTGGCCCGAGCGAGCAGGGACAACAGTGGCTTGTTCTCGCCTTTTGTGCAGTGGGGCAGCTTCCTTGATAGTAGCCAGAAGGGCTAAGTGGGAAAACTGCATGGTACCACTGGTGCTACATTATGCACGATGTACACCCCAATTACACCATGCTGCCAACATAAACACACATTTGTAGACCACTGATATATGTGATATAACAGCCTGAGGTGAATAACATTCTAATGATTCTGAGTTTGGGATGTTGTTGTGTTTGCTTGTTTAAAATAAGACAGCTTCCAGAGTCACGGCAAAAACTAATTTGTGGTCACCGTTACGTAAGTAAGGAATGTATCCATGTATTTTTTATGCAGGTGAGCCCCTGCACTGCTCTGAGGGCCCCTGATGGAGGAGTGACTGCATGAGTCTACTGGATGCCAGAGCACTCTTCTGCAGCTCTGCCAAGCAGGTAATTCACAAGCAGCAGCAGCATGAATAAAAGATAATGGGCCACAGCTGACTCCTTATGCTGCATGTAATTTCGCTAATTCCTCCAAGTGAAAGTCTTTTCCAAAGCTAGGATTCTTGAAATTTTTCAATCTAACCCATTTTAAATGTCTCTTAATTGGGCCACAGTAATAAAAAAATGTGTATGTTTTAGTGGGCAGGTGGCAGTAAAAGTATTGCGCTGCAGCAGTCTGCATTGTCTAATAAAAAGTATGTTAGTGGAGAAGAAGCCAGTCTAAGTGTATTTCAAATAACAGCTATAAAAATGAATGAGCAACACGATACTAGCAGTGTCATGATTTTATCAATAGGCATTAACATACATTGTATATGCTTTCATTTAGTCAGAGCGAAGATACCAGCCTCTTAAAGCAGATCTTGAATAAGCAGAGAAACCACACGTGTGCCAATGAAAGATGTTTGGAACAGGATGTATCCCTAATCATTCTCATTTACTTTGGCTTTTACACTTTTGGCTGACAGTTTTGTATACTGGCATAACAAGTGGCTTACTCTTCCGCTAGTCGCCAGGGTATGCAGGAGGTGCCAGGAAACCCAAGTGCTTGTTGAGTTTTACAGAGCAGTATGGAATGTACTAAACACTGTATTTTCACTGCAGCAATTGGCGAGCTGATGGTCTGTGATGAGGAGCAGCATAAGAACTAAGCCCTACAGGTACAATATCTATGGGAAACAGAGCTAGCAATGGTGGTCAACGACTACTGTGTGCAGAGATAGGTTTTCCACGTCAGTTGATGGGCACAAGAGAAGCTGAACTTATCAGGGAGCGCAGACCTCCTGTGCACTATCTGAATGGTGACTAGAAGGAAACTGTTACTTGTTCTTTACTCACTGTTTCTAAAACCTAACCCTTGGAGCATTTACAAAACTTTTAAGCATACAGTTGTCAAGAATAAATAGTCTGAATTTGCCTCAATCTCATTAATCTGAACATATGTTTTGTTTTTACAAATTATAAAGATCACAGTTAGGGAAAGGGCATGATGTGAAAGGCATTTTTCCTCACAAAGTAAGAAGGCGACACTCACTCACCTCTACAATGTCCGAGTTGGTTCTGCTCTCATGGGGTTCGTTGTACTCTGTGTATTTCAGCAACACTTTGTCCATGTCTGTGCTGGCATACTGGAACAGTTTGTTAGAGCTGTTGAAAATGATGAGGGCTATCTCACAGTCACATAGTACACTCAGCTCGTAGGCCTTTTTCATCAGGCCAAACTTCCTCTTTGTGAAGGTAACCTGAGGAACACACAGAAAACAAAACCATCCATTACAGAGAAAAACTGTTTCCCTAAATTAAAAAGAAGATCAAAGTCAGGTGAACAAAACAGAAATTTGTACATCTACACAATTTGCACAAGTGTAAATATTCATTCAGCATTCTTATTATAACCGAAAGGCAGTAGTTTATTCCTCAACCTCCATGTTTATTGTACAATTGTCAGTGGTGGAAACTTATTCACATATTTTACTTAAGTTAGAGTAGCAATACCACAGTGTTGAAATACTCCATTACAAGTAGAAGTCCTGCAGTCAAATTTATTTCAGTAAAAGTACAAAAGTTACAGTTCTATAAGTCAAAAATGCAGTACTTCACACTGAAATGTAATGGAGGAGAAGTAGAAGTAGGTAACTAAACATTTTAAATTATTTAAGTACAGTAACTGAGTAAATGTACTTTTAAAAGTTTTAAAAGCTATGCAACTAAATAACGAAATACTCTCATCTGGAACATACAATGTAGGCTAAGCCAGAAAAATAACAGTATTAACAGTCTCATTATATTACAACAATGTTACTGTAACCAAGGTGACAGATAACAAGATCATTCCTCCTTTAGGAATGATTGCAATGACATAGTGCATGTCTGAAATGTCTAGTTATCAGGACAGAGGTCAGGGTTAGAGGCACGAGTCAGCGAGCTGAGTCAGAGCTTTGGCAACAACAGGGGTCCATACATTACTGTAGCCCCTGACTCCATATACGGAAAGCTATCTCTGTAGTGCAGCATAAGCCTTGTAACATGAGCCCTCAGATGGGACTTCGGGTCATACATCACTCCAATGGTAACGCAACCCTCTCTGCAAAGTGACTTTATGTCCTGTATCTCTGCAACTCTGTCTCTGTGGTCGCTTCAGACCCATACACACATGTCATTATGTTACACCACCTCTTTACAGTATGGCACAGTCATTTCTCAAGCTGAAAAACAGCACTACTCACAAAGAGGGAGGATAAAAATGTAGCTGTTTTCGCCTTTGGTTTTGTAATGGTTGTTTGCAGAAAATAGTTTTGAGATGTGTATATTTGAAATCATGGCTTTAGATTTATGTTTTTCTTTAGTGCGTGTGTCTTGAATTTGTATTATACAATATGGCTGGTGAGTGTGCTAGTGAAAGCTGTGCTTAGAGCCACAGAGGAGTGCATGTGTCTGTATTCTCCATCAGTTTCACTGACCTACTAAGAGAGGAGTTGAGCAGATGAGCTGGCTTTGTTCAACTTTAATTGGTCACAGCTTGCGGCTATACCCTCATTTTAACTGGTATAATGCAGTATAATCCTATGTGTTGCAAAGTGTCGATGTAACTGCTGAGGCAGTGGGGTCAATCCAACTGTGATAAATGAATTTCAAATCTTCCACACTACAGGTAATTACACGGGACCATTATTCCCGCTCTAGACATGAAGGAGCCTGTCCTCGTGTCATTTTCTATTCAATGCACCCATGTTAGTAGAGCTCATATGACAAACCAAATTCTAAAATGACATTTCTTGAAATGACAAGGTTTAAATACAAGAGGGGCTGACTCAATGACATGTTTCCTTGCAAATCGCAGACACATAAAGCCTTTGAGTGAGTTTGGTGGAGCAAAAAAAGCATTGTGTGGTTTTGTGCGTCATTCTGATGATTTTCTCAAGGTGGATCACTGCATGGAGGCAGTCAAGGGGATATAATTTGTCCAGTCTCAGGTCCTGTTTCTACCCACTTGTAAAGCGCCTGCAGTTTTAACCTGCTGATACTAGTCTCCTCTGACTAAACACCAGGGCTGCCCACTCGCTCATTTGCCTGCTTGCTTATTTGTTTGTTTGCCTAACCAACTGGAAGCAGGGACTGTGATGTGGGAAAATGATTAACAAATTGTATGCTCTTTAGCAGATGAATGTGGCTGTTAAGCCATGGAGATGTCACCTTTCAGCAGGAAGCCCAGGATGAGACGCTGAGCGAGGACTTTGTTCCACCTGGATGCATGGCAGAGTGCTGAGTACAAGGCTGCTGACCCAGGTACTGCTTCATTTCAACCTCAGCAGCAGCACTGAGACTTGGTCCTTGCCCCAGCCCCAGACACAGTACCTCTACAAAAGCCAGCTGCTGCTCACACAGCCATTAAAGGTGACGACCACATTACTCTTCAGTACAGTTAGTTTTAATGGGGAGAGAAAGAGGCTATTTGGCCCAATTTTTCTCCTTTTGTTGTAATATGTAAGCTTAATTTTATAAGTCATGACACAAAGTGACTCAGAGCTTAAATACCAACATATACAAATATAACCTCAGTCCGCCCCCATCTTCTCTGGGGTGACTGGTGAGACAGTGGAAAACCACAGACATCCTTGAGGTCAAGTGGGAGGTTCACTGGCGGAGCTTTCCTATGGTTTACCAAGTCAAAGACACCCACAAAGATTCTCAATGTGGTTTGAAAAATTTGACTCGCCCCTATAGTAAGATGTGGTACACGTGTAGTCTAGTTCCCTAACTAATTCATGTAATTCACAATGACAGGATTAGCCTCAGCATTGTAAAGCTGTGCTGTAACCACTGTACCAGTGCATCTTACAGCTGTTCTGAGAAATGAAATGTCAGGGCAAAAGAGAAGGGAAGCCACATTTAAACTTCCAATAAACTGGACTGATTCCAACTTTCTCTGCTTTTGATAAGGTCATTATAACAGCTCACACAATGCCAGACAGATCAGTGACTATACTAGCATTTCATTTAGACTGTGCCAGGCTGAAAACCCTGACCTTTTAAGAAGCTCTCCCAATGTCAAGATGAGGTGGTAATTCTGATTTCAATTCACACTTTCTGAATTTCCAACTTCCATCTTCCAACTTCCGCAACCACCATTACCTATTTCATTGAGCTTTCACTGAGCTTGATAATTCAGGGGTTCTTTGTTCTTCATAATTTAAGTGTCAAGCTAACAAGGCTTTAAAAATGTATTTCAATCTGAACTATGCAAGATGTTTCTGTAAAAATTATATCGGTCAAAATCAGTGCTGCAGCCAAAAAAAAAATGCTTGTTCACCTCAAACTCAAGGTGGGAAATTTCAGGAAAAGTTGCCTTCTGAAGAAACTGGTCTCACTAGTTCCAGTCACTTATGCTTATGAACAAAGGTAACAGATTTTCTTTTACATGATAACTGGGTGTGACAAATACAACCATTTATCTATGTGTTAACTGGGATAAATGCATCTGAAATCTTTATCACAAGCATATGTTCCTTTCACCTGTGCTTTCACTCTAACATTCAGGTTTTGTTTTATCGTTTTCATTCTCCACAAGACAGACTCTGCCGCAGAAAACTGTATAGTATAACAACATATGCTACAACAACCCCCAACCACACACATCAACACAGAGTTGATGTGTCAATCATAAGGTCTATCAATGTCTGTCCTCAGGCAGAGGTGCCAAGATGACAAACAAGACATCTGGGACTCAGAGTGCAGCTGTGACTGGGGCATGGCAGGAGATGCTTGAGTCACTAACACCTTCAGAGGGGTGGGGAGCTAGCGGCCTTATTAGAACCTCATGTCACCTCTGACGGCCCCCATGGCAGACATGGGAGTGGGTTTGAGAGTCAGAGAGGTCTGGCACCAGCTGGCAGAGTGACCCAGGCCCTCTGGCTGCTGCCCTGGCAACTCAGTGCCAGAGTGTGCAGGCCTGGGAGACCACGACTGTCTGCCTGGATCAGCTCTCGCTGGGAGAAAGGACAGCCCCAGGATCCCCATGTGGACAACTAAGGGCACAAAAGGCCTCGACCACTGGGTGGGATTGACCTTGAAACCTACAGTAGCCATGACTGATCCTGTTTAGTGGAGAGGATGACATGCTAGTTAACAAAACATAAGTTGGTTTCCTAGAAATATCTCTAATCAATACCGAGCATGATCTAGTTTAAGGACAATTGGCGTGTTCAGTTCATTGTAACTGTCATAAAAGAGTGTGTTGAGTTGATAAAATTGTAATTCTGCTTCACGTAAAAGTATTTTAGTGATGCATTACAAGGTACACCCTTTCTGTAACACTCGGCAGCAAAAATACAATAACCATCACCCAACTTCATGTTTTGCTGTTTCAGCGCAGTTTTATGGAAACTACATATCATCTTGAACAATGATAATATATGCACTGGCTGTCACATTTAACAGTGCTCCTCTGTTCTGTCCACGGTCTATCAACAAGCTCTTTACCTGTCAGAAAAATAATGACGACCGCTCAGAACTTCAGGAATGGGTGAAGGCTGAAAAATGGGAAGGTATGCGGTGTGTTGCTCCCTGGATAGAAAGTGGGAGAGAGAGAGAGAGAGCTGCACCGTGCCTACAGGCATCTGAAGTGCCAGAGCAAAATCCAAAATGAGCCACAGCAAGGGCAGGCAACCCTCCACCCAGCAGCAAAATCATCAAACTTTTAATGACTTGGGCAATTACCCCCAGTGAGCCTGTTTAATGGCATCCAGAGGACGTCACTAGACAGTACTCACTAAGCTAGGCCAGCCTCTTCCCTACACTAACACTAATGCGTATACCTTCCTTTCTCCACCCAAATTTCCTCTGTAAATCCACAAACACCATCACAGCTGCTCTGAGAAGCAGGTGAAAGACTGAAAATGCTTATTGAGATCCACTGACTGCTTGTTGTTAGTTAATGCAAAAACACAACAGATACACAAGGCCAAATTTCACTAGTCCGTATAAGTCCACTGTAAGGCACTGTATGTGTGAGTATGCTAGAAAGAGAGAAATATGATGAAAATGTGAATGTCAGATAGTATATAATAAACGTGTGTGTATCTGCCTGTGATTCAAAAGGTAATAATTTCTGTGAATACTGTAAATGAGGAGAATCAACCAAGGGCGGTGCTGTTGTCTGGTTGTTATCTAGCATTCATTTGCAATCAGCATGTCAGTTCGGCTGATGACTGTGCCGCTGTTTTGTAGGACCAAGGCCACACAGCAGAGTCACACACTTTTGTGTGAACACAAAGCTACACAAAAAGGTCTAACTTACACATGATGTGTGCAACAACTGTACAATATTTTAATTGTTATCTTATCCTGTTTGTCATTTTTGCACAATACATTTCATTGCTCTGAATTATGAAAATGTGTCATTATACAATGTAGGTAATGACTTAAAGCAAAAAAATAAAAAGTATCAGGCAAAGTTCACTGCCTGTCTCAACTCTGCACTCGCAATTCCTGATAGATTGTGCAATTACAGACCTTCTCAGCCTTTGCCACGCTCTGTATTATAAATCCTGAAAGGTTAACAGCCCTCCTAAAGCACTTGCAGTGATAATGCAAGGGAGCCCCCGTTGTCCCCACACAACATCCCGTACAGCAATACTATCTAATTAGCCCACTTAAGGTCTTCTTTCATTTTAATGCTATGGGTATGGATAGCTAGCAGCAGAGCAGCGTAGATAAAGATTCAAATTGTCTCCCGACAATGGGGACCATATGCTAATGGCTATTCCCCCTTGGTTAGGAGCACGCCCCAGGGAGATGGCACTGTGCGCTTCATGGCCCAGAAAAAAAAATACACACACATACATCACGTTACACCAAAGCTTTATTTTAGCACGGCAGTCTATTGTCAAAGCAGATTCTCTGCTGAGCCAGCTAAAACCAACTAAATGCAGGCTGAAATGCTTGCGTACTGCTGATAAACTTTCTCACAAATTATACACTGAGACATTTAAAATCTGATGCAAACACTCGACTTTGGGAGACACATTAATAATAAGCCACGTCTCCCTCTGCCGCTCCACTTTTCTGTGGAACAATACAGCAAAAATGTCTTCCCCTCACTCCCTTCATATAGGCAGTGTAAAGAATCATCTGAAGGGTTAACTTGCTCACCTAGCGAGCAGTTGACAACCTGTTTTCGTGTAATTTTCTCTCTTTCTTTTTTTCCCCTGATGTCACAGGTCATCGCATACAGTGTAGATACCAGCAATGAGCCAGGGGTGATGCCTCTCCTGCCCTCCTGTTTGGATCCCACCCAGAGCCAGGTGTTATACTGATAATTGGCCCACAGTGTGGATTTTTCTTTTGCACTTGGCTGAACTGCTAGCCTCGCAGTAACAGACAGAAACACGGTCAGAGTACCGATTGGCTAGTACCGTATCATGTTAATACCCTCAGGAGAGGAAGCCCTACTGTACCTCCATTATGTTTCTGTGTGCACAGCAAAAATTTGTTCCACCTGTGAAGGAATGCAAATGATATTTTAAGGGGGTGTAACAAGATGCGTTCTATTTTGCGACGGGAAACCTACGCATCTTCATTAATTGGTATAATTTGTCAAAAACTGCGCACACGCTTCCTCAACTTAGCTCTTAAATCAAAGGAAGCGTAGCTAAAAAAGAAATGGACCCGGCCTTTCTGCTATAGATATCCAAGCCTGTTATTCTTGTTTCAAACAGACCCAGGCTGTTTTGTACAGTGTTTTGCTGTTTAGGAGTTTATATTTAACGTGAGCAGACAGAGTGAATTCCAGCTCTCTCCCTTTCTGCGGCTAGCTGGGACCAGTGAAGCCGAGGCAGAGAAGGGTGCTGTGTGTGCTGCTGACCCACCCTGCAAATGAGAGGGTGCTGTGGTGCAGTGGCCACTCCTAATTACTACCAAACAGCTGCAAACACATAGGGCTACAGCAAAGGGGCCCAGCCACACTGCCAGGCCAGGGGACAAGCCCTACAGTGTGGGGAGGCCACAGGCGGCCCGCTGTGCTCCACGCTACCCTCAGTTCACTCCCACGCCAATGAGGCCCCCGCTACAGCCCAGCGCTCCTGCTGCCTCATCAACTTCTCTGGATGAAATTGCAGGGTGGCAAGGGAATCATGTCTGTAAACCAACAACCGCACTGACAAAGAAATGTCATGGTCCCTGTTCTGCTGGCTGGGACTTTGGGGAGGGAGGTATGTCTGTTTAGATCCATGCACACCATGACAGCTGCTGAACTCTGGTCCAAGGCAAAAAGGAAAATAGAAGAACACTATAACCTTCAGACAGGTACAGAGCAGACTGTTTTCTCAGACACAAAAAAAGGATATAGTAGCATTTTGTAAATAAACTAGATAGATAGATAGATAGATAGATAGATAGATAGATAGATTAGATAGATAGATAGATAGATAGATAGATAGATAGATAGATAGAACAGACACTCACCTGTCTGTTCCGCTCATCCATGATCCTGGTGATCTGTATCTTCTTCCGCCCCATGGCTGCGTCCTTTCTGGTCTCTCTGACACCACAACAATATCAGAAAAACAAAACGACTTCTTCCCCCACTCTCCTAGCACATCATGCAGAAGTCTCTCTTATTGTGTACGCTCTTTCTTCTTTCTTCACAATACGCTCTTCGACAGACCACACCACAATCTGCAAGAGGACAAAAAGAGAGGAGGGGTAGAAAGTTAACCTGACACTCAATGTCTCCTTAGGCACTTCAAAGCACCAGCAACAGAGCTCTGTTTTCTGTTCTCAAGCACATTCAGAAAGTATGAGACCACATGGTGTAAACCTT
This sequence comes from Dicentrarchus labrax, assembly GCF_905237075.1. Taxonomy (NCBI): domain Eukaryota; kingdom Metazoa; phylum Chordata; class Actinopteri; family Moronidae; genus Dicentrarchus; species Dicentrarchus labrax. Next base: position 12,148,711 of record NW_026136720.1, on the reverse strand, counting down.
ATCTCCTCTGCTGCTGCACTTGAAGTCAAGCTGAAGTCAGTGAAAGGTGGCTTCACACTTGCAGGGCAGCAACTACACAAGACTGAATAACTAGTTGTATTGAACTGTACGTGATTAAATAAATGCATTCAGACAAAGGCAATAAGAGCTGATGGCGCTCATTCTTCAAAATTATCTCAATGATCAAAATATTTATGCGACTGTTTGGAGCCATCTATAGTGAGTACTGATCCTTTTAGAGGCTTAAAGGCTATTTTAAGCAAATTTTTTTAAGAACTAGTTTGACATTTTGGGAAATGCACATATCTGACGGTTAAATACAAGGCTAAAGCGAGCAGTCAGTTAGCTTAGCTTAGCATAAAGACTGGAATCAAGGGGAAACAGCTAGCCCGGCTCTGTTAAACAGTAACAAAATATACCTACCAGCACCTCCAAAGCTCACAGCTTCAGTACCTTCCTATAATCTCTACTGGTTGCCTGGCAACTGGTTCCAGACAAGAAATAGTCCTGTATATAATCCCCGTAAAATGGAAAATTGACGTTATTACACCTAATTATTAAACAAACAAGATATAAGACGTGTTAATTAGTGACTAAACTGGGAGGTAGATTTTGTTACCTTTGTAGAGAGCAAGGATAGCTGTTTACCTTTGTTTCCAGCCTGTGTGCTAAGATAAGCTAAGCTGCTGTTGACTGTAGCTTCATTTTTACCATACACACATGAAACTGGTCTAAATCTTCTCATCTAACTCTTTGTAAGAAAGCAAATCTACTTCACAAAATGTCAAACTTTTGCTTTAAGTTTTGCAACCTCATTGATTTAATCTCTATATGTTATAACGTTTTACAAAGCTAGTTCACAATAATAGAGAAAGTTTTAAAGAAATCTTTTCCTGCCTGCAGAAACAGAACAGCAACATTTCCTTACTCTTCCTGAGCTGACCCACCCTGATGCCAGCTTAAGATGATTAAGAGAGCACCCAGTCTGGGGTTGACAGTAGTTGAAATCTCCTGGGCTGAAGGAGAAGCCATGTGGGGGTGAAGAGGGTGGGGGGTATATTCCCACATGAGCATGTAACCTGGCCAGTGGTTCCGACCGCACTGTTCCCCAGGGAACATCTAATTTCGTCCTGTCTGCCTCTCTGCAAGAAGAGATATAGCCCCCTCCCTGGAGGCGCATCCATCACTTACACCCAGCAAATAGAAAATGTCTAAACAACTACATTTCCCCTATGAGTACAAATGTAAAAAGGTTAACAACTCAGGCCATTAGATGCAGTCAGCAGTTGTGAGGCGAGAAAGCCAGGGGCCGAATTGGCAGCGAAAATGAAAATGACCAGTTCCAGTGGCGCACAGTCATTATGGGTTACAGATGGACTGGCATTATGGTGTCTGGCTGTCTGAATCAGGGCTCCACTGTAGGCAAACTTGACTGAGATCACCTCGCTAACTACCCACGCACGGCTGTCTGAGCCAGGAAAGTAACCGCCTGAACCCCCACAAAGAATTTCCCCAAACCACATCACAACAGGCCAGGGAGAATGGCGATGTTCATTCACCATTTTACACACACACAGTGACAGAACAGTGCACGAAGTAGAGGACGATCAGGAGGGTGGGGCGCAGATTCTACTCTTAAAGAAATATCTAAGACATCCCGAAAGCAACAGCATAGTTCAAGGTCCAAAAAATGTAATCCTTTTGTCACCTTTCAATGTATCAATAATATTAAAACCTTCAGTAACTTTACAGAAGTAATAGGTATGCTGATGAATTTGTGTGTTCAAAATTCAAATATTTGACAGAATTTGGATTTTTCCATCGATCTTGATTCTTTCCTTAATTTTGGCTAGCGGAGATTCTTTACATTAGATTTAGAAACAGAGTTTTGGTTTCACAAATATTTTTTTTTTTCATTGCCAAACAAACAAGTGATAAACTTGACCAATGTGGTTTGTTTTATCTACAGAGCGGTACGAAGATAATCTTTTTGCACTTGTGTATAGTATTTTACAGTTTTAATAATGTAACTACGTGTGAACTTGGTGTTGGTTTAGAGGAGCTATATCTGAGGTGAACTAATCTCTAATCTGTAATCATCTGTTGGGGCTGGTCTGATTTGACGAGCTCTGTTCTTTGACAGCGTGCATATGTGAATGTGTTCATCAGTGTCACATGAGTGTAACATAAATGTTCCGTCTCCTCCAAAATGCTGCAGTCTTGCTCATTTTATAAAAGAGAAACTGAAAATTCAAGACAATTTCACACATACACACGCATGCGCACATCTTTTCCTCTCTTTATACGGACGAGCTGTCACAGCAGGACAGTTCAAGTCTAGAGGCATAATAGTCTGTGTCATGACATTTCTCTCACACAGATACGAAATGACAAGCTGAGAGGGCCTTCAGACTGCAGGTGTGCCGTGCTCCCAACTCAGTGTCCACATTCATCAAAAGTTAGTCGAAAGCCAAAGCATCTTGGTGACAAAACTTCATTTTACGAATTTGAATGATCACTAATCTAATTCTGTGGTTGATCATATCACAACATACTTCACTGTGGCTTAAATAACGCAATTTCAATCTCCAGAGCTAAGTGGGAAATTTTCAGCTGGCACGACTACACAGATAGACATGTCAGAAGATGGTCACATTGAAAAAGAAGAACAATGTCTGTACTGTAGCAGAGTTCTACATGTTTGTGCGTGACACTCTGACTTCTGTTGAGTGTTAGAAAGAGAGAGAGCATCTGTTTACATCCTCGATCATGTGCTCTTCGTGTGTGTAAGTGTGTACATGTGTGTAAGAAACAGACACTAATTTAGAAACGCAAAGGGGGGAAACTGAGCCTGGAAGCAGGAGCAGGACAACACAAGGTTATGAGGCCACCTCAATAAATATGTACAACCACATGGTTGATGCTTGTGTACTTAATGTAAACTGGAAGGCTACGGCATAATTCTGGAGATAATCAAAGGTCATTAGAGATCATTACCATTGTTTGTTCGATTTGTTGTATCTGTGTTGAAAACTGACCTTGTTAAGCGGCCAAATGTCACACATAAACAAAGCTATATGTTTAGCTCCATTCATTTATAGCACTGAGCTAACATGCTTAAAGCTATCACTGACACTTCCTACTTCCTGTCTAATGTGAAGGCAGTGGAAGGAACTTTTTTGTTCAGCTAACATAAGCAAAGATTTACTCTGCTTTACTCTAAAGTTCATAAATCAGTAGATTGAGACATTTTCTTTTGTCATTTTGTATATTTGCATGGATGGAATATATTTTAATACATGTTTAATAAGAACAAGGACTGATGTTATAACTTATTAAGAACAAACCTTCAGAAACTAGGGTCTGCGTTGTCTAACGGGTCCTTTTTTGTACACGAAAACAGACACAGCACCATACAATTATACTAGCCTTTTCCGTGTGGATGCACAGAGGACATTGAGTGAAGCATCAGAACTGAACATCTCTACTCACAGCAGGTCAGAGCCATTTGTAAGGTCTGCACCTGTTCACCACATCACTAATCCTACAGCACAAACTGTGTGTATTACATGTATTAGACAAAACGTTATAGTCTGTCTGTTGTTATGAGGTTGACACACTGCAATGTTGTAAATTCATTAAAAACATGTTGGTGTATCAACATTTTTTCTCATGGTTACGAAGTTAACTGTAGTTACAGCTTCACATGAGCGCACACATTTCTTCATTAATTTACACAAAGACATTTTCAGATTTTATATTACAAAAAACAAAAAAAAAAGATTTAAAAAACCTCTGGTATCGGACCAGAATCAATCCGTGTCTCGGGACAAAGCACTAAACTGTATAACAGCGTCTCCATCACGTACTCTTTTAAAAGACCTTGATATGATGCACCTGGTCCACTTTGATATAAACCAGCCCAGCACTTCTGAAAGTTGCTTACCAAACAATTGTAACACATAAATCAATGTGCAGAGAATATGTCACCATAGGAACGGCCACATTAGCTTGACAGAAAGTCAATATGACATGTCTAACAGAACAGGTCCATGCCTTACTGTTACCTTCTGTTGAATACACATGCTATCTATATATATAAAAGTAACTAAGCATTACAATCGCTTCTGACCAGAGCTGCTGTGATCCTCCATGACGAGGTGCGAGACTGGTCAAGTGACAAGGGGGCCAGTCTGCCTCCTCGTCCCTTAAGACTGACCATGGAGACACCGGGAGGCTTGGTGACAGGCCTGGACCTTTCACAATCAATAAAACATGCTCAATTCCCAGTGTAATTACTGGATCCTGCACATCCTCCTTGCTCTCTACTTGTAAGTCTCTGTTCACTCCACATACGCTGAGGCATTACTCCCTTAACTGTTGTCCTATATAAAAGGTAACATAAAATTACATAGTAGATTTATGATGCAGGATTTACCTAATGAACAAAAAAGAGGCCAGTGTTTTTCTGCTCATTTGTAATATAATAAAACTGTATCAACTAAATCTACTATGATCTGTTACGGCCTACATCTCAAATGTCTAAATGAAATATGATATACTAAAGGTTTTTTTGAAAATTCATGCTGTCTGATTTGTGTTAAAGAAGCACCCAATGTGTACAAAAGCATGTCTCCACTTCTTTGAAGGTGGTGGACAGCAGCCAAAGTCTTGAGCATAGCCGTGACAGTTGCGCTTCCTGTGCAAGGCAGCATTAGCCTCAGTATCCTACCACAGGCCGTGGGCAGACAAGACTCAACTTCCTGCCCCTCCACTTCCTGTTATTCAGGACCCTTCTACATGCCCTCTGTGGGGGAGTCAGAGGGAGCCGTGGAGAGATGGAGAGGAGGAAGAAAGGGAGGGACTACCTTGGGGACACCCTTCCCCTCTGATCCTTCCCCTTATTACAATCCTGACTGTAAGTCCGAGACTAAACAACAACAGAGGCTCATCTCTTGTGGCTTCACTCTGTGTGCTTATTATGTTTACTGGAAGGATCATTACACAGGCTGGACGACGTGCACACGCGGCTCTCAGGCACTCACTTTACAATTAGTAGGCAGAGACCTTTCCTTGTTATTCAAACACTCCACCAGTTACATAAGAATGAATCACAGCTCTCACAACACAAGTTAATATACGTTGAAACAACATGATTATGACAGACCTACATTCCTGATGGGATGGAACAGCCACATGTAATCTGATGTGCATTGATATGGGGATTCTGTGAAATTATCCATGACGACGTTCTAAAGTGTATCGAACTCAAAGTGTCAACATAGTGGCTCAGATATGATTAGCTTCTGGCAGACTGAAGAAATAAAGCGAGGCAGCCTAAATCCACAGTTTTACCGATTTGTTTCAAAAGAGCCTTGACACGAGCGCGGTAGGAAATGAACATCCACCTCTTTGTTCTTGCTTTCATCAGGAGGTGCTGTACCTGTAAATGGGGCTGTTGGCCTGAGGGGAGTGGAGGCAAGCCAGCCCTCTCACGCTCTCTCCCTCTTCCCTTTTGTGAGAGTGCGCTTATCTCCCTCTCCAGCAGTGAAAGGCAGGATTGTGGCCCCAGCAGCATCACTAGTGTTAATGTCTCCTGATGCTAATCTGACACACGGCTGATCCCTCAACAACCACTTTCTCCATCCCCTCTTTTCAACCCTCCCCCTTCTTTCTGTCTCTCTTTTCTTGCTTGCGTTTTCTCATGATTTCTTTCTTTCTTTTTCTTTCTCCCTTTCTTTGATCTTATGTTATACATTCCCTCACCTCAGTTTCCAAGGCAACTAATGAGATATAATTAATAAGAGCAATTGCAAGGGCATGCGAACAAAAAAGTGAAAAAGGAGGCTCTGAGAAATGTAGCAAGAGGTGGGGCAGTCTGCAAAACATGGACTTTCTGCAGCACTTCCCCTTCCTCTGTAAAGCATTGCTTGGGGTGACATTTCTCATACCAGAGAATGATTTAAATACCATTTAAGGGAGAGGGTAAAATGATTACAATATGAATACCTTGAAGGTGTTGAAATAAAATGAAATACATATACGTACAAAAGAAAACCCTGCAGGGCAAAATCATGAGATTTTAAAATTAAAACTGGTAGATGTTTCACAAATTGCTTACAGATTTAGGGCCATGTAAGGAGGTCACCAAGCATCTTTCTTGTCTTATTTCATTTCATTCCTTCATTAATATGCGTCCTCTACATATTAAATCAGTCTAAGCCTAACTCAATCAAGTAAGATATAAAAATGCATTGTTCAAAAGGAGACAGTGACCTGCACAGTAGGGACAGTCACAAAGCCAGCAGTGAGAGACTGCACTGAAATGGCAGCCAAGCAGACAGCGAGTGGTTAATCTGCCCTGATGACTGGTAGCTCAGTGCAACTCTCCAATGACCCAGCTGTAATCCCACATTGGATCAATGCAAGTTCAAACAATCCTCCATGCTGCTAGCACCTTGCTTGGGCTGGGGGATGGTGCTGTAAGACAGGGACCAGGAGACAGAAAGCTACTTATCACCTCCAAAATGACATCAAAAGGAAAGAAAACCCCACAGGATGAACCTGTTTTCACTGAGAGAATGTTTCAATGCAGGCCACGTTACACAGCCGACTGAATGGAAACGATGTCCCTCTTCTGATAAATACCAAAATTGTATCTAATCTACAAAATATGAATGGATATAACTACCAATAACCAAAGGACATCATATGCTGACAGTATTACCAGACAGACATCCTCTATCTCACTCTCACAGTACTGTCAGGGGATGAGAGGACTATGCAAGGTGACTTTGACTAAGTGCCTTGGGGTTTCATGAGAAAAACGCCATTGACATTACATTAATTTCATGTCTCTTTTTTAACTGACTTAGTGCCACAGAGCCCTGGATAGCAGGAAAAAAATGAAACAGACATTTGTGCATTAGCTTCAAGGCACAGGCAGCAGGGATCGAGAGGCCAGGAAGACAACAGTGACAAATAGCTGACATGATCAGCTAGCAACTTTTTCCCTACTTTAAGAGTCATTCAACTGAGGGACGGGACTTAGCAGCTCAACGGAGAAGCATAAATGTTAGTCACAGAACTTTCCACTGCACTTTACGTGTGTTTGGGTTTGATAGCAGGTGTGTGTATGAAAAAGAGACAGGAAGAAAACAAGAGAGCGAGAGAGGGGGGAAGGGAGGGAGAGTCAGACAGAGAGAGTGGGAGAGAGAAAACAGTATGACTGTGTTAACTATGTGGAAAGATGTAAGGGAAACAAGACTAAGAGAAGCACCCCGCGCCCATCCCATCCCACCTCTGTGGTAGTGTGCGGCAGCGGCGTTGTAACATAATTACTGCTGGGACATTTCTATTCCCAATGATCCATTTGCGTCAGTCAGGTTTTCGAGCCCAGCCAATGAATGGATTCTCAGTTTCTCAAGGATAAAGAGATGACCCTCTCCTAACAGTTATATCCATTTCATGTAGAAAAGCTACTCTCCTCCTCAAGGTAAATCCCTTGATGCATATTTGAGTGAAACTTTTATGAACAAAGAAAATGATGATAACTTCCTTGATGCAAGCGCAGGGTGATGAATTATGTCTCATTAAAAATTAATGCGCTTGACGACTACGATATCATAGAGGTATGGTACAGTTGCTGAAGTGTCCTACAAGCCCAAGTTTGTGCCTCTAAAGTATTAGCATTACATTCGAGTCACAGAGCTTCCGAAGTTTCTGAAAAATAATTAGCGATCTTTGAAAAAAACCCTGAAGGTCATTTTTCAACACAGTTCTGATGGTATATTTCCACAATTTTTCAAGACTCTTCTTAACATCTGGATGGGAAAATATCCCATCAGCCCAGCAACAAAATTAATTTTTCAACCGTTTTCCAAATTTAAAACATAAACGTGCTGAAAATGACATACATCTTTGCTAATTTCGTTTTATTATCATATATTGATGTTTTTTTCCAATATTCTATTCATTAAGGTTATAGTACTTCTCACAGTAGCACTGAGTAAACCATCATTGTGACCTGAGAAACTTCTCTATTAGGTTAACCTCTTGACCCTTACAAATAATTTCTAATCAGCCAATCTACAGTATGTCACGTTATAGCTCTAAAATGCAATTGGCAGGACTAATGGCTAACTACTCACTTCATATTATCACCAGTGGTTTAACAAACTATGCCTCTGAGGAAAAGCCCTCCATCACCAACATTCCTTATGACAGTATGTCAGTTTAGCAAGTCAATGTCTTGACATGGCACAACATCAGTATTCAACACTCTTTATCAACACTTCCTGTGTCACACTTCGCTCCTGCTAATAAAGTTACATGTTACACATCCAAGTTTCAGTCTCAGTTTAACTACTTTCATCCCTTTTTTGAGGGTAGGTCAAGATAAATTGTTCACTGGTGGAGATAATATTTATGAGAAAATCTTCATTTTTCTGTTTTTCTAACACAGACACACAAACACAAATACAGTAAAACTAATGCATGCATGGTCCTCGAGGTTTAAAATTTGCATAGCATTACAGTGTGGTGCTGTGGTCTGATGTGGTGCAAAGGCATGTGTCCATTTGCATGGTTGTCTATCATCAGATGGACTTCTCACCAGGGAACAATAATAATGCCAACACCATAGGGAGCAGCAGTCCCCCCCCCACCCTCCCAGGGAACCCTGCGAGCTGTGTTAAGTGCCATGGAAGCCTTTTGATGTAGCACAGACCGCAACTCAGAAATGGTAAACAGCAAAGATGAACCAAGATCTTCCTCCGGGGGGAATCCACAGTGTAAGGATATTAGGGACGTCATGCATAATGTGTCTCAGCAGCAGCACATTTACTCGATCTCAACACATCTTTGGAAACACTGTGGATCCAGATTAGACACTGAGATTTCAGATACTCAATTCTCCCCCGGTGTTTGATGATCAGCAGGCAGATTGAACTAAATAAATAGTGAGCACTGCAGAAAGACAACAGTTTTTTGGTACACATACATGTAGTCCATATTGTTTAGGATTATAGTTACTGCTTGCCTACAGAGAATGTCTGCTTTTAATGGGAAAAAAATTAAAAAGCTCAGAATAAATATTTGATTTTCTCTTCCCATTTTATCTTCCACTCGATGCCTCTTTCCCACAGTGTTCCATTACATAAAAGGTTTATGCAATCTGAGCAGTGAGGATGACCATGAGTCATAACAACAGAGAAAGGGGCTAGCTAAAGTCGCATTGATTTTGCTATCTTACAATTTTATGTTACAGAATTAGTCTGTTAATGATCTCACACGGGCCTGTTATTCACACATTTCATTTCATGTAAAACATTTCAAATAAAGCCACTGCTCACCCATTTCTGAAATTACAGTGTGACACATGCAGACGGCAAGTGGCTGGAAAATGTATAAAATCTAGATTTGTGAATGTCTGTCATGGGGTTTTATGTTATTAGGTTTCTGTAACATCACACCGAGCAACAGCTCTCATTTTGAATATTCACTGCCTGCTTTGTGAATGATGTGTTTTAATAGTAAACAGGAGTTTCAATAGAAGACTATCCTGAGAGCCCTATGTTGATAGGAGGGGATGGGACAAAAATGCCATAATTTCTTAATTAGCGATTAAAGTTGACTTCAACCTGAATTTTTTTTCTCTCGTCTATCTCTATTTGAAAATCTATTGAAATCAATGAACAGCATCCGCAGAGCAAATAATCTAAGGGGTATTTCTGCAGCTACAGCCCACAGTTTCTCCCAAATCAGATGATGTGTGCTAGCTGTCACATGAACACTGTGTGCAAACAGTGTGATAGAGAGAGAGGGAGACAGACAGAGAAAAGGAAAGAGAGAGAGACCCCCACAGGCCCTGCTGCTCGCCTCTCCAGGAATCTTTTCAGTCAAACTGTTTGCTGATAGCCTCTGGTCCCGAGTCCCAAGGCCAGCGGCTGCTGATGGATGCCCCTCCTCTTCTCAACCCCCATATACGTTCGGAACACCCCTGGCAGTTGGACCAGCGACAGAGGTTGAGGGGAGGAGGGAAACAAAATCAAGAACAACACAGTCTGACATGAATACAGGCTGGCAACAGCTCACTGGTGGAAACACTACACCATTCTCAACTAGATTTGCAGCCCACAGCACACAGATGGAAAGTGGACTGGGAGAAAGGGAGAGGACAGACGGGCAGACGCACAAACAGCGGGCAGACTCAACACCTCACTCACAATCACAGTCACACTATAGAGAGCTGGGATCTAGAGACTGGAGATGCAATGACAACACTTTCTGAATGCCCTTGATTTTAAAAGACCAGTTTTAACTGAATTGAAAACATTTTAATAACAAATATGGCGTGCTAGAGTGCAAAGTTTTTGAAACTGTGACCACTTCAAGAGTTTAGGATGCCATGTGAACTGTAAAAGCCTAAAGATGGTATCATGGCTTGTAAAAGTGAATCTTGACCCGGCTTACACTTCCCCTTAAGTGGCCATGGTCTTATCATTCTGAATCTGAGCACACAGCATAAAAACAATGTACAGTACTGTATCTTGGGCCTAATGTATAACAGTTTGGAAACTCGTGCTCTAGCTAAAAACAACATGCATAAGGCGTTGTTCACGCCGCTAGAGCTAAGCCCCTACAGAAGAGAGGAAACAACTTTGAACTACAAGTCAGAGCCCTGCGGTGGACTGGAGCAGCT